>NC_136421.1:31995000-32677500 GCF_052625555.1 Lactuca saligna | reverse complement strand
AATGTTACGAGACTCCTTGAAAACAAGATCAAACTGATAATTGGGAAGGTGGTGGACGAAGTACAATCCACATCTGTATCCGATAGAAGTATTCTCAAAGGACCATTAATAATCAATGAGATTTGTGTGTGGGCAAAAAAAAGCAAAAAAAAAAGATTTTTTTTTTTTAAAGTAGACTTCGATAAAGCTTTTGATTCAATGAATTTGGGGTATTTAGACTCGGTGATGACTCAAATGGGATTCAGATCCAGATGGAGAAATTGGATAATGATTTGTTTATCTTCAAGTCACACTTTGGTTCTAGTGAATGATTCACCAATGAAAGAATTTCCTATCTTAAAAGGGGTTTGTCAAGGTGACCCCTATCTCAATTCCTTTTTATTATAGTGTAACATCCCAAAATTTCAACCAATTAAAAACTTCCAAAACAACCCTTTGACTAATAAAAGTGTTTACAAAATTAGTGTTCTTCAAAACATTATTTAAAAATTAGTGCCTCCCAAGATCAATGACAGAAAAAATTAGGGTGTGTACGGTCACACCTTTACCTTGTCATGATTCTGAAACACTTGAAACCATAATAAAAAACTGTAAGCACAAAACTTAGTGAGTTCCCCCAAAGTACCAACATACAAAAAATAACATATACAACAACAACAACATACTATGGGTCCAATCATCCGTGGGATGGAATACTCCAGGCCCCTCAACCATCGGGTTGGAATGCCAAGATGCTATGGATCCAATCAATCATCGGGTTGGAATATCCTAGGCCCCTTAACCACCAGGTTGGAATGTCATACTATGGGTCCAATCAACCATCAGGTTGGAATACCCCAGGCCCCTCAATCATCAGGTTGGAATGCCAATATACTATGGGTCCAATCAACCATTGATATTGCCATATTCATACATGTTTTTAGGCAATATTTACTTGCATTTTTATTGATATTTGGGTTATTTGCATTGAATAATGGTACTTATGAGGATAAATTGTTCTTTGCAGCCAAATAGAAGCACTTTTTGAAGGATATGGACTAAAAATAACAAAACATAGAACTTTGGAGATTTAGAGAATAAAAGAAGAAGAAACCCACGAAATCAGCTACATCTACGACGTGAACTACATGTTCACGACGTGACATGAGAATTCTGGAAGATAAGTATGCGCAAAGTAATAATCCTTGCCCGATAAGGATTTCTCCTAATTCACGACGTGAATGAATTATTCACGACGTGAAGCGCAAATTTTGAGAAACTATATATACTCTTGCTTATTACGACTTTAGGGACTTTTTTGGCTACATTGAGGGTTCCTGGAGACGATTTTCAGAATGAGAAAATTTCTAGAATTGGCTATGAGCATCTAAGGAGAGGAGAAGTTCATATTAGTTTAAGAATTTGGTACACTTTAATTATGTCTTTGAATATGAGCTATTTGTGTTTGTTTCCTAGTATGTCCTGCTAAATCTAGCTGCTTCTGTTAACTAAATGAAGCTGGAACTCATGGTGTAATATTTAGCTTTGATATACTTGTTGGTTAAGACTTGTGTTAGATTGATTGAACCTAGCATGTTTGATTTAGTATTTGATTGCTTTGATTTCTTATTTCGTGTAGTTGATGACCATTGATCTGCATGAATTAGCATACCTGGTAATTTAGTGAATATTAAATTATTACAGCTAGGATCAAACCAATCTTAGTTAAGCAATTAACTATTGAATTAGGCTGTGCTAGAGAACTCATATTATGACCGTAAATGTGTTTAATTAATCAATCTTACATAGCTCCAATCCATTAAATAATTGATTATGTGTTAACTTAAGTGTGAACATACTTTGATTTACATGAATTAATTAATGTTAGTAGATTTAGAACTAAATTGCTAATACTATCTTAATTGGTAACCAACAGTAATTATCATACCTAATTTATAAACCATTGAGGGAAAGTGGATTCGAACTAACAGAAGTGTTTTGTTTACTGATTGAATTTGTGTTAAAGAATTAAGTTTATCTAAACTTGCAAAATTAGATAAATTCCATTTCTTTGTTAGTAATTAGGTTAATTTAGTAGTAGATAAATTAATTAGTCAAAACCGTTCCCTGTGATCGATACCCGATTTACCCGACTATTCTATAATTTGACTAGGTACACTGTCCAGGTGCAATTTAGTTAGTTAAGTTAGTTAGGTTATAAATATAAAATTAGGTGTAGCTATTTGCACGCATCAACCATCAGGTTGGAATACCCCAGGTCTATTGGCTTATGCAAAAAGCAGAGAATCCTCAGTCACCAATCACATAAGTGCACATATATCAGATAATTATATAACAGTCTACAGCCAGTCAAACAGATTTAACAGATCACTAAGCATAGCATCATCCTATCTACCACGATACTGATCTAACAGATCATAACAACATAGCAATATTCATAATGGGATATCAATCCAATGGGTCGACATTAGTGCCTTCGACATGCAAGTACAGTAAGGAAGACTCACCTCGAATATTGAAGTTCACTGCAAGAATCCTTAGTTGTTGCCCTGACGAAACCTCCGATCTATTAAATCAAAATAACACCCAATTAAAAATAGGGTTTCATTTATCCCTAACCCAACATGAACCAAAATTGAGGTCCAATTCCATTAACCAAAAGGTCTGAAACCAAAAGATCCACAAAGGCCCACTAGTGGCCTAATTTCCCAAATTAAGCCCAACCTCATATGAGTCTTATCCTAATCTCATAATTTCCTTTAGTATAATCCATGTTACCTCAAGTACCCCCTTATGACAACTTGGTCAAAGATAAAAGTCAAAAAGTCATGTTCAACGGCCCGAGTTGTTCCTTCAACTCGTCGTGTGTTTTTCATTTAATCACAAAGTTGGGAAAAACCGATCCAAATCACCATGTTTATTAATATACTCGCCGAGTCATATCAAAACCCAACAACTTAATACAATAAGCACTTAATCCATAAGCACATGACCCGAAAACCTAGATCTGACTTCCTTGAGCTGGAAAACCACGTAAAGTTGCCAACTTTACGTTCATGCATGTCTAAATGAAGCTCTTAAGCTTAAAATGGACATAAGAATTGACTTAATGCATGTATGACACCAAAATCCTCATAAAGCTTGCAACTTTAAGCCAAATTAGGCCACAGAATGGCCAAATCTAAAATGATAACCCATGAAACACTCAAATCCTTGGACAATCCATCAAAGAATCCAACAATCAAGATAAATCCCCAAAAGAAGAGATCTAATCAATGAAGAAGAAAAGTACAAGATTTATACCTCAAAGAGACTGCAATAAGTGGGGAAGTTTTGGATCTGAAGCCTTTCCACCAAGCTAGACACCTTCACTTCAAGGCTCCTCCAAAAAAGTACCAAAAATCAACACTCAAAGCTCTCCACAAGCTCACACACTCAACTATGGAAGATGATACTCGAATTTAGGGTTTCTGAATTGAGGAGGCTGGTAAGGAGGCCAACCAAGGGACTTAAGGCCATTAAATAGGATGCAACACCCTAAAAATTAGGGTTTCCTTCCTAATTGCCAACTCGCCGAGTTGCTTCATTAAATCCCGCGGCCAAAACATTCATCAACACGCCGAGTTGAGGCTACTCAACTCACTGAGTTCGACTGGAAAATCATACAAAAGATAACTCTTAAACCTGGAAGTCGGGATGTTACAAATCTCCCATACTTAAATTAGATTTCGTCCTTGGAATCGTTCCTCTCTAACACTTAGATCATATTAACATCCCGAGGAACATAACCACAAATTCTACACATAAAACGACCTTCTGAAAACAATCAAACCCAAACAGAAACTGCCAACCTAAAGAAGAACAACCCATAATCCGATGCAAAGACCCAAATTTATATATATATATATATATATATATATATATATATATATATATATATATATATATATATATATATCCGAATTTAGGTATCGAATTGGTCTGACTCCCTGACAGACCTCCCAAACTGAACCAATTGCTAAAACCATGACACTTATCCATTGAACAATCTATTCAACTTGGTATGATAAAAATTCCATAAACACAATGAGATACAAAATACAAATTCCTCAATTGTCGGGCCAATACATTGCTGCTAAGAATCCGAAACATCGTCACTTGCCCTTCATTCACAAGGTGGAACCATACTGGAGCACAAACACATAAGCTAAATCCTAAACCCTCCAACTGATGCCTTTGAAATACAGATTCCTTAACCCCCCCCCCCCCCTCCGTTTTGGATACAGACTTTGCATGGGCCTACTTGCGATTCCCAACACGAGTTTCCACCAAAAGCCTGTTTGAAAATGGCTACCTATGATACCTTCTCACAGAACCTTCCCTAAAACTGATGAATATCCATTTGAATCTACCCCCAATCCCTAACTGGGGTACTACCAGAACCATGCAGAATGATCCTCGAAACACACCGACCATGAACTTAAACCACAACCAAACCATATGATGAATCAAAATCTTAACAACCCTTGACTCTTTGCTATGCCATTACCAACCACTGCTTCGATGAGCAACAACGAGCAACGACGATCAAACCATGAACTTATGCGATATATCCAACCCTTACCGGCTCCAGTGCACCCCCACCTGGCGTCCACTCGAGACAATTACCAAGAACTTTATGACTTACGACTACATAATCAATTTCCAACTTGAGAATCACAAATCTAACAACAACATGAGAACAAATGGATTTATAATGCATACAACTTGTCGAGACTTTCTGATACTTGACAAATACTTCTCTCAAGCCTTACTGCTTCCCTTATCCAACCAACAGATTTACGACTTGCCCGACCCCCTTCAACGCGTCAATACTGAAAACACTACAAGCAGAAGAGATGAATCATCGTGATCAATAGGCCCACAACCTATGACTAGAATACCCCTAAAAAATCCTCAACATAGATATGGATTGCCTCTGAGCCCACAACATGAGTCTAGTATGCCTTCCCTGGCCCTCAACCCATGTCTTGAATGCTCCCGATAGCCTACCGACATTGTCGTCATCGCATCATTCACCCAACAATCTGGGCCTGAAGATACCCACCTCATTCAATTACCTTGAAGGGACCTAATCAACTCCCTTACAATGCCAACTGAGCACCACAAAAACGTTACGAAAAAAAGTCGCACACGATCCATGGATAGGATAACGGTCGCACTCTTGGTCCAATTCGAAGACTATAACCCAAAAACGACCATGCACATAATTTGATCCAAGTGCTCTAACGCCCTCTTGCCCAACTCACAAGGAGCATCCCCATACACATACTCAATAAACCCTTAATCTCATCCAAAGAGAAAAGAAACACCAAAGATAATTGAAAGGCCACCTTAATCAATACATAAACCATCCTCATGATCGGTCAAACAAGACCTTATACTTGTTTAAGACTGAACAGATTCCATCACTACACCACTAGCTCGAGAAGACCTCCAAGATGATCCTATAATTTACCAAAATAGGAGTCTGCTACGAATCAGAATTCCACATCACCATTGAGGGTAAACATACCCAGGGACCAAGGGAACATAACATACTGCACTGGAGGGTAGGAGATGTATTCCTTGATCTCTAACTATCACCACTTGAATCCTTTGGAGAATTCCCGCTGAATGACGAACACAAAGACCAATGGTATAGAACACCTTGACACCTAAACTAAAGGACCACAAACCCACCTAGAGCTAAACATACCCGCTTCTGGAAAGGATTCACCAATCAACATCTGCCCAACAAATCTGATAGCAGTAATTCGAACAGTGAATTGACAATTTCCTCAATGACTGACATTCAACCTGATAATCCTAATTCTCCCCCACTTAGAACTTGAACCACCACCCACTGGTGGTGATACCAAAACAAAACCCAACCAACCCAACCAGGTACAACCATACTTGACCATGGAATGAATATCATCCGCAGAATGGTCCTCCAGATACAGATAAAATGAACCCCAAGAAAAACCTAAATTTCAACTGGAAACCTATGAATTTACAATAATAACCACTTAAAAAGCATAGACAACTACCGATTTACAATCCAAACATACACCCTTTGCTTTCAACCCAAACGACAATCCGACACCTGGCTTTCCCATCATCAAAGAATGCGACCCTTGCTTGCATCGCTAAGGTACTCATGCCACATCAAACCACTTGCGTACATTGGCGTTGACATACTGTCGCCAACTACCTCGACCAATAGACCTTAAGCTTCGAATCCAACCAAACTCGGGATGTCACAAGCCTGCCCACTCCTTCGAACTCAGAAATCTGAAAGGCAGGATCCTTGCCACAGATAACGACAATCTAATCCGACAATCTGTCACTTAAATCCCAGACCAAACTGATCATATCAAGCACTTACACCCTGTGTCTTGAGGCCCAAGGCACGACCTCTAGCCAAAACTCGAATACCTTTAACCAACATTCTCATCCGGGTATGATCAACTCAACCCACATCGTCATCACCATTGGGGCCTGAACAACACAAAACTCATCCTTGCCTGAGCAACCCAATCCAAAAGATCAACAAATACGGAGCCACTACCTCGAACCATGGTATCCAACCATGCTATCTTCCCCGACCAGTCCTTAGAATCCCCGAAACCTCCTTTGATCCGAGTATGGATCCTATGCTTCTAATAGTACAGGCCCAATACAACCTTCCACACATATCCATGCTTTCCTTAAGAATTATCTCGGGTCCTCTAAGACCTAGTCACAAAATACCCTTGAAACCTGCCCACATCGAAATAACTGCACTAAAACACTCCCTAGGTTATCCTAGGGTTCCAGATTTCTCTACCATCAGCTGCTGAAGAACTCTTCACAATTTCAATTAGCCATTACATGAATACAATCACATGCAACAAACCTCAGATAATCCTTCGAGTAACAAACTCATCCCTACAACGGTTGGACTCAGACAAGAGCTGTGCAATAGGGTCAAATTCGTCTCTCTGAGATTATTCAACCTTTTTCACATGCGAATTGACACATTCACTTAATGGCTAAGTCACATCACTCACGAGTTCCACAAAGCTCAAAGCAATCATCATTTGTGTAGAGGAGCCGAATGGCACTAAAATGCAAAAAAATCTGACAGATCCTCCTATGAAATCCTTTATCTAAGACTCCCAGCATCTCGAGCGCACCTTAGCCCTGCCCTCACTCTCTCAAGAGTGGCTAATCTTTCCTCACACCGACCCACTATGAACCGCGCCCATTCCAGGAAAACCACCGCTACCTCATCCAATAACACAACTAGCCGGCTGACCCCATATGACTCACCATACCACTAGCTGCCATGCGACTCTCCATTGGTGCCAGATGACTATTACATGAATACAATCACATAACCCATAGTTTAAACAATCTTAGGCTAATAGATTCAATCTCACAACGATTGGACTCAGAGAAGAGCTACACAGCAGGACCAAACCCCTTACCCTAAGTTCATTTAAACCATACAACATGTGACTTAGCGTATTCACTCAATAGCTAGTTCACACGTGAAAGAGTCATACCACAACCAATCAAGGATTATATAAGAGACAAGGCATCATATAATCAAGCAATTCTATCATGCAATTCCTGAAGATCCCTACCCTATCATTAGCATGTTGTTCTAACATATCACAATATCAAAGAACAGTGTGGTAATTTGGGGTCAAATTACTGGCTTCGGCTGATCGTACACATCGCATCCTCTTTTAGTTATTTTGAAAGCAAATTTGAAAGTTATTTTCAAAACAAAAATAAGGTTTTGAGACGTTGGCACTGATGTTGATGTAGGCGCTGGAGCTGGCGGTCAGCGTCTAAGGTGTTTGATTCATCAGATCGTAAAGTGTGACCTTACAATCTCCCCCTATCTGATGATGTTAAAACTAATCTTCTTTAGAGGAGTCATCAATATAACCATTAGAGAATTCATCACCTTCAATGAATGTTCCTCTATATAACTACCCAAAATTTTGGTAATCATGAGTCTAAGCTGATATCTGCTCCCCCTAGATTTAGCTCAACCTTAAATTTAGTTTTTCATTGGATCAGGTAGATCTACCCTTCATCAAGAACACTTGTATCTTTGTTGATCCTTCCACACACTCTTTTTTTCTGATTCTGAAATATTCTTCATATATGGATGATTGAATAAGATATCTTCTTCTCCTTCTGATTTTTCGAGTTTCTGTATAGTGATTGAAGTTCTGAATCTTCAACGGATCCTAGAACAAATATTCTAGCCTACTCTGATACCACTTGTTGGTCCCAAACCCTCTGTAGATTCATAGACGTGATACAAATAAGAAAGAATAACGAAGAACACAGAAGTATCACAAAGATATCTTTCACCAAGAAAGGGGTTGTTCTCACCAAGAGAACGAATTTCACAAAGTCGTCACAAAGACATACATAGGATTTTATCCTAATACAAGATTATATACTAAACTATGCTAGTATATCCCTATAATCAAGATGTTGTATCTAATCTATATATAAACAGATCCTTATCACCAATATATCATATCTGTAATCTATTCTATACATATCCGTTTAATTGCCTAATATACAAAGATTACATAAGATTACTTTCTAGACACTGATGTTGATAAGGTCTTGAGATGTTAGGATTGATGTTGATGTTGACACTAGCACTAGCGGTCAACATGTAAGGTGTTTGACTCATTAGATCATAAAGTGTGATCTTACAATCTCCCTCTATCTGATGATGTCAAAACTAATATTCTTCACAAGTGTAATAAAAAACCATTGTATAATTCATAAGCTTCAAACAATGTTCCCCTATATAACAACCCAAAATTTCGGTAATCATGAGTCTCAACTGATATCTGCTCCCCCTTAAATTCAATTTTTCTTTGGATTTGGTAGGTCTCTCCCCTTCATCAAGAACACTTGTATCTATGGTGATCCTTCTACTTAGAAATTGATGTCTCATCACAACCTCTCTTTTCTGATTTTGAAATATTCTTCATATTTGGATGATTGAATAAGATATCTTCTTCTTCTTCTTCTGATTTTTCAAGTTTCTGTATAGTGATTGAATTATTGAATCTTCAACAGATCCTAGAACATATGTTATAGCCTACTCTTATATCACTTGTTGGTCCCAAACCCTTTGTAGATTCATAGATTGGATACAGACAATAAAGAATGTTGAAGAATACATAAGTATCACAAAGATATCTTTCGCCAAGAAAGACTGTTATCACCAAAAGAACGAGGTGCACAAAGCCAATGGCACTAAGCCGTCACAAAAGACACACTTCAGGTTTTAACCTAATACAAGATTATATACTAAGTTATTCTAGTATATCCCTTTAATAAAGGGATTGTATCTAATCTACATATAAATAGATCCTTATCACCAAGTTCTCGGATCTGCTATCTATTATATACATATCCATATAATTGCCTAATATACAAAGATTACATAAGATTACTTTCTAGACGCTTATGCTGATAAAGTCTTGAAACATTCGCGCTAATGTTGATGTTGGTGTTGGCGTTGGCAGTCAATGTGTAAGGTGTTTGACTCATCAGATCATAAAGTGTGATCTTACAATCTCCCATATCTGATGATGTTAAAACTAATCTTCTTCAGAGGAGTCTTCAAAGGAACCATTGTAGAATTCATCAGGTTCAATGAATGTTCTCATATATAACTGCCAAAAATTTCAGTAATCATGAGTCTCAATTGATATCTGACCCCCCTTAGATTTAGCTCCCCCTTAAAGTCAGCTTTTCTTTAGATCAGGTAGGTCTCTCCCATTCATCAAGAACACTTGTATCTTTGTTGATCCTTCCACTTAGAAATTGTTTTCTCATCACAATCTCTCTTTTTCAGATTCTGAAATATTCTTCATATCTAGATGATTGAATAAAATATCTTCTTCTTCTTCTGATTTTTCAAGTTTCTGTATAGTTATTGAACTTCTTAATCTTCAACAGATCCTAGAACAAATGTTCTAGCCTAATATGATACCACTTGTTGGTGCCAAACCCTTTGTAGATTCGTAGATTGGATACAAAAAATAAAGAACAATGAAGAACACAGAAGTATCACAAAGATATCTTTCACCATGAAAGAATGTTCTCACTAAGAGAACAAGGTGCACAAAGAAAATGGCATTAACCATCACAAAGACACACTTAGGGTTTTACCCTAATGCAAATATCCATTTAATCAAGGGATTGTATCTAATCTACTTATAAACATATCTTTATCACCAAGATATCGGATCTCTATCTATTCTATACATATCCGTATAATTTCCTGATATACAAAGATTGCGTAAGATTAATTTCTAGAAGATGACGCTGATAAGGTCTTGAGACGCTAGCGATGATGTTGATGTTAGTGTTGACGCTGGCGGTCAACGTGTAAAGTGTTCTATTCATCTAATCATAAAGTGTGACCTTACAATCTCCCCTATCTGATGATGTCAAAACTAATATTTTTTAGATGAGTCATTAAAGGAACCATTTTAGAATTCACTATCTTCAACAAATGTTCCCTTATATAATTGCCCAAAATTTCTGTAATCATGACTCTCAGTTGATATCTGCCCCACTTAAATTCAGCTTTTCTTTGGATCAGGGAGTTTTCTCCCCTTCATCAAGAACACTTGTATTTTCGTTGATCCTTCCACTTAGAAATTGTTTTCTCATCACAATCTCTTTTTTCTAATTATGAAATATTCTTCATATCTGGATGATTGAATAAGATATATTCTTTTTTTTTTTTTGAGTTTCTGTATAGTGATTAAACTTCTGAATCTTTAACAAATCCTAGAACAGATATTCTAGCCTGTTATGATACAACTTGTTGATCCCAAACCCTTTGTAGATTCATAGATTGGATACAAATTATAAAGAACAATGAAGAACACAAAAGTATCACAAAGATATCTTTCACCAAGAAAGAATGTTCTCACCAATAGAACTAGGTGCACAAAGCAATTGACACTAAGTCGTCACAAAGACACACTTAAGGTTTTACCCTAATACAACATTATATACTAAACTATTCTAGTATATCCGTTTAATCAAGGGATTGTATCTAATCAACATATAAACAGATCCTTATCACCAAGATATCGGATCTGCTATCTATTCTATACATATCCATATAATTGCCTAATATACAAAGATTATATAATATTACTTTCTAGACGCTTACGCTAATAAGGTATTGAGATGTTGGTGTTGATGTTGATGTTGGCGTTGGTGCTGGCGGTCAGCGTGTAAGGTGTTTAACTCATCAGATCATAAAGTGTGAACTTACAAAACCAATATCTTTGATGCATGTGTATAGTCCCGTCGAGATCTTCTCACGAACAACCCACAAAACATTTTATCCACAACTCAAAGAATAAAGCTTAGTGAGTTCCCCAATATACTACATATTCCGTCATACATATAATGCATCGACACAAAGTCCTCGACTTTAGCGTTGACCTGCCAACTCTCTCATAATTACATGCATAATATACATACCAATATTATATAAATTAGCGGGTCTATTCCAACCCCAAAGGGATGTTATAGGCCAAATCATAGTCTTACTGTCACGTCCTACCATGGGCCAAATCATGGTCTTACATACAAGTGCCAAAGGCCATATCCTGGTCTTTCATACAACTGGAAGGGACCAAATCTTGGTCTTTCATACAATACATAAAGTCATATGTAGTCAAGGATCAAATAGATAGTCAAACAAGTGGTCCACCCGCAAAACAATAAATCAAACAAAAACCATGCAATAAGGCTTTGGACCACGAGTTCTCAGGCTATCTAACTTAGAATACATACGACCATAGTATATCCACTCAATGACCATTGGAAACTATCATTACTCTAACCATTCAATACTATACGAGTATTATGATCCAACCATAGTCTTTCATACATGTGTTGTGATCCAACCATAATCTTTCATACTGGTGTTATGATTCAACCATAGTCTTTCATACAAGTGATGCGATCCAACTATAATGTTTAATACAAGTGTTGTGATCCAACCACATTCTTTCATACATGTGATATGATACAACCATAATCTTTCATGTAGATGTTGTGATCCAACCACAACCTTTCTTATAAAACAAATCACAAAGACAATATAGCATAGCATGACACCAAGTGCCATGTTCTGCACATGTATGGGATTAAGAACACCCAAGCTAGAACCTTTTTCTTTCTTAACAGGAGTCTAATGACCATTAGTGTGCCATAAAAGCTATGGAGTTCCTTAAACTCCAAGAGAATTCATGAAATGGACTAAATCATCCACAAAGAGCAATAACTTCAATTTACAACAACAAAGATCAATGTGCAAGATTTATACCTCAAATGGCTCAGAAATATGAAGGAGATGAAGGATCTAAGCTAACTCTTTTCTTCCACCTCAAGTTTCACAAAATCAAGAAGACAAGCTCAAGATCAAGTCATCAAACTCAAACCCATGAAAGGGAGGCTAGGGTTTCGAAATGGGGGGATAGAGGTTGAAGGAAATGACATAATATAGGAGTTAATGTCCTTAAATATGGGAGAAACCCTAAAATCTTGGGGTTGTGTTGCAATAGCCACCATGATGTGGCCATCCTCTTGCCACGTCATAGCAACCTGTCTAAACGCGTTTCTTCATTGTGAGCCTTGGCCACATCGTGTTCAGCATCCCACCACGCTGTGACACAAGGTTTTTCCCCAAAACCTCATCATTAAAGTCCTCAAGACTTTGGTTGATCAAATCAGGAAACGAGTGTTACAATTATAACTTGGATTAACGTATCGTTGTCTTCTTCTTAACAAGCTCAACAAGCTTTAATGGTGAAAGTGTTAAGAGGTAATGAAACCATAGTCCTTATATCATGTTTATGGATGAAACCTTGAGAATAATGGTGTGGTGAGTATGGTAATCTTGATTTTAAGCTTGGTTTGTTAAAATATGGTTATTGTGTGAATATGAAGATGATGCTTATGAACTTTAATTAAATGAATTGTTAGATACATGAAAATGGGTTAATATCTTAATGAATTAAGACATATAAATAAGTTATTCATGGAATAAAGAAATCATGTCATCAAGAAATATGGGTATGAAAATATGGAATGGAATTAAGCTATTTTTTAATAAGAAGTATTCTTATGAGCTTATTATGTTGGTTGAGTAAGAATTGAAGTATTAATCAAGAATCACTAAGTGAAGGAAAAGAATGGTAGTTAGTGTTCACTAAATAACAATGTGAGTACATGGGGATTTCCCTATTGAGTTATACAACAAATTACTAATAGATTTAAAAAATTGATTTTTAGCGGTGGACTTTTTATATATAGAAGTTGGACATAATTCTATCATGTATATATATTTACAATGGACTTTTGACGGGAAATCTTTGATAAAATCCAAATATTTTTGGCCAGTTTATGGTTTAATTCAAACTTTTATTTTTTGAACAGAAAAGTCCTGATTATTTTATATTTTGTCCAAATTAATGAAACAATTCTTTTTTTTTTTTTTTCAACAGAAAATGACAGATTATCATATAAAATTAGATAAATGAGATTTTTCTATAAATTAAATGTTGGGATCAAACCTTAAATTGATCCAAAATATTGAGATTTTATCGAGATTTCCCGACTTTTAATATATAAAAGTTGGACATTGTTCTATATGTCATGTATATATTTACTGATTATGATTATGATTGTGTTCTATATCAGCTGTAATGCCCGTATTCATTTTTTTTTAAACAAACCACATTTATCTTACAACGTCTTAAAAAAACCATTAATTGATTATTTTTATCCAATATTTGTGTACGATTTAGTTAATGCATAGGATCCCCAAAGGACAGTGTATATATTACATAGAATTTTATAACATAGTTAACTAATAATTGGGTTTTTAGAATCTTATATTAATATGACATGTGATTTCGAATTTAATTCTCGTCAAGTGTTGCTAGTTTTAACCAAATGTTCAGTGGAAAACTTGAAATTTGTGTGGTCCTCTAGCTAGACCCTCAAGAGAGCACATATCCTAAATAGCTATTTTTTTTAAAAACAGTCCGAATGACTATACAGGAAATTAAGAAATATAGCGGTTCAACTAGCACTAAACTAATTTAATATCCGTTCGGTGGACGGTTGACTGATTTAATAAAAAATAATTATTATTTTACTAATGTTTTACTTTGTTCTATATTATCATTATGTAATTTATAACCATTCACTGTACAATAACAAATCTACCAAATAAATAATATGGTTGAAGGATATGGAAGGTGAGTGGTATGGTCGTTGGAAGTTGTTAGTATATTGTAGTATATGAATGATGGTTGTTATTTTGGATTGAATTCCGCTCCAAAAGGTTTTCTTGCAAACCTTTTGTTTCTTTTGGTTAAAGAAAATGATTATGTGTCGATTTGGGATGCTACCAAATTTTGGCTTGTTACATATGGACTTTTAATTAGTGTTTAGTTAGTGTAGATAAACCGAAGGAAGCAATGTAATATCTTTTGTATTGAATGTTGTAGAAGTTAAGTCGTATGATAATGGGAAGTTATGCGTTTATGGTAGTATATGAATGCGTGTTGTTATTTTGTTCATTAACATGTTTTTTTTTTAATAATATTTGTTTCAAACCAAACTAAGTTCATTGTATAAAAATAAGTTTTTATTTGTCTTTTGTAAACATAGTCTATAGTTTAGTCACATACATGTACCTTATAGTCCAAAAACAACTTTCATGAGTAAGTTTTGTAAGCTATTAAACACTTTAATGGGTTTAAAAGTTGAATGAAAGTGTGTGGATCACACATCATACAACAACAACACCAAAAAAGAAACACCAAAAAAGAAAAGAAAAAATACCAATTGATTAACAAATAATTAAATAATATTAACTAAAAAAACAAAAGAGTGGAATCTATTGTTTAATTACTATATTATATGTTATTTCATTAGAAGTAATATAGATTTGTAATATAATTTTTTTTTTGAGAAGTTGAATTAGCTTAAAAAGAACGAAACTTCATGCTTGTTATTATAAGCACATTGGTAGACATTGTAACTGCTCCCTTTATTCTCAACTTCTTGTCATTTGAACCAGAAAGAAAATCAGCAAACACTCTCAAGAAACACAAAAAAAAAAATATAAAAAAAATATTATCAACACTCTTCTAACCAATCAATAATATACAATCTAATTAGTGGATTTGTCCCATGTGCTTGTTATTCTTTTATTAAAAATAATCAGATAACTTTGTAATCAATCAATAATATACAATCTAATTAGTGGATGTATACCTTGATATGTTACATTTCACATACTTTAGCATAGCACATCACTTAAGCATGGATTAAAGAGAGTTTTTATTTACGATTAAGGTCAATACTTTCTCAAGTTTGATCATTGATTTGCCAATAATTTAGTTATACATAAAAGCAAAGTTTTATTGGAAAAGTTGGGTAATATACCTCAAGCATATTGCGTGGTAATTCATAATCTACATCTGGATGACTAATTGTGCACAAATGAGTATGTGAATAATCCATTCTTAATCAAATCCATCTAAACATCATAGTTACTCAATAACTGACACAAATATAATATAAGAGTTATTTACATTAAACAGAATCAAGTGAATACCATATACGATATGTAAAAAGTGTTCATACCTATTATACCCAAGACATATGCTCCGCATGTTCATCATGTGAAAAAGCAACTAAAGATCAGCAAAAAGGATTGCAATGTATTTTCAATCAAGCACTATACCTTCAACAGATTCGATATACATAACCCCATATCCACTATGGTTGTTGCTGTTTATCATAAAAAAGTCCTACGAGTGTCAAAACCATCATGAACAAAAATCTTGAAACCTATATAAATAACTCAATTTAGATCAGGTACATACTTTTAAAAACACCAGGTGATGAAATAGCAACATACTTTCAGTTCTTTGTTTAACCCAAAAACAATTCAATATGAAAAGTAATAAAGTCTTACCTTTTCATCAGATTCATTATTAGATATACTTTTTCAAAACATTGATGCTTGTGAAACTCCTTCAACTTCAGTCAAACCAGTGAATATTTCATATATCTGCAAGTGATTAAGGACACGACAACATATTTTAAACTAAACATAAGATGTTCTTTATGAATTAGATAGTTAAAAAAAATAAAGAGAAGGAAAAAAGAACTAAAAACAACTACCCGACTTTCAGTAAGTCTTGAAGTATTGTTGCCACCCTGCATTATTAACATAATCTGCCTTGTTTATGACTTGTTCTTACACATTGGGTTCTTATCTTCATAAATCAGTTAAGCATGAAAAAATATAATACCAAACTGTAACACCCCCTCTGGCACGTATAAGGGGTGTGGATACCTTATAAGGGGTGTGGATACCTTCCCTATTACAATGCGTTTTAAAGCCGTGAGGGCAGCAGATCCCATAAGAACTCTGCAGTTAAGCGTGCTCGGGCGGGAGTAGTACCGGGATAGGTGACCCCCTGGGAAGTCCTTGTGCCGAGTGGCCCAAAGCGGACAATATTGTGATACGTGCCAGAGGGGGTGTCACAGTTGGTATCAGAGCATTAGTTTAAGCGAATTAGGAATTTGTAGGATTTCTAAACTTAAACTTAGGACGCTAAGTGGAGATTGCGAGGTGTGTGTCTGTTGGATCTTAGACACAAGCACTAGTTTATTTTAGGAAAGTTGCCTAAAATGCTTTTATGTGCTAAATGTTGTATGTTGCCATATATGATATTGTTTGTTCGGATCTACGGTTTATTGCCAACCGGATCTGAAGGTTTATGTGTTTAGGATACTAAGCGTATATGTACGATATTAGAACTAGCATGTAATCGTTTGGAGTAATAAGGTGAAATTATTCGGTGTATAGATCAAAATGGTGAGAACAAGAAGCGGAGTTGGAAATGCTAATGAAAACAGGAATCAACCGCCTGTAATCGAGCAAGTACCTGTCGTAGCTGCTGCACCTGAGCCGATAACAATGGCTGGTGTACAAATGATGATTCAAATGATGTTGGATCGTCAAATGGAAGAAACAAGACGCCTGCTTAGGCAGAATCGTGAAGAACCGTCAATTCAAGCGGAAGAGCCCGAGGAGAATGGAGGGCAGTCTGAAGGAGAAAACTTTAGTGGGATCATTGGTCAAGACGAACAACCAGTAGTTAGACGCAATAACCAGTATGGAGGAAATGATGGTCGTGGGTGCAAGTATAAGGATTTCATGGCATCCAAACCACCATGCCTATCCGGAAGCCCGACGCTGGTACAAGTTATGGACTGGGTCTCTGAAATGGAGACTATGTTTGAAAGTTGCGAATGCAGCAACAGGCAGAAGACCGCTCTTGCGATCCCTCTGCTAAAATCTGGCGTGTTGAGTTGGTGGAAGCTGTTAGCTGACTCTATGCCCAAGGGAGAAGCAAGCAAAATGTCTTGGGAAGACTTTCTGGAACAACTAAAACTGCAATACTGCTCCGAGCAGGACCTTCTGGAAATCAGTAATGAGTTTCAGAATTTGAAGAAGGGGAAATTGAGCGTTACTGAATACGCTACAAGTTTCACGGAAAAGATGAAGTTTATCCCATATTTGGTGCCTACAGAACTCTCTAAGGTCAACAAATTTGCCCTTGGAATACCAGCGGACTATGGTCCAATGGTTAAGAAAGCAACCACATTGAAAGCCGCCATCTGGGCTGCTAGAAATGTTGAGACCCAGATCAGGGAAAAAGGTCTAGAAAGGTCAGAGGTTGGTGAGAAAAGGAAAATTGATGGATTTTCAGGGTCCAGCAAGAAAAGTAAATTCTCGAAGTCTAGTTTGAGAGGAAGTGGAGGAAAGGTAGAGGCGAAATGGTGCGACAAGTGCAAGAAGAAGCATCATGGGAAGTGTGGCGCGGAAACCACATGCTACAAATGTGGAAAGCCAGGGCATTATGCCAACGAATGCACCTTCACCAAGAATGTTTGTTATGGTTGCGGTGAGGAGGGGCACATCTCAAGGGATTGTCCGAAGAAGAAGGAGGCAGCAAGACCCAACATTCCGCCAAAGCCAAAGGCGAGAGCATTCCAGATGACACTGGAAGCTGCTAAAGATGAAGCTGATGTCGCTTCAGGTACCTTTCTCGTTAACAAATTGCCTGCCCAAATTTTATTTGATTCTGGAGCCAACTACTCCTTTATATCGCATGAATTTGGTAGAAAACTAGCTTTTCCTATTGTGAGACTAGATAATGCTTTATTAGTCGAAGTTGCTAGTGGCAAGATTGTACCTGTTAGCCATCGTATGAAAAACATTTTAATTGATTTGAATGGGAATAAGTTCCACGAGGAATTATTACCTATAGAACTTAATGGTTTCGACATCGTTTTGGGAATGGATTGGCTTAGTGCCAATGATGCCGAAATTTTATGCAAGAAGAAAATAGTGAAAGTGAATTCGCCTGGAAAGGAATCGTTTATGGTGTATGGAGATAAACGTAGAGTAAATTCTGGAATCATTTCCCTAATGAAAGCCAGAAAGTGTTTGACCAAGGGATGTACATCATACTTAGCATTCGTGATCGATGCTAAGAAGGAAAAGAAGGTGATGCAAAATATTCCTGTTGTGTGTGATTATCCGGAAGTATTTCCCGAAGATCTTCCTGGATTACCGCCCGATCGACAAGTAGAATTTCGTATTGACTTGTTGCCCGGAACAACGCCAATTGCAAAAGCACCTTATCGATTAGCACCGACGGAGATGAAGGAGCTAATGATGCAACTTCAGGAGTTATTGGACAAAGGTTTCATTAGACCTAGTTCATCGCCCTGGGGAGCTCCGGTGTTATTCGTAAAGAAGAAAGATGGAAGCATGAGGATGTGCATTGATTACCGAGAGCTGAATAAGGCAACAATAAAGAATAGATATCCGTTGCCGAGGATTGATGACCTATTCGATCAGCTACAAGGTTCAAGTTATTTCTCAAAGATCGACTTGAGGTCAGGATATCATCAGCTAAAAGTAAGAGAGCAGGATATAGAGAAGACCGCATTCAGAACCCGATATGGACACTATGAGTTTTTGGTTATGTCGTTTGGACTAACCAATGCTCCAGCAGCATTCATGGATTTAATGAACAGAGTTTGTAACCCGTTCCTTGATAAATCTGTGATAGTGTTCATAGATGACATTCTGATTTATTCAAAAAGCCAAGAGGAGCATGGCAGACACTTGCGAGAAGTTTTGGAAGTCTTGAAGAAGGAGAAGCTGTATGCGAAGTTCTCCAAATGTGATTTTTGGATTCGAGAAGTCCAATTCTTGGGTCACGTGGTCAACCAAGAAGGTATAATGGTTGATCCAGCAAAGATTGAAGCTGTAATGAAGTGGGAACAACCAAAAAAGTCCCACGGAGATCCGAAGCTTTTTAGGATTAGCTAGATATTACCGAAGGTTTATCCAAGGCTTTTCTTCGATCGCTAGTCCATTAACAGCTTTGACCCACAAAGGAGCTACTTATGCTTGGAGTGATAAGCATAATGAAGCATTCGAGAAGCTAAAGAAGAAACTATGCGAGGCACCGATACTTTCTCTACCCGATGGAGTTGAAGACTTCGCTGTTTATAGCGATGCATCTGGTGTTGGATTGGGTTGTGTTTTGACCCAAAGAGATAAGGTGATCGCATATGCATCTCGACAGCTGAAAGAGCATGAAAAGAACTACCCGACTCGTGATTTGGAGTTGGCAGCGGTAGTTTTCGCTCTGAAAATATGGAGGCATTACCTCTATGGCACGAAGTGCAAACTTTTCACTGATCATAAGAGTCTCCAATATCTCTTTAGTCAGAAAGAATTAAATATGAGGCAACGACGCTGGCTGGAATTACTTAAAGACTACGACTGTGAGATACTTTACCACCCCGGTAAAGCCAATGTTGTCGCTGATGCTCTCAGTCGGAAAGTCAATCTTGAAAGGAGAAGGCCAAGAGCGTTGAGAATTGAAGTTGTCTCGACTATTTTGGAAAGTATAAAGAAAGCTCAAGAGGAAGCTTCGGAGAAGAATGACCGAAAGGAGGAACGTTTGGGCAAAACGTTGGTGTTCGGTGTAAACAGTCACGGACTGAAGGTGTTCCAAGATCGGATTTGGATACCTAAGACAGGAGGAGTCAGAGATCTTCTGATGGAAGAAGCTCACAAGACCATGTACTCAATTCATCCCGGTAGCACTAAAATGTATAGGGACCTGAAACCCTATTATTGGTGGCCGACGATGAAGCTCGACATTGCGAAGTATGTGGCCGAGTGTGTGACTTGTGCAAGAGTCAAGGCACAACATCAGAAACCGTACGGGAGTTTAGAACCATTGCCTGTGCCTATGGGTAAGTGGGAAGATATCACTATGGATTTTGTCACTAAACTGCCCAGAACAAAGAATGGTCACGACATGATTTGGGTGGTCGTCGATCGATTCACTAAGAGTGCGCATTTCATAGCAGCCAATGAGAAATGGTCTATGGAAAAGCTTGCGAATTCTTATGTGAAGGAAATTGTGAGACTTCACGGTGTTCCGCTAACAATTGTGTCGGATCGTGATAGTCGTTTCACCTCAAGATTTTGGAAAAGTCTACAAGAGGAATTGGGTACCAAGTTGTGTTTAAGTACAGCTTACCATCCACAGACTGATGGTCAGAGCGAACGGACGATACAAACACTTGAAGATATGTTGAGAGCGTGTACCTTGGAATTCCTAGGTAATTGGGATGAACATTTACCTTTGGTAGAATTTTCCTATAATAATAGTTTTCACTCGAGCATAAAGATGGCACCTTATCAAGCTTTGTATGGACAGAAGTGTCGTACGTCGTCTTGTTGGCTTGAGGCTGGGGAAAAGCAGTTTATGGGGCCGGAGATAGTCCATCAAACTGCTGAAAAGTTGAAAATAATTAGGGAGAGAATGTTAGCAGCTCAGGATCGTCAAAAGAGTTATGCTGACAAAAAGCGAAGACCGATGACTTTTGAAGTTGGAGATTCGGTTTTGCTTAAAGTCTCGCCGTGGAAGGGACTTATAAGATTTGGAAAAAGGGGAAAGTTAAGTCCAAGGTTTATTGGACCGTTTAAAGTTCTTCAGAGGATTGGGAACCAAGCTTACAAGCTCGAACTACCAGAAGAACTGAATGGAATTCATAACACTTTCCATGTGTGTTATTTGAGGAAGTTCACGGGAGAAGTTCCCGACATAATTCCACTTTCAGAGTTGAGGATCGATGAGAACAAAAGGTTGATTGAGGAACCGGAGGCAATTGTTGACCGAAAGACTAAGAAATTGCGACGTAAGATGGTGGAGTTAGTGCTTGTCCGATGGAAACACACGAATGGGTCAAATCTCACCTGGGAGACAGGGAGTGACATGATGAGTCGCTATCCGCATTTGTTTGCTGGTGTGTGATTCCGGGGACGGAATCATTCTAAGGTGGAGAGAATTGTAACGCCCGTGTTTCTAGGCTTGCCATTTTTAGCAATGTAATAGTCTAGGTTAACCTTGTAACTCAACTTGAAATAATAAGAATGTATTATTTGTGAATTATTTGAATTATGTGATTTATGTGTGTATTTTCTTAATTTTATAATTTAATAAATTAAGAATAAAATAAGCATCAAAATTTAAGTGTGAGATAAGCCCGACATCTTTGCATAAAGTTGTAGTGGTCGAAACAAGGATTCCGGAGATATAAGGAATGCCAAAATCCGAGTTATAACAAAGAAGTTATGACCTGTCGAAGTTTCGCGACAGAACCGACACGACGCCGAATGACGTAAAATATGAATTTAAGATAGAGCGATATTTAGCCTTAGCGATCTAAACGAAAGTCGTAGATTTCGTTAAACCGAGAGCGTGCATAAAAGGAACGCCCAAATCTGACTTCGTATGAGGAAGTTATGATTTTTCTAAGTTTCGACTTAGCAGTATGCAGCCCGAATACTCGATTTGAGATCGAGCGGTTTTTAGCCTAAACAATCTAAATGAGAATCGAAGATCTTGTTTTTAGTAGCAAAATGATGAAAAGTTAGGCGAGAACGGACGTCAGACGAAGAAGTTATGAATTTATAACGAAGTTTTTCTATCCCGGCCTTCTAAAAATAAATAATAAAAATAAAAGTCAAAATTAGCCGACGGAGTCTAAATGAAAGTTGTAGAGTATGGTCTGACCTTCACGTGGATATAAAGAACGTCGAAAACGGAGCTCGTATGCGAAAGTTACGCAATTTAGAAGTTTGACAAGTCAATTACGCCCCGCGTAATTTGAGTACGCCCCGCGTACTCAGTCGGATGCAACTTGTCTGACCAATACTCGAGTGCCACCAGTCGACGCACGCAGTGACATCAAAGTACGCCCCGCGTAACCCGAGTACGCCCCGCGTAATTTGAGTACGCCCCGCGTAATCCCAGACCCAGCAGCCTATAAATAGAACTCGAATTCAGTCATTTTCTCTTGTTCAAACTCTTCCCTCTCTCTAAGTTTTGCCTCGTTTTGCGTGTCGTTTATACCCCAAAGCCCCGGTAATATTCCCGAGCCCCGAAGTAAGATCCGAAGCCCCGAGGATCCCGAAGAGCGTTATTCCCGAGCCGAAACGCTGCCCGCGAGGAGCCCAGTTTTGTGAAGATCTTCCAGATCTACGGAGAAACACCTCTTCTGCAAGCCGTAGTGCTGCCCGATCATCTTCTGATCAAGTGAGTGTGTAGTTATTTTCATTCCAACGCAATATTATGAAGTATTTCATATAAAATACGTGTTAAGTGTATATATTTGGTTGTTATACGTGTGAGTGTATATTCACTCTCTTCTATCTTATAGATCTGATGTATTCTCTATGAAATACGTGTTATGTGTGTATGCCTCATCTGTTATGTGGAATATGTATTGATTAAAGCATGTTATACAGGTTTTTAAACAATGTATAAAAATGTATATTTTTATCTACTAATATGTTGGGTAGAACATGGGTAGGTAATTGGTGTGTAATAAACAGATGAGAGGCCTTGGTGTTATTGGTGTTATTCTAGTCATTCAGCAGAGTATGGATGACGACCACGGACTATTCTAGACTGTCCTGTGGAACACTAGCAGGCTCATTACCTGTAGGTGTTGTGAACGACGTGTTCACCGGTGTACTCTATCCCCCACATGGTTGCCTATAGGATACTTATTGTTAAGGAAGCCCCTCTGCAGTAATGTCCATCCCGACGAAAAATCCTAAAATAGGTTCCTTATAATAGACGTTATTTTTAGGAACGTAAGGTGAGGATAACGGGAATGGGTAATCGGGTTTATTATTGATTGTTGAAATTAAATATAATTATTGTGGGTTGAAAACCCTATATGCTCACCAGGCTCCCAAGCCTGACCCACTCAGTTGATTTATTTTACAGGAAGTGGCGCAAGAGCTTAAGATGGGCGAACATCAAGTTGTTTTGTTTACAAGTCTGTATATGTATATATTTGTTGAAAGACTTGTAATGCTATCGTTTATGCTTTATGATCTGTATCGGAACATGACATCCCGACTTTTGATTATGAAATGAAATCATATCTCTTTATGAAATGTTTTGATAAATATCTATTTTATTATGTTTTGTTTTTGGGAACAAATTCCGCATCTCTTTTAAAATAAAAAGGATTTACTCTGAAAATTATTTTAAAAAGCATAAATGAAATCGGTCTTTTCGGGCCGAGATTTTGGGGATGTCACACAAACACATATTTATCTTCACCAAAATGTGCAGGGATTATGGAATTGACAAAAAAACATAATTAGGAAACTAGACAAAACATTCATGATAGTTAATGAACTCAAACCAAACATGAAAAGTGAAAGCATTCACAGGTAATAATCCGTACTTTGACAATGTAAAGAAAATTGAAAATATGAACAAAAGCAACAAACATCAATATAATATGACAAATAATTTCATATTCCCCACAAGAACACAAAAAAACATTAAAAACAAATGTTATTATAAGGCAAAAACTTGCTAACACCGATTAAGAACAACATAAAACATAAAATTTAACAGAAAGTTCTAAACTCCAAACACTGATTAAGAACAACAAAAAACATAAAAGGGAACATAAAATGCTAAATTCAACCTTCAAAAAAATAGATTAAAGGAAACTTATAAAATAATCATCATCAAAGTCCGACTCATCAATGAGTTTAGTGGGGCGATTTCAATTCTGAGCAAAAACTCTGAGTTTATTTTTTGGTTGAATTATGCGCACATGCTCTCCCAAATCACCATCTGAAAAAATATCAATAACTTCATCCTAGTTCCACTGTAAAATAGCTAACTTCCATTTTTTTCTTCTCGATTTCTATATCTTCTTTAGCAATTAAAGCAACCTGATACATTTAAGGAAACATCATAAATTAATAAGAATTGATAAAAAATTCGAGTATTTTTACCTCCTCGGAAATAACGCTATCTAGATCATATTTATAAGGACTAAAGTGATGAGAATAGTTAATTATCTCCACACTGTCAGTTTCAGAATCAGGTGGGGGATTCGGTACAGATGAATCAATGATGGCCTTTTCATCAGCAACTACATATTTTTTCATTATACAATCAATTACAATAAAACTCAGAAATTAAAGAGGTAGAAATTTGAGAACTTTAAATATAATTATTAAAGGGTTTTACCTTGGGTGAAGAGAGTTCAGATGCCCTTACATCCATGATTAATCAACAATCGATGTTGATGATGATATTATCTTCATATCATTGATTTATATAGGCATCGAACCTGAATTGTAGTAGTCAGCATAAGATATTTAGGTTTCGTGGGGAGAGGGATCATGGGTTGGCTGGCGCTGAAGAAGTCTAACATCGATGGAGGTTGAAAAACATGGGAAGGAGACGATAATGTGAAGGTGGGTGGTTCCTTTATAGAAGAGGTAAGGGAAGTTATAGAAACTATGAAGAAGATGAACGTGGATGTAACGTCCCGTGTTTCTAGGTATTCTCAAATCCTACCTTTGGTAAATTAATATGTCATGATTGGTCTTTGAAATTGGTTGGATTTAGCCCTAAGAGGCCTGAGGGGAAAATTGGTAATTTTGGTCGGAGGGGGAGTACGCTAGGCATACTAGGGCACACCCTAGTACGCTGGGTGTATGCATATGTACGCAAGGCGTACATGTATCCGAGTGCAACCGTAACTTTTAGGGTTTATTGGGTGTTTAAACCCCATTATGGACCCTTACTCCCATCCTTTCAGCCTCCAATTCCTAAGATCGTTTCTTAGCAACCTTAGCTTCTCTTTTTTTTTTTTTGTGTATGTGTGTGTGTGTGTAAGCTAAGAGTGTGTTTCTTGTGTGGTTGAAGAAGAAGAAGTTGCATCAATGTGTTTGGAGAGTGAAGCAAGCTTGTAGATCTGAGATCATCTTATCATTTAGAAGCTCCAGAAGGTAAACAAAGCTTCTTCCTTTGTGCTTGTATTGTGTGGATCTTGTTTTGTTAGCTTTTTGGTATTCTTCTTGTCCCAAAAGTCCTAATATTATGCATGAGTTATCTTGGACGTTTTGAATTGTCCTTTCAGACCCTAGGAAGGGTTCTAAATTATAAAAACAAGGTTTCTTTGGCTAGTTTGGCTTGATGTTGCTTATAGGAGGTCTTAATGGATTAAGACCATGCATTAAGGACTTTTTGGATGTCCAAAGTCTTAAAGTTTGAGACTTTATGGTTCTGAGATACATTAGGTCGATGGATCTGGAATTTGGGCTAAAGTGCTTAAGCCATTAAGCACTTATTAGAGCTTTGAACTCTGCAAGGGTACTGTAACACCCGTAGATCCCGGCTAGTCAATTTAGAGGTAATAGGGGTCGAAAATGACTTTTCGACAAAAGATTATTTAGAATAAATAATGTTAACCAAGTTGTAGAATATGTCACAAGGTTTCCGTACATATAAATAGCATCGAAATCGGAGTTATAACAAAAAAGTTATGACCCGTCGAAGTTTTGCGACGGAACCAGCACGGCACCGGGAAGCGTAAATAGTGATTTTATGATGGAGGACTTTTTAGCCTTAATGATCTAAACGAAAGTCGTATAATAAGTTAAACCGAGAAAATCCATAAAAAGAACGCCCAAATCTGACTTCGTATGAAGAAGTTATGATTTTTCTAAGATTCGACTTAGCAGTGCACTACCCGAAACTCGAATTTTAGTTCGAGCGGTTTTTGGCTTATGTGACTTAAATGAGAGTTGAAGATCTCACTAATAGGAACTTAACAGTAAAAAGAAAGACGAAAACAGAGTCCGTATGAAGGAGTTACGAATTCTTCGCGGTCATTTAACAGTCTAAACGCCCCGTACTGTTAAATTTAAGATCGGTCGAGAATTAGCCAATGGAGTCAAAATGAAAGTTGTAGATATTATTTTTACCTATGCGTGGATATAAAGAACGTCAAAAACGGTGGTCGTATGTGAAAGTTACGGATTTTAGAAGTCGGAAGTGTGCTGTGCGAAAATGGGTGATGTGGCACAATCTTGGCCATTGCTTTCTCCCCAAGTCTTGCCACCAGATAGTAACATGTGGCACCAAGTTCAGCAATTTTTACCTTATAAATAGAACCTTTCCCAACCTCATTTTCTTCACACCTTTCTCATTCTTTCTTCTCTTTACTCTTTCTCTCTCTCTCTAGAACCTCTCTGTAGCCCCAAAACCCCCCGAAAAGCCTAGGGAACCTCCCTAGCACAAGGCGGAAGCCCCTGAGTGCTCGACGGCTCCAAGAAGAAGAGATTTTCCGCATGGGAATGCTGCTCCAAGCAAAGCCTGGTTTTCTATAAAACCCGCTGTAAGTGAGCTACGCCTACGCTATTTTTAATATAGTTTTTATTTAATTATATTAACGTTATTAAGAACATATAATAAGTAATTGGGCTATTATTATGGGTTATATAAGCATTATTTAACGGTTATATAATAGTAATAATAGCTAGACTATTAATTAGTCTCGGTGAATAATAGACTAAACTCTAGTGGTAATAATACTAGGTTTCGTCGAATGAAATTATTTTTTTCAAGAAGTGAAGTGCTTTCTGAGTTCAGAATCACCACCTTTTCAAGTGAGTGCATAGTTACTTTCATCTTACACATAGATATGAAGTATTTTATATAAACTACGTGCTATGTGTGCATATTATCTGTATACTTGCTGTCAATGCTGGATGAACATTTTTATGCATGTTTTAAAGGATTTAAACTGTATACGTATTTTATATATACAAATATGTTGGGTATAACATGGGTAGATGAACGATGAGAGATAAAAGATGATGTGAGTAAACATTGGCAGCTATGGACTTAGTGCCTAATAAACATCGGCAACTATGGACTTAGTGCCTATTGGACAAACACCGGTAGCTATGGATTTAGTACCTGTTAAGGAATTGGTAGCTATGGACTTAGTACCTATTAGATAAACACTGTTAGCTATGGATTTAGTACACGATGAATAGACTATAGCAGCTATGGAATTAGTGCTTTATGAACGAACATTGGCAGCTATGGATTTCGTGCCAGTCCTATAACCCTGGAAGTAAGGGACTTCGGAATAAACGAATGCATAATAAATGACTCTTAGGATAAATACTTAAGAGTAAAGAAGATAATGGGGATGGGTAATTGGGTTGATTGTTTGATTGTTTAAACATAATAATTATATTATTGTGGGTTGAAAACCCTATGTACTCACCAGGTTTCCCAACCTGAGCCACTCAGTTTATTTATATCACAGGTCTTGATACGAAGTCACATTACACTGAGAGATTAAAGAGATGTGGATAACTAGTGTAAATAAATGTAAGTTCTGTTTATGCTTATGTTCCTGTATTGACGATGACATCCCAAACGTTTTAAAATGAATAAAATACGTTTCTTCGAAAATGTTTTAATAACGTATTTATCGTGGTTTTCTTGGAACGAATTCCGCAACATTTTTATTAAAAGAAGAACTCTGATTTTTATAAAGCATAAACAAAATCGGTCTTTTCTGGTCGTGAAAATGAGGATGTCACAGTTGGTATCAGAGCATTAGTTTAAGCGAACTAGGAATATGGATTTATTTCTAGACTTAAACTTAGAATGCTAAGCGATGATTGTGAGGTGTGAGCACTAGCTTAATTTAGGAATGATGCCTAAATTGCTTTTATGTGCTAAATGATTTGTTATGCTATAATTTGATCGGATCTATGGTTTGTTGCCGACCGGATCTGGAAACCTTATGTGTTTAGGATTCTAAACGTACGAATACGATATTAGAACTAGCATATAAACGTTTCGGAGTGATAAGGATGATTTAAACGTTAATCCTAAATAAAGATCTAGATTCACCTTATTCGGTGTATAGATCAAGATGGCAAGGACCCGTAGTGTAAACGTAAACGCAAATGGAAATAGGAACCAACCCCCTCAACTCCTAGTGGTTCAGCAAATAGCTGTTGTAAAAGAAGTTGCACATGAGCCAGTCACCATGGCTGGAGTTCAACCCATGATTCGGGCTATGCTAGCTGAACAAAGGGAAGAAATGAGACAGATGTTCCACGAAAATAGGGACAAACCTACCATACATGTTGAGCCGACAGAGCCAATTCCCGAACAATCTGAGGAAGGGAACTACAGCCGCCAAGCGAGTCAAGTGGGGACTCAAGGAGAAAGAAGGGAAGGCCCGGAAGGGAGAAACGACAAGGATGGGTGAATGTACAAGAATTTCCTGGGTGCGAAACCAACGAGTCTCTCAGGAAGCCCGAAGCCGGTTGAGATTATGGATTGGATCTCCGAGATGGAGATGGTGTTTGAGAGCTGCGATTGTAGCGAGAAACAGAAAACCATCTTCGCTGTAAAACAACTAAAAACTGGAGTCTTGAGCTGGTGGAAGCTATTGGCAGATACAATGCCACGAGGAGAAGCCTTAAGGATGTCATGGGAAGAGTTCTTGGAACAGTTGAAAATGCAGTACTGCTCGGAGATAGATCTGATAGACCTAAACAACGAGTTTCAGAACCTGAAGAAAGGGAAGATGAGTGTTGATGAGTATGCCACCGCATTCACCGAGAGGATGAAGCTATTCCCCTACTTGGTGCCTACTGAACTCTCCAAGATTGATAGGTTTGCTAACAGATTACCCACAGACTTTGGCCCAATGGTCAAAATGGAAACTACCTTGAAAACAGCTGTTAGGGCAGCTAAGAACGTAGAGGCCCAGATAAGAGAAAAGGGTCTAGAAAAAGATAAGGTAGGAGAGAAGTGGAAGTTCGAAGGACCTTCAAGGTCCAACAAGGAAATCAAATTCTCAAAGCTTGGAGGAGGAAATGGAGGTGAAGCAAGATGGTGTGATAAATGCAAGAAGAAGCATTATGGAAGTGCAACAAAGAAGTGACTTGTTACAAGTGTGGAAGGATTGGTCACTATTCCAAGGATTGCACACATAATGATAAAGTATGCTACGGATGTGGAGGCAAGGGGCACATTTCCAGAGACTGCCCGAGGAAAAATAAAGCAGCAAGACCAGAAACGCCACCAAGGCCAAGGGCATTCCACATGATCCTCGACGAAGCGGAAACAACGCGAGAAACCAAGGATAAGGAATCTATACCCGAAGATCGAGTTACGAGGTAGCCTAATAGATAAAACCACATGATGTAGCCTCTTAGAGGCATAGTCTAGGGTGAACTTGAACACCTATGTAATAGTTTCGAGAAATAATAAAGCCCTTGTTTTGTTATCTGATGTGTTAAACTGTTATGTGATTTTTCTTGAATGGTGACATGGAAAACTGTGAGACAATACTTGGTACGAGTATGAGTAGGTGTGAAAGGTAGTTGATGCATATACTACCGGAAGCACATGACTCACGCTTGGATCAGGGAAAGTCACAAGGTTACCAAGAAGCCAATAATTGAGTTTGTTTTATTCAACCATGTAGTTACCATCATTTCGGTAATGACTAAGAAGATTGTTGTTATTTTGACCCTAGTGGTCATATCAAATTGAGTCCGAATACGATGAGTATGTTACGTGGTTCAGAGATCCAAGTCGATGTAGCATCTAACTTAAACCAAAAGATTGAAATGAAAGCTAACCCAGGGCGATCAATAGAAGTATCACGATATTTGTTAAAGAAATTAGTAGCTAGAAATGCTACATATTAAAATGTGATTGTATCACATTAGAATATGAAGGAAGGTATACTTTGTTTTGGAGTTTGACTCTAAGAGACCTAAGTCTAAAGCGTTGCAACATACAATGACAGGTCATTAGAATATGGCACATAGATCCATAGTAGTAATAAAAGAACTTATCTCAAGTTCGTATCCAATAAGGATCGAGATTGTGACTTGAAGGTCATAATTTGGAGTCTAGCCTGAGGAGGAGAGCAGGTGCACGATCGAGTACCGCTTACAGTCAATGAGTCTAAGAGATAGACTTGAAGGAATATAGAAGTTACAATTATTACCTAGGATGAAGAGATGACATATAGAGTCATTATGCGAGCCCTGTTTCATTGATGATTCCGGGACGTAATCATCCTAAGGGGGAGATAATTGTAACACCCGTAGATCCGGGCTAGTCAATTTAGAGGTAATAGGGGTCGAAAATGACTCTTCGACAAAAGATTATGTAGAATAAATAATCTTAACCAAGTTGTAGAATATGTCAAAAGGTTTCCGTACATATAAAGAACGTCGAAATCGGAGTTATAACGAAGAAGTTATGACCCGTCGAAGTTTCGCGACGGAACCGGCACGGCACGACACCGGGAAGCGTAAATAGTGATTTTACGATGGAGGACTTTTTAGCCTTATTGATCTAAACGAAAGTCGTATAATATGTTAAACTGAGAAAATCCATAAAAAGAACGCCCAAATCTGACTTCGTATGAAGAAGTTATGATTTTTCTATGATTCGGCTTAGCAGTGCACGACCTGAAACTCGAATTTTAGTTCGAGCGTTTTTTGGCTTACGTGACTTAAATGAGAGTTGAAGATATCATTAATAGGAACTTAACAGTAAAAAGACAGATGAAAACTGAGTCCGTATGAAGGAGTTACGAATTCTTCGCGGTCATTTAACAGTCTAAACGCCTCGTACTGTTAAATTTAAGATCAGTCGAGAATTAGCCGACGGAGTCAAAATGAAAGTTCGTAATATTATTTTTACCTACGCGTGAATATAAATAACATCAAAAATGGAGGTCTTATGTAAAAGTTACGGATTTTAGAAGTCGGAAGTGTGCTGTGCGAAAATAGGTGATGTGGCACAATCTTGGCCATTGCTTTCTCCCCAAGTCTTGCCACTAGATGGTGACATGTGGCACCAAGTTCATCCATTTTCACCCTATAAATAGAACCTATCCCACCCTCATTTTGTTCACACCTTTCTCATTCTTTCTTCTCTTTACCCCCTCTCTCTAGAACCTCTCTCTAGCCCCGAAACCCCCCGAAAAGCCTAGGGAACCTCCCTAGCACAAGACAGAAGCCCCTGAGTGCTCGACGGCTCCGAGAAGAAGAGCTTTTCCGCATGGGAATGTTGCTCCAAGAAAAGCCTGGTTTTCTATAAAACCCGCTGTAAGTGAGCTACGCCTACGCTATTTTTAATATAGTTTTTATTTAATTATATTAACGTTATTAAGAACATATAATAAGTAATTGGGCTATTATTATGGGTTATATAAGTATTATTTAACGGTTATATAATAGTAATAATAGCTAGACTATTAATTAGTCTCGCTGAATAATAGACTAAACTCTAGTGGTAATAATACTAGGTTTCGTCGAAGGAAATTATTTTTTTCATGAAGTGAAGCGCTGTCTGAGTTCGGAATCATCACCTGTTCAAGTGAGTGCATAGTTACTTTCATCTTACACATAGATATGAAGTATTTTATATAAACTATGTGCTATGTGTGCATATTATCTATATACTTGCTGTCTATGCTGGATGAACGTTTTTATGCATGTTTTAAAGGATTTAAATTGTATACGTATTTTATATATACGAATATGTTGGGTATGACATGGGTAGATGAACGATGAGAGATAAAAAATGATGTGAGTAAACATTAGCAGCTATGGACTTAGTGCCTAATAAACATCGGCAGTTATGGACTTAGTGCCTATTAGACAAACACCGGTAGCTATGGATTTAGTACCTGTTAAGGAGTTTGTAGCTATGGACTTAGTACCTATTATATAAACACTGGTAGCTATGGATTTAGTACCCGATGAATAGACTATAGCAGCTATGGAATTAGTGCTTTATGAACGAACATTGGCAGCTATGGATTTAGTGCCAGTCCTATAACCCTGGAAGTAAGGGACTTCGGAATAAACGAATGCAGAATAGATGACTCTTAGGATAAATACTTAAGAGTAAAGAAGATAATGGGGATGGGTAATTGGGTTGATTGTTTGATTGTTTAAACATAATAATTATATTATTGTGGGTTGAAAACCCTATGTACTCACCAGGTTTCCCAACCTGAGCCACTCAGTTTATTTATATCACAGGTCTTGATACGAAGTCACATTACACTGAGAGATTAAAGAGATGTGGATTACTAGTGTAAATAAATGTAAGTTCTGTTTATGCTTATGTTCCTGTATTGACGATGACATCCCAAACGTTTTAAAATGAATAAAATACGTTTCTTCGAAAATGTTTTAATAACGTATTTATCGTGTTTTTCTGGGAACGAATTCCACACCATTTTTATTAAAAGAAGAACTCTGATTTTTATAAAGCATAAACAAAATCGGTCTTTTCTGGCCGTGAAAATGGGGATGTCACAGGTACGCCTCACGTAAATGGAGTACGCCATGTGTACGTAGTCAACGAACCCATTTGCAGTCAATGCGAGGCTCTCGTACGCCCCGTGTAACCTCGAAGTACGTCCAACGTACGTTCTTTGTTGGGATTTTATGAGTTGGGCTTCAATTTTGGGCCATCTTTGGGCCAGTTTGGGCTTAGGTCTTTAATGGACTTTCTGAGTAGAAGTATTCTGGGCCAATTAAGGGAGTTAGACCTTAAGATGAGGTCTATTATGGAGTTGGGCCCAATTTGGAAAATTAGGCCAATTATGGGCCTTATATATCTTAGACCTTTTTGGATCAAGGTTGGACTTGGGCTTGGCCCAGTTAATAAAGGTTAATGGACAATTATGAGTTAAGATGGTGATAATCCAATTATTAATGAGAGGTTTATTTATTATGGTAGTTCGAGGTTTTCGTGAGCTAGCGGCCAAAGGTTCTTTTTGATACGTCAGTATGAGGTGAGGCTTCATCATTATACTTTCGGGTCGAAGGCACCAAGGCCGGCCGTTGGTTGATAAACTGATATCACTGATATGCTGAGTATGATATAGTTATGCATGCTAGTCTTGTTATGATAGTTCTAGTAGATTTGTAGGACTGCCTGTGAATTGCTTGTTTATCTGGTTATGATATTATCTGTTATATGTCGACATATTATGTGGGTTGGGTTGAGATTGTACTGCTTTGTGATGTAGCCAACAAACCCTGGAGCATATCAGATATGAGCTGAGGGCCAGAAAGGGCATGCCAGACTCAAACTGAGGGCTCATAGGCATTCCAGATACGAGTTGAGGGCCAAGAAGGGCATGCCAGACTCGTACTGAGGGTTGGGGAGCAAGCCAAACATAAGTTGTGGGCCAAAGGGGCAAGCCAGATTTATGTTGTGGGCTCAGGGGTAATCCAGTCTGTCAGTTGTGGACCGATTGCATGTTGATATTATATTTGAACTGTTTGTTATGTATTGGTATTTTAGGGGAACTCACTAAGCTTTGGGCTTACAGTTTTAGTTATGTTTCAGGTACTTCAAATGATCGTGGGAAGACGAATGTTCGATTGTGCACCTCCTCATGTTTTGTATTATGATTTATGGGAAAACTCTGATGTGAAACTCATTTTGAAAACAAATTGTAATGAATGATGGTTTTTGCATTTATTTAAAAAGTTTAAATTTTTCAAAAAATTTATGAGTGTTACAGTAGAGGTGTCATGGATACGGGAAGGAGGAGAAATGAAGAAACTGAAAAAAAAAAATAATTAGCGATTTAGAATAGTTGTGATCAAAAGTTGAAGCCATCGAACGATACTAATTGACAAAGTGGTTATTCACTCACTCTGCATAGTAATAATAATAATTTATGCATATTTTTAAATCAAAACCTCTTTTAATAAAAACCTGATTGAACCGGTTAAATTAAATAAAACACTTTCACGTCTTTAGACTTATATTGTCACTATGTATATCATTTATTTGATAACCAGTTCCAGATCCATTCTTTGTATTTTTTTTTTAAATGGCAGGGTTAGTATATGTCTGGGATTGAACTCATGATCTTCTGGTTAGAAACTCCCGGTGAGATACTTTGTTAGCCAAGTGGGCTAGCCCCAACTTTTATTTTATGTATTTTTAAAATGCAAATATAAGAACCTTTTGAATGTACAATAATCGAATAACATTTGATTTGATTTCTAGTGTTAATATCGACCAATTTTATAGAACTTTAAAATAACAAATAACTTCTCAACATTGGGTCTTTGATAATTATTTCTATATAGCTTAAATGGTGTAATTTTGTTATAAAAATGATAAATATTATAAAGTTTTTTAATATGTTTGTATTTATTTATAACTATATTTTGTTTTGATATTATATTTTATATATTTGAATTTATCTAAAACTTATGACTATGTTTTCTAATATACCCGGATTAATTTAAACTTGTTATGTTTACTTTTGACATTTGAACTTAGTGATGTACAACTGGGTTGAATTGGTAGTTTGGATTCAACTAAAACATGATTTAAAAAAAATTGAGTATAACAAATAGTATAGATGGAAAATAAATCAATAAACTATAAAAATAGGACAGAGTCTGATAACTATGTGCTAGGCCGTCTGTTGGAAACCAAAATATGCAAACAGAATTCGTGATAAAATAATACTCCTATAGATGAACTTATAATATGCATTTTTTTAAGCATTTCAAAATTATCTGTCACATTTTAAATCTCACAAACTTTGAACTTAGAACGAGTTGTTGCTAAAAGAAGAATGAACAAATACTTGTTAGTATAGATGAACTTATAATATGCATTTTTTAAGTTCAAAAGAGACCAATAAACGGTTTTGAAAGTGATACAAAAAGGTTGGACTGGCTATCTTGATAAATATAATGTTTATAATTCAAACAAAAGTGAAATTTAATTAATCGTTTTATTATGCAAGTTAAAGAAGATAAAACATTGTAACTTTTAACAAATATGATAGAAGATGGGGGTGGGGTAGAGGTCGGTGGGAGGTATAGTGGGGGTTGTTCCTACGGAAGCTACGTGTCATGTGGACTACTTACTATTTATGTACTGTCAACCTTTTTGACTGGTCAACTCCCACACATTAGCCTGTCCCCCTTTTCCAATTATACACAATTTAATAAATGGATATTTTAGAATGACCATAGGAAAATGACTTACTAGTCCCTAACATCACAGATCGGTAGATTTAGGACCATGACTAACATCACATTTCGGATTATCCAGTACATATTCTGGACTATTATGTTTTGATAGGATAAAAATTGATCTACACATGTTTACTAAACGACATTCTATACTAACAAGTTGTAAATAGGATTGAATATTTGTTTATGAATTTACCTAACAATCTTTACTTATCGTTTACCATCTTATTTCAAATAGTATATAAAATTGTTAACCGTAACATTCTCTTATTCATATCAAACTAAACTAATATTAGTTGAACTAATTCATTTACTTTTTTATAAACATGAGTTCCTCCAAGCAAATTGAAAGACTTCTCAAAATGGTATTTTGCATTACAAAAATGAAGATGGTTATTTTGTGTGATCTTAACTCATTTTCTAGAGTTGGTAAGATCAACAAGACTTTTATCGTGGTAGACCAAAACCATATAAGATGCTCAATTATATATTTGAAGTGATGAAAATGTTGAAAAAGACCAATGAAGGGACTCGAAAATAAATCAGATAGTTAATGATCGTGTAGACATTCTCTTAGGAGATATTGAAGAAAATATGAAATGGGTAATGGATAATAAGAAAAAATATTAAAGTGGTAGAAAAGTGGATTGGTGGTGTGGATGCAAAGATTGACATACTCATGGCAAAATGAGACCATTTAGAAGATGTTATTAGGACTAGAAAAAGTTTTATCGATCACGAAAAAACAATGTATCATTTAGAATTTTTTAACGTGTAATTGGAGAGTTTCTATTATGGTAGTGTTACCACAATGTGAACAAACTTGGAGGCTAAGAAATGTTTCTAGTGTTTTCAATCCTTATATAAGGAATGCAAGACCAAATGATGCTCCTAAGGAAATCATAATTTCGTTCACCTCTCTCACTTTTCTCCTCTCCACTTCCACGACTAAAAATGGAACTCTAAAAGGGTTTTCCTATTCAACTAGTGCGCCAAGGAAGAGAGCTTAAATATCTTGCTTGCTTGAAGCCGAGGAGTGTGATTCTATGAGATGGGTTCTAATTTGAATCCTTGATCTTGTTAAAATCATAAAGGTTTTATTTAAACCCTTTTGTGGATATCTAGTTGTTATTAATTGATAAACACTGGATCCTTGATTCAATCATGATGTTTTTTGTTAGTGTGCCAATTCCAATAAATAAAAAGATACAACTAGACTCCAAATTCACTGTTGTGTTGCACTAGAAAAGTAATACAAAGCAAGAAGGTTTGGTCCACAAAGACACAAAACTATTTTGTAACACCTAGAATTCAGGTATCCGTTTTAACCCTTGAGTTATGTTTAATTTCCAAGTTTAGTCACCGGTGGCAAAATCGTAAATCTGAAGTCCTTTGGAGTATGCGGGCCGTACACCCTCGTACGTAGGGTGTACTCCAGAGCGCCTTAGAATGCTGCGTGTACGCAAGGCGTACGCAGCCAATGTGCAAACCCAAAATGTTAGGTTTCAGACCCTATTTAAACACATTTATGGCCTCATGCACCTTCTTACCTTCAGCCTCCCTCCTGATCTCGAAACCCTAAAGAGTGTTTGTGCATTGTGAAGCTTGTTGAGCCATTTTTGGTGCCATTTGGAGCTTTTGAAGTAGATAGAAGAGCATTGAAGTGGTGTTGTTTCACTCAAGGGTTTGGATCCAACATTTTGTCCCCCTTGTGCACCTTGTGGAGCTAAAAAGTTTCAAACTTAATGAAGTAATCTCTTGGATCTAGTTTTTCCTCAATTTTTTCCCTTTTTGGTCCCAAACTTATTCTTTGTGAGTAGAAGGTACTCCAAGGCATTTGAGTTGTCCTTTCAGAAAGTCATAAATTAGGTTCTTGATCACTAGTTTCCCTCCATTTTAAGTGCTAGATTGTCTTAATGGGTTAAGAGACTAGGTTTTTTGGTGTTAAGGACTTAATAGCCATGCTAGACCACAAAGTTGGAAACTTTATGGTTTAGAGCTTCTTTTGTGACCTAGATCTGAAGTTTGGACATAGGTGCTTAGGGAATTAAGCACTTATTTAGAGGTCGGCAAGCAACCTCGTACACAGAGCGTACCGAAGGGTACGATGAGCGTACGAGGTCATCGCCCTGATCCTTGGTCAAATGCGAGGTAAGCCCTGCATACTGACTGAGTCAACCCGATTGACTTTGACCTGGATTTTGACTAGGGTTTGACCTAGGGGTATTTTAGGTATTTGAATGGTAGTCTGAGTTTTGGTTACTATTGTTCGTAAAGGTGACCGGTAGTGAGGATTTCGGAGCAGTGTGTCAGTTCAACTTTTTGTTTGTCTGTGAGGTAAGTTTTGCTCACCAGATTCATGGGTGGAAAGCACCAATATCGGCCCATTGTTTGTTGTGTAGAATTTTGGATGCCTTGTGATGATTATATGGAAGACCAGGATCAAGCTCCTGACATTTGTATGAAAGACCAGGATTTAGACCCTGGCAGTTATATGTAAGACCAAGATTTGGCCCCTGATATTTGTATGAAATACCAGGATTTGGCCCTCAATACTAGGGATGAGATTTAGAACCGAAAAACCGGATCTGCACTAGAACCATTAGAATTAGAACATGTAAAATCGGTCCGGGTCTTGGGTTTAAAGAAAGGCTCTATTCGGGTTCCAAGTAATTCAGGTTTCGAGTCCTTCGGGTCCGGGTAAACCGGGTTGAAGAACCGAAACCGTGTTAGGAACTGAAACCAGTTTTAGGGGCCGAAATTGGTTTCTATGAAAAGTTTAAAACAAGCATATCTCATTCATTTGAAGTCAAATTGTCCTGAGGTTTTTTTCCAGAGTGTAGTTTATCGTTAGTACATGATTTTAGTATAATTTTAGACTATAATTTTTTCATTTTTGGGTTTATATTCATTGACTTACAGTCACTCAAAGTCATGATATCAAAGTGGAAATTTTATGTTTTTAAGCTTTTTTTGTATTCTGTGACAGTTTTAAAACATACATATCTAATTCGTTTGAAGTTAGAATAGCATGCGGTTTTTTCCAAAGTGTAGTATAAAGTTTGTAAATGATTTTAGACTTTAATTCTATCATTTTTGGTTTTATATTCATTGATTTATAGTCTCCTAAAGTCGAGATATCAAAGTTGTAAATTTTCTATTTTTCAGCTTTATTTTTGTATTTTGTGAAATTTTAAAACATGCATATCTAATTCATTTGAAGTCAAATTATCATGAGATTTTTTGAAACGTGTAGTTTAGAGTTAGTACATGGTTTTAGACTATAAGTTTGTAATTTTTGGTTTAGTATTCAATAACTTACAGTCCCCTAAAGTTGGGATATCAAAGTTGAAAATTTTCAAAGTTCAACCACTAAGTAATTAGCAAAAAATTATGGTTTTCCCAGGTTTTCCGGTTCTAGACCCACTTTATCCGGTTCTATCCGACCCAATTTGATGTTTCCGGGTTTTCCGGTTCTAGACCCACTTTACCCGGAACCAAACTAGAACCGTTTCATATATACCGATCCAATTTCCAGTTCTACAAAATCTCATTAAATGGTTCTTGGGTTTTCCAGGTTTTGGTCTACCGGTCTTAGTTTGGACCCACTCTCATCCCTACTCGGAACTGAACGGAAAGACTATGATTTGACCCATAACATTTATCTTCTTTCATGTGTAGTATTTGGTACTTGGGGAACTCACTAAGTGTTACGCTTACAATTTGTGTTTATGATTTTAGGTACTTCCAGTCCAAAGGGAATGGCCCGACGTGACGGCACAACATCCTCCGCTCATGGATTCCTCATTTGAAATAATTTGTACAATGATGTTTTGGATATTATGACTTGATGTTTATTTTGAACAATTTAATGAATGAGTTGGCTAGCTTTTTTTTTTTAAAATTTAAATTACCATTATTTTTGGGTTGTTACAAGTTGGTATCAGAGCATTGGTTTGAGGGATTCGGGCACACTTTCAGGTGTGTCAGAACTCAAAATGAGAAAATGATAATTTTCTTAAGAAAATAAATAATTAAACTTAAAAAAATGATTTTATCAAAAGGGAGGGGGTGTGATGTGTGCGATCAGTCGAGCTCAAGTAAGTGGTTCCCAAGTTAACCACACTTATGTGTTATGATTAGTGTGAGAAATGCATGCTTGATTAGGGCTAAGGATACCTTCAGGAAACATATGATAGAATTGCCTAATTTATGTGATGCCTTATAGCCCAATAGAACTTGATGCCATGTAATATTTGGAATTGATATCAACTTAGTTAATTGCTAAGTGTATTCTTTCAAAGTTGTATATGATTATGATTTTATACACTAGAATGATTGATTTAGCCTCATTTCCTATTCCTTGTTTGGTTGTCGACTTAGGGTAGAATCTTCATTTGACAGTCTATGTGATCATATTTTGTGTACAACTTGCATGCATAAGTAGACCAACAGTGTTGATTGAGGTTCTTGGTACTGCGATTGGTGAAAGTTGAGAGTACCATGGAGATTCTAGGATATGTATGTTTTGTGGAATAGGATTTGTTTCGGGTTGTAGTGTGGAAACTTAGAGGAATCAGAATTTACCTTGAGGAAGTTACACGTAGGTGTGGAAGGTAGTATTGGGCCTGTACTACTAAAAGCATAGGACCTGTACCTAAGAGAAGAGAAAAGCTGACAACTCTATGGAGGCCTTTGTGCTGGGAATTTCCCTTGAGTCATAAACTGATTGTTAATATGTTGTGTTTCCGTTTGAGGATGGTGATGATTACCCAAGAAGGATCAGGTTCGGGTTCTGGTTTAGGCTCGGGTTCAGGTACTAAACCGATTGATGAGAGGTTGCATGAGTTCATGCCGGCTGAGGTTACTCGTGGTATTTTGGATGCTATCCCTGTGCTGTTTGATACCATCAATGAGGGGATTATGGAGCTTATGGATGAGAGGCTCAAGACTTTTCAAGTCGAGATTGATGTGGGTTAGATTGGAGTTTGAGCTCCCCCATATTGCGAGTTCAAGGCATGTGGAGCTCCTGAGTTCTTTGGGGCTAAGTAAACCCATCACTATCCATCCTTAGATCGTTGACATGGAGAATGCTCAGCTGAAGAGCTTTTTCCTTGAAGGGGGGGGGGGGGGAACGTGGGATTGACATCCTGCCTTTTGAGGGACAGAGCACAGGACTGATGGGAGGAGGTTACTTGGGCTGTAGGGATGATTGTGATGGAAGTGATGACATGGGAGGACTTTATTCAAAGGTTTCAGAGGGAGTTTGCACCAGCTATCAAGGTGCAACATGTGGCGAGGGAGTTCCAAGACCTTCACTAAACTACATAGACTGTAGTGGAGATTATCGCCAAATTCAAGGAGAGAGCATTGTTGGTCTCTTAGTACGATACGGATGAGGAGATTAGGAAGACGAGATATCATGACATGGTGAGGGAGGATATAAGAGAGTTTGTGAGCTTTTTGAGGTGTACGAACCTAAATGATATGATCGAGAAGGCCTGCGAGCAGGAGATTGAGTTGGAGCTCTAGACGAAGTGGAAGCCAAAGCAGGTTCAGAAAATGGTGGGCCAGACTAAGAGGCCAAAGACCTCTGATGCTCAAACTCTAGGTTGGTTGGGTCATGGCCGTTGTGCCAAGTGCAGAAAGCCATACAATGGATCTTGCCGATTTGCAGGACCAATATTTTTAGTTGTGGCCATTCGGGCCACGTGAGCAGGGATTACCTCAAGAGGGCTCTAATTTTCTTTCATTGCAATCAGACCGGCCATAAAAAGTCTAATTGCTCGAGGTTATCTAAGGGAGCAGTGGTGGTGCCCGTGCCAACCACCTTGAGGATTACCAACGATTGCCACGGTAAGGTGGAGGCTTTTGTGGTGAAGAGCATGGCTTTTCAGCTGACCACCGATGAGGCCCGTACAGTACTGGATGTGGTTACTGGTATGTGTTTTATCTCTATCTTTTATTGCTTCCTTTTTTATGCTTATGGTTATTGTGATCGTGTATAGGGACCTCTTTAGTCAATGGTTTGTCTGCTTATGTTTTGTTTGATTCGAGGCTACCCGATCCTTTGTATCTCTTGTGCTCATCAAGAAGTTTCGAGATGCTATGAGGACTTTGGATTCCCTTATAGAGGTGGATATTTTAGATGATTGTATCGTGATTGCTACGAGGATTTTCCGTGGGTGTGTCCTAAACATGTTTAGCGAGGGGTTCTCTATTGATTTGGTGTCGATCCCCTTGATAGGATCAAACGTTATCATCGGGATGGATTGGATGGGCCCCTATAGGGTCGTGATTGATTGGGAGCGGCAACTAGTGAGGGTTCGAATTGGCTATTTCTGGTGAGAGAGGTTCACACGGGCCAACTCTTTGTTCAATTATGAGATCCAGGGAGGTATCTGGAGTAGGGTTGCGTGGGGTTCCTATCTTATGTTTCTGACACACAAGTTGAAGGCACAACGGAGTTGAGCAGGGTACCCATTGTGAGAGACTTCCCTAATGTTTTCCCCAAGGATTTTCCAGGAGTGCCTCCCGAGTGGCAGGTTGAGTTTCAGAATGATTTGATACTCGGTACGGCTCTGATAGCCAAGGCATCATATCACCTGGTGCCACCGGAGATGTAGGAGTTATCTATGCAGCTATAGGAGCTGCTAGATAATGGTTTCATTTGTCCGAGCAGGTCTCCGTGGGGAGCATGGATTCTATTTTTGAGGAATAAAGACGGTTCACACAGAATGTGCATTGACCATCGATATTTGAATAAGCTAAAAGTGAAGAAACATTACCCACTTCCGAGGATTGACGATTTGTCTCACCAGATTCAAGGTGTGTCTTGGTTTTCCAAGATTGATTTGCGATTGGGGTACCACCAGATGAGGGTCAGAGATGAGGATGTGTAGAATACATCCTTAATGACATTTTATGGTCATTATGAGTTCATGGTGATGTCATTTGGGCTCACCAATGCACCAACAATGTTCATGGAACTCATGAACCGGGTCTGCAAGCCGATGTTGGATCTATCTTTGATTGTATTCATTGATGATATTTTGGTCTACTCCAAGACCAAGGAGCAACACTTGTGAGAGGTGTTAGAGACCCTAAGGAGGGAGAGGCTTTATGCCAAATTCTACAAATGTGAGTTCTGGTTGTGTGAGGTGCAATTCTTGGGGCACATCGTCAACCAGAAGAGGATATTGGTCGACCCGGCCAAGATCAAGGTTATGATGTGGTGGGAGGTTCCAAGGACTGCATCTGATATTCAGGGTTTCTTAGGTCTCGCAGGGTATTATTGGAGATTTATCCAGTATTTCTCCAAGATTTCAATGTCATTAGCTCATTTGACAAAGAAGAGTGTGACCTTTTGGTGAGGTTCTGACCAACAGTTGGCTTTTGAGACCCTGAGGCAAAGATTTTGTGAGGCCCCGATTCTCATGCTCCCCAAGGTATTATATGATTTCGTGGTTTATTTTGACACCTCTATTTCGGGTTAGGGATCCGTTCTTATGTAGAGGGGTCACGTGATTGCTTACGCTTCAAGGCAGCTGAAACCTCATGCGGCGAACTACCTTACTCACGATTTACTATTAAGGGTCGTGGGTTTTTCCCTTAAGATCTAGAGTCACTATCTGTATAGGTTTCAATGTACCATCTACACCGACCACAAGAGTTTGTGGTATTTGATGGACCAACAAAATCAAAACATGCGGTAGCAGAGATGGTTGTATGTGGTAAAGGATTACGATTGTGCGATCCTATACCACCTTGGGCAAGCCAATATGGTGGCCGATGCTTTGATTCGCAAGTCAACGAGTTCTTCTATCAGAGATGTTTGCTTAGGTATGGTTATCACCTCGCCTATATTGGATTTAATCAAGGAAGCTTAGGTTGAGGGTTTGAAAAAGGAGAATAGGAAGGCCGAGCGGATCATGGGACAGATTCCCTTATTTATCAAGGACATCAATGGATTGTTGACCCAATGCGGTAGAGTTTGGGTCCCGACATCAAGTGGGGTGAGACAGATGGTTCTAGAGGAGGTGCATAAGTCAAAGCTTTCTATCCATCTGGGCCCCACGAAGATGTACATGGATTTGAGGTTGAGTTATTGGTGGCCCTGTATTAAGAGGGAGATAGATTGGTTTGTTCAATGATGCTTGACTTGTAGAAGTGTCAAGGTCGAGCATCAGAGATCCCACGGAAAGATGCAGTCGTTACCTATTCCCATGTGGAAGTGGGAGGAGATCACTATGAATTTCATCAAAAATTGCCAAGGACGACACGTGGTGTTGATACTATATGGGTCATTGTGTACAGACTAACCAAGAGTGTGCATTCAATACCGATTGCCAAGAGTATATCCTCAGAGAAGTTACTAGACATATATGTACGAGAGGTAGGAGTTCGACATGGGGTACCGGTATCGGTAATTTCAAACCGAGATGTTCAATTTACCTCCCTATTTTGGAGGAAGTTCCTTGAGGAGTTGGGTACTTAGTTACACTTTAGTATAGCATACCACCCTAAGAACGATGTCCAAAGTAAGCGGACGATTCAGACGCTTGAAGATATGCTCCGAGCATGTGTGTTGGATTTTGGAGGGAGTTGGGATACTTACCTTCCATTGGTTGAGTTCCCCTACAACAATAGTTATCATGCCGGTATTGACCGACCACCATTTGAGATGTTGTATGGAAGAAAGTGTAGGACTCCGGTTTGCTAGGGGGAGGTCGGACATCGAGTGATAGGTAGTACAGAGATTGTACTCAAGAATACAAAGTTGATCCAGTAGGTGCGCAATAAGTTGCAGGTTGCACAGAGCCGATAGAAGAGTTATGTAGATCAACAACGCTCAGATCTTGAGTTTTAGATGGGAGACTTGGTGCTTCTGAAGGTGTCTCCTTGGAAAGGTGTCATCTGATTTAGGCAGCAGGGTAAGTTATGCCCCATATTCATTGGGCCTTTAGGGATTTTAGCCCGGGTGGGAAAGGTCGCATATCGTTTGGAAATTTTCGATGAGCTCAGCCAGATCCATAACACTTTCCATGTGTCTCAGCTTCGAAAGTGTATGGCTCATGAGTATGTAGTCATTCCTTTGGTTAACATTCAGGTTGATGATCTCCTGAATTATGTGGAGAGACCGATGGTCTTCTTAGATCGGAAGACGAAGGCTCTACGCAATAAGGAAGTGTCACTGTTCAAGGTCCAGTGGCAACATTGGAAGGGTTTCGAATGGACGTGGAAGCCAGAGGCGGAGATCCAAGAGAACTAACTATATTTGTTCACAGAAGCAGACTTCAAGGGCGAAGTCTAGTTCAAGTGAGGGTGTAACATTCGGATTCCAGGTATATTATTCTAATAATTTATTTTTGGAATTTGTGAAGGAACTCGGCGAGTCTAGCCGAGTAGGGTCGCGAATTATCATCCGGGTTCGTGTCTGGACTCAGTGAGTCCATGCTGTTTAATGAAACCCTAAATCCCCAGGGTTGGAGCCTATTTAAGGGCACTCATAGCCTCCCATTGCGGCTACTAGTCCCTTGAGAGAACTCTTAGTGAGCTAGAACGTTTGGGAGGAAGGAGAAGCCATATTTGATCTTTCTATCTTTGGTTTAGCAAGAAGAAGGTGATCAAGAGCAAGAAGAGACTGAAGGAGGTGTGATTCTAGTGGTTTCAGAGTCCAGAGACTTCAAGTTGAGGTATTTATTCAGACCTTCTTCAGTTTTGGTATTGATTCTTAGAGTTAGGGTTTTCTAACCTCTTTTGAGGATAATTATGTGGAGAAATTGGTCCCTTATCATGTTTATGATTTGGATCTGGACTCAAAGAGGTCCAGAGACCTTAACCCTTGGAGATTTATGAGTTATCTTGGGAGTTATGAGCTTAGAATGCCATTTTTGGGGCTAAATCACCAAATGATACCATCTAGATGATATATGAGTGTCAAGGTCTGGATTTTACTTGATTATTATGCTTGGGAAGGACAGGTCTATGGATTAGAGGAACATATCTGACGTCAGGAGGTCAATGGAGTTTGTGCATGGCATGTACTCGCCGAGTTGTTCTTGAGACTCGGCGAGTTGAGTCGGGGTGGCCCCACAATTCTTACTTGGGGACTCGTCGAGTAAAGGGAAGGACTCGACATGTCAAATGGGACTAAAGAGTTAAGTGGACACAGGTGAACCCGCCGAGTTTCCCAAGTGCACTGGCCGAGTCGGGTCAAATTTTGACCATTGAATTTGGTTGAATTTTAGGGTTTGGTCAATAATGAGGGCCTTTGAGCCAAAGGAGGGGTAAAATGGTCTTTTACCCTTCTGAGGGTGCTTAGAGAGAGTGGAGTCTAGTTCTGAGAGTTATATTTATGAGAGTATTACTTTATGTGTTTAGGCGGAGGCTAGATCGTATTTCTACCGAGTCAGTGATTTACCGGGACATCTGAGGTGAGTCTTCTCACTATACTTTACCTGGAGTGGGAATTAGAGTGATGTGCCCGAGTTATCGTATGCTATTATGTGATGTGTTGTACTGCATTGTTTCTATGTGTTTTATATCATGTGTATATCAGATTATATCAGAGTTAGAACCGAAAGGTTCACAGAGTTAGGACCAGAGTGTCCACAGAGTTACGGCCTACGGGCCCATAGAGTTATAGCCTCGAGTGGCTAGTATGTGTTATGTATGGTATTTTGGGGAACTCACTAAGCTTTATGCTTACAGTGTTATGTGTTATGTGTTTCAGGTACCAGTGATGATCGCGGGAAGGCGCCGACATGATTCGTACACACGCATGGATTTTTATGTATTTTGATCTTGGGAAATATTTTGTGAACCAAAGTTATGATACAATGGTATTTTCTTGTTAAATGTGTTTGGTAAAACGTGTTTAAAAATGTAAAAAATTGTTTTGAATTTTACGGTGTGACAATTTGGTATCAGAGCCATGGTTTGAGGGATTCGGATGCATCTTCGGGCGTATCTGAACTCAAACTGAGGATTTGAGGAAAAATTTGATAATAAAGGAAATTTAAAAGACAAAAGAGTAAAAAGAGTTTTGAAACAGACAGATCAGAACCGTGTGTACGATCAGCCAACGCCCGAACGGTGATTTCCCAAAATATCCTTACAATAAGTTGTAAAAGAATTGTTATGCTATGCTATATGAATTATATTATGCATGCTAGAGTAAGACTTGGTATTCTTATTAGGACTAGAGTGGCCTGATATATGATGCCTTAGTCTAGGGATTTTGCTATTAGGAATGCTTGAGAGTGTTGAGATAGCAGCAAGGAGCTTATGAGAGATTTGCTAGTGAGTAGCACATGATTAGAGAGAATAACGTACTTGGGATTTGGGGCTCCGGGAGGAGGACTTGGTATGAATGTTGAGTCGGTGTGGTTGGTAGTATTAGGCCCGTACTATCGAAGGCACCGGGTCAGTGTGAAACCCAAGTAAGAATCCTTAGGGCACCAGAGATCAAGTAGGGTTGGGATATCGAGTGTGTGTACATCCGAGCAAATTACTGATATCTTATGTTGTATTTCAGAGAGGCATCATGGTAGGGACACATCACAGACCAGGGACCAGTGGAGGGGGTGTGAGCGACGAGGAGCTCCGCCAGATGATTCATGATGAGGTGGCTGCTGCCATCCGCGATGAGATTGCAGAGATGTTCGGGTCTATTAAGACCACCCTGATAGAGACATTCGATGAGAGATACGCTGCTCTTTCTGAGGCTGCTGTTGCTGCGGCCACTGCAGTTGTAGTTGCGGCTAGACCACATGGTGGTGATGTGTTGCTGTTCCGACAGTTCAGCAACACAAAACCACCGGAGTTTGATGGGACCCAGGACCCGATGGCAGCGATGAAGTGGATATCAGACATAGAGGGATGTTTCTTTACTTGTTCATCTCCTGAGCATTTGAGGGTTTGGTTCGCGCTGAACCAGCTTCGCTTGGGAGGGAAGGACTAGTGGAAGTTTGTGACGGCACATTATTCGACTGCTGAGCTTGCTGCAGTAACTTGGGAGAGGTTCATTGCTATGTTCCAAGATGAGTACGTTCCCCAGGTGGAAAGGGAACGTTTGGCCCAGGAGTTTTTGACCCAAAAGCAGGGTACTGATTATGTTACGATGATTACGAGGAAGTTCCATGAGCAGGTGATGTTCTGCCCAGAGCACGTGTCCTCCAAGCAGGCACGTATGAGCCGCTACCTGAGCATTTTGCGGAGGGATATATGGGAGTTTGTGGCGAACTCGACGTATCAGACATTTGCTGAGCTTTAGGCAAATGCCCGAAAGAGGGAGATAGAGCTGGAGACCCAGGCTAGGGAGGAGGCTGAGTCTCAGGCGAGGGATCGGAGACCGACACAGTCTCAGTCGGCAGCCAAGCGGGGCAAGCCCGCTGATTCGCGATCTGGGAGTCAGAAGGGCCGCACTTGTGGCAAGTACGGCAAGAGCCACGAGGGGGGTGTGAAGAGTGGGGTAATGCTACAAATGTGGCAAGGAGGGGCATATGGCCAGGGATTGCCCCCAAGGGATTTGCAGTATGCTTTCACTGCAACCAGACCGGACACCGCAAGGCAGAGTGTCCACAGTTACGAGGGACTACCCAGGGAGCACCTCAGGGATCTACCCCTGCTGCTATCAGAGCTACTGAGAGCCGGCCAGTGAAGGCCGAGTGATGTGTGTAAAATGCACTTGTTTTATCCGTACTTTTTATTAATAAATTTAGCACACAAAGGCAGTGAACCTGTCTTTTAGTGGTATAGATTAGTAAGTAAGGTGTCGAACTCAGGGAACGGAAAATTAAATTAATAACTAATTTTAACTAAAAGAACTAATAAAAGTAAAAGGGGTTTCTTCTAGTTTTGCAAAACTAATTCACCAAATTTGATAAAGATGTTTCTATTTAGGTTCAACCAATTCACTCCTATGGTTATTTGTATTTATGATAGATTAATTGCTATTGGTTACCAATTATAATGGTTAGGTTCATGTTCATTACTCCTCACCCTTAGACAATTAACTAATTTAAGCGGTGATCAAGTGTTTAAACTAATTAATTCCCTAGATTAATGATTTGGATTAAATAAGATTTCAATTAAGTTACTAATTCAATTAACCTCTTGTTTGATGGTTTCTCAAATAAGCTCACACCTTAATCTTCCTATTGTCTTATTAATCTTAGTTTCATAATCATTATTTCTAAGCATATGGTTTAGTGTTCACATAGACATATGAGGTTAACAACTAAGAGATGTTCATGCAGCCTAATTGTCTTCCAATTAACAGAAAATAGTAGTGATTAATGCATAAGGTTCTTTAACAAACTTAATTTAATAGATCACCAATAAACAATCAAACAAAAACTAATAATTAAACCATAGGAGTTCCTTGGTATTCCCCAAACAGAAACAAAAATGAATTTAGTTCATAGTTGCAGTAGAAACAAACATAAAAACAAGTTTTACTAGATCAAACATATTCAATTCCTAAATCTAAGTGGTAGGATTAACCTAGTTGCTTGAATTCTTCAAAAGATTGAAGCGTAGGATTCCTCAGCGTCTTCTAGGGCTCTTAGTCGTAGCTTAACCTTCAAAAATCGCTGGGAATGTTGCCCTATTGGATAAAGATTCGGTTTTTATAGATATCTCAAAACAGGGTGTACTCGGCGAGTAGCAGGACCAACTCGCCGAGTAGGTGCATAGTTATCCATCTTGAATCAGGAATCATAGCTATCTTCTGGAACATCCTCGTGTACTCACCGAGTAGAGTCGTCTACTCACCGAGTAGGTGGTCTTTTGTCTCCTATTTTCATTCTTTGGTCTTCAATTGCTTTCCCTTGCTCCCTTTTACTTCCAAGCATGTCTTCTGGGCTGAAAACAAAATTCAAAACATTTTAAGTACCTTTTGTCCACATTATTCACATAATTAATTAAAAATGATTAACAATATGTGCTAAATAATTAACTAATTAAGCACACATCACCGAGGTACCGAAGGCGTGAGGGAGAGCCTTCCAGTTGACTATGGAGGAGGTCCGCGCAGCGCTCGATGTCGTGGCTGGTGTGTATTCTTTCGTATATTTACTTTTTTGTTGAGATATTGTGCTTCTATTATGATATGCGTAGGTACTTTTCTTGTGAGTTCTGGACCTGCCTTGGTGTTATTTGACTCGGGTGCGAGTCGGTCTTTTGTATCTTTGGCTTTTAGTCAGCACATCAGTATTAGTCGAGAGGTGATGAGTCGGCCTTTGAGAGTTTCCATAGCTGATGAGAGAGCGGTGTATGCCACCGAGGTGATTCGAGGATGTTTACTCGAGATTTTCGGCGTCAAGTTCCCGATTGATCTAGTTCCTATTACGATGGGAGATGTCTGTGTCATCGTGGGCATGGACTGGTTGAGCAAGTTTGGAGCGGTTATCGACTGCGATAGATAGGTGGTGACCATACGAGACCCTAGTGGGGGAGTTCTTACCGTGTACGGCGTGGGTACGCGTTCTGGGTCGGCATTTTGTTCAGCTGCTAGAGCGAGACAGAGTCTACAGCAGGGCTGTAAGGGGTTTGTAGCATATGTGATGGATACGAGGGTTGATTCAGAGAGACCAAGGTTAGTTGATGAGGTTACGATAGTGCGTGAGTTCCCAGATTTATTTCCAGAAGAGTTACCGGGTGTGCCTCCCGAGAGGCAGGTTGAGTTCAACATCGATTTGGTTCCGGGAGCTGCACCTATCGCCAAGGCACCTTATCGCCTGGCGCCTCCAGAGATGCAGGAGTTATCCTCGCAGCTTCAGGAGCTGCTGGGGAAGGGGTTTATTCGGCCGAGCAGTTCGCCATGGGGAGCGCCTATCCTTTTTGTTAAGAAGAAGGATGGCTCACATCGAATGTGCATTGATTACAGGGAATTGAACAAGCTGACGGTCAAGAATCGTTACCCGTTGCTGAGGATCGATGATTTGTTCGATCAGTTACAGGGAGCATCTTGGTTCTCCAAGATCGATTTGAGGTCGGGTTATCACCAGGTGAGGGTGCGAGATGAGGACATCCAGAAGACAGCGTTCAGGACTCATTACGGGCATTACAAGTTCATGGTGATGCCTTTCGGGCTCACCAATGCACCGGCGGTGTTCATGGACCTCATGAATGGAGTATGTAGGCCGATGTTGGATCGCTCGGTGATCATGTTCATTGACGAAATATTGGTGTATTCGAGATCCAAAGAACAACATGAGGGACATCTGAGAGAGATCCTCGGAGTTTTGAGATCGGATAGGCTTTACGCCAAATTCTCCAAGTGTGATTTCTGGTTACGTGAGGTCTAGTTCCTAGGGCATGTCGTTAACCAGAAAGGGATATTGGTCGATCCAGCCAAGATTGAGGCGGTGATGAGTTGGGAGGTGCCGAGGTCACCTACAGAGATCAGGAGTTTCCTAGGATTAGCAGGCTATTATCAGAGATCTATCAGGGATTTCTCCAAGATCGCCGTGCCACTCACCAAGTTGACCCGAAAGGGCGTTGCTTTTTCTTGGGGCCCAGAGCAGCAGGCCTCCTTTGAGACACTTTGTCAGAGGTTATGCGAAGCCCCGGTGTTATCCCTTCCGGAGGGAATGGAAGACTTCGTGGTATATTGTGATGCGTCGATATCAGGGTTGGGAGTGGTGCTTATGCAAAGGGGGCACGTGATAGCATATGCATCGAGGCAGCTGAAGCCTCATGAGGCAAGCTATCACACCCACGATTTAGAGTTGGGGGCAGTGGTGTTCGCCCTCAAGATCTAGTATCACTATCTGTATGGGGTCCGGTGTACCATATACACAGATCATAAGAGTGTGAAGTAGTTGATGGATCAGCCCAGCCTGAACATGCGGCAGAGGAGGTGGTTGGATGTGGTAAAGAATTATGATTGTGAGATCCTGTACCACCTGGGTAAGGCTAATGTGGTAGCGCCCTGAGCCGTAGGACAGAGAGCGTCCCGATGCGAGACATTTGTATGAGATTGATAGTGATGACTTCGGTGTTGGACACCATTCGTGGGGCCCAGGCCGAGGCTGTTAGACCAGAAAACCAAAAGAGGGAGCGAGTTATCGGGCAGGTATCGGAGTTCATTACCGATAGCCGAGGACTTATGACATTTTAGGGTCGGATTTGGGTACCGTTTGTGGGTGGGACATGTACCATTTTGATGGAAGAGGCACATGGATCGAAGTTCTCGATCCATCCCGGGGCCACTAAGATGTATTTGGACCTAAAGAAGGAGTATTGGTGGCCCTGTATGAAGAGGGATGTTGCATGGTTCGTTGAGAGGTGCCTAACCTATCGCCGGGTTAAGACCGAGCACCAGAGACCACATGGTAAGTTGCAGCCGTTAGAGGTTCCCGAGTGGAAGTGGGAACATATTACTATGGACTTTATCACCAAATTTCCAAGGACTGCGAGGGGCGTCGATGCAATTTGGGTGATTGTAGACCGGTTGACGAAGAGCGCTCACTTCCTTGCTATTAGCGAGACCTGTTCTGCAGAGAGGTTGGCAGAGTTGTATGTGAGAGAGGTGGTATCATGGTATGGAGTTTCGATCTTTATTGTCTCGGATCGAGATGTGCGTTTCACTTCCAGATTCTGAAAGAAATTTCATGAGGAGTTGGGTACGCGGCTGCATTTTAGTACCGCATACCACCCACAGACTGATGGGCAGAGTGAGCGGACAATTCAGACGCTCGAGGATATGCTCCGAGCATGTGTATTGGATTTTGGTGGAAGTTGGGACACATATTTTCCCTTGGCAGAGTTTTCCTACAACAACAGCCATCATTCAAGCATTGGTATGCCACCCTTTGAGCTGTTGTATGGGAGGAGGTGTCGGACCCCCATTTGCTGGGGAGAGGTAGGGCAATGTGTGATAGGTAGTACAGAGATTGTGCTTCAGATGACTGAGCAAATATAGCAGGCCAGATAGAGGTTTTTGACCGCTCAGAGTCGTTAGAAGAGTTATGCGGACAGACGTCGGTCCGAGCTCGAGTTTCGGGTCGGTGACTTCGTGCTCCTGAAGGTCTCTCCTTGGAAAGGAGTGATTTGATTCAGGAATAGGGGCAAGTTGGGGTCTTGATATATTGGACCTTTCAGGGTGATCGCGAGAGTATGTAGGGTATCCTACCGCTTGGAGCTACCTGCGGAGTTGGGTCAGATTCATGACACTTTTCACGTGTCGCAGTTGAGAAAGTGTATAGCCGACGAGTCGGCAGTGGTACCGTTAGAGGATATTCAGGTGGATGTAGGGCTGAACTATGTTGAGAGACCAGTGGCAATTAGGGATCGGAAGGTCAAGGTTCTGAGGAAGAAGGAAGTGCCTCTAGTACAGGTGCAGTGACAGCATAGGAAAGGGTCAGAACTGACTTGGCAGCCGGAGCGCGAGATGCGTGAGCAGCATCCATAGTTGTTTGTAGAATGAGACTTCAAGGGCGAAGTCTGATTCTAGTGGGGGAGAATTGTAACATCCGGATTCCCAGGTATATTATTCTAATAATTTATTTTTGAAATTTGTGAAGGAATTCGGTGAGTTGATGCTTAGACTCGCCGAGTAGGGTCGCGGATTATCATCCGGGTTCGCATCTGGACTCGGTGAGTCCATTAGTGGACTCGGCGAGTCCACGCTGTTTAATGAAACCCTAAATCCCCGGTGTTGGAGCCTATTTAAGGGCACTCATAGTCTCCCATTGCGGCTACCAGTCCCTTGAGAGAACCCTTAGTGAGCTAGAACGTTTGGGAGTAAGGAGAAGCCATATTTGATCTTTCTATCTTTGGTTTAGCAAGAAGAAGGTGATCAAGAGAAAGAGGAGACTGAAGGAGGTGTGATTCTAGTGGTTTCAGAGTCCAGAGACTTCAAGTTGAGGTATTTATTCAGACCTTCTTCAGTTTTGGTATTGATTCTTAGAGTTAGGGTTTTCTAACCTCTTTTGAGGATCATTATGTGGAACAATTGGTCCCTTATCGAGTTTATGCTTTGGATATGGACTCAAATAGGTCCAGAGACCTTAACCCTTGGAGCTTTATGAGTTATGTTGGGATTTATGAGCTTATAATGCCATTTTTGGTGCTAAATCCCCAAATGATACCATCTAGATGATATATGAGTGTCAAGGTCTAGACTTTACGTGATTATTATGCTTGGGAAGGATAGATCTATGGATTAGAGGAATAGATCTAACGTCAGGAGGTCAATGGAGTTTGTGCATGGAATGTACTCGCCGAGTTGTTCTTGATACTCGGCGAGTTGAGTTGGGGTGGCCCCGCGATTCTTACCTGGGGACTCGTCAAGTAAAGGGAGGGACTCGACGTGTTAAATGGGACTAAAGAGTTAAGTGGACACAGGTGAACTCGCCGAGTTGCCCAAGTGCACTCGCCAAGTCGGATCAAAGTTTAACCATTGACTTTGGTTGACTTTTAGGGATTGGTCAACAATGAGGTCCTTTGAGCCAAAGGAGGGGTAAAATGGTCTTTTACCCTTTTGAGGGTGCTTAGAGAGAGTGGAGTCTAGTATGAGAGTTATATTTATGAGGGTATTACTTTATGTGTTTAGGCCGAGGCTAGATCGTATTTCTAGCGAGTCAGTGATTTACCGGGACATCTGAGGTGAGTCTTCTCACTATAGTTTACCTGGAGTGGTAATTAGAGTTATGTGCCAGAGTTATCGTATGCTATTATGTGATGTGTTGTACTGCATTGTTTCTATGTGGTTTATATCATGTGTATATTAGAGTATATCAGTGTTAGAACCGAAAGGTTCACAGAGTTAGGACCAGAGGGTCCACAGAGTTAGGAACGACCGGCCCACAGAGTTATAGCCTTGAGTGGCTAGTATGTGTTATGTATTGTATTTTGGGGAACTCACTAAGCTTTATGCTTACAGTGTTATGTGTTATGTGTTTCAGGTACCAATGATGATCGCGGGAAGGCGCCGACATGCTTCGTACACATGCATGGATTTTTATGTATTTTGATCTTGGGAAATATTTTTTGAACCAAAGTTATGATACAATGGGATTTTTTTTGTTAAATTTGTTTGGTAAAACGTGTTTAAAAAGGTAAAAATTTGTTTTGAATTTTACAGTGTTACAGACGGAGAGTTGTAACACCTAGAATTCAGGTATTCGTTTTAACCATTAAGTTATGTTTAATTTCCAAGTTTAGTCCCCCGTGGCAAAATTGTAAATCCAAAGTCCTCTGGAGTACACAGGGCATACACCCTCGTACGCAGGGCTTACTCCAGAGCACCTTAGAACGATGCACATATGCAGGGAGTACGTAGCGATGGTACAAAACCTAAAATTTAGTGTTTGGACCCTATTTAAACGCATTCATGGGCTAATGCACATTCTTACCTTTAGCCTCCCTCTTCATCTTAAAAACCCTAAAGAGTGTTTGTGCATTGTGAAGCTTTTTGAGACATTTTTGGGGCGATTTGGAGCTTTTGGGTGTAGAAGGAAGAGCATTGAAGTGGTGGTGTTTCACTTAAGGCTTTAAATCCAGCATTTTGTCCCCCTTGTGCACGTTGTGGAGGTAAAAAGTTTCAAACTTGATGAAGAAATATCTTGGATCTAGTTTTTGCTTAAGCTGTTCCCTTTTGGTCCTAAACTTAGTCTTTGTGAGTAGAAGGTACTCCAAGGCATTTGAGTTGTCCTTTCAGAGGTTTTAAGGGGTGTTAAGTCATAATGTCGAGTTCTTGGTCATTAGTTTCCCTCCATGCAAGTGCTAGATGGTCTTAATGAGTTGAGACTAAAGTTTTTGGTATTAAGGACTTTATAGCCACGCTAGACCATAAAGTTGGAAACATTATGGTTTAGAGCATCTTTTGTGACCTAGATCTGAAGTTTGGACGTAGGTGCTTAAGGGATTAAGCAATTATTTAGAGGTTGGCAAGCAACCTTGTATGCAGGGCGTACCGAAGGGTACTTTGAGCGTACGAGGTTAGTGCCCCGGTCCTCGGTCAACTACGAGGTATGCCCCGCATACACGAGGAGTACGCCCCGCATAGTTACTGAGGCAACCCAGTTGACTCAGTTGACGTTGATCTGGATTTTGACTAGAGTTTGACCTATAGGTATTTTAGGTATTTGAATGGTAGTCTGAGTTTTGGTTACTTTTTTCATAAAGGTGACTAGTAGGATTTTAGATCAGCATGTCAGATCAGCTTTCCGTCTATCTGTGAGGAGAGTTTCATTACCAAATCCATGGGTCTAATGCACCAATGCCGACCCATTGTTTCTTGTGAAGAATTTTGGATGCCTTGTGATGATTATATGGAAGACCAGGATCTAGCCCCTGGCATTTTTATGAAAGACCAGGATATGGCCCCTGGAAGTTTTGGTTGTGGGGGCTTCGATGTTGATCTTGAGTCTCACTACAAAAGCAAAGAAACACACAGAAATCGATTACATATTTTAGAAAATGAGAACATAAATTATTACATTTATGTGCAACTAAAGAACAAGTAGGAAACATAAATAAACCATCCTTCTTTATCTACACCATGATATCCTTAAGGATAATGCTCCAGATTTTTTTTTCAGCTCATTGAACTCAAAATCCTCAATTATATTGTCAATACCAAATTCTTTTCTCCATTGAAGCATCTTAGCCCACATATTTTTTGGTTTTTCAATATCAAAGTTCCTAACTTTTAAGAACTTGTACATTAGTACAAACACAAACATAAACATCATCAACAACATGAGCATGAAAAACACCGACAAAGGATGAGCATGGAGAAGTACCAACATAGATCAAATTTCACACATACATAAGATTTCTACCAACATCTGAACCTCCCACATGAAAAATAAACATAGGCAAAAAAATAGATATATATATATATATATATATGTATATATATATAAAATCTGATTTCACATATACATACATAGTCTAATTTCACAAACAAAGAAATCCATCAGACTTTTCATCTGATTTTGTTCAGGAATTTTATCAAATAGCTAACATGGATGCCAAAATATTACGTTGTGATGCTTGAAACTTGTATATAAAATCGTATACAGCTCCAAGGTTGAAGATATGAAGACGGGGAGAACATCTATGATAATACATTGCAGAAAAATCGAACAAAAAAATGCATACCTAGAAAAAATTGGAACAAAAAAAGTTGTAAAAAGATGGAGTTTTTCATTCCAATGGAAGGAGGGTAGAGCTTAAGCGAGGCGGTACTGCATGGAGGTGGAAAAGGTGTTGGTCGGAGGTGGTAGGAGTTGTGGAAGAAATTACTTTTGGGGCAAGGAGAAGGAAGAAACCTCGTCAAGGCGAAGAGAAGGAGAGGGAAATGATGGGGTGGTGGTGCTCATGTATGGTGGCTGGAGGCAGTCACTGGTGTGGGGTAGGAATTTGTTGGAGTGGAGGCAATGGGTGTATGTGATGGAGAAGAAGGGGCCTATAAAAGAAGGAGAAAGGCAAGGAGGTAAAAGATGATGCTTGGTCTCGGTCAGTTGTATTCTATTAATAGACTGAGTCAGGAGGTGGGTCAGCAAGGACTGACTGAGTCAGACAAAAATCACATATATCAAACATTTTGATCGGACTGAGTCAGCCAAAAGTGCTGAGCCGGACCGAGTAAGCAAGATATAATTCACCCCTTAGCTTTACTATTCTAACCAATATAAGCTCTTAGAATTATATTGAAAAGCTTCATTACATTTTGTGTTAATGTTCGCAGTCAACATCCAATACTTCTCACAAGGTCGGATGCGTAAGAACGTTCCATTCTAGTTTACACCAAAGTTAATCCCATTATAGAATCAATTCAATGTGGGTTACTTTGGTATCAATTCATAAAATTATAATTTCGGATTTTATATATTATAGATTAACAACCATGACCTAACCTTAATTCTAGTAGCCAACATGCACCAAGATCAAGTTAAACATTAGGTTAAAACAAGAATAGAATTTCTAGATGAAAATATAAACAAAAAATCAAGTCATATTATTAAAATCAAATATACAATTGTACTACGGAATCATAATGGAAAAGATTTAAGCTGACATACTAAAACGTAAAAATCAAAGTCTTCAAATTAACGTGTCAATACAACTTACAATAAACGCAAATAATGTTACCTAATGATCTACAAATATTTCCTTATGTGTTATGTGTATGTATATATATATATATATATATATATATATATATATATATATATATATATATATATATATAATTATTAGTAGTTCTAAATTTATAAATCATAATCTATCGCAGCTAAACTAATACACATTATAGATAGTAGACCTGACCGTGTAACAGTCTAGTTTTGGTAAGACCAGGTATCGATCAGAGAGAGAATGAGAATTCAGTTTAGATAATTTAAAGTCTATTTACACTATAAACAATAAACTAAATGGCGGGGGGGGGGGGGGGGGGAGAGGGAGGGGTGTTTCAAGTCAATTAAAGCTAACAAAACTACATAATATATTTAGAGACAAAAGAGATGAATTGTAGCACCCGAGTCACCAGGTATGAGTTATTGTTTCATTCTATGTTTAATTCAAATAAAAGGTGAAGGAGAAATGTGAGTACGTTGGGCATATACTAGGTACACACAACGTCCTCCTTGAATACACATCATCGGGGGATCCCCGGTGTATGCTAGGCGTAATCGAGCCAAAAGGAAAACCCTAATTTTTATGGTTTGCACCGTATTTAGAGACCTTAAGTCCCTCAAGTCCTCTACCTCAGCAAATACTCGAATATGAACATTCATCGACCGTTACCACTTCCTCTTACTCGTGACTCGTATATGTACTTTATATAGCAAGCACACGAGACCTATAGCTAAACATCATATATCGCCACATTATATATATATATATATATATATATATATATATATATATATATATATATATATATATATATATATATACACGAACCTATACAGAACACTTATCACTTTGTCAGTGTTTTCTTTAGGCTCCCCTCTCAGCCTCCACTGCTCTTTTACTGAAAATCTAGAACCCTAGCCTCCTTGTGTGAATTTTGAGCTTGCCTTAAGTGTTTATAGTGTTGTTTGGTGGTTTTGAAGGAGAAGGAAGTTTGGGATGAAGAAAAGGAGAAGAAGGAGCTTATAAATCCAAATTTTGTGCACCATTTCCATCCTAGTGAAAGTATAAAGTTTGAACATATTATCATCACAAGCCTAGATCTAGGTTTAGGGTAGAATATGGCATCTTTTGGTCTCATTGCTTGGTTTCTTGGAGTATGAGCAAATCCAGGCCATTTGAGTTGTCCTTTTGGATTCCTAGAAGTGTTTTGAGTCATAAAAATTAAATCTTGGTGGTTAACACTCAAACATGCAAGTGTTAGTAACCATCCAAGTGAGTTAATGGACTTATTTCATGGTTTGAGCCCCATCCATGCATGAAAAAGCATAAAGTTTGCAACTTTATGGCTTAACATATTATTTTGAACTTGGATCTAAGGTTTGGACGTTAGGGCTTAATGGATTAAGTCATGGAAGTGTTTTTGGGTTTTCAGAACAGTATGTCATGCGTACTGCAATGTACGTTGCACGTACTGGTCCAGCGTCCTGACTCCGGATCAACACCAGTGTATATTGGGTGTACAAGCCAAGTACATGGAGCGTACGTAACCAGTGGGCTTAGGTGATTTTTGAACTTGAGCTTTGTTAGTCCCTTTGCCTTGTCTAGAATTAGGCATCAGACATTTATGTTGTAACAGGGTATTTTTGGGATTTAGGGTGTTTTAGTTGGGCTTGGAATTCTTTTTTTAGACTAATGTGAATTTGGGCCTTAGTGAGGTAAGTACATTACAGAAAGGGTTAAGCAACTCTTATCTTTAAGTCAAGGTTATGGTTTGGACTCTCGGTTAGACTATTAACCTAATTTCTAATTATGTTTTTATGATTGCGTATTAAGGAGAGGTTTCTATGAGTCATCCAACTAGTTGATGATGTAGTCTGAGGTGAGTCTTCCTTTGTAGTATCCGTGGGTCGAAGGCACCTATGCCAACCCACTAGTTTATGATGTAGTGTGATGATTTTCTTTGTGATAATTGTCAGTGATGCCTGTATTTGCTTGATGAATCTGTGATTCCTATTATGAAATTATGTGGTAGTAGTAGGGGTGAAATAGACCTGGTATCCGGTTGAAATAGACCGAAGGGGATTGCAAGCACCCAGATTTGCTTGATAGTATCTGGTTGAAATAGACTGAAAGGGTAGGTAAGCACCTAGATATGCTTGTTAGCAGTATGTTGAAATAGACCGAAGGGGTAGGTCAACACCCATATATGCTTGGCAATATGTTTGTTTAGTATGTGGTATGTTGGGGAAACCCACTAAGCTTTTTGCGTACAATTTTTAGTTTATGTTTCAGGTATTTCCAGTTTGAAAGGGAAGGGCCCGACCTGATCGCACCACATCATCATATGGTTCCACATTTAGAGATTTTGGGAATTTGTACTCTGATAACATTTTATTATGATACTCTTTTGACTATTTTGATATCATTTTCTTATGAATTGAATAAATTTTAAAAAAACTTATTTGTATTTTTGGGATGTTACAAGTTGGTATCAGAGCCTTGGTTTGAGGGATTCAAGCATACTCTCGGGTGTGCTTGGACTCAAATCGAGGGTTTGGTAGGTTTTTCATAAAATGAAACATTTTAATCTAAGGATTTTTAATAAAAGGAAATGGGTGTAATGCATGCAATCAACCGAGCTAAGTAAGTCTTCCCAAAATACTCATATGACTTATATGTTTTATGCTATGATATGAGGATTGCATGCTAGATTAGGGGTTAAGGATCTGCTCAGAATTGCATGATAGAATTCTAGGAGAGATTTCTTTGTATTCCTATTTGTATGAGCTTTTGGATTTGCATGCTAGTATAATATTAGTTACTTTTTAGGATGGCCTGTATAGGGTATGTTTTGAGTTGAATTGCCTAATGCTCGAATGTTTCAAGTTTTGTTCTTTAAGAATTTTTGTTGGTACTAGCTAACTAGTGGATGAATGTCTTGGGTTACATATTATTGTGATTAGATAATTTTAGAAGGATAGGTTTAACTCTATTGCGCAACTCTTGTTTGAGTACAATCATTTTAGTGTGGGACCTGTTATTTGAAGAATGATCTAATACTAGTAGTATGTAACTGTGTTCATGCGGTAGTTAGGTAGTATTTCTATAAGTTCCATCTGCAGCTGATAATAGTGAGGGGTGAAGAAGGGAGTCTTAAGGAGTCCCTATGGGATGCTTTGGTGCGTAGGACGCCTTATAGTTTGAGAAATGTATTAGTTGGGAAGAGTGACTTGGAGGAGTCGGGCTAGGCCTTGAGGAGGGTATAAGTAGGTATGGAATGTATTATTAGGCTCATAGTACTAAAAACACAAGATTTATACTCGATATAGGAGGACTAAGGTGAATCTAGGGAGCTCGAGAGTGTGAAACTTCTCATGTGTATGCTAGTTGTTTATGTGGTTATGTTTCTATATGGTAATGATAAATCATGGAGTGGGAGGTTCAGGATCTGGATTTGGTTCGGTCACAGGTTCCGAACCAATTGATTAGGGCTTATGAGAGTTCATTGCATCATAGATTACTAGGTGCAACCTTGGTGCGACCCCTGTGATGTTTGGGTTAATCAAGGAAAGTATCATGGATTTGATGGTGGATAGACTTTAGATTTTCAGGGTCGATCTAGCCACTAGCCATTCTGGTACCCACACACTCTCCTTCAAATATTTCAGGGGATTTGGGACTCCATATTTATTTGGGGTGAAGGACCCCATCGTAGTTAGGCATTGGACATCCAACATTGAGTGTGCTCAGATAACGAGCTTCTGTCTTGAGGGGTCGAAGGTTAGGTTCACTGCAAGATTTTTGAGGGAGCAAGCCTGAGATTGGTAGGAAGAAGTCAGTTATGCTTTAGGAACCCCGACCATTAAGGCCATGACTTGGACATATATTGTGAACCGGTTTCGAGCAAAGTTTACACCAGCTGTTAAGGTCCAACAATTAGCTAGGAAGTTTCTTGACATGAGGCAGATGACTGAGACTGTAGCGGAGATCTCCACCAAGTTAAAAGAGAAGGAATTGTTGGTACCCCAGTATGCAGCTGGTGAGGAAATGAGGAAGACCCGATACCATGATATGTTGAGATCTGACATTGTAACACCCCGATGTTAAGGTACTTCAAAATTTATCTTTTTAATTTTATTATATGTCAATTTGGTCCTTAAGTCCAAGAGAATGTGCCTTGAAGCCCTAGTGGCATTCTCTTAATTTTGGAAGGAGAAGTATAGCATGCCTACATGTGTGTATGTTGAGCATACTAGGGCGTGCACTAGTACACTGGGTGTACACTTATGGATGCGGGGAATACTAACTAAAGATGGAAGCCTTAATTTTTAGGGTTTGGGTGGTATTTAAGCATCTTTATGGACACATTTCTCTTCACCTAAACAACATCTACCCTCTCTTCGTGATTGACACCCTAGAATCATCTTGTGAGGCCATTTCAAGCATTAAAGAGTGCTTTTGTGTGATTTAAAGAAGGAAGGAAAAAGATCATTATCAACTTGGAGAAGTAAAGCATCTTGGATTTGGAATTTTGGCACCATTCTCCATCATTTGAAGGTATAAAGCTCATACCTTGATGACTTGTTTTTAATAGATCTCATTTTTGGGTGTTTTATGTTATCTTTTTGGTCCCAAAAGTCTCATCTTGTGCATGGGTTGTTCTTGTCGATTTGAGTTGTCCTTTCAGACCCTAGGAGGGGTCCTATGCCATAAAAAGAGCTCCAATTTGTTATAATTGCTTCATGCATCTTGTAGAAGGTCTTAATGGATTAAGACCTTGTATTAAGCACTTTTTGGACTTGTAAAGTCATAAAGTTGGAAACTTTATGATTCTAAAGCATATTTAGACCTTGGATCTGAAATATGGGCTTAAGTGCTTAAACCATTAAGCACTAAATGTAATTTGGAGGCTGCGAGGATACGCCCTGCACACATCGGAGTACGCCTCGTGTACTTGGTCAAACACCCCAATGGTGGTCAGCTGCGAGGCTTCGCGTACACTAAGCGTACCTCTGAAGTATGCCCTGCGTACTCTCACTGGGTCAGCCTTATTGAATTGAATCGGTTGATTAGCCTTGCATGGGTTAAGTTAGTGGGTTTGACCTGTTGACTTTGACCATGTTTAACCTTGAGGATATTTTGGGTATTTGGCATTTTGATTGTTGGAAATAGATATTGGTTAGAGAGATGAGATTCAGTGTCAGACCTCATTAGTTCTATTCAGTTTGCAAGGTGAGTTTTCATCACTGTATTTACGGGTCGAAGGCACCAAGGTCGGCCCATTAGTTTTATAACATGATATTCATTGATATTTTGAGTATGGATTTGATATACATGCTAGTTTTGATATGCTAGTGTGGTAGATCGGTAGGACTACCTGTGATACTCTCTGTATGATTATCTATATATTTTAATATTTGTTATATGTCGACATACTGTGTGGGTTGGGTTGAGGTTGTATTGCTCCGTGCGATAACTAATAAGACCTAGAGCAATCCAAATATTTGTTGAGGGATGGGAAGGGCATGTCAGACTCATACTAAGGGCTCATGAGTATTGCAGATAAAAGATGATGGCAGGGAAGAACATGCTAGACTCGTACCAAAGGCCGGGAAGAACATGCTAGTGATCTATTAGATAGGTATCATTGTTTGTTATATACATGCTAGTGTATTATATTTACGTGCACATGATTGCTTGATTGGTATGGTGGTTAGGCTGAGGCGGGTCCTGCTTCGTGCGTTTGGCCCACATACCCAGGGAGGACCAGAGGGCACCTAGTCAGGCTGAAGGCCCGATGAGAGGTGCGGATAGGATGAAGGCCCCGAGAGGGCGGTCTAGACATGCCAAGGCTCAAAGAGTGGGCCAGATAGACTGAAGGCCCGGTGCGGGTGGTCCAATCATACGGTAGACTCAGAGAGGGTACCAGGTGGATTGAAGGCCTGGTGCAGGCGGATGAGTCATACTATAGACTCGAGATGCATGGTTGTTCTGTTGCTTATATGTTTATTTGATATGATTATCGGTATGGCTTTGTATTTTGGGTGTAACTCACTAAGATTTCGGGATTACAGTTTCAGGTTCAGCGGATGACCGCGGGAAGGCCAAGGTGTGACCGTACACTTCCTCGATTGATGATTATGATTTCTAGAAACTCTGATGTATAAACTATTGTGAAAAAAAATCGTAATAATTTAATGGTTTCAAATTATTTAAAAAGTTTAAATTGGCTCTAATTTCATGGGTGTTACAGCATAGGGTTGTTGGATTTCAGAAGTGCTATAATGCCAAAATGGTCCTGCTCTCCGATGTTTCGTTTTTGGCCCCTGTCTGTACATAGTGGTCGAAAACTATTGTTTAAATCTTATAAAACAATATCACTTATAAATAGTCTCTATAAATATTAGACTAAAATCTAGTGGTAATGATACAAGGATTCACCGAAGGAAAATATAATTGTTAGAAGCGAAGTGTTGCCCGTGTTTAGAATCATCACTTTAACAAATGAGTGCGTAGTTACTTTCATCTTACACATAGATATTAAGCATTTAATATAAATTATGTGTTATGTTTGCATATTATCTGTGTTTTTGATATCTATACTGGATGAACAAAATATACATGTTTCATTTGATTTAAATTGTATATGTATTTTATACCTATAAATTTTTTAGCTAAAGATGGGTAGATGAATGATGAGAGATGAAAGATGATATAAATGAACATTTACAGCTATGGACTTAGTGTCTGATAGATAAACCCTGACAGCTATGGACTTAGTGCCAAATAGATAAACCTTGGCAGCTATGGACTTAGTGTCAAATAGATAAACCTCGGTAGCTATGGACTTAATTCCTTACAAATGAACGTTGGCTGCTATGGATTTAGTGCCCTATAAATGGATATTGGCAGCTATGGACTTAGTTCCTAATAAGTAAAATCAGCAGCTATGGACTTAATGTATGTTGAATGAATCGTGGCAGCGATGGACTTCGTGCCTATTCCTTAGGACAATCCTTATGAATGAATGAGTGAATGATATATGATTCTTATGGTAGATCCTTAAGTATTATAAAAGATAATGGGGATAGGTAATTAGGTTAATTGTTTGATTTTGAAACATAATAACTTTATTATTGTGGGTTGAAAACCCTATGTACTCACCAGGTTTCCCAGTATGACCTACTCAGTTTATTCGTATCACAGTTGTCGATACGAAGCTACATTACACTGAGACATTAAAGGAGATGTAGATCACTAGTGTAAATGAATGTAAGGTATGTTTATGCTTATGTTTCTATATTGACGATGACATCCCAATGTTTTAATATAAACAAAATACATTTCTTCAGAAATGCTTAGAGAATATATTTATCATGTTTTTTTGGGAACAAATTCCACAATATTATTCTTTAAAATGAATATTCCAATTTTTAACTAAGCATAAATAAAATTATTAAAATGACCGTGAATTTGGGGATGTCACGGTTGGTATTAGAACATTAGTTTAAGCGAACTAGGAATAATGATTTATTTCTAGAGTTAAACTTATAATGTCAAGCGATTATCGTGAGGAGCGTGTCTAATATATTTTAGGAAGTACACCTGAATAGACACAAGCACTTGCTTAATTAGGGAAGATGCCTAAAATGCTTTTATGTGCTAAACGATTTGTGATACTTTATGATGTCATTATTTAATTGGATCTATGGTCCGTTGCAGACCAGATCTAAAAACTTTATGTGTTCATATTTCTGAATGTTTAATTACGGTATTAGAACTGACATGAAACTTTTCAAAGTAATAAGGAGGATTACACATCTAAATCTTCTCTATCTATATTCTCGTCCCGATGCACTGAATGCCTACTTCCATGAACATAATGTAACATACCTAGATCAGGTATACCTCATCAACCCTTGTTCTTTTGGTAATTGTCAAGTTTGGCCCTTTATTTGAGAAAAGGTGGTAAATGAGTACACGGGGCGTACGCGTGTGTACGGTCAGCATACTCATGTGCATGTTTTTGATGCGGAAGCCACCTAGTATGTTAATCATACTAGAGGGTATGTTGGGTGTATAAGGCCTAGAGTGAAAACCCTAATTAAGGGTGTGCCCCTATTTAAAGGACATGATGGCCTCATTTCTAGCCACCATTCCCAAACCTCGACCTTCTCAAACCCTAATTTCTTGTCCCTTGAGCTTGTGTGTCCATTGGTGAGCAATTAAGTGTTCTTGTGGTTTCTTTGGAGTAAAGAAGGAGCTTTGAAGAGGAAGGAGTGGGAGTCCAGGCTTTGGATTTGAGCTTATATGTGGTTGGAGCTTCAATTAAAGGTATAAACCTTAAAAATTTCTCACACCTTTTGATTATGCATCAGTTTAGTCTATTTTAGGGTTTTGGTCCCAAAGTTGGATGCTTTATCAGATATTGAGCTCTAGAGTTTATTATCGGCTCCTTTGAGTGTTTTTAGTGGTGTAGAGTCATAAAAATTGAGACTTGGACATTTGAACCAACCCATGCATGTGATATGAGCATTCTTGAAAATAGAGAGTGGGAGTTTTTGTGTTTGTTACTTTTTCAGCCACGCAAAGGCTTAAAGTCATAAACTTTATGGAGTATGAGCCTTTAGGGAGTCTAAATCTGAGATTTGAGCTAAGGTCTTAACGGATTAAGATGAAATGAGTAGAAAGAGCAAAATTGGGGTGTACGCTGAGCGTAATCCTAGTACGCGCAATGTAGGGTCGAGGATCCCCGATGCATGCATGTTGAAGGAGTACGCCCAGTGTAGAGGGCTTGTACGCGCAACGTATGTGCTGCTGTTGACTTTTAGTTGACTTTTAGGGTTTGGTGAGTTTGTGGACTATTAAGGCCATGGAAGGGTAAAATGGTATTTTGTCTTGCTGTGAGTTTGTATAAGGGTTTAGTCTAGCTTCTTTGAGAGTCGTTATTAATTAGAGATAATTATCATATGTGTTAGGCGGAGGCTAGGCGAAGGGTCTTATGTGCTTATATTGAGTATTGTGATATCCTGCATTATGTCTTTGTGAATTATGTTGTGTATTATTCTGAGCTTACTGAGTTAGGACCGGAGGGTCCACCCGAGTTTTGGGACTGGAGGGTTCCACTAATACACATTGACCGGAGAGTCTTATTCGAGTATAGCCATGAGAGGCTAATGAGATGTGTGTGGTACTTTGGGGAACTCACTAAGCTTCATGCTTACCGTGTTATGTGTTATGTTTTTCAGGTATTTCTCATGATCACAGGAAGACACCGACTTGATTATACACATGCGAGTTGGAGATATGTTTTGGAGGATCATGGATTGTGTTTTAAAGAATTTTTGAACATGTGTTTTTGATAATTCGATATTTGGGGGTTTTATGGTTGTGTTAATGAAATAAATGTGATTTCTTAAATGAAAAAAATTGTTTGGAAATTTACGGTGTTACAAATTGGTATCGGAGCCTTGATTTGAGGGATTCGGATATACATTCGGGTATGTCTGGACTCAAGCTGAGGATTTTAGAAATTTTTTCAAAAGAAATGATTTTTCTAAAAACTGGCAAGAGTTTTAAGAGAAAACGAGTTGGAGCAGTGTGTACAATCAGCCAGAGCCCGAACAGTGATTTCCCAAAATACTTTTACTTATATGTGTTATGAGATAATTATGAGATGTTAGGGATGCATGCTAGAGGATAGGCTAGGTATTTCATATTTAGGGCTAGAGTTCCCTGATTTGTGATGCCTTAGCCTAGGAATTGCTGCTCTCTGTTGTTGCCTTGAGTATGTGCTGAGTAGTAGTATCTAGCAGGAATCACTAAAAAAGAGTTCTGAGTCGAGGGTTAATCTAGGAGAGATATCTAGACAAGTATATGAGTAGTCTATTGAGAGATTAGTCTAATATCCATGAGAGATAGAGTACTTGTGAATTGGAATCCTAGGAGGACTTCGGGTGACTATAGGATGGTGTGGAAGGTAATATTAGGCCCGTACTACTGAAAACAACGGATTTGTGTGCAGCCCAAGTAAGAATCCTTAGGGTACTAAGGAGCATGTAGGGGAGGGAATTCGAGTGTGAGTATGCTCGAGCACGTCTCTGATGATTTTTGTGTTGTGTTTCAGAGACATCATGGTGGGTACAGGCCACAACCCCAAGAGTAGTTGTGTTGGTGACGAGGAGATTCGCAGGACTATCCATGAGGAGGTGGCCGCAGCCATTCAAGAGGCGATATCAGAGATTTTGAGTCAATTATGACCACCCTGATCGAGACATTTGATGAGCGATATGCCGCTATTACTGAGGTTGTTGTTGCTGCTAGATCACAGGAAGGTGACTCATTGTTGTTTCGGGAATTCAGCAACACGAAGCCAACAGAGTTTGATGGGACACATGATCCAATTTATGCTATCAGATAGATTTATGACATCGAGCGATGTTTTTCCACGTGTTCATGCCCAGAGCATTTGAGAGTTCGGTTTGTGCTGAACCAGCTTCGCTTGGGAACGAAGGACTGGTTGAAGTTTGTGACACCCAGCTTTACCCCTGCAGATCATGCTGCAGTGACATGGAAGAGGTTACACAGTTGTTCAGAGACGAGTATGTTCCCTAGGTGGAGAGGGAACGGCTAGCCTAGGATTTTCTATCTCTCAAACAGAAGATAGAAACTGTGACTGAGATTTCGAGGATGTTCCATGAAAGGGTGTTGTTTTTCCCTAAGAACGTGTCTACCGAGCAGGAACGTGTGAGCCAATATCTGAGCATACTGAGGATGGATATACAAGAGTTCATGGCGAAATCGTCATACCAGACATTGGATGAGATTCAGAACAATGCCAGGCGGAGGGAGATCGAGCTTGAGTTGCAGGCCAGGGAGGAGGGGGAGTCCCAGGGGAGAGACCGAAGACCGGTACAGTCGCAGCCTGCACCGAAGCCGACAAAACTCGCTAATTCGAGATCAGGAGGCCAGAAGGGCCACACTTATGGCAAGTGAGGCAAGAGTCATGAGGGATCTTGTCGGGCGGGGATCTGCTACAAATGTGGCAAGGAGGGGCATATGGAGAAGGACTGCCCCAAGGGATTTTCGGTTAGCTTTATTTGCAACCAGACTGGCCATCGGAAGGCTGAGTGTCCTCAGCTCACTCAAGGATCAGTTCATACTTCTACTCCTCATGTATTACGTGTTGGTGATAGTCGTCCGGTGTAGGCCGAGGCTCTCAGGGCTCGTTGGAGAGCTTTTCCGCTGACCGAGGAGGAGGTCCGCATAGCACTTGATGTTGTGGCTGGTATGTATTTCCTTATATATATATATATATATATATATATATATATATATATATATATATATATATATATATATATATATATATATATATGTTGATATCTGTTGTGCTTATGTTGCGTTATATATAGGTAGTTTTCTTGTGAGTCATGTACCTGCTATGGTGTTGTTTGACTCGGGTGCCAGTCGATCCTTTGTTTCTATAGCTTTTAGTCGTCACATCAGTATCCGACTTGAGGTGTTGAGTCGACCTATGAGGGTTTCCATAGCCGACGAGCATGCAGTTTTTGCTACCAATGTATTCCAAGGATTTGTGTTAGATATTTTTGGTGTTGATTTCCCGATGAATCTGGTGCCGATAGCAATGGGTGATGTCTATGTCATCGTGGGCATTAATTAGTTGAGCCATTTTGGAACTATGAGGCAGAGTTTATAGTAGGGTTGTATGGGCTTCTTGGCTTACATGATGGATACGCGGGTCGTTTTGGAGAGACCAAGTTCTATTTCCGAGGTTCCGATAGTGTGCAAGATCTCAGATGTTTTCCCTGAGGAGTTACCGGGTGTGCCTCCCGAGAGGCCGGTGGAGTTTCGGATTGATTTGATTCTGGGCGCGACACCTCTTGCCAAGGCACCTTATCCCCTTGCGCCACCTGAGATGCAGGAGTTATCCTCGCAGCTCCAAGAGCTGTTGGGGAAGGTTTTATTAGGCCGAGTAGCTCGCCGTAGGGAGAACGGATCCTTTTTGTCATCAAAAAGGATGGTTCACACAAGATGTACATTGATTACCGGGAGTTGAACAAGCTGACGGTCAAGAACTGTTATCCGCTACTAAGGATCGAGGATATGTTCGATCAGTTGCAGGGGGCATCTTGGTTTTCCAAGATTGATTTGAGATCGGGATATCATCAGATAAGAGTTTGTGAGGAGGATATCCAGAAGACGGCCTTCAGAACTCGTTATGGGAATTACGAGTTTGTGGTGATGCCTTTCGAACTCACCAAAGCACCAACAACGTTCATGGATCTCATGAACCGGGTGTGCAGGCCCATGTTGGATCGGTTGGTGATCATGTTCCTCGACGACATTCTGGTGAACTCGAGGTCTAGAGAGCAGCACGAAAAGCATCTTCGGGAAATCCTTAGAGTATTGAGGGCGAAGAGGCATTACACCAAATTCTCCAAGTGTGATTTCTGGTTACAAGAGGTCCAGTTCTTGGGACAATTCATTAATCAGAATGGGATATTGGTCGATCTATCCAAGATTGAGGTAGTTGTGCGATTGGAGGTGTCGAGATCCCCATCTGAGATCAGGATTTTTCTGGGACTGGCCGGCTACTATCGGAGATTTATCAAGGATTTCTCCAAGATTGTTTTCCTCTTACCAGACTGACCCGGAAGGGTGTTCCTTTTGTCTGGGGGCTCGAGCAGTAGGCCTCATTTGAGACTCTTTGCCAGAGATCGTGCGAAGCTCCAGTGTTAGCCCTTCCCGAGGGAGTGGAGGATTTCATGGTTTTGTGTGATGCATCTATTAGGGGGTTGGGTACAGTGTTGATGTAGAGGGGGAATGTGATAGACTATGCCTCAAGGAAGTTGAAGCCTCATAAGGCGAGGTATCCCACCCACGATTTGGAATTGGGGGTGGTGGTGTACGCCCTCAAGATTTGGCGCCATTACATGTATGGAGTCTGGTGCACCATATGATGGGTTTTGAGCATTCTAACACTCCTATGGTGTACATGCAAGCCTAGAAACCTTGGATCTATGTGTTTCTCTATTATACATGCAAACTTTCATTTTCCAAGGTTTTCATCCTAACTATCATATCATGGGGGTATATGTAATATAAAAACTAATAGAATAACATACCTTTCTTGTAGCTTTGATTCCTTAAGACCTTGTGAGCCTAGCACCCCAAGTGTTGTGCCTCAATTGTCTCACACAACACCACAAATATTGGAATAACTTGAGAGAAGAACACTTGTACTAAAAAATTTGGCTAGCCCTCACTTGTATTTCTAGTGGCCGATTTTACTTGCTATGAGGTTCTTTATATAATGTGTCACATGTAGTGTTACACCATGCAAATCCTAATGTGCATGACTTTTCATTTCCTCCATGATCCATGGGTTTTAACCTCCATGGAGCATCCATGGATCATCCTATGGGTTTTAGCCCAATCTAATGAATCATGGATCATAAACTCACTATATAAGAATGAATGATTTACACAATCAATCCCCATGTATTTAATTAGTCTCTTTTGATCACAAAATTAATTCTCGATTAATCCTAATTAAATAAGTGTTCTTGTGGTTTCTTTGGAGTGAAGACAAAGCTTTAAAGAGGAAGGAGTGGGAGTCCAGGCTTTAGATCTGAGCTTATCTGTGGTTGGAGCTTCAGTTAATGGTATAAAGCTCAAAGCTTTCTCACCCCTTTTGATTTGTGCATCATTTTAGTCCATTTTAGGGTTTTGGTCCCAAAGTTGGATGCTTTATGAGATATTGAGCTCCAGAGTTTATTATCAAATCCTTTGAGTGTTTTTAGTGGCGTGGAGTCATAAAAATCGAGACTTTGACGTTTGAACCAACCCACGCATGTGATATGAGCATTCTTGAAAATAGAGAGCGAGAATTTTTGTGTTTGTGACTTTTTTAGCCATGCAAAGGCTTAAAGTCACAGACTTTATGGAGTATGAGCCTTTAGGGATTCCAAATCTGAGATTTGAGCTAATGTCTTAATAGATTAATTTAAATGAGTTGGAAGAGCAAAACTGGGGCGTACACTAAGTGTAATCCCAGTACGCGCAATGTAGGGCGAGCATCCCCGATGCATGCATGGCGAAGGAGTATGCCTAGCGTAGAGGACTTGTAGGCACAGAGTACGCGCTGTCATTGACTTTTAGTTGAATTTTAGGGTTTGGTAAACTTGTGGACTATTAAGGCCATGGAAGGGTAAAATTGTCTTTTATCCTTCTGTGATTTTATAGAAGGGTTTAGGCTAGCTTCATTGAGAGTCGTTACTAATTATAGATAATTATCGTATGTGTTAGGCGGAGGCTAGACCGGTGATTCCTAAAGTTTTCCTATCGTCTGGCATGTCCACCACCAACCGAGTTGAAGCAGAATTGATGACTGAAGATACGCATGGAATAATTCCTAGTAGAGTCTAAGGAAATTTTTGTGATTATTTGGAGACGTTCATATCTGTTAAATCGTTTTGTGATATTAAGAAGTGAGAACTTGGGGACTGCGAGACAATACTTGCGACAAGTATGAGTAGGTGTGAAAGGTAGTAGAGGCATATACTACCTGAAGCAGACGACTCACAATTGGATCTGGGAAAGTCACAAGGTTACAAAGGCGCTAGTAACTGATTTTGTTTTGTTCATGTTTTTCGTTACCATTGTTTCAGTAATTACTAAGAAGATGATTGTTATTCCGAACCTAGTGGTCATATCAAATCGAGTCTGACTAAGACGAGTATGTTACATGGTTTAGAGAACTAAGATCAATGTAGCATCAGACTTAAGAGAGAAGATCGAAATGAAAGATAATCGAAGCGATTAGTAGAAATATCGCGATCGATGTTAAAGTAAGAAGCTTATAACTAGAAGTGTTGCATACTAGAACGTGCTTATATCACATTAGAACATGAAGGAAGGTATATTCCATTCTGGAATTTGACTCTAAGAGACCTGAATCTAAGCATTGCATCATACGATGAGAGGTCATTAGAACATGACCCAGCAGTCAGTCATAATAATAAAAGTAAAGAACTTCTCTTAAGTTAAATCTGTTAAGAAGAAGAAGGAGTCTCCAATAAATATTGATTTTTTTAACTCGAAGGTTATGATTGAAAGTCTAATGCGCGATAGAGAGCGGGTGCAAGATTGAGCAACGCATGCAGTCAAGAAGTCCAGGATTTAGTTACTCATTCATATGGGCATATTTAGTTATAAAATTCATGCATTATCTTAATACTTTATGTTGATTTTGTCTCATTTAATGAACAAAAGGTGCTTAATTAGATTAAATATTTCATTTTCAGCAACAAATACATGCTCGAAAGGAAAATGAAGCGGAACTAGCGATTGGACGCATGGATCTTCGATTTTGAAGAAAGAAGGATGTTGCTGGACAGCTTGACCCCTCGTCAGTGTTTTGGCCATATCTCATGAACCGTAACTCTGATTGATGAGATTCAAAATGTTCTGAAAACTAGACACAATTTCGAACGACTTTCGTGTTTTAAGAAAATGCTGATTCCAAACGTACTCGGCGAGTAGGGCCGATTACTCGCCGAGTTGGTCAGAAGTTTCGCGATTCTGGACGCGCTGACTTGCCGCACACGGGTTTTAAGTGATGGACTCGCCGAGTAGGTCAATGGACTCGCCGAGTAGCCCCTGTTTTGCGAAAATCTATATAAAGGGACTTTCAGATCGATACCCTAGGAGAGAGATGAACCCTTGGAGGCCAATTGTCGACTAAAGGTGCTGCTGGAGCGTGGGAAGCAAGGGAATCAACCCTACATTCAATTTTAAGGAGAATCAAGTCAAAATCAAGTTTACTCTCACCTAATCTCTTGTTTGAACTATGTTTTTACTAATTAATTTCGTTTTTGTGCTTGTTTCTGCTGTAATCATGAGCTAAAAACTCATAACTTCTGTTTAGGTAGATGAATTTGTGAACATGGATTGATTATTTGATTACGATTAATTTTAATTGGTGATTATGTTTTATTAAGCTTGTTAAAGAACCTTATGTGTTAACAATAACTATTCTTCTGTTAATAAATCAGTAATTAAGTTGTATGAACATCTCTTAGTTGCTAATTTCATATGATTTACGTGACCACATAGTTGTATGTCTAGGAATAACGAATATGAAACTAGAATTAACTTGAAGATAGGTAAGTTAATGTGTGAGCTTGTGTGATACACCATCAACAAGAGGTTAATTGAATCACCAATTTGATTAACTATTACAAGTCTTATTTAACCCGAATCAATAACTAGGAAATCCGTTGATTTAGACAACCGGCCACTGCTTGAGTTAATTTGTTTCCTAAGGATTAGTAATAGCAAACGTGAAACTAATCATCTTAGTCGGTAGCCAATGAAGAATTAATCCGATACATTGAAATCATCCATGGGAACAAATGAGTCGAACCTAAACAGAAGTCCTCTTTATTATTGAATTTAGTTGATTTTTATTTGCCTAGCTCTTAGTTTCTTCGTTTAAGTTTTAGTTAATTGTTTAAGTTTCTAGTCTTGTAAAACTAGAGAAAACCCCCTTTTTGTTATTTGTTTTATTTAGATAATATTAGCATTTATTTTAATTGTTTACCGTTCCCTGTGTTCGATACCCTACTTGCTTGAACTATATTACTAATCGATAGGTACACTGCCTTTCGTGTGTTTATTTTGTGTCTAAGTTAGTAGAATTAAAACTAGTTGGTTTTACACACATCACTCATTCTAAGGAACATAACAGTTATGTTTATTACCTTGGATGAAAAGATAACGTAGGAGTCATTATACAAGTCCCTTTTCGTTGATGATTATGGGACGTAATCATCCTAAGGGGGAGATAATTGTAACGCCCACAGATTCGGGCTAGTCAATTTACGGACAATAAGCATCAAAAATGACTTTTTGACGGAAGATTATTTAGAATAAATAATCATAACTAAGTTATAGTATATCTCACAAGGGTACAATACATATAAAGATTGTTTAAATCCGAGTTATAACGAAGAAGTTATGACTCGTCAAAGTTTTACGGCAAAACCGACATGACACCGGGAATCCTAAAAAGTGAGTTTGTGATAAAATACTTTTTAGCCTTACAGATCTAAACAAAATTCATAGTATATGTTAAACAGAGATCTTACATAAATCGAACGTCCAAAACTGACTTTGTATGAGGAAGTTATGATTTTTCTAAGATTTAGCATACTAGTGCACAACTCGGAATTCGAATTTTAGATCGATCGATTTTAGCCAAGACAATCTAAACAAGAATTGAAGATATTGTTAATAGGAGTTCAATGATAAAACGACAGACGAAAACGGACGTTGGATGACATAGTTATGAATTTTTAACGGAATGTACATGTCCATGCCTGTTAAAATATAGCTTTTAAAAATAAATTAAAAATTAGCCGACGGAGTCTAAATGAAAGTTGTAGAGTACGTCGCCGCCTACACGTGAATATAAAGAACTTTGAAAACTGAGCTTGTATGCGAAAGTTAAGTAAATTAGAAGCCAGAAGTGTTATGTTGCAAAGAGGGTGACGTGGCAAAATCTGGACCCTTGCTTGCACACCACGACCTCGCATTCGGATTGCAACACATGACCCTCGTACGCACAGCATATCTCTGAGAGGTACACCAAGTGTAACCGAGGACTCCAAACTATAAATACTTTGCGAGGGCTGCCACCATTTCTCAGAACTTAACCCTTATCTATCTTTCTCTCTAACTTCTCTCTAAACCTCCCCCAACCTCTAGTACTTCCCAAGTGCTAAGAGGCGAGTTCTAGAGCGCCAAAAGGCACTGAGAAGAAGATATTTTTGGCTCGGGAGTTCAGTCCCAATAGAGCCCGGTTCCTAGCTAAACCTCCTAGTAAGTGAGTTATGCTTACCCTACTTTAAGTATAGCTTATGTTTAAGTTCAATATCGTTATTATGAACTTATAAACTATATATATATATATATATATATATATATATATATATATATATATATATATATATATATATATAAAGTGTTATTATAATATCTTTTAACTACTTACGGTATGGGGAATCTGGTTTGAATGGCTGCATAGGGTTGTTGGATTTCAAAAGTGCTATAATGCCAAAATGTCCTGCCCTCTGGTGTTTCATGTCTGGCCCCTATCTGTACATAGTGGTTGAAAACTATTGTTTAACACTTATAAAAAAATATCGCTAGTAAATAGTCGATATAAATATTAGACTAAAATATTGCAATAATGATACTAGGTTTTGGCTAAGGAAAATAGAATTGTTAAAAGCGAAGCGCTGCCGGAATTTGGAATCATCACTTTAAGAAGTGAGTGCATAGTTAATTTCATCTTACACATAGATATGAAGTATTTAATATAAATTACGTGATATGTGTTCATATTATCTGTGTTCTTGATATCTATGTTGGATGAACAAAATATACATGTTTTCTTTGATATAAAATGTATATGTATTTTATACCTATAAAAATATTGGGTAAAGATGGGTAGATGAATAATTAGAGATGAAAGATAATACAGATGAACATTGACAACTATGGACTTAGTGCCTGATAGATAAACCTTGGCAGCTATGGACTTAGTGCCAAAAAGATAAACCCCGATAGCTATGGACTTAGCAACTTACAAATGAATGTTGGCAACTATGGATTTAGTGCCCTATAAATGGATATTGGCAGCTATGGACTTAGTGCCTAATAGGTAACATAGACAACTATAGACTTAGTGACTATTGAATGAACCCTGACAGCGATGGACTTTGTGCCTATTCCTTAGGACAATCTTTAGGAATGAATGAGTGAATGATAAATGATTCTTAGGGTAGATCCTTAAGAAATAGAGAAGATAATGGGGATGGGTGATTGTGTTAATTTTTTGATGATGAAACATAATAACTTTATTATTGTGGGTTGAAAACCCTATGTACTCACCAGGTTTCCCAATCTGACCCAATCAGTTTATTCGTATCACAGGTGTCAATACGAAGCTACATTACACTAAGAGATTAAAGGAGATGTAGATCACTAGTGTAAATGAATATAAGGTCTATTTATGCTTATGTTCCTGTATTGAAGATTACATCCAGAAGTTTTAATATAAATAAAATACATTTCTTCGAAAATGCTTTGATTATATATTTATCGTGTTTTTCTGGGAACAAATTCTGCAATATTATTCTTTAAAATGATTGCTCTGATTTTTAAATAAGCGTAAATACAATTTTTAAAATGACTGTGAATTTGGGGATGTCATAGTTGGTATCAGAGCATTAGTTTAAGCGAATTAGGGATTAGGATTTATTTCTAGACTTAAACTTACAATGTTAAGCGATGACCGTGAGGAGTATGTCTAATATATCTTAGGAAGTACACCTGAATAGACACAAACACTAGATTAATTAGGGAAGATGCCTAAAATGTTTTTATGTGCTAAATGATTTGTGATGCTTTATTATGCCATTATTTGATTAGATTTATGGTCTGTTGTCAATCGGATCTGGAAACTTTATGTGTTCAGATTTCTGAACGTTTAATTACGGTATTAGAACTGGCATGTAACTTTTCAAAGTAATAAGGAGGATTACACGCCTAAACCTTCTATATCTATATTATCGTCCCGATGCACTTAAGGCCTGCTTCCGTGAACATAATGTCATGGTGAAGACTCATAGAGAATTAAGTAAATTGAGGAAATAAGATGGTTTATGGTAGTGAATGATACCTATTAGAAGATATCGTAAGAGTGGTATATTGTTTTTAGAATACGTTTGATAAAATAACAGTACATATACAAGAGTACAGTACATCCGAATGTAAATATTTGATTGTCGGGATGATAGAACGGTTGTTGTAATTCCTAAAGTTTTCCTATCGTCTGGTGTCACACCCCAAAACCAAGAATGGCGGAAACATTCTGGGGCGGAGGACGTCATGTGTAGTATCACAACATAGTAATTGTAAATAAGCAAACAACATCATCCATTGCATTAAATATAAACATTTTAATACAAGTGTATTCCGTACAGTTTTAGACACCAAAAATATAATGTATATCAAAATAGTATGATGAGACTTGAATGCGCTCCATCTTCTCAAAAGCTAGCATCGGTACCTGTCTACTGATGACCTGAGAATACAAGTTATTTTGAAAGAGTTTGTCAGCATTAAGCTGGTGAGTTCATAAGTATTTTAGTGTCGAGGTACATTTATCAAAAACGTTTTGAACCTGTTGCAAGTATGAGTTGTAAATGTATGTAAGTGTTTGAATCTCTTAGAAAAACCTATATTTTCTGTTTAAAGTATAAAAGTAGCCCTTTACCAAGGCTTAACAGTTTGTATGCTCGTTTGATGTAAAAGTGTGAAATTTCCCAAGTGTAACTATCATTTAACAAATATAGTTTGTACATTTTAAGATTAGGTGAGGCTATCACCAAAATGTAATGGGTAAATTATTGTAGTACGGTAGTTTCGTTTTATATGAACTACTGTGGTACTAACTACCTTAAACCGGGTTTATATTAAGGTATCGTGTGATAAGTTGCACCATACTATTGACTGGTAACATCGACAACGTTTAGTCGAAAACTAGGTTATGACGTTTGGCACCCGTAGACCTGCCGGTCCCACTGTAGCTAACAGAAAGGTGTAGGATAGTCAATCCAGTATAGATCTATACGCAAACTCAACGCTCTCCCTCCAAGAGACTCTGGCTACAACCCGGGTCATGACAATTAAGACATGAACCCATACAGTGGATCACAATTGTTAAAGTATTCGTGTGTATGTAATATAATATTACTTGTTCTAGTATCGTTGTATATGTTCTCTTAGTAATGAATATTGACTCATGAATGAACTGACTCGTTGATCTAGAAAACGTTGTAGTATGATCCCGTGTTACCCCGATGGTAACTTACTAATGATGTGTTTGACAAGCATGTATATGGAAATACCTTTTTGTCTATACACGTATAGACGACATATAACTAATATTGAAACGAGCCTCGGATAGTCACCCGAAATTCCACCAGACCACATCCAAATCAAGGAAAAGGAAATAGGATAGGTGGCTTTCCTAAGCCCTTTAAACATTATTTATACAACTATACATATATAGGCATGCAAATTTATAAGTAGTAAAACAAAGTTTTCAATAAAACCTTTGATAAGTAAAAGAGTTTGTAAAACATTTTGAAGTAAAACAGTTTGAACACTGATAAAATCATTGGTTTCTTAGTTATTAATCACATGTGATTAATGCCATCACATGTGACCGAAACAATAACTATAAGTGTTTAACTTGTATCCCCCCCCCCCCCCCATAAAGCATTTAAAAGTATTTAGAATAATTAAAACAGTTGATTAAGGGGTATGAAACTCACTTGGAAATTCGAAGATAGCGAACTCGAAAACCGGGCAGAGTTTCGTCTCGCGAAACGGATTTTTCTCGGGATTCTCGGGAATCTCGGGAGTAAAATCGACCCTCGGGACTTGAGCAAAAAGACCAGAGCTTCGGGTTTGAACGGGCACGGAAATCGAGGCAAGATCGGGAGAGAAAGAGAGGAAATGAACAACATTTTCGGAAAGGCTCGCATCCCTTTTATAGGGTTGCTGAACCGCCTCCGAACGCGGGGCGTACGGGAGTAGGCAGCGCGTACCCGTGCGTCATCGCTTACGCACTACGGACGGGACGGGTCGGATGGGGCGGGTCGGATGGGACGGGTCGGTAGCTTCGCATAGGGCAACGTGGACGATCCGAGACCCTTCATTCGAGTACGCGGGGCGTTCGAGCGTACGCGGTGCGAACCTCGGCCCTAGGCTGACTCCTCCCTCGGATAATACCGAATTTTTAATAAAATTTATATTTAAATTATTTATCAAACTTCAAAAATTCATATCTCTTTCATACGAACTCCGTTTTCGACGTTCTTTATATCCCCGTGAAGGTGAGACTACGATCTACAACTTTCGCTTAGATTCCGTTGGCAAATTCCGAAATTATTTTTATTATTGTTTTTATTATTTAATATCAATCCATCGTGTTTAAGGAATTTCTTTGAAAATTCATAACTTCGCTATCTGAAGTCGGATTTGGGCGATCTTTTTACGTACGATCATGGTTCAAAGACATTAAATCATAGAAAGAAATTTAGTAGAACTTATTTATACATTTTATTACTCATAAGTGGTTACAATAGTTGACCTATCAGGTCATTACAAAGAGTTGAAATATCGGGTTGTCACATCATCCCCCCGTTAGAGGGAATTTCGTCCCGAAATTCAAAGTAAGGGAACGCTCGTGGATTAGGGAAACAGATGTGGGTACTTGCGTTGCATCTGATCTTCGCGTTCCCATGTGAATTCAGGTCCCCGTTTAGCGTTCCAGCGAACCTTCACGATGGGTATGCGACTTTGTTTTGTTTTCTTGACCTCACGGTCCATGATTTCCACTGGTTCCTCCACAAAATTGAGGCTCTCGTTGATCTCGATTTCGTCGACCGGAATTATGAGAGTCTCGTCGGATATAAACTTTTTCAAGTTAGATACGTGGAATGTAGAATGTACGTTACGAAGTACGCCTGGTAGATCGAGTTTGTAAGCTACAGGGCCGACTCTTGCAAGAATCTCGAAAGGCCCTATGTATCTCGGATTTAGCTTCCCACGCTTGCCGAAGCGTATCAAGCCCTTCCAGGGTGAGACCTTGAGAAGGACTCGGTCTCCCACCTGAAATTCCAAAGGTTTCCTTCGTTTATCTGCGTAGCTCTTCTGTCGGTCTCTAGAGGCTTTCAATCGTTCACGGATTTGAACGATTTTCTCTGTCGTTTCCCGGATGATTTCCGGACCGGTAAGAGTAACGTCGGAAGCTTGCCCCTTTGCTAGTTGGGTATCACCCACCTCAGCCCAGCACAGAGGGGACCTGCACTTTCGGCCGTAGAGGGCTTCAAACGGAGCAGCCTTGATGCTCGTGTGATAACTGTTATTATAGGAAAACTCGACAAGGGGTAAATGAGTATCCCATGCCTTCCCAAAGTCAATCACGCAGGCTCGCAACATATCTTCTAGAGTTTGGATGGTTCTCTCACTCTGTCCGTCGGTCTGAGGATGGTAGGCTGTACTCATGTCTAGCCTTGTTCCCAGGGAATGTTGTAGTGATTGCCAAAATCTTGAGGTAAACCTACTATCTCTATCGGAGATAATAGATATAGGCACACCATGTAGCCGTACGATTTCCCTAATGTATGTCCTGGTCAGTTTCTCCATCTTGTCGGTTTCTTTGATAGGTAGGAAGTGTGCAGACTTGGTCAATCTATCGACGATGACCCATATGGTGTCAAGTCCACCCGTTGTCTTGGGCAACTTGGTTATGAAATCCATAGTGATCCGCTCCCACTTCCATTCTGGGATCTCTGGTTGTTGCAATAAACCAGAGGGCTTCTGATACTCGACCTTAACCTTTGCGCAAGTAAGGCATTTACTCACGAAGGTAGCAATCTCTGCTTTCATATTAGGCCACCAGTATAGCTTTTTAAGATCCAGATACATCTTATCTGAACCTGGGTGGACGGAATACCGAGTGTTGTGCGCCTCGGTCATGACCAAGTCTCGGAAACCACCGTGTTTCGGTGTCCAGATCCGATCCATGAAATATAAGGTTCCGTCACCCTTGGCTCCTAGATTCTTGTCCATTCCTTTGAGGGATTCACTCGCCACGTTTTCAGGTTTCATGGCTTCAAGTTGGGCCTTCTGAATTTGTTTAGACAAGTGTGAATGGATGGTTATTGACAATGACTTGATTTTTCGACCAGAATATTCCTTCCGACTTAGGGCGTCTGCTACTACGTTGGCTTTACCCGGATGATAACGAATATCGCATTCATAATCACTGAGTAGCTCGACCCACCTTCGTTGTCTCATGTTGAGCTCCTTTTGATCGAAAATATGTTGTAAACTCTTGTGGTCGGTAAAGATAGTGCTCTTCGTTCCATACAAGTAATGTCTCCAGATCTTCAGCGCAAACACCACTGCTCCTAGTTCAAGGTCATGGGTCGTGTAGTTAACCTCGTGTGTCTTCAACTGTCTCGAGGCATAGGCAATGACCTTACCTCGCTGCATCAGGACACATCCGAGCCCTTGATTCGATGCATCGCAATAGACTACGAAGTCTTCTATTCCTTCGGGAAGGGATAGTAGTGGTGCGGTGCACAAGGCTCGTTTGAGTGTTTGGAACGCTTCTTCTTGTTTCTCTTCCCAGTCAAAGGTCACACCTTTCTGGGTCAAGGTTGTAAGAGGTTTTGCTATTCGGGAGAAGTTCTGAATGAATCTGCGGTAGTAGCCAGCAAGACCTAGAAATTGACGAATTTCTGTCGGTGTTTTAGGTGCTGACCAGTTCTCAATGGCTCTAATTTTGGATGGGTCTACGTGGATTCCTTTTTCGCTCACCGCGTGTCCTAAGAATTCGACCCTCCGAATCCAAAATTCACATTTCGAGAACTTCGCATAAAGCTTCTCCTTTCGTAACGTCTCTAGAACTTGTCGCAGGTGATCACCATGCTCTTTCTTACTTCGGGAGTAGATCAGGATGTCGTCAATGAAAACGATGACGAACTGATCCAAATAAGGTCGGCATACTCTATTCATCAGATCCATGAAGACTGCTGGCGCATTGGTCAATCCGAATGGCATCACCACGAACTCGTAGTGTCCGTAACGGGTTCGGAAGGCTGTCTTTGGAACATCCTCCTCTAGTACTCGTAACTGGTGATATCCGGACCTCAGATCAATCTTGGAAAAATAGTTCGCCCCTTGCAGTTGGTCGAATAGGTCGTCTATGCGAGGCAGCGGGTAACGATTCTTGACAGTCAGTTTGTTGAGTTCCCTGTAGTCAATACACATACGGAATGATCCGTCTTTCTTCTTAACGAACAAGACCGGTGCTCCCCAAGGTGAGAAACTTGGTCTTATAAAGCCTTTGCTGAGCAGTTCGTTAAGTTGACCAGAGAGTTCCTGCATCTCAGCTGGTGCTAAACGGTAGGGCGACTTGGCTACCGGAGTAGCTCCTGGGACCAAGTCGATTCTGAACTCGACCTGTCGTTGCGGAGGTAACCCGGGTAGTTCTTCTGGAAAAATGTCGGGAAAGTCGCTCACTACCGGGATGTTCTTTAGTTCTTTCGTTTCAAGGCTTGTGTCGACGATGTGAGCAAGGAATGCATGGTATTCTTTGCGCAGATATTTCTGTGCTTGAATACTTGATATAATGCGAAGACTCGTACCAGGTTTGTCGCCGTAGACTATAAGAGTTTCATTTGACGGGAGGTTTAAACGGACTGCTTTCTCATAGCACATGATGTCGGCGCGATGAAGGCTTAACCAATCCATGCCAATGATAACGTCAAAACTTTTTATTGAGACTGGCATGAGGTTGATTTGGAATGAATGGTTATCTAGAGTTAGGGTACAACCTAGGTATATGCTACTCGTACTTTCAGTTTTTCCGTTAGCCATTTCCACCGTGATTAGTTCTTTGAGTGCATGTGGTGGTTGAGCAAGCATGTGAGTGAATTTATGGTTTACGAAGCTTCGCTCCGCTCCACTATCGAATAGAATGCATGCATAGGAGTCATCGAGGAGGAACGTACCAGTCACTACTGTTGGGTCAGCTACTGCCTCTCCGTGGCCTATCGCTAGTACCCTCCCTGTTCCGCCGACATTTTTCGTCTTGGGGCAGTCCCTTTTATAGTGGCCTGCTTCGCCACATCCATAGCATGTCGGGCTCGCGCCAGAGCCGGGGACTTGGGCGATCGGTCTCGCCTGAGATTTACAGAAACGGACTGTGTGTCCTCTCCTGTGGCAGTTAGAGCACTGCATTTCCTGGAAGGGGCCATTGTGGTGGTAGTTGCATTTGTTGCACTTGGGTGATCTTCCAGCATACCCACCCACCGGAGTAGTTGTAGCAGCAGGGGTTATTGTGGCATGTATCGCCACAATTTGCTGCTTCCTGGCCGCCTGTTGCTTCTTCTTTTCATCCCAGTATTTTCGTTTCGTATCAGCGGGTTTGGAGAGTTCCGGGATGGCTAGGGTGGTTGTGATTTCGGGGGTTTTGACTCCATGGTCAATGAGTCGTTGTGCCAACCGTTTGGCACTGTCGAAGGTAGCGGGGTTTGATGCTAGGACATTCCCCTGATACGGAGGTACAAGCCCCCATATGTACCTTTCGATCTTTTTCCCTTCAGTGGGAACCATGTTGGGGCAGAGGGCCACCAGTTCGCTGAATCTGGCGGTGTAAGCAACAATATTGGTCCCCTTCATGGTCAGGCTCCACAGTTCCTGCTCTAGTTTCTGGATCTCGCCCCTCGGGCAATATTCCTCAATCATGAGGTCTTTCATCGTTTCCCAGCCTATGTCGTTGGCTACGACAAGAGTTAGAGATTTAACGTGGTCGTTCCACCACATTAGGGCCTTTCCTTCAAAAGTGCATGCGGCGTATTTCACTTTGCTCGCAGCAGGGCATGAACATATTTCGAAGACCGCTTCAGTCTTCTCTAACCATTGCGAGAGAGCAATGACTCCGCCGGTCCCATGAAAGGACTTCGGCTTGCAGTTGGTGAAATCCTTGTAAGAGCACTCTCTCGAGCGCACAAGGGTTTCAACCGGAATTGATTCCATAGGGGTTCCACCTCTACTGGCATCAGAAGAGTGATACTGAGCCATGGCAGTTGCCACTGCTGCAGCTACGGCAGCATTTAGGGCTGCAGTATCGATGACCGGAGGCGGTGGAGGTGGTGGTGTAGGATTATTCCTGGGAGATTTGCGAGGAGGCATCCTTCAGCTATAAGTTTATAAAGGTAAGAAAATGGTAAGAATCAATTTGTAAGCAACGTGAGAGTGATACATGGACTAAATAACCATAGCCCGACAGTTGTATGAGTGTTTGAAATCACAACAAAATAGTAGTAGGAAAACACAAGTGTATAGATTTTTCCCACAATTTAGATAGATTTCAATAATACTGGTATTACTGATGTAATGAGTTTAATGAAAATTGACCTAACAGTAGGTCTTACATCATACACATAGAAAAGTTTGACAGTTCTTAGATTCCTAATTAGAGTACTGAGAGTTAGGAATATTTTACATACAAGTGCTACTTAGAGCATATATGTTTAAGGCAATTCTTTAACCCAAAAGATAATGATGTACTAGACATCATCTAACGGCGACGAATATTCCTTAGGAGAACCCTAAGGTCTCTCATTTGACGGACCATCTCTTGAAGGTGTTGCTCATGAGCACTTTGACGAGTTCGGAGTTCCATGACTTCAGCTTGAGAGGCAACCAGATGTTGCTGTAGAGTTTCATTGGTTCTCCGGGTCTGTTCCATGTCTTCTTCAAGACGGCGGATGCGGACTGTGTTGACACCTGAGTTGGCATCAATTTCCATGACCCGGTCGATGGATGCTCTACCTTGCTCGACATTATGAGCTATCCTGCGGATAATGACAGGCAGGGCTCGGTCAGCAGAGCCACCATTGCTGACGTTGTGAAAGCTTCGGTCCCCAAAGTATGGTAATGGTTGACCCTGTTCTTCACTCCAACGGTTCAAGTGGTTTGCCCATATGGGAGTAGGATTTGGAAAAGCTGGTCGAGGGTTGTTGTTCGGGGGTTGACCTACGAGTGGTAGATTGTTGACTTCGGGCTCAGAGTCTGATCTATCTGAGAAGCCTTCAGCTTGATGATCATCCAACGGAATTTGGTGTTCATCGTCAGACTTTGCTTCGAGCCTTCCTATGTTGCCTTCATTTGGAAAGTACGGGTCGTCGTGACGAAATCCAGCCATTTAAATCTACGTGAGAAGAGGGGTATAAGGATATAGTATGTATGTAGTTAATAGCACAAAATACGCCTATAATATTTTAAGTTTAAGTTCCACTGATCTTTTGTGGCATTGTTGGTAAGTTTTTAGACTTGTTAACACATCACAACTATTCTAGGGCACATGCTAATCACTCCTCGGACCAGCATAGTTGATCAGGCTATGCCATTCCCAGGATTGACCATACATCCCCTAGCTTACCTGTGATATTTAACAATCGTAATACTTTTGTTTTTGTCGTTGTGACACCGGTTTTAGCATGAATGCAGACTAGTATACTTAATTTACTATTTAAAGTATAAACTCCTGGTCAGAGTGTTTTAATCCCAAATGGGTTTATAGTTTAGTATATCTTTTATGGGTTGATATACTTGCTTCACTATAAACAATGCTCTGATACCAATCTGTCACACCCCAAAACCAAGAATGGCGGAAACATTCTGGGGCGGAGGACGTCATGTGTAGTATCACAACACAGTAATTGTAAATAAGCAAACAACATCATCCATTGCATTAAATATAAACATTTTAATACAAGTGTATTCCGTACAGTTTTAGACACCAAAAATATAATGTATATCAAAATAGTATGATGAGACTTGAATGCGCTCCATCTTCTCAAAAGCTAGCATCGGTACCTGTCTACTGATGACCTGAGAATACAAGTTATTTTGAAAGAGTTTGTCAGCATTAAGCTGGTGAGTTCATAAGTATTTTAGTGTCGAGGTTCATTTATCAAAAACGTTTTGAACCTGTTGCAAGTATGAGTTGTAAATGTATGTAAGTGTTTGTAAGCATTTGAATCTCTCAGAAAAACCTATATTTTCTGTTTAAAGTATAAAAGTAGCCCTTTACCAAGGCTTAACAGTTTGTATGCTCGTTTGATGTAAAAGTGTGAAATTTCCCAAGTGTAACTATCATTTAACAAATATAGTTTGTACATTTTAAGATTAGGTGAGGCTATCACCAAAATGTAATGGGTAAATTATTGTAGTACGGTAGTTTCGTTTTATATGAACTACTGTGGTACTAACTACCTTAAACCGGGTTTATATTAAGGTATCGTGTGATAAGTTGCACCATACTATTGACTGGTAACATCGACAACGTTTAGTCGAAAACTAGGTTATGACGTTTGGCACCCGTAGACCTGCCGGTCCCACTGTAGCTAATAGAAAGGTGTAGGATAGTCAATCCAGTATAGATCTATACGCAAACTCAACGCTCTCCCTCCAAGAGACTCTGGCTACAACCCGGGTCATGACAATTAAGACATGAACCCATACAGTGGATCACAATTGTTAAAGTATTCGTGTGTATGTAATATAATATTACTTGTTCTAGTATCGTTGTATATGTTCTCTTAGTAATGAATATTGACTCATGAATGAACTGACTCGTTGATCTAGAAAACGTTGTAGTATGATCCCGTGTTACCCCGATGGTAACTTACTAATGATGTGTTTGACAAGCATGTATATGGAAATACCTTTTTGTCTATACACGTATATACGACATATAACTAATATTGAAACGAGCCTCGGATAGTCACCCGAAATTCCACCAGACCACATCCAAATCAAGGAAAAGGAAATAGGATAGGTGGCTTTCCTAAGCCCTTTAAACATTATTTATACAACTATACATATATAGGCATGCAAATTTATAAGTAGTAAAACAAAGTTTTCAATAAAACCTTTGATAAGTAAAAGAGTTTGTAAAACATTTTGAAGTAAAACAGTTTGAACACTGATAAAATCATTGGTTTCTTAGTTATTAATCACATGTGATTAATGCCATCACATGTGACCGAAACAATAACTATAAGTGTTTAACTTGTATCCCCCCCCCCCATAAAGCACTTAAAAGTATTTAGAATAATTAAAACAGTTGATTAAGGGGTATGAAACTCACTTGGAAATTCGAAGATAGCGAACTCGAAAACCGGGCAGAGTTTCGTCTCGCGAAACGGATTTTTCTCGGGATTCTCGGGAATCTCGGGAGTAAAATCGACCCTCGGGACTTGAGCAAAAAGACCAGAGCTTCGGGTTTGAACGGGCACGGAAATCGAGGCAAGATCGGGAGAGAAAGAGAGGAAATGAACAACATTTTCGGAAAGGCTCGCATCCCTTTTATAGGGTTGCTGAACCGCCTCCGAACGCGGGGCGTACGGGAGTAGGCAGCGCGTACCCGTGCGTCATCGCTTACGCACTACGGACGGGACGGGTCGGATGGGGCGGGTCGGATGGGACGGGTCGGTAGCTTCGCATAGGGCGACGTGGATGATCCGAGACCCTTCATTCGAGTACGCGGGGCGTTCGAGCGTACGCGGTGCGTACCTCGGCCCTAGGCTGACTCCTCCCTCGGATAATACCGAATTTTTAATAAAATTTATATTTAAATTATTTATCAAACTTCAAAAATTCATATCTCTTTCATACGAACTCCGTTTTCGACGTTCTTTATATCCCCGTGAAGGTGAGACTACGATCTACAACTTTCGTTTAGATTCCGTTGGAAAATTCCAAAATTATTTTTATTATTGTTTTTATTATTTAATATCAATCCATCGTGTTTAAGGAATTTCTTTGAAAATTCATAACTTCGCTATCTGAAGTCGGATTTGGGCGATCTTTTTACGTACGATCATGGTTCAAAGACATTAAATCATAGAAAGAAATTTAGTAGAACTTATTTATACATTTTATTACTCATAAGTGGTTACAATAGTTGACCTATCAGGTCATTACAAAGAGTTGAAATATCGGGTTGTCACATCTGGCATGTCAACCACCAACCGATTTGAAGCAGAAATTATGACTGAAGATATGCATGGAAGAAGTCCTAGTAGAGTCTAAGGAAATTTTTGTGATTATCTGGACACGTTCATATATGTTAAATCGTTTTGTGATATTAAGAAATGAGAACTTCGGGACTGCGAGACAATACTTGCGACAAGTATGAGTAGGTGTGAAAGGTAGTAGAAGCATATACTACTTGAAGCACAGGACTCACACTTGGATCAGGGAAAGTCACAAGGTTACAAAGGCGCTAGTAACTGATTCTGTTTTGTTCATGTTTGTCATTACCATCATTTCGGTAATTACTAAGAAGATGATTGTTATTCCGAACCTAGTGGTCATATCAAATCGAGTCTGACTAAGATGAGTATGTTACATGGTTTAGAGAACTAAGATCAATGTAGTATTAGACTTAAGAGAGAAGATCGAAATGAAAGATAATCGAAGCGATCAGTAGAAATATCGCGATCGATGTTAAGGTAAGAAGCTTATAACTAGAAGTGTTGCATACTAGAACGTGCTTATATCACATTAGAACATGAAGGAAGGTATATTCCATTCTGGAATTTGAATCTAAGAGACCTGAGTCTAAGCATTGCATAATACGATGAGAGGTCATTAGAACATGACATAATTGGCCTGTCATAATAATAAAAGTAAACAACTTCTATTAATTTAAGTCTGTTAAGAGGTAGAAGGAGTCTCCAGTAAATATTGATTTTGTAACTCGAAGGTTACGATTGAAAGTCTAACGTGAGATAAAGGGCGGCTGTAAGATTGAGCTCCACCTGCAGTTAAGAAGTCCAAGAGTTAGGTACTCATTCAAAGGAACATAGGAGTTACGATTATTACCTGGGATGAAAAAGATAAAATATGGACTCATTATACAAGTCCTGTTTCATTGATGATTCCGGAACGTAATCATCTTAAGGGGGAGATAATTGTAACACCCGCAGATTCGCGCTAGTTAATTTAGCGACAATAAGTGTCAAAAATGATTTTTTTGATGGAAGATTATTTAGAATAAATAATCTTAACTAAGTTATAGTATATGTCACAAGGGTACCGTACATATAAAGAATGTTGAAATCCGAGTTATAACGAAGAAGTTATGATCTGTCGAAGTTTTACGATAAAACCGACATGACACCGAGAATCGTAAATTTTAGATCGATAAAAACTGGATTCGAATTTTATCGAATTTTAGATCGATAAATTTTTAGATCCCAAAGAATGTTGAAATCCGAGACACAACCTGGATTCGAATTTTAGATCGATAAATTTTTAGCCGACACAATCTAAACGAGAATTGAAGATCTTGTTAATAGAAGCTCAACGATAAAAAGATAGACGAAAACGGACGTCGGATGACAAAGTTGTGAATTTTTAACGGACTTTACCTGTCCAGGCCTGTTAAAATCTATCTTTAAAAATAAAGTCAAAATTAATCGACGGAGTCTGAACGAATGCTATAGAGTACATCGCCGCCTATGCGTGAATATAAAGAACATTGAATACGGAGCTAGTAAGCAAAATTTACGGAATTTAGAAGTCGGAAGTGTGCTGTTGCGAAGATGGTGACGTGGCAAAATCAGGACTCTCCTTGCACACCATGGCCTCACATTCGGATCGTAACACATGTCACTCATACACATAGCGTAGCCCTTGTACGCGCAACATACTGAGTACGCGCCGCGTACCTCTGAGGGTACACCCAACATAACCGAGGAGTCCAACCTATAAATACCATGCGAGGGTTGCCACCATTTCTCACACCTTAACCCTTCTCTCTCTCTCTCTCTCTCTCTCTCTCTCTCTAGACCTCCCCGAAACTGTAGTACTTCCCAAATTATAAAATTCGAGTCCCAAAGCACCATAAAGCTCCGAGAAGAACAACTTTTTGGCTTGGTAGTTTTGCCCCCGCAGAGCCCGGTTCCCAACCAAACGTCCTAGTAAGTGAGTTATGATTACCCTACTTTAAGTATAACTTATTTTTACCTTCAATAGCGCTATTATGAGCTTATAAACAATATATATATATATATATATATATATATATATATATATATATATATATAAGATAGTATAAAAAGTGTTATTATAATATTTTTAACTATTTGCGGTACGGGTAATTTGGTTTGAAGGGACTCATAGGGTTGCTGGATTTTAGAAGTGTTATAATGCCAATATGGCCATGCCCTCCCGTGTTTCATGTTTGGCCATGTCTGTACATAGTGGTGGCAAATTATTGTTTAACACTTATTAAACAATATCACTCATAAATAGTCGCTATAAATATTAGACTAAAATCTAGTGGTAATGATACTAGGTTTCACCGAAGGAAAATAGAATTATTAGAAGTGAAGCACTGCTCGAGTTTGGAATCATCACTTTAACAAGTGAGTGCATAGTTACTTTCATCTTACAAATAGATATAAAGTATTTAATATAAATTACGTGCTATATGTGCATATTATATGTGTTCTTGATATCTATGTTGGATGAACAAAATATACATGTTTTATTTGATTTAAACTGTATATGTATTTTATACCTATACAAATATTGGGTAAAGATGGGTAGATGAATGACGAGAGATGAAAGATTATATAGATGAACATTGGCAGCTATGGGCTTAGTGCCTGATAGATAAACCCTGGAAACTATGGACTTAGTGTGAAATAGATTAGTTCGGGAAGCTATGGACTTAGTGCCAAATATATAAACCCCGATAGCTATGGACCTAGTGTCTTACAAATAGACGTTGGCAACTAAGGATTTAGTGCCCTATAAATGGATATTGGCAGTTATGGACTTAGTGCCTAACAGGTAACATCGTTAGCTATGGACTTATTGCGTGTTGAATGAACCCTAGCAGCGATGGACTTCGTGCCAAATCCTTAGGAATGAATGAGTGAATGATATATGATTCTTAGGCTAGATCCATAAGAAATATAGAAGTTAATGAGGATGGGTAATTGGATTAATTGTTTGATGATGAGACATAATAACATTTCTATTGTAGGTTAAAAACCCTATGTACTCAGTAGGTTTCCCAGCCTGACCCACTCAGTTTATTTGTATCGCAAGTGTCGATACGAAGATACATTACAGTGCAAGATTAAAGGAGATATAGATCACTAGTGTAAATGAATGTAAGGTCTGTTCATGCTTATGTTTATGTATTGTCGATGACATCCCAAAGTTTTAATATAAACAAAATATATTTTCTTTAGAAATGCTTTGATAATATATTTATCATGTTTTTTCTGGGAACAAAGTCTGCAATATTATTCTTTAAAATGAATACTTTCATTTTTAAATAAGCATAAATAAATTTGTTAAAATGACCGTGAATTTGGGGATGTCACACAATAGTCCAAAAATATAGTGCCTTTGATGGATCCAAACTTGAAACATCATTCCTTGCAACCAAAGGAACCTTCTTGATCTTTAAGTTTCATCAAAATGTCATAAAAAAATCCAAAAGAGGAGAGAGGAAATGGGAGGAACTTAAATCTTGAAGATAGAGGATAGGATTTCTCCCACAGGGTTCTAGATGTGAAAGAGGCTCAGAAAATGGCCAAAAAATCAGAATATTATGCTTAAATACATTGAAAACCATAAAATTCATGGGCTTGGACCGGACAGATTGCCACTCCGTGGCAACATTTCTCCATTCTATGGCTACTGCCATGTCGTGGTAACTTGCTCACCACTTCATGGCGACTGCCACTTCGTGGAGATCTGATCTTCACTCCGTGGCGATGTTTTTTCACCCAAATCGATTCCAGCTTCAAACAACCATAACATCTTCATTTCAACTCCATTTTCAGTGATCTTTATATGCACGAAAAGGTATTGACAAGACCATAACCTTATATAATTACTTTAAACTTAAAACATATTGAACTAAAATCATTAATTCATGTAATAAGTCTGAAGTATTACTTTTCCCATTTTACCCTTGGCTATAAAACACAAATCAAGGGTTTAGATCACATAACCAATATTATCAACAGCCAACAAGGTCTAAACCACATTTCCTTGAAGCCCAAGGCCTTCAAAGGATCAAATTATGGCCCACAATCCTGAAATAAGAAGCATCCCGAAACTGGATGTTACATCTTCTCTCCAAATTGCTACTCCAACTTCGAAATCGATCGAAAAGGGTTTCTGGACATTAAGAACACCTTATAACCTCTTTAGATGGTTCCCAAGGGTTGCACACCAAATTAGGGTTGTAAAATCGTATATTTATAGATTCAAAAACGTAGTAGCACCACCCATTTAATGTCACATTGTGAAGTCTAATCCGTATTCGAGACGGTCCCAATCTCTTCGAACGTTAGAATCTATTTTTTGACATGTAGGTAGGGTGTGTCATGCTCCTTAAGAGGTGCAACGCGTCTTAGGCTATTTTCCTGGTCTTTTTTTTTTTTTTGTCTTTATCAGCTCTTTTCAGCTCCAGTGTTTTCCTTTTGTTCCAAGCCACGAAATTTCCTATAACTATCAAATTCAAAGCACTTCCAGTACCATTTATCTTTAAATATAACAACTAAATCTCTAAATATTAAGATATATATCCCAAACTATATGACTAAATAGGACAATATCAATTCCTAGCCACAACCCTCAAGACAAACAACACTTAGGCCATCTGATATAAGATAAATCGTCAAAATGGCTTTAAAGTCCCAAAATAATGATTTTGGGAAAACTTCCAAAAAGCAGTTATGTGGTTAACACGACCCGGGTTAGGTATGCCATGAGTAGGGGTGACAATTTATAACACGACATGACAAAAATACACGACACGAAATGATAAAATACACAACACGAAACAAAATTGAGACAAAATTGAATTTTGAATTCGTGTTCGTATCGTGTTCATGTTAAGTAGAAAAACATGATGTCGTTTCGTGTCATGTTTGTGTTCAAAATTAGACACGAAATTGACACGATTTACCATTTCTTTGTTGTATTTTTCATGTTTGTCGTATTATATATTATTAAATATTAATTAAATAAACTAGATTTTAGTTTATGTTATATTTGTCGTGTTGTGTCGTGCTTTTTGTTTTTTAATTCGTTCATTTTCGTGTTAGTTAAAATAACATGACATCATGTCATGTCGTGTTCGTGTTGCCTAAAATCATGGCGTGTCGTGTGTTGTCAAACAAAAATACGAAATGATAGCACAATTTCCACACCTAGCCTTGGGTGACATGGTTCGTGTCATATGAAAGAATGTTGCCTTCTTCTAAATCCTTCCCATAGTATGTTGCTGAAAAGAGTTCCAATACTCAAGGGACATGACTCATGTCAGCTTTAACTGGATCAACACGCGTCGTATCAAGTGTGACACGACCTCTATCCTTCTTCAAGGCAAATCAAGACAAACCATGTCAAATTTTTTGAAATGAAACTTCAAATTCTTTTTTCTAGATTAAAAATTTCGAAAATTAGTCTCGAGCCTTTTTTCATCATTCTTCACAAGCCCCAATCTTTAGACAAACATGAAATCAATCTTTAGACAAACATGAAATGACACCAAACGTGTGGAAATGGAAATACACGAAAAGTTATCCCCAAAACAAGTAAAATATATGCTTTAACACAAAATGCTATGTAAAGAGATGTAATAAACATGATAAAAATGTGCATAAAATGCACTAAAACACTTTTATTTATATGATTTGGTTTCTTGTAATTTATTCTATTGGAATATGCATCATGATACAACAATATCAACCATTTTCACATGCTTATTACCAATTATGATATTGACATAAATGCCTTATATATGTCACATAATGGGAGGTGGATGTATAATGTTGAAAAGATGGAAAATACATAGTTTTGTCCCTCAGAAAAATAACATATGAAATGTTGTTAGATCCAAGCAATATTGAGACAATTTGGAATAAAATTTCCTTTGGAAAAAGATACTGTACTTATATGGAGAATCAAATTGGGCATATTATCCACACGTACTAATCTGGAGCATATCTGCATTATGATTGGTTCAAACACCTGCTTGTTGTGTAGCAATAGACCTAAAAACAGAAGCACGCATGTTCATTGAGTGTGCAACTGGCAAATATGTCTACTTTATAATCTTAAAGTGGTGGGTTGACTTCCTATTTCAACTACATCGATTGAGATGATGTTTGACACCTCCAACAACACAAATCATACTTACAATGCATGTTTGGCCATCATGATTATCCTCTTAGATTCTGTATGGGTCATGTAGAATCATATGCAATTATGAACAAGATTATTTTTAGGATCAAAAAAATGATTTGTAAAAATTTGACTAGTGAGATCAAGTTATACTCGCTTTTTTGGTATGATATATAATTATAAACAAGTAATGAGCTAGAAAAAACAATACATGTGAATCGACAGAATTATGTTTTCAATCCAAGGGACCCAATCATATTTAAGTTTGTGATGCCTATGAACATACCAATTAAACAAAATATCATCTATCATATTAAAAATTGATTCCTTTATATTTTTGTGATAACCAAGAACAAAAGCGTTTTGATATTTCTAAATGTTCCACCAAGTAATTATCATCATAACTACCACTAAAGTTGATTTTTCTTACAAGTCCATGATAAGTTGTGCATCCAATCAAACTTTGCTCCACCTGGCACTAAAGAAACAAATGACTGACATCCTCTACAGATGTTGGTGTTTAACTACATCAAATGCAGAACTAGAAAGGGTACCACACTTAAATGGTCTAATAAACTGATATTATGGCCCATAAAAAACACACCAATGTTTTGTAACGACATCGACTTGCTAGCATTTCAGTAATAATACTTTTTGTTGTAAAAAAGATTATTTATGTCATTTTCTAACGTGAATGAATACAAAAATTTTCAAAGTCGTTATTTCAGGAATTGAAAATCAAGCTAAATAGAATTTATTAAGTATATAGTTGATTGGCTATGTCTAGTTCTAAGACAAAACTGTAAAAATGGTCCCTTTAGTATGTATTTTTTCTGAGGTTTATTCCAAATCTCGACTTTTTTTGGTTACGTGGTCTTTCTGAGCTAGTTTCCTTGCGGATTTGGTCCCCACGAATATTGAAATGATTGTTATGCCCTTCTTGTATTTATTTTCCATATTCTTAAAAGATTTAATACTAATTAAATAATTTTTATAATTAAAAATAAAAAGGTCTCATCTTTGTCTCTCTCTCTCTCTATGTGTGAGAGAGAGAGAGAGATAAAGAGAAAGAGAATCCCCAGCCAGATTACTCATCGATGCATACATATTGAGTAAAAATATCCAAAAATGTTGAATCAAGAAATCAAATTACAAATTCATAGCATATTACATATTCAATATTCCAAGCTACAAAAGAATCCAAATGTCAAAGATTCATATCCGTTCATGAAATAAAGTATCATAGCAGATTCAATAATAGAAAATAAATTTGTAGCAAAATCAAGACTAGAAAACAAATACTCATAGGCTCATATGCTCATAGCAGATCCAAGGATCACGTTCATAGGAGTTCAAGAAACAAAAATTACAATCACCAAAATTAGATTACAATTAGCATAGAGATTAGATTATAGTTTCTCTAAGAATGAGAAATTAAACCTAAAAGTAAAAAAGTGGGTTCAATCGAAGAGCTTGAAGAAGAATCGAAGTATTGATGCCCTACATATCTTGAAGAAGATTCCAAGTGCAAATGCCATGCATCACTCGAACAGGAATCGACTGATGTTCTTGTTAGATTGATTTTGGTTCAATTGAAGGAGAAATCAAACACATCACATGCTAGTGAATCCAAGAAATGTTTCTTGGGTACCTAGTATTTCACAACATTAATTCATTTACTATTACATGAATCAACATATAATCATAAACTTAAAAAACCCAATTCGAATTCCAATCAATGGATTCAAATTTTGTGGATTTAACAGTCGAGGAAAGCATTAAAGGCACTAAAATCGCTAGTGAATATTCAAGCAGTTGTGAGAGGTTATTTAGTAAGGTAAAAAGCAACAATGTGACCCAAGATGACGATGACGACGTTATTGGGGGGATACAAGATCGGAAAACCGAGTAGTTCTTAAATCAGGGGAGACTAAACCGATGTTGGTGGGGAACTCGCTGGCTCTGCAAACGGAACGACAACGGTTGGTGGAGCTTTCATATGGCTTGTCGTCGTAGGGCTTGGTGTGAAGTGAGGCGTCAACGTTCGACAAAGGAAGGAGATGTTCCAGATCTGAAATGATATTGACAGTCGGAACCAGAGATATGGAAATGTGACTCATTGTTAACCTCTTTTGTCAGAAGAGGTAGCGGTTCGAGATGTCGGAACCGTCGCGACATATGGTGGCTCCGGCTATGGCATTTGTTGGAAGAGAGATCACTCGTGAAAGAGTGTTATTAGTTGGATTCTTTTCTATAGTACCGTCGAGAGAGAGAGAGAGAGAGAGAGAGAGAGAGAGAGAGAGAGAGAGAGAGAGAGGACCTTTTTATTTTTAATTATAAAAATTATTTAATAAGTATTAAATCCATTAAAAAAAATGGAAAACACATACAAGGTCATAACTCATAACAATCATTTCAATATTGGGAATATGACTTATCAAGGTAATTAACTTTTCGGTATGTTCACATCTGGGTAACTATCTTTTTTTTGTACATATCTAGGTAACAAACTTTTTGTAAGTATTCACATATGACCATTATGACCTGCTATAGCAGGTTAAATCCTAGATGTAAACGCTTTCAACAAGTTTGTTACCTAGATGTGTACAAAAAAATAGTTACCTAAATATGAACAAGACGAAAATTAAAAATTAAATTACATGAATGGTCCCTGTGGTTTAGGGGAATTTGTGGTTTTGGTCGCTAACTTATTTTTTTTAACTTAAATGGTCCCTACTGTTTATTTTTATTGCGCGTTTGGTCCCCGTCTTACTTAAAAATACTATTGTGCCCTTATTAATTTATTTATTTTTAATTAATTTTCTTATCTATGTATTTATTTTTTACATATTTAAAAAAATTAATAGACCACACGTATTTGTATCTCCTCGGATGATCCCTACAGTTTATTTTTAATTAATTTATTTTTTTTAAATCGGATGATCCCTACTGTTTATTTTTGTTACGTGTTTAGTCTCTGTGTTATCTAAAAATACTATTTTTCCCTTATTAATTTTTTTAATTAATTTTCTTATTTATGTATTTATTTTTTATAAAAAAAATTAATATACCCCACATATATGTATCTCATTACCGTAAACCTGAAACCACAGTTGAGAAATTTAATTTGAATCTTACCATTCACCATCTCATCTCTGATCCTCCCCATCTTCTATTTCTTTTCCATCTTTAGTAACATCTACGTTTTCACCGTCCTTCTTTTTTTTTGGTACTTCAACTCTGGCGAACCAACACCATAACCAACTGTCTCTTCATCTTTAGTGGGTTGTGGTGTTGATTCGACGGAGTTGAAGAACCGAAAAAAGAAGTGATGATGAAGACGTCGATATCACTAAAGATAAAAAATAAATAGAAGTTGAGAAGGATGAAAGATGGGATGGTGAGGAGATACAGATATGTGGGGTCTACTAATTTTTCTTAAACATATAAAGCATAAGTACATAAACAAGAAAATTAATTAAAAAAAATTAATAAGGGAAAAATAGTATTTTTAGATAAGACAGAGACCAAACGCGTAACAAAAATAAGCAGTAGGGATCATCTGAGTTAAAAAAAAATAAATTAACTAAAAATAAACAGTATGGATCATCCGAGGAGATACAAATATGTGTGGTCTATTAATTTTTTTAAATATGTAAAAATAAATACATAGATAAGAAAATTAATTAAAAATAAATAAATTAATAAGGGCACAATAGTATTTTTAGGTAAGACGGGGACCAAACGCGCAACAAAAATAAATAGTAGGGACCATTTAAGTTAAAAAAATAAGTTAGCTACCAAAACCACAAATTCCCCCAAACCACAGGGACCATTCATGTAATTTAATTTTTAATTTTCGTTTTGTTCATATTTGGGTAATTATTGTTGAAAGCGTTCACATCTAGGATTTAACCTGTTATAGCAGGTCATAATGGTCATATGTGAACACTTCCAAAAAGTTTGTTATCTACATATGCACAAAAAAAAGATAGTTACCCAGATGTAAACATACCGAAAAGTTAATTACCTTGATAAGTCATATTCCCTTTCAATATTTGAATGGATCAAATTCGTAATAAAACTACCTCAAAATGACCATAAAACAAAAAAAATCGAATCATATACTAAAAAAAAAATTACAGTTTTGTGGGTTCTAAAACTATCAACATGACAACTGGAAAGGTAAAAAGACAAAAACTCTAATTTAGTCTTCAAAAATTGGATAACTTATAATCAACTATAACGACAGCTGTGGATTTATTTTTTAATAGATGTTTTTTTTTTTTTTTTTTTTTTTTTTTTTTCCTGTTCCCAAAACTCCGAGTTGCATATTATTTTTTCTCTAAAACATGTTTTTGTCTATTTCAAATATAGTTAATGACGAATTCAAGTTGTATCATTTTAAATCTAAAAAAAATACATTGATGTTCATATCCTCTATTTTTCTTGCCTAATAATATTCTTAAATGAACATTTATTTTTACAATATAAATTAATTCTAATATTTGATGTGATATATGTACACTTTGTAATGCAAAACCATTTATTTTTATTTTAACAAAATTGCCATACATATAGTAAATTCCCAAATTTCTATGTGCCTATTGTTCGAATTGACTTAAGACATTCATATGAGGCTTTCTTTGCAAACCACCCCATTGTTTCTTTTAAAGTGTCAAAAGAACTATATATAATTGCATACTTAAAATGATTATGAACAAGTAAAAAGATTTCAATGTCAAAAGGCCATGCATCGTACGTGTTTATGTTCGGTGAAATATTATATCCGTGTCAATGAACAACCAACATAGTTTTTCATGTGCTAGGTGTGATTTTCCATATATCTAATAATTTTGTTTATTTTTCTTAGAATATCTACAATGATTAATCTTTAATATTATTTATTATGAATATTACATGGTATCTAATAGTAATAACCTCTTTGTTGCCTATCTAATAGTATTAACATCCAAGCATGCTTTCACTAGAGATGGTTGTATAAAGATTGTATTTGCCACTCTAGCTATAAAATTATATTTTAATTTATTAAATAGTTATCGATAAATTATATGATTTTTTCCAAAATCTGTAGAGATTTTGTAAAAGTATATATAGTAAAGAGCGGGCATAATACAAAAAGAGTCTACAATGAATATGCCAGTAACGCGAAAGAAACACCTTTCTAGCCAATCTAAAGAAAAATATCTCCTCTATGCATTGAAATAAAAGAGGAAAAAAACTAACTTACAAACTAGTTTATGAGATACTATAATATATTTTTAGGGTATCATCAAATACTAAATTGCAATAAGTTAAAAAAAAAAAAAAGATAATTTATGCACATGAAACACGACCTAAACTATTATTAAATGGATCTGAACTGTAACTTCTTTTGAATCGAAAAGAATAGTTCAGGAGGCCTTAGATCAAACCCTTAATGTTGGGTTTAATAAATACTCTCGGTCTATCATATCATTCTCCAAATAGGATCGGATGTAGGCACTTTTTAACAAAAAGTTAGAGGTGATTTTTTATATATAGGTTGGTTAATGTGTAAAAGATTTCAAAAATTGGGTCGGAGCCAACTATGTTTTGTTGGGTGGAACATTTTTTTAAGAGTTTTCTTTTATAAAATATAGTTTTTTTAAGACGATTACAAATATATTTTATAAAAAAGCATTTTGAATTCTTTTTATACATTAAAACTATATTTTAGGCAATTTTTTCACTTGTTGTACCAATTTCTTTAACTGAAGTTTATCCATTTGACATTTTAAAGAAAGATCATGACTCAAATCAACATATTCAATTACAAAATAACTAAATTATCAATTCAAGAATAATATATGATGTATTTTCAAATTGAATTTGTATTTATTATTATTTAAGTAGGAGGGTGAAGGGTAGCATGTGAGGGTATTTAAATAGAAGCATAGCCCACAGGTTTCTCTCATGCACTTCTTCATCTTCATTCTTTCATATCTTTCCATCAATCCCATTCTTTCTTTAAATATTAGGAAGCAAAAAGCATAAACATGTCCTCTAGAAGATCAAGAACAAGACAATCATCAACGACATCAAGAATCAGTGACGACCAAATCAACGATCTTGTTTCCAAGCTACAACAACTTCTTCCTGAAATCCGCAATCGCCGTTCTGATAAGGTATTCATTCATACGAAGCCAATTAAGTGATCACAATCATTATGATTCGGTTTTAACTTTGAACAATACCATTACATTTGACATATCAACATTTTCCCATAATTAAATTTTATAAGTTTTCACGCTGGTTTGAAGTTAAACTCAAGTATAATAGAAAATAATATTTGAAGTTCTTTATGTATAATTTTTATATAAGACTTCTAAAACGCAATCATTATATATTAATTATATGATTTACCATGATTTTTAAACTAAAATTGATCCCTACTACCCGCAATAAACTTGGGGTCAATTAGTTTTATAGACTTGTGTCATAATCGCTAATATATACCCATCGATGTAGACCAAATAACTTTAACAAAAATCAGAATATAAAATTAAGTGTTTGTATCTTCAAAAAATAGTTATTATTTTTGATATTTTGTGTCTTTCTCACACATTAAATAAACATGTTTGAATGTATATATTCAGTACTTTCATACACACACGTATTTCGATGAGTTGAAATAATAATGTTAATTTTATTGTATTGTCTATACGTCTTTTAATGCATAAATAAATAATAAACTGACGATTTAATACTGAACCAATATAGGTGTCGGCGTCAAAAGTGCTACAAGAGACATGTAACTACATCAGAAGCTTGCATCGAGAGGTTGACGATTTAAGTGAACGACTCTCCGAGTTGCTTGAAAATACTGATTCGACTCAGGCTTCCATTATTAGGAGTTTACTCTCACAATAACTAAATCATATAATCATATTCGCTACACAAATAATTACCATTTCTTCCTTAATTCTCACAATGTACGGTGTCGTACTAGGTAACTTCTTGGGTCTTTTTGTCATCGTACGTACATCCGAAGATGAGTTTTTAGACTTCTGTTAGATAAATGGACTTACTTAATTTGCTTATTAGTTGAGTATTAAAAATATGTAATAAAGGGATTAATTTTTGGAGGATTTTCATACTAGGAGTAGCCATATATAGTTTATTTTCTTATAAATCTAATACACTTTTTTGATCGTTTGTAACTCAAATGTCTGATCTAAATGATTCTGACGTTTGTAAAATGCATGATTGGCGAAATAAAAATCTTATGATGCATTCCAATATCTTGGATCCCATCTCTCCATCTCTCCAAGATGGATTATATTCAAGCCTAGTTGTGATCGATACAACTAATGCAATAAGGATAGATGTGTGTTTTTAAAATAAATAAAGCAAAATATAAAAAGATTTACGATCAGTTATATTAATTTTCAGTTCTTCATACATTGATTGTTTGGTTTGTGTTCAATCGTGTACTTGGCTCTTGAGGATCTTGATGTCGTTGATTCATTCTTCACTCATGATCAGTACTTCAGTGAACTTGGCACTACCCTATGTACCAAAATATATTTGTATTAATTAAGGACATTCATTGGTCATTTGTAATAACTCAACGTCACACCAAATATAATGATTGATATGATCATATGAATTTAGATAAATACATTGTATAACAATCATATTGAGGTCTAAGTCAATACTAACATAGATCTTATTAGATTTTGGGTTTCCAATATCAATAATGTATTTGACTAATTCTAAGATTGTGCATGAGAAATACTTTTCAAAATATACGATTTCATCACTTTTGGGATAATCCGAGAAAATCGATTTGGAATTGCAGGCCTATTCCAAATCATAAAACACAAAATTACCATCTTGACCACTCCGCTCCCAAGGGCGTTGCCTCTATTCTAATACTTATGTTTTTGGTATAACTTTGTTTTTCACAGGTTATACATCTCAAGACTCCTGGTTCTTTGACTTTTCTTAATAAGTTGAGAGTACAAAATACGAACAAGAAAAAACCATAGTAGAATATGTGAACATAAAAGGAGCAAACGACCATTAATTGGCATTTGAACTCGTATGGGAAAAAATATACTTAAATGTTTGATATATTTTTTTTTTATTTGAGCTAGTCATGATTCATGAATATACAAAAAAAAAAAAAAAAAAAAAAAGCAATAATTATACTGAATTTAACATCTAACAATTAACCGGTCATAAAAAAACAAACAAACAAAGCTAAAACATTGAAACAACTAATTCATAACTTATGAAGTGATATTTAATAGCTTAAAAAAATTATTTGGTTATCAAATGGTATTTAACAAGAACATCTTCAATAGCTAAATTACACAAGACTTAAAATAAATATCACATCATTATTCTTATAACTTCAACTTCAAATTAAATAGGATCTCAATGATTAACTTTTTATACAGTTGATTTTGTAAATTTAATTAATTTATCCCAACTATCTCAAATATTTTATAAAACTCCTCATAATCATTAAAATCTACTATAAGTATTAATATATTTGCTATATTAAACTTTATTATGATTTATAATATATAAATGTTTGTTATATATAAACTTTTAGTTAGAAAAATAAAATATATTCGAAATTTTAATATAGTTAAAAGGATAATATGGCATATTATTAAATATAAAAATGTTATATATTAAAATGAATATAATATATCAACCACTACATATACATTGTGGTCAATAAAAAAATCAAAGAATTCATAAACTTCAATAAGATTGAGTGCCTATTTTCAAAAAATAAATAATAATAAGTACTAAAAAAATGTTCACCGAAGATGAGCTAACTTCACAGACCATAAATGGTTAATTGTATTAAATATCTTATATTTTTTGGTTTATTCTGTTTAATCAATTTTTTATTATTTAAACTTTTTTGTTCAATCTCTTTTAATAAGTTAAAGTTTATCGGTAATCTTCTAATTTTATATAGTTTTTCAAAAAATAAAAACCCTTAATTTTTTTAGCAAAAAAACTAACAATTTTTTGGACCAATTTTTGAATTTTGGGTCATAGTTTTCATGTTTTTCTTGTTGTTCCTATTTATGATGTTGTTGATAGTTTTCAATATATTAAAGTCTAATAAAAACATTTGGCTTTTTCATATATATATATATATATATATATATATATATATATATATATATATATATATATATATATATATATATATATATATATATATATATATATATATATGAGAAAAGTGAATATAAGGCTGTAATATACATAACTTAGGTATGGAACCGCATTAAGTGATGTGGTTTCATTAAAAGATCAATTTATCATGCTTTTACCGTATTATGATTTCATTCCAAACATTTGTATCTCTTACTTGATTTTCAGTATATCCCTTTTTCACAAGAAACCAAATTTGATCGTATGAGAGATTTTTTGTACCTTTGAGGTACGCGAATATTTGTTTCACAACCAAAAGATGAGACATATTCGGATTGACTTGAAATCTGGCACATAAGCATGTAGAGAACATAATGTCCGGACAACTTGCAGTGAGATAGAGTAAGGATCCAATCATTCCACGATACTTCTTTTCATTTACAAAAACACCCAAAGGGTTGGCAAAGATTTTGTGACCGAAGCCTATAGGTACCTTGGCTGAGGCACAAGTGTGCATAGAGTATTTCTTGAGAAGCTCAGAAATGTACTTCTCTTGGTGAATGAAAATACCTTTGTTAGTTTGTTTGACTTGAATACCTAGAAAGAAGCTTAATTCTCGATTCATGCTCATTTGGAAACGACTGACCATAAGTTTGGCAAAATCAGCAACCATAGATGAATCCGTAGATCCAAAAATGATATCGTCCACATAAATTTGTACCAGCATGAGATGCTTTCTATTTGATATTCTGAATAGAGCGGGATCAAGTATACCTCTTTGAAAACCTGAGCGTTTGAGAAAATTGGTGAGTGTCTCGTACCAAGCTCGAGGAGCTTGCTTGAGTCCGTACACAGCCTTTCGGAGTTTATAACAGTAGTTCGGAAATGAAAGATTAATAAATCCGAGGGGCTGTTGAAGGTATACTTCAGTATCAAGTTCACCATTAAGAAAAGCACTCTTAACATCCATTTGATAAACTTTGAAGCCTTTGTGGGCAGCATAAGTAAGAAATATTCTGATAGCACCAAGCCGTGCAACAGGAGCAAAAGTCTTGTCGTAGTCAAGACCTTCAATTTGAGTAAAACCTTTAGCTACCAATCTTGCCTTATTTCGGATGATAACTCCTGCATCGTCTAGCTTGTTGCGAAATACCCATCTTGTACCAACAATAGGGTGATGTTGAGGAGGGGGTACGAGAGTCCAGACTTCATTTTGATCGAATTCTGCTAGTTCTTCTTGCATGGCTGTAATCCAATCAACATGTTCTAATGCTTCCTTGATGGATTTGGGTTCAACCATAGATATGAATGCTGAAAAATGGCATTCATTTTGGATGTTGGTAGCTGAGCGATTTTGTACACCAACATTCAGATTGCCTATCACCTTATTCGGAGGATGATTCTTCGTCCAAACATGCAATCGAGGGAGTTCTTGTGCAGTCGAAGATCCTACATCACTAGTAGAATTGATTTGCTCCCCCTGAATGATTTGAATATTGGGATGGTGCTCCCCCTGAACTTCTGAGCCGAAGAGGTTGACATCATCATCTGAAGGAAAATCAAATAAATTTTCGTTTTCATCAACGTTGAGAGGATTTGAGTCATCGGAATCAGCAGCTGCATCTTGGAAGCCATCCACATTTGACTCTAGAGAGGGATTTGCATTGTTATTCTCCTCCTCAGCTTGAGAAGGTTGAAACAATTCGAAATCAAATGGAGGTAGGCTCGGAACTGTAGCAGAGAGGTTGTGAGAAACTGGGGTTTCCGAAGGAGGAATTTGAATCAAAGATGGTCTTGAACGAGATTAGGAATCAAGAGCGGTTTTGGAAGGAACAAAGAGGGTTTCAAAGTCAACCTCGAGAATGATGTGAGTTGTGACGTGAGAGGGGCCAGAATTCCGAACAAAGTTGTCATCAAAGGTAATATCAAAGCTTTCTTCCACAACACGAGCTCTTCGGTTGAGAACTCTATAAGCCTTGGATTTGGAAGAGTACCAAAGAAAGATAGCTTCATCAGCTTTAGGTTGGAACTTTGTAAGTTGATCACGGTTGTTTTTGATGAAGCATCTGCATCCAAAAACATGTAGGAAAGAGATTGGTGGCTTTTGACCATTCATTGCTTCGTATGGTGTTATGTTGAGACGTCGATTGATGATACTTCGATTTTGAGTGAAACAAGCAGTGGATACAGCTTCAGCCCAAAGATAGAGTGGTAGGTTTGCATAGTTCAACATTGATCGAGCGGCTTCAATAAGTGTTCTATTACATCTTTCAACTACACCATTTTGTTGTGGAGTGTAGGGAGCTGAGAGGTTGTGATCAATTCCTTTTTCTGTGAGAAACTTCTCAACGGTGGAATTAACAAATTCTGAACCATTATCACTTCGGATTCTTCTGACTGGGAGTTTGATAAGAACTTCTATTCCTTTGATAAAATTGATGAGCTTAGAGGTTGTTTCGGATGTCAGCCTTAGGAAGAAGAAATAGGTGAACCTTGTAAAGTCATCAACAATCACAAGAATATATTTCTTATGATGAAGACTTTCTACAGTGGATGGTCCACAAAGATCAATGTATAGAACTTCTAATGGATCCGAAATGGATTTTTCGATGATAACAGGATGTCCCTTCTTCGATTGTTTACCACGCTCACATGCAGCACATAAATGATCATTTTCGAACTTGAGAAGAGGTAAACCTCTTACCATTTCACTTGATACAAGATCACTCATGTACCGAAAGTTCAGATGTGCGAGCCTTCGGTGCCATAACCAACTGACGTTAGGAACAGCTTTGGAGAGAAGGCAGAGTTGTGGTTTGCCAATAATCATATTGATGTTGAGTGGGTACATGTTTTTGTTGCGAAGAGACTTTATCAGACATTCTTTTCGGTCTTCAGTCATCACATAGCTATATTTTTTGCAAAATTCCACACGTCAGCTTGAGTCAGTGAGCTAAGTAACACTTATCAAATTATGTTTCAAGTTAGCTACATAAGAAACATGTGAAATACAGAAGTTTCCATTGGTGAGAGTTCCATACCCACGAATTTGAGAATTAGAGTTGTTGCCATACGTCACATAACCAACATTTGGAGAAAGCTTTAAATCTCGCATAAAATCCTTCTGCCCCGTCATGTGCATGGAGCAAGCACTATCAATATACCATATTGTTTCTTGCTCCAAAGCACAAAGTTCCTGCAAAATTAGTGAACAATGGAGCTTTTAGGCTCCAAGTTAGACTTTGGGACATAGGCATGGGCTTTCGACTTTGATTGTGACTTTGGAACAACTACGTGTTTCTTGGTGGGATTACTTGAGTTCTTTAGAAACAGACAGAATGCTAATATCTTCTCATCTATCGAGTAGTCATATTCAACTACTTGTGGGTTCAGATCTGACTTCTTTGGGACTTTGGTATCCGAAGGATTGACACTTTTTGTTCTCTCCAAGATAGTTGTTTTGTTGACAATTGTTTTGATTTTCCACACAAGATTTTTGTTTGAAGATTTTGAAACAGTGGTTTTTGAACTTGTAGATTTGTTTGATGACACATTGTTCTTTGAAATTCTCGATTTAAAAATTGTACAATCATATTTTGCATTAAAGACATATGAAACATTTTGAGGTGTCGGTGAAGTATTTCGGATGGTTTTGACATTGGCATTGACATGAGCTTGAGGTGAGATTGAGCTAAGGACATTCTTAGATTTCGAACGAGCAAACGGTTCGGAAGGTCTTTTCAGGATCCTTGTAGGAACAAAAGAGTTTTGACTATGAGTGAAGACACGAGGATTCCGGAATGAATTTGGTTTAGAGTTAGCAAGGAACCCGGAATTTGTAAACTTAGGAGTAATGGAAACCAATTTGGTCTTTAAAAGAACTATAGAGTCCGATTCACATGAATTAGAGGACACATTGCTTGAGACTTCAACTTTATCATCTAAAGATGCCCATACAAATTCTGAGGCATTAACTTCAGTTGTTTCCAGAATAATTTCCTCAATCACACAGTTGTTTACGTGATTGCTTTTAGGAACATAGTCTACACAATTTGGAAGACTATAGTGATATTTCGTGGTCCGATTCAGGTCCGGTTTATCAGAAGCGGAAGAGGCGTGGAATCAGGACATTTGAAAACTATTGGTTGGAGCTCAGGAATTAGGGACTCAAAAGATCTTTTAGCCTCTGGAAGGGGTGACAATGGAGAAACAGGAGTGTCCGAATTTTAAATGTTCGGAACCTCTCCCATGAATGTCAAATTTTGCAATTCCTTCAGGGGACTAACAATCGGTTTCGGAAACTCGCTTCCGAAACTAGGAGCTTTAGACCATGGATGACGAAAATTATGAGTCATCTTAATGTCAGCTTCAAGCATGTTTACAGAGTTATGCAAAGCGTATATTTTGGCATTGAGACATTTGTTATCAGAAATCAAAATATTTCATTCAGAGTAAGTTATTTCACATTTATCTTTCAAAATGATTCATTTATCTTTTGACATTACAAGTTCATGCTCTAGAGACTCGATTTTCAATTTCTTATCCTCAAAAGGTAATCTAAGACGACTTAGTTCACAGTCTTTATTCTCACTGGCTTTTGTGGCAAACTCATAGGCTTTATAGATAGTGTTCATATCTGTTTGGATCTGGGTTAGATAAGGTTCACATAAAGTCAAATCAAAATTATTATGAGAGATCATGGATTTTACATGTTGAACAATTCTTCGACCTAGTGGATCATTAGTGGCCATGTAGCAGTAGTGAGGTTCAACAACATCATCTTCATCTTTGGACCCAGAAGACCAATAACCTTCATCACATTCAACCGTTTGTCTTGCCATCAAACATATGTTTCTTCCAAACACCAAGTCTTCATCACCTCCCGATGACCAGTATCCTTCGATATCTCTTGAAACTGTAGTGACAAATGCCTTCTCACTTTCAGCCATTTCTTGTGCTTTTCGGACATAATAAGCTGAGTCTTTGACTTTTGATTTTTGTGGAGCATCAACTAGACAATTTTTGGCAAAGTGGTTTGCATGACCACATTTGTGACACAAGATCTTCGGTTTTTTTGAGTTGGAATTTTGAGAAGATTTCGGGGCTGAGTTTGGTTTAGTGAGATTAGGCTTGTATGCATGAGGATTTTCGAAGGTGTGTTTTGGTTCAGGAGCAGAATATGGTTGAGGATGGTTTTGGTGAGGAGCACTGAATCTGTTTTGGTATGGTTTGTAAGAGGGATTGAAAGGACAGTTATATTTCATTGAATGTAAGGCAAACTCTTGTTGGAAACGAAGTTCAGAATTTGAGTTTTTGGAATCATCATCAGGATAGATGTGTGTGGATAAAGAAGTTAAAGATGACTGAGTCAAAGGAACAGTGGGTTTGTAAGGTTCCAGAGCAGGTGGGTTCGGAATGGTTGATTCAAAAGAACTGACTAGAGAAAGTGGTCCTCCGGAAAGTTCTCTTATGGTTTGAGCAACGTTTGATTCATGTACTTGAAGCTCATCAAAAAGTTGATAGAGTTTCAATTTTTTTAAAGAACCATTGCTTTGAAGATAGGAATTTACATTTCCCCATCCTTTACCAAGACTGTTAATGAACTTGAGATTGTACTCAAGAGGAGTTCGAGCAATCCCATGAGCAGTCATGTTGTTAACAACGATTCGATATCGGTTGGAGGCTGAGGCTACAGATTCACCTAGAGTTGTAGTGAATGTGTAAAAGTCATTGACAACCGAGGTGAGGCATTTGTCCTTCATATTTTTGGAACCTTCAATCAGATCCTAACGAGTGTCCCTAATTTCTTTGGCTGATTTGTATAGCTTGATGTGCTCAAAGAGTGATGGATTTCCGAGAAGGCAACTTTATCAACATTTAGCTTTTCAACGTCATCTACAGTTAGTGGGGCTAAACGATCTTCATCCTCTCGCATGAGTTGAGCAGCTGCATCTCTTACAACTATTCTTACTGGAACATGAGGGCCTTCTTTGACGGATCTCCAAATTTGTTCACCTTTCTCTTTGGCTAGTAAAAAACTTTCCATTCTGACTTTCCAATGAACATATTCTTCCACAAATAGCAATGGGGGCACGTGTAGGGCCACCCACGCTATTTGTGATTTGCATTGAAATGATTTGTTGAGGATTTGAAGAAGCCATTGAAGTCAAGATATCTTCAAGCTTAAGTAATATATAAAAGAACTCTTATCCTTAACACAGAAATGGTTGAAATACCAAGGTAAATTCAAACCAACTATAATTTGATCTTATGGATTCAAAGGACAACCACTCAAGCTCTGATACCAATTGTGAGAACAAGATCTATGCACAAGGACAAGGTTTGAGAACTCAAACCTTGAGTGAATGCTTGAGATCAATGTTTGCTTGATAATGGATGTTCAAGTCGAGACTGGAAAGACCAATCAAGTCTTAGATAAACAATTCAACAAATTATCAAGACATTAATTAAGAACAGGAAGATAATGATCAACGTAACATCAATTAATGAAGAACAAGAAGAATGTTTTTAATGTAACAAGTGAAAATGCCAAAGTAAGAGAAAGATCCGTAGTTGACTTGAATTGAATGCTCCTATATATAGGAGAGAATGTTATAGTGAATTGACCCATGAGTTTACATAGGACCGGACAAAAGATACAAACCTTACATTCTGATTATCCTAAATCAACTTTAAACTAAGTCCTATGAAACGTTACATCACAATACAAGACAAAATTAATAAATGCATAAAATACAGAGAGACTTCATTTCGGACGGTGATGTTCCAGAGATGAACGTTTGGTCCGGATCAACATACATTCCGGACTTCAGGATCAGCTCCGAAATGTGTTGCTCTTCAAGATACCTTACTCCATTTTTCAAGTTCCTGACAGGTTCCGGATCACATCTTCATTCAGAACGAACAGCCTTCAGAATATGTACTTAGGATTGCTAGAGGTTCACTTTCAGGTTCCAACACAAGTCCCTTAGACCAGTAGGCTTATGTGTTCGTGATGTAGCAGAGTTGTTTTGGGCTATTCACAGGCATGTGGCGGACTGCTATTGACATCTTATGCAGTTGGCAGGGTGAAATAGCTGTTGTTCGGCGGTTTCATCATGAAAACGGTTCACTGCCCCTTTTATGGTATTCAAGGCCCTGTTCTTCATGGCGTTTCCTCCTTACCTTCTACTTGTCTCTCTTTGACTTCTTGTTCTTGAGAAAAACCTTTTCAACCTTTTCTTCATATTTTTTCATGGCTATCACTCGCGCTTTGGGGAGAGATCTTGTCACCGAAGAATGGAAATCTTTTGAGTTTCGATTCGGGTTCGTTCCCAAAAACGGAGTGCAAATCCCCATACCCGATGCATCACTTTACAGTCCACCTAAGGGAAAAGTTGGCATCTCAATCGCCTTGTTCGATCCAGTTCTGCGCTTGCCCATCACTGATTTGTTCAACCTGATCATTCGGGAATATAGGTTTTCGGTGAGAGAGTTGACCCCTATCACTATAAACAAGATAATGGGTTTTGAACTCCTCTGTCGTGCCCTAGGCCGCCTACCGACTGTTCTGACTATCAAGCATTTCTTCAACGCCTCTACTCAATCGGGGAATTGAACCCTTTCTCGTCGGCAGGGAGTCCATACTCTTATCCACGATAAGAAATCTAAGAAGAATTGGCAGGAGAAGTTCTTATAGGTGAACAGTGATCTCGTCGTGCTCAGTTATCCGAGGGCTAAGGTGTATGTCGACCGTCCTCCGACACGTTTTGGTGCTGACAAGGAACTGGCTGATGTCGTTGAGAAGATCAACATCAATGATGAAGATTGGCTTGACTGCTTCTTCGCCAGCGACTGATATGGGCATATTTAGTAATTGGAAGCTTGGATCTTGGATTTTGAAGAAAGGTGCTTAATTAGTTTAGAATTTCATTTTTCAGAAACAATGACATGCTCTGATGGAAAAGAAAGCAGATTTAGCAATTGGAAGCTTGGATCTTGAATTTTGAATAAAGAAGGATGTTACTGGACAACTTGACCCCTCTTCAGTGTTTTGGCCATATCGCATGAAACATATCTCCGATTGACGATATTCAAAATGTTCTGAAAACTAGAAAAAATTTCGGACGACTTTATTGTTTTAAGAAAATGCTAATTCCAAACGGACTCGACGAGTTGGCCAGCAACTCGACGAGCTGATCAGAAAGCTCGCGAGTCTCGACGCTGACTTGCCGTAAACGGGATTTTAATGACCTACTCGACGAGTTGGGTCACAAACTCGTCGAGTTGGATTTTTTTTCAAAATTTATATATATAAATGCTTCTCATTCGAACCATAATTAATTGGGGAAGCTTTGGATGATTTTGGAGGCCAGAAGGGTTCTTAGAGCTGTGGTTTTCAAGATTTCAACATAGATATCAATTTGGAAGAAGATCAAAGGCAATAACACATTAATTTTATCTTAATCTTTTGCATGAACCATGTTTCAATCATTAGATTTCATTTTTAGTTTGTTATTTGTTGTAGATATGAGCTAAAAACTCATTACTTCTGTTTAGACTAGATGAATTTATGAATATGGTGTGATTTTATGGCTTGGATTTATTTGATTTGGTGAATTTTGTTTTGTTAAGCTTGTTAAAGATCCTCATGTGTTGACGATAACTATTTTCTATTAATTATCAAGTCTATTAAGTTGCATGAACATCTTTTAATTGCTTGTCTCATATAATTTATGTGAAAACAATATTGTATGCCTAGGAATAGTGAACATGAAACTAGGGGTTAACTAGAAAATAGGTAAGTCAATGTGTGAGCTTGTGCGACGAACAACCATACAAGAAGTTAATTAAATTTGTAATTTAATTAGCTAACTACAAGTCTTACTTAACCCGAATCAATAAACTAGGAAACTCATTAGTTTAACCAATTGGCCACTGTTTGAATTGATTTGTTTTCTATGATTAGTAATAGTGAACATGAACCTAATCACATTAACCGGTAGCCAATGACAAATGAATCCATTGCACTTGCCATAAAATCAACCATAGGAATAAGTGAGTCGAGTCTGAACAAAAGTCTCTTTTATTATTGAATCTTGTTATCTTCTATTCTCTTTAGTTGTTAATTGCCTTCGTTTAAGTGTTATTCGATTGCTTAAGTTTCTAGTCTTGCAAAACTAGAGAAAACCCCATTTCTATTACTTTTTTTATTTAGATAATATTAGCATTTTATTTTAATTGTTTACCGTTCCCTGTGTTCGGTACCCTACTTGCTTGAACTATATTACAAATCAGTAGGTACACTGCCTTTCGTTGTTTATTTTGTGTCCAAGTTAGTAGGATTAAAACTAGTGCATTTCACACACATCACCAGCTGAATGAGCCACGCTTGGAGGGTTCACAGAAAGATACCTGAGTTTTTCGTTGAGAAAGAGGGTATTTCTCTTGCTCCTCTCCCGCCCTTTTTTTTTTATCTTTTTCTTTGTTGCTAGGTGTGCAGCAAGTTGTTTCTTTAGAGAGAGCTCTTCAGGATTTGTTTGACGATGAGCTTCAGTGACGTTACGTTGATCTTGTGGAGGCTCTTCCACACCCTATTTCTGGACGAGGAATCGAGACAACTATCGGTTCTGACAGTGCCACCGGTGTCAGCGAGGATCTAAATCTACAGGACATTGTTGTCATTAATGTTTCTTAGAAGATCCTACACCTTCCGGGTCCCTAAGGAGTCTTTGTCATGTCAAGAGGCATTTTTCTTTCCTGGAAGCCTCTTCCGGTGGACGAACTGAGATAGCTAGTGTCGGGCCCCCTCTTCCTAAGAAATGTAATAGGAGTTTCTTACTGGAGGGTACCAAGGATTCTAACCGTGCCCCCGATGAATGTCCTCCGAAACTTCCGAAGGGGGCACAAACTAGGGAGACTGAACTGCCCAGTCATACGGGAGAAAAAGCATCGAGAAAACAATCCCTGTTCCCACAACTAGGGGATCCGAGGTGAAGACTGGGTCTTCGCCTCCCTAAGGTCTTGCCTCAACCTCTTCTGGTAAAACTTCAACCATCGCCTTTCTGGTGGGTTCTCATCTGGATGCCTATAAGCCAGCTTGGAGACTAACTGCCCAAGATCTCATCTCCGATCACGACACCGCTCTCGAATGATGTTAGCATGCTTTTCCTCCTACTACCATTGAGGCTATAACTATCCTCTCAGATGAGCACATGGACGATAGCTTGCGCTACGCTACCACCCAAGTGTCATCTTACTTGGTTGCGGCCGTTGAACGTATCTCCGATATGTAGACCTTCTAGTCTGACTCTGATAGGATGAGTGTTGAATGCAAAGAGCTAAGAGCCCAAGTGGCAAAGTTATAAGCCGACAAGCGGAGCTGGGAAGCTAAGCAGGAGGTGGCGCTACTCGAGAACGTCGTGAGGGGAGCGCTGGAGAGAGATATTTCTGATGGGTTTTGAGCATTCTAACACTTCCTAAGTGTACATGCAACCCTAATAACCTTGGATCTATGTTTGTCTAATTTGTCATGCAAAGTTGATTTCCAAGGTTATATTCCTATCTAGCATACATGGGGAACAATTTTAACATAAAGTATAGATAGAATAACTTACCTTGTTGTTGCTTGTGTTCCTTGAAACCTTGTGAGCCTAGCACCCCAAGTGTGATGCCTCAAATGCTTCACACAACACCAAATGCTCTTGGAAGAACTTATGAGAGAATACTTACTTCACAAAAACGGCCAAGCCCTCTATTTCTTTAGTGTGTAGCCGATTTGGGAGGAGATCATATTACTTATATAGTGTTGACACATCTAGGGTTAAACCCTAATGTGTCATGACTCTTCATTTCCATGACCCATGGGTTTGTAACTCCCATGGAGCATCCATGGAGCATCCTATGGGTGGAACCCAACTTGATGATCCATGGAGCCTTTTAGCCCACTATACAGGATATGGATGATTTAATTAATCAACCCATATATTTAATTAGTTATCTTTTGATCACTTAATTAATTCTAAATTAATTCTTGATCAAACTAATCAAATAATATTATTATTAATATATTAGAACTTATAATATATTAATAATCTCCAAGCGTTATTTCTCTCATTTAGTCTATCCAATTGCATGGTGCCATGCAACCCAAATGGACCATGCCGGGTCGGGTCAAGTACATACCAGAAATAGTTATGGACTTAGACACCTTATCCAACAGTCTCCCACTTGGATAAGTCTAGTAACTATTACTGCAAGTATGACTTCAGGAACCGATCGGCAATCGTAGCTCTTTACAAGGTTTCTCGAAACTTGAGAAGACGATGGTACGCCATTTAAGATAAGTGATCATATAATCCTCTGTTCTAGATATCAGTCGGACAAATACATGGAACAATGTCTTACTTATTGTCCAACATTTGTTTCCCGATTTCCGATTTGTTTGACAAAGAACTTCATTGAACACATCAATTCAGTTCTGACCGGGCCCGGTACATAGGTCAAAACAAAATCATCGAGGGGCCCAGATATCAGCTTCTAATCCAAGAAGGAACAGATAAACTTCGACTCATATGTTTGTTCTACTACTCATTGAATTACACACAAGAGCACGATTTTATAACATCGAGTTACCAATGCGTTTTTCGTACAATCAATGCATAACCAACTCGTAAGTAACAAATCATATCTCTAGGTTTAAAGGCTTATATGATATTACCGTCTCACGATCACTCGAGATAGAATTCCATGAAGTGATTCCAGTGAGCGTGGGTTGAGTCCAATGCTCAGAACTTATGAGCACTCATGATTGTTGTAGCCTTGTCCCAGACCTCTACAACCAAACATGACAGTCTTGATTCATACCTACTTCCGACATATGACCGACTGTGGAGGTTTGAATAATATGTTATACCAAACAAAAATATTCTGGAATTCAAAACATGCAAAGAAATATAGTAAACGATCGACAAGAGATAGTAACACTTTACTCATAAATAAAACACTTTTATTCATCATCAAATGTCAATTACACTTTACAATTTTCGATATTATCTAACTACTAAATCTAATATCATCCTTCAGCCCTATGCTCCGAGCATGTTGGAGATGCTTAACCCGAGTCAGTCCCTTCGTGAGGGGATCTGCTGGGTTCTCATCCGATGATACCCTCTTTGCCACGAGGAGTCCTTCTTCGATCCGATGTCTGATGAAATGGTATTTTCTGTCGATGTTTCTGGATCTCCCGTGATCCCTTGGTTCCTTGGCTAAGGCAACAGCACTTTCACTATCACAGAAAATTTCCATCGGCTCTTTAATAGCTGGTACAACTCCAAGGTCTCCAATGAAGTTCCTCAGCCATAACGCCTCCTTTGCTGCTTCGCTAGCTGCAATATACTCTGATTCACAAGTAGAATCTGCCACTATCTCTTGCTTGGAACTCTTCCAAGAAATTGCTCCTCCATTTAGGGTAAAGACCCAGCCCGACTGAGAGCGGAAGTTATCCCTATCAGTCTGGAAGCTAGCATCACTATACCCTACAACTCTCAAGTCATCACTCCCACCGAGGGTAAGGACCCAGTCCTTAGTCCTTCGTAGGTACTTGAGAATAGTCTTTACCGCAGTCCAGTGTGCCTTGCCAGGGTTCCCCTGAAACCTGCTAACCATGCTCAAGGCAAAGGCTACATCAGGTCGAGTACACGTCATAGCATACATGATCGAACCTACAGCCGAAGCATAAGGTATTCGACTCATTTCTGCTATCTCAGCCTTAGTGCTAGGGCTTTGTGTCTTACTCAGTTTGGCGTTACTCTGGATGGGCAACTCTCCTTTCTTGGAGTCTTGCATTCTGGATCTCTTCAGAATCTTCTCCAAGTAGGTACTTTGACTAAGTCCAATTAGTCTTTTACTCCGATCTCTCAAGATTCTTATCCCCAAAATATAGGCAGCTTCACCAAGGTCCTTCATAGCGAAACACTTTCCAAGCCAGGACTTTACTTCCTGCAGGGTTGGAATGTCGTTTCCTATGAGTAGTATGTCATCCACATACAATACCAAAAAGCTAACTATACTCCCACTAGCCTTGACATATACACAAGACTCATCTTCACTCCTAGAAAAGCCAAATTCCTTGACCTTTTCATCAAAGCAAAGATTCCATCTACGAGGTGCTTGCTTTAATCCATAAATGGATTTCTCAAGCTTACACACTCTATTAGGGTACTCGTTACTGACAAAACCCTCTGGCTGACTCATGTAAACATCTTCAGCCAACTTCCCATTAAGGAAAGCGGTTTTGACATCCATTTGCCAAATTTCATAGTCATGAAATGCGGCTATGGCTAACAAAACCCGAATAGACTTAATCTTGGCTACCGGAGAAAAGGTCTCATCATAATCCACTCCAGGAATTTGAGAGAAGCCCTTTGCAACCAGTCTAGCCTTATAAGTGTGTACTTTACCATCCATGTCGGTCTTCTTCTTGAAAACCCATTTGCACCCTACAGTCTTTCGACCTAGTACATTCTCAACCAAGTTCCAAACTTGATTGTCATACATGGATTGTATCTCGCTATCCATAGCCTCTTTCCATTTGGCAGACTCGGGGCCTGCCATGGCTTCCTCGTAGCTGTTAGGGTCATCTTGACTTACTAGTGTCTCATCACTAATAAGTGTCTCACCTTCTGCAGTAATATGGAATCCATAGTAATGCTCAGGTGCACTCCTAACTCTCGTGGAACGCCTCAGAGGTACAGATTCGTCAATTGGCTCAACAGGAGTTTCCTCCTCAAGTTGAGGGCTAGAGTTTGAAGTTCCTTCACCACTTGACTCTTGAATTTCTTCAAGATCAACTTGCCTCCCACTGTCTCCTTGGCTTATAAACTCTCTTTCTCGAAAGACTCCTCTTCTTGCTACAAAGACCACATTGTCACTAGGTCTGTAGAAGAGGTAACCAAAGGATTGTTGTGGGTAGCCAATGAAAATACACCTCTCGCTTCGGGGTTCAAGCTTATCATGAGTCTCGCGTCTCACGAAAGCCTCGCAGCCCCAAATCTTGATGTGGTCTAGTTTAGGTACTTTACCAGTCCACATCTCGTGAGGAGTTTTGGCAACTTTCTTTGTAGGGACTAGATTGAGGATATGGACGACAGTCTCTAAGGCATACCCCTAGAATGAGATTGGTAGCGAAGCTCGACTCATCATGGAACGAACCATGTCCAACAAGGTTTGATTACGCCTCTCAGCCACACCATTCAACTGCGGTGTCCTGGGAGGTGTCAATTGTGAGACAATCCCACATTCCTTTAGATAGTCGAGGAACTCTGAACTAAGATACTCACCACCTCGATCGGATCGAAGCATCTTAATGTTCCTGCCCAATTGATTCTCGACTTCCTGTTTAAATTCCTTAAACTTCTCGAAAGTCTCTGACTTATGCTTGATTAAGTAGACATATCCATATATACTGTAATCATCGGTAAAAGTCAAATAAAAACGATTAGCATCCCTTGTGGCATGTTTGAATGGTCCACACACATCCGTGTGTATAAGGTCCAACAAACCTTCACCCCTTTCACACGAGCCTGTGAAGGGTGACTTTGTCATTTTTCCAAGTAAGCATGATTCGCAACTATCATTTGACTTTAGGTCAAACGACTCCAAGACTCCATCCTTTTGGAGTTGGCCTATGCGTTTCTTGCTTATATGTCCAAGACGACAATGCCATAATGATGCTTTATCCAAGTTATTATTATTAGTAGAATCAATACACAAAACATTATTTCCTAAGTTATCTACAATAGATACAGCTTCATACACACCATCACAAGGTAATGCTTTAAAATAAAGAACATTATTAAAGAAAGCATTAATCGAACCAACTTCATTATCAAACGAAAAGGTGAAACCTTGTTTGTACAATGCATGAAAGGAAATAATATTTCTTGCCATTTTTGGCGAATAACAACATTTATTCAAATCTAAATTTAACCCACTACTTAGCGATAAAGTATAAACTCCAATCTTGGTGACAGGTGTAACTTTCCTATTCCCCATGATTAAGTTTATTCTTCCTTGCTCCACATTCTCACTTCTTCCTAGTCCCTGCAAGTCACAACAAATATGAATACCGCAACCGGTATCAAGGACCCAAGATTTCGAATGGGGTGAGTTATTAGAAATGATAGTGTAAATACCTGCATGGTTGGGTTTGACTTTCCCATCCTTCATATCTTGCTGGTACTTTGGGCTGTTCCGCTTCCAATGAGCTTTTTCATGGCAATAGAAGCATTCAGCCTCTTTTGGGTCAGAAGAAGGAGTAATGAAACCTTTCTTGGTTCCACTTGAAGAAGAGCCATCAAGGGTCCGAGCCTTGGTACCCTTTGAAGATCTCTTTCTCTTCCTCCCTCGACTTTGCCCGATTGCCAAGATCGGAGTTGAGTCTGGAGTAGGAGTGATAGCAACCGACTTCCCCTTAAGACCTGTTTCTGCGGTCTTGAGAAGTCCTTGAAGTTTGCTGAGGGTGACCTCTTCCTTGTTCATGTGATATGTCATGCGGAATTGATCATAGCACGATGGTAAGGAGTGCAAAATGATATCTATTGCAAGCTCCTCAGGGAAGTTCACATTGAGCTTCAGCAAACGATCCACATACCTTTGCATTTTCTGCATGTGGCTCGTGACGGACTCTCCGTCCTTCATCATGGTTGTTATCATGGAGCAGATGACTTCGTACCTCTCTTGTCGTGCACTTTGATGGTATCTTTCCATCAAATCTTGGTGCATTTCATAAGGGTAGAAGTCTTCATAAGACTTTTGGAGTTCAGCTGTCATGGTGGCTAACATGATGCAAGCCACCTTGGTTGCATCTCTCTCATGAGTATGAAAGGCAGCGATCTCCTCGGGAGTTGCAGTGGACTCGTCAATTTCCTTAAGCTCCTTGTCAAGGACATATTCTTTGTCCTCGTAGCGGGTAATCATCCTGATGTTTCTGATCCATTTGTTGAAGTTGGATCCATCAAAGGTGACTTTCCCACATAGACTCATAAGAGTAAAGGAGCCATTAGGATTCGAGCCAGAAGCATTAGTTGAAGACATCTGAAAAAGAAGAACAAGTTTAGTTTAGATTTAAGAGAGTCCTTAATAAAACACCCAAATGTAATATTAAGGCTAGGATCCAATCACAATATAATATAACTTAGAAGAGGTATGCCGTAATCTAAGCTATACCATATTTGAAAGGTAGGTGAATGACGATTCACCAATTTCCACCATGAAAACCGAAACATTAAATATTTAGTTTTTATTGGTTTTAGAAATTCCTAGATTCTTTGAGATCCAATGAACTTTTCAAAGGCATGTTTCAATCTCGGGAGTGCCCTCCAGGTTTTGTGACTGGGATGCCGAGGATCACAAAACGAGGTGTGAAGTAACCATGCAAATCACCTGGTACCCTTAAAGTTTATCACTCAATCGATGTGCCGGTAAACCACACACGCTCCACCGATACTATAATAAACCTTAAGTCACCCTTTACCTACCTTGTTAAGTCCAAGTTAGTGTGCCGGTTAACCACACATGCTCCACCAACGACTCAGACAAAGTGTAAAGTGTAATTTCATGGATTAGCACCTTATTCACATTTTTCCTAAAGTAACTAAGATTGGGAATTTAATAAACATTTAGTTACTTTATTATATTCATCATACTTTGAATGAGAATTTATAAGTCCTTGTCTTACCCGTTCGGCTAACGACCCTCCACCAGTCAAGCAAGCGGTGGGTGAGAATATTCACCCATTAAGTCACCATTTTATAGGCAACAACCTTATACCCACCTTATAGACCGGCTTCGTGAATGAGGCGTACTAGCGGTAAGACGGCTTTATTCTTATACATATATATATATATATATATAATTATTAAATTATCATAATATAAGTATAAGGGTTGAATTTTAACTTTTAAAATTCTAGGGGTTGGAACTAAAGTTTTAACTTAACTTTACTTGTTCCAAAACTTGAGGGCAAGTTTTGTAACTTTCAAAACTTTTCATTTCTTGTAACTTATGAGTTTAATAGAGTCATAAAATGAAGACTCTTCATTTTTATAACTCTTGTGTTTTCTTAATGGTTTTAACTCAAGTGTGACTCTTGGTTTTCCATAACTTAAGGATAAGTTATGGACTCCATTAAAACACATTATGATCAAGAATTAAACTACCAAATAGGTTATAAATAATTCCTATGATCATCTAAAACATCATAAGAACAAGAACATGAATATGAACACAATCAAAAAATTACATAAAACTTTGTAATTTTTGATAACTAGTTGTTGTAAATGAATTAGCAAGACATTACACCACCAAAAACAAGTTTACATTTACTAAAACAGTTTAGGGTAATGTTTCTAATTCACTTTCCAGCAACTGAATCGAAATTCTGCACTCATTCGACCCTACTCGCCGAGTGCATGAACATGACTCGCCGAGTTGGTTGAAGATACACATGGACTCGACGAGTCCCCCCAATAGACTCGACGAGTCCATTCGCAGACAGCAAATTTTCGATTCTGTTTTCAACTTTTAAGCACAAATAAGAACAAACAAGCCTAGGCTCTGATACCACTGATGGGTTTTGAGCATTCTAACACTTCCTAAGTGTACATGCAACCCTAATAACCTTGGATCTATGTTTGTCTAATTTGTCATGCAAAGTTGATTTCCAAGGTTATATTCCTATCTAGCATACATGGGGAACAATTTTAACATAAAGTATAGATAGAATAACTTACCTTGTTGTTGCTTGTGTTCCTTGAAACCTTGTGAGCCTAGCACCCCAAGTGTGATGCCTCAAATGCTTCACACAACACCAAATGCTCTTGGAAGAACTTATGAGAGAATACTTACTTCACAAAAACGGCCAAGCCCTCTATTTCTTTAGTGTGTAGCCGATTTGGGAGGAGATCATATTACTTATATAGTGTTGACACATCTAGGGTTAAACCCTAATGTGTCATGACTCTTCATTTCCATGACCCATGGGTTTGTAACTCCCATGGAGCATCCATGGAGCATCCTATGGGTGGAACCCAACTTGATGATCCATGGAGCCTTTTAGCCCACTATACAAGATATGGATGATTTACTTAATCAACCCATATATTTAATTAGTTATCTTTTGATCACTTAATTAATTCTAAATTAATTTTTGATCAAACTAATCAAATAATATTATTATTAATATATTAGAACTTATAATATATTAATAATCTCCAAGCGTTATTTCTCTCATTTAGTCTATCCAATTGCATGGTGCCATGCAACCCAAATGGACCATGCCGGGTCGGGTCAAGTACATACCAGAAATAGTTATGGACTTAGACACCTTATCCAACAATTTCTTGGATCCTTCATGACGGGGTCAGCCGGGTGTTGGATAGGGTAATTAAGAGCCCCCACTTTCTCTAGGTTTTGGTTCATGTGTGGGTGGCTTATGAGATTGCAGGAGTGGAGTAGGGAAAGTGGTATGCTAAAGAGCTGGTGATCGCCGAGGAGTTAACCTAGAGGTTGAGGTGGACGTAGGCACTAAGGTCCAAGAGATGGAAGATGCCTTGGTTGCTTTTACTGAAACAGACTTTGCTGGCCATCTTCGCTTGGGTAATCTGGATATAACCGGGCTTCGTGACCTTTGCCAAGATGCTCAAAGCGATGGATCAGGTCCTGGCCCAAGCTCTTCCCCTGGTGATGGTAGTACTCCTTCCCACAAGTAGTGTTGTTTCTTTGATTTGTTGTGATATAATCTCAGTGAACAATTTTTCTATTTCTTGTTTTGTTGTTTTTTGTCTTTGCTTCCCTTAGAGGCAGCCTGAAAGTCTGGGAGTTCGGAAATATGAAAATTTCGTCTTTATATTTGTGGGTATGAACTTTTGTTGTTACCGCTCATATTCTCTTATTTGGTTGCTTCATGTATGGTTTATGTTGGCCATCACATGGTATTTACGCAGGGTTTGCTTGTACCCCCTTGGTTTGAGTTCTATTATTGGTGAACTCTTTGTGCTTTAGTAAAGCTCGTCTTTGAATTTTTTTTTTCTAATTTGCTGCTTAAAGACCCTAGGTTTAGCTAAGATCATCATCTTGAGGCTTACTCAGTTTTTTCTTTCTCATTAGTGGAAGGTTATTACTCTTCTACACTTATGTCACATGTTCTTTCATATGTTTGCTATAATGTAATTGATGAACATGTTTTTAGGGAAAGGTTATGAGCCTTTTTGATTAAACCCCATGGCTGCCTCCTTATAACAATTTCGCTCGTGTGACGTGGATGATTAGTCCTTATTCTCACACGGTAAATGTAAACAACCTCTTTTGTTTTAATTTTCAAGCTTGAAAATAAGGAGCATCTGAATTGCCCTTTCTGTTTACTCTAGTTTTGCTTAGAGTTTAATAACACTAAAAGTAGTAAAGTAATTTCTGTTGATTACATTTACATGTTAAAACTAATACACAATGCCTTTGCTAGCATTGATTCTACCTTTAACACTCGTTTTAATAGTAAAAGTGATGCAGGCTTTGCACATTCCACGTTCTTAGAATGGAACGCCCGCACTGAGCTTCTAGGACATAAGCACTATTCTTATGGCTTCTACGATTTTGTATGGTCCTTCCCATGTGACATAGAGTTTCCCTAATGGTTCAGCATGGCTAGACTCGTTCTTTCTTAGCACCCATTCTCCGAATTTGAAGTTCTTGACCTGGACTTGGTGGTTGTAATAGTTCTCAGTTCGTGATTTGTATAGTGCCTGGCGCACTTGTGCCGCCTCACGTTTTTCATCGAGCATATCCAGGTCCTAGCATCGCCCTTCTTCGTTGGTTGCTTTCTCGAAACTCTCGTTCACAAGGAGGATGCCACTATTTTCGGGGGTAAGACTGCTTCTATCCCATAAGTTAGGCTAAATGGGGTTTCTCATGTACTTGATGTTGTTGTGGTACGATATGACCACAACACGGTCGGGAGTTCATCAACACAAGTAGACTTTGATCGGAGTAACCTTTTCATCAAACCATTGAATATGGTTTTGTTTGATATCTCAGTATGTCCGTTGGCCTGAGGATGCGCTACTGATGTGAACCGACGGTGAATTTTTAGTCTTCGCACCACTCTTTGAAGGGACTTCCTTCAAATTGTGTGCCATTATTGCTTATGAGGATTCCAGGAGTGCCGAAATGGGACAAGATTTTCTTGGTCATAAATTTGATCATCTGCTTGCCAGTGATGGTGGCCAGTGGTTCTTCCTCTATCCATTTGGTAAAATAATCCACGGCCACCAACAAAAACTTCATGCCCCCAGTGCCGGTGGGAAAGGTCCCACTATATCGATCCCCAATTGATGGAAAGGTCAAGGGCTAGTGATGCTATTTAGTGGCATGGCCGGTTGATTTTTTAAAGGAGCAAATGCTTGTCACTCTTTGCTTTTATTGGTTAGGGTTGCGGCGTTGTTGTATATGTCTGACCAATATACACCTAGGCAGAGTATTTTTCTGGTGAGTGCGTGAGCGCCTTTGTGTGCTGTTGAGTCCCCAAAATGGATTTCATCGAGGAACATCTGCCCATCTGTTTTAGAGATGCACTTGAGCCATGGGCTTCAATATCCTCTTCGGTAGAGTTGATTTTCCGTGATTGCAAAATCCGGTGCTCTGATTTTGACTTTTTTTTTTGCCTCCTCTGGGTCGTCCGAAAGCACGCCATGGCGCAAGTAGTTGACAAAGGGTTTGGTGCATTCCGTAGGGGCCAATATTGTATTGACCTTTTGGTTATTGATACTTCTTTCCAGGAGTACTTCAACCAAAACATTCTTTCTGAGATGGTCATACGAAGTAGAGGCCAAGTTGCTGAGGGCGTCCGCCCTTGCATTTTTTCCCTGGGAGATTTGTTTTATTGAAAAACTTTTGAATGTGCTGGCTAAGCTACAGACTGCATATAGGGATTTCTACATCCTAGGTTCCTTTGCCTCATATGTTCCTTATATATGGTTTGTGAGTACCGAATCGCTAAGGGTCGCTAGTTTTTTTGCGCCAAACTCCTCTAACAGCCCGAAATTCATGTACAACCATTTAGCCCTTCATCTTTTCATCATTATCATTTTGGTCTTTGTGTTGGGCGAGTATGATGGGCGTACAAAGAGTACGCTGCGTGTACTCGCACGCTTAAGTGAAACGCATTGTCACCTGGGTACGCTGGGCGTAACTAAGGTTACGCCGGGCGTAACCGGTCCAGACCCAAAACCCTAATATAGCTTGAGGGTTATAAAAGGAATAAGATGGACTTGTCCCTCAGCCACCATCCTTCAGAAATAAACCCTAAGAGAGCTTTTCCTTCGTTTTTAGCTTGGGTGTGAGTGTTCTAAGCTTCAAGGTGTCATTTCAAGGTAGCAAAAGAGAAGAGGGGTCCATTGTGGAGGCTAGAAGTTGGTGGACAAGTGTAGATCCGAGGATAATAAAGGTTGGAGCTTCTTCCTGAGGTAAAAAGTTCAAATCTTTCCTTTTAGTTCTTATGGTGTGCTTGTTGGACCAATTTCTAGGGTTTTTGGTCCCAAGATGGAGACTTTATGAGCAAGTAGTCTCCATTGGCCTAGATCTATCATATTCCAGGTCTATTTGAGTTGTATGTTCATAAAAATGTAATCTTGGACGTAAATATTGAGCCATGCATGAGATCTAGATCTTTGGAGGAGAAAGGAAAGGTGTTAAAGGGTGTAGGAACCTTTCCAGCCATGCCAAGGCTTAAAGGTTCTTACTTTATGGGATAAGAGGCTTAAGGAGAGCCAGATCTGGAAGTTGAATGAGTGTCTTAACCGTTTAAGACCAAAATTTATGGTATGGCTGAAACTGAGACTTACGCTGGGCGTAACTCTCAATATGCGCAGCGTAAGGAGTGAGATCCCCGATTGTAGTTCACCGATGTACGCCCCGTGTACAGAAGTTGGTATGCCTCGCGTACTGTTGGTTGTTGACTTTATTGACTTTTAGGGTTTTGGTCAACTTGTGGACTTTTGAATCAAGGAGGGGTGAAATGGTCTTTTACCCCTCTGTGGGATAATGAAAGGGTGTAGCTTAGTCCTGGAAGCCTATATTAATTAGAATGATATTTCGTTGTGATTAGGTGGGGTTGGGTCGTCGTTTCGAGATTCAGAGATATTGAGCACGTGAGATTCTAGACTTCCTACGAGGTGAGTCTTCTCACTATACTGTACCCGGAAGGGTATCTATGTGTAATCGGAAGGTCGGATATGTTATGAGTTGTATGCATTGTATGTGATTAAGTTAACCGTTTGTATGTGCTATGTATGCTATGCTTGATATGGGCCGGAAGGCATTATGTTATGGGCCGGAAGGCATTGTGAAGTGGACCGAAAGGTCGACGCGGGTATGGCCGGAAGGTTTACCGGGTCGGGACGGAAGTCCCCTGAGACACATGGACCGGAAGGTCATGGCCTGGAAAGGTGTTGGGCATAAGTAGTGTTTCAGGTACTAGCGAGGACCGTGGGAAGGCACCGACGTAATCTGTACACACTGACAGAAGATTTATTTTATTATCTTGGGGTTTGACATATTTTGTATTATGATTGTGATACATTGGATTTTATGGCTTGTTTTGGATGAAAACATGTTTTAAGAAATGAAAATTTTGTTTTGAAAATTCACGTTGTTATAAGTTGGTATCAGAGCCTTGGTTTGAGGGATTCGGGTGAACCTTCGGGCGTAACTGAACTCAAACCGAGGATGTCAGAAAAAAATTAATAATAAAAGCATAAAATTTTATAAGAGATTTTGTGATAACCAAAGAAGAAGCAGTGTGTACGGTCAGCCAGCACCCAAATGGTAAAATCCCCAAAATCCCCTTACAATATGTGTTAAGAGATATGCTATGATACGTTATGCATCCTAGATTAGACTAGGTATTCATATTAGGACTAGAGTGACCTCATTTGTGATGCCTTAGTCTAGGGGAATTCTGTTTCTATGAGATGCCTTGAGAGCGAGTAGGTAGCCTATGCATAGCAAGAATAGAGTACTCGCGTCCCGAGGTCCAAGGAGGAGGACTTGGGGTGAATGCTGATGCGGTGTAATCAGTAGTATAGGACCCATACTACTGAAGACACCGGATCAGTGGGCAACCCAAGTAAGAATCCTTTGGGTATCGCAGGCCGAGTAGGGTTGTGTTATCGAGTGCGGGTATGCTCGATCGAGTCTCTGACATTTTTATGTTGTATTTCAGAGGCATTATGGTTGGGACACGCCACAGACCTGGGACAAGCGGTGTGAGTGACGAGGAGCTTCGTCAGATGATCCACGATGAGGTGGCTGCGGAAATCAGGGCCGAGATTCCGGAGATGTTTAGGTCTATGAAGACCATGCAGTTGGATACTTTTGATGAGCGGTACGCCGCGGTGACTGAGGCCGTAGCCACTGCAGCTACAGCAGCTGTGGCTGCTGCCAGACCTCAGGGAGATGACTCGTTGTTGTTTCGGGAGTTCAGCAACATAAAGCCACCCGAGTTTGATGGGATGCAGGATCTGATCACTGCAATGAGATGGATTGCTGACATTGAGGGATGCTTTTATACGTGCTCGTGTCCGGAGCATCTGAGGGTACGGTTCGCTTTGAACCAGCTCTGCCTGGGAGCAATGGATTGGTCGAAGTTTGTGAAGGTGAACTTCACTCTTGCAGATATTTCAGCAGTGACCTGGGACAGGTTCACCACCATGTTCAGAGATGAGTATGTTCCCCCGGTGAAGACGGAACGGCTGATTCAGGAGTTCTTGACCCTCAAGCAGGGTAATGATTCAGTTGCTGTGGTCACTCGGAAGTTTCATGAGAGGGTAATGTTTTGCCCTGAGCAGGTGTCTACTGAGCAGGCACAGATGAGCTGATATTTGGGTATTCTGAGGAGGGACATTTGGGAGTTCGTATCGAAATCGACGTACCGGACATTTACTGAGCTCCAGGAAAATGCCCGGAAGAGGGAGATTGAGTTGGAGACTCAGGCCAGGGAGGAGGCCGAGTCTCATAGGATGGATAGGCGGCTGACTCAATCTCAGCCGACAGCCAAGCGGACCAAGTCTGCCGATTCGAGGGTGGGGGGCAGAAGGGCCACAGTTGCGGAAAGTGCGGCAAGGGTCATGAGGGGGCCTGTCGATCAGGTGCTTGCTACAAATGTGGCAAGGAGGGGCATATCGCCAGGGATTGCCCCAAGGGATTTATGGTTTGCTTCCATTGCAACCAGACCGGCCATCGGAAGTCCGAGTGTCCTCAGCTTCACCAGGGATCAACATAAGGATCTGCGCCTGCTGCTAGGGTTACCGAGACTCGGACAACGAAGGCCGAGGCTCCGAAGGCTCGTGGGAGAGCTTTTCAGTTGACTGCGGAGGAGGTTCGTGTGGCGCCCAATGTTGTGGCTGGTATGTATTCTTTCGTGTATTTACTTTCATGTTGAGATATTGTGCTTATATTATGATATGCGTAAGTACTTTTCTTGTGAATTTTGTACCTGCCTTGGTATTATTTAACTCGGGTGTGAGTCGGTCTTTTGTATCTTTGGCTTTTAGTCAGCACATCAGTATTGATTGGGAGGTGATGAGTTGACCCCTGAGGGTTTCCATAGCTGATGAGAAAGCGGTATATGCCATCGAGGTGATTCGAGGATGTGTGCTTGAGATTTTTGGTGTCAAGTTCCCCATTGATTTAGTTCCTATCGCGATGGGAAATGTCTGTGTCATCGTGGGCATGGACTGGTTGAGTAAGTTTGGAGCGGTTATTGACTACGAGAGACAGCTGGTGACCATGCGAGACCCTAGTGGGGGAGTGCTTACTGTGTATGGGGAAGGAACCCGGTGCGGGTCAGCGTTTTGTTCGGGTGCCAGGGCGAGACAGAGTTTGCAGCAGGGCTGCAGTGCATTCATAGCCTATGTGATGGACGCACGAGTGGCCGCGGGGAGGCCAAGTTCGGTTGGCGAGGCTCCGGTAGTGTGCGAGTTTCCAGATGTTTTTCCCGAGGAACTGCCGGGCGTGCCTCCAGAAAGACAAGTGGAGTTCCGTATTGATTTGGTTTCAGGAGCAGCACCTATCGCCAAGGCGCCCTATCGCCTCGCACCGCCAGAGATGCAGGAGTTATCCTCGCAGCTTCAGGAGCTATTGGGGAAGGGGTTTATTCGACCGAGTAGCTTACCTTGTGGAGCGCCGATCCTTTTTGTCAAGAAGAAGGATGGTTCACACCGGATGTGTATTGATTACCGGGAGTTGAACAAGTTGACTATCAAGAACCGGTATCCGTTACCTAGGATCGATGATCTGTTCGATCAGTTGCAGGGGCATCTTGGTTCTCCAAGATAGACTTGAGGTTGGGTTATCATCAGATGAGGGTTCAGGATGAAGATATCCAGAAGACTGCATTCAGAACTCGTTATGGACATTACGAGTTTGTGGTGATGCCTTTTGGGCTCACCAATGCCCCAGTTGTGTTCATGGATCTCATGAACAGGTTATGCAGGCCGATGTTGGATCAGTCGGTGATCGTATTCATTGACGATATTTTGGTATATTCGAGTTCTAGAGAGCAGCATGAGGAGCATTTGAGGGAGATCCTTGGAGTTCATAGATCGGAGAGGTTGTATGCCAAATTCTCCAAGTGTGATTTCTGGTTATGAGAGGTCCAGTTCCTAGGGCATCTTGTTAACCAGAAAGGGATATTGGTCGATCCGGCCAAGATCGAGGCGGTGATGAGATGGGAGGCGCCGAGATCTCCCACTGAGATCAGGAGCTTTCTGGGATTGTTCGGCTATTATCGGAGGTTTATTAGGGATTTCTCCAAGATCGCCGTGCCACTTACCAAGATGACCCGGAAGGGTGTTGCATTTTCATGGGGTCCGGAGCAGCAGTCCTCATTTGAGACACTTCGCCAGAAGTTGTGCGAAGCCCCGGTGCTCGCACTCCCGGAAGGGATGGAGGATTTTGTGGTATACTATGATGCACAATATCTGGGTTAGGGGCAGTGCTTGTGCAAAGGGGGCGTGTGATAGCGTATGCATCGAGGCAGCTGAAGCCTCATGAGTCGAGATATCCCACCCATGATTTGGAGCTGGGGGATGTGGTGTTTGCCCTCAAGATCTGGCGGCGCTATCTATATGGGGTTCGGTGTACCATATACACGGACCACAAGAGTCTGAACTACTTAATGGATCAGCCAAACCTGAATATGCGCCAAAGGAGATGGTTGGATGTGGTGAAGGATTATGATTGTGAGATCCTGTACCCCCCCCCCCCCGGCAAGGCTAATGTCGTAGCGCCCCAATTCGAGATGTTTGTATGAGGTTGACAGTAATGACAATGATATTGGACACCATCCAAGGGGCCCAAACTGCGGCTGCGAGACCAGAAAACCGAAAGAGGGAGCGGGTTGTCGGGTAGGTATCGGAGTTCGTTACCGATAGTCGGGGACTTATGACATTTCAGGGTCGGATTTGGGTACCGTTTGTGGGCAGGACGCATAACATTTTGATAGAAGAGGCACATCAATCGAAGTTCTCGATCCATCCCGGGGCCACTAAGATGTATTTGGACCTAAAGAAGGAGTATTGGTGGCCCTGTATGAAGAGGGATGTTGCATGGTTCGTCGAGAGGTGCCTAACTTGTCGGCAGGTTAAGGCCGAGCACCAGCATCCGCATGTAAGCTGCAGCCGCTGGAGATTCCCGAGTGGAAGTGGGAACATATTACCATGGATTTTATCACCAAATTGCCAAGGACTGCGAGGGGCGTCGATGGAATTTGGGTGATTGTGGATAGATTGATGAAGAGGGCTCATTTTCTTGCTATCAGTGAGAGCTCTTCTGCTGAGAGGTTGGCAGAGTTGTATGTGAGGGAGGTGGTATTGTGGCATGGGGTTCCGATGTCGATTGTTTCAGATCGATACGTACGATTTACTTCCAGATTTTAGAAGAAGTTTCACGAGGAGTTGGGTACGAGGTTGCATTTCAGTACCGCATACCACCCACAGACGGACGGACAGAGTGACCGGACGATTCAGACACTCGAGGATATGCTCCGAGCGTGTGTTTTAGATTTTGGAGGAAGTTGGGACACCTATTTACCCTTGGTAGAGTTTTCGTACAACAACAACCATCATTCGAGCATTGGTATGCCACCCTGTGAGCTGTTGTATGGGAGAAGGTATCGGAACCCCATCTGTTGGGGAGAGGTGGGGCAACATGTAATGGATAGTACGGAGATCTTGCTTCAGATGACAGAGCAGATACAGCTGGTCAGGAAGAGATTGTTGACCGCTCAGAGTCGCCAGAAGAGTTATGCGGACAGGCGTCAGTCCGAGCTCGAGTTTCAGGTTGGTGACCTCGTACTCTTAAAGGTCTCTCCTTGGAAAGGAGTGATTCGATTCAGGAAGAGGGGTAAGTTGGGGCCTCGATATATTGGACTTTTCAGGGTAATCGCAAGGGTAGACAGGGTAGCCTACCATTTAGATCTACCTGCGGAGCTGGGTCAGATTCACGACACCTTTCATGTGTCGTAGTTGAGGAAGTGTATTGCCGATGAGTCGGCAGTGGTACCATTAGAGGATATTCAAGTGGATGCGGGCCTGAACTATGTTGAGAGACCGGTGGCAATTAGGGATCGAAAGGTTAAGGTTCTGAGGAGCAAGGAAGTGCCTTTGGTGCAAGTGCAGTGGCAGGATCGGAAGGGGTCCGAGCTGACATGGGAGTCCGAGTCGGAGATGCGGGAACAACATTCGGAATTGTTTTCGGTATAAGACTTCGGGGACGAAGTCTGGTTCTAGTGGGGGAGAATTGTAACAACCTGAAATTCAGGTACAACCATTTAGCCCCTCATCTTTTCATAATCTTCATTTTGGCCTTTGTGTTGGGCGAGTACGCTGGGCGTACAAATAGTACGCTATGCGTACTCGCATGCTTAATTGAAACACGTTGTCACTCGGGTATGCTGGGTGTACCTAAGGTTACGCCGGGCATAACCGGTCCAGACCCAAAACCCTAATATAGCTTGAGGGTTATAAAAGGAATAAGATGGCCTTGTCCCTCAGCCACCATCCTTCAGAAAGAAAGCCTAAGAGAGCTTTTCCTTTGTTTTTAGCTTGGGTGTGAGTCTTCTAAGCTTCAAGGTGTCATTTCAAGGTAGAAAAAAAGAAGAGGAGTCCATTGTGGAGGCTAGAAGTTGGTGGACAAGTGTAGATCCGAGGATAACAAAGGTTGGAGCTTCTTCCTGAGGTAAAAAGTTCAGATCTTGCCTTGTAGTTCTTATGGTGTGCTTGTTGGACCAATTTCTAGGGTTTTTGGTCCCAAGATGGAGACTTTGTGAGCATGTAGTCTCCATTGGCCTAGATCTATCATATTTCAGGTCTATTATATGTTCATAAAAATGTAATCTTGGACGTAAATATTGAGCCATGCATGAGATCTAGGTCTTTGGAGGAGAAAGGAAAGGTGTTAAAGGGTGTAGGAACCTTTACAACCATGCCAAGGCTTAAAGGTTCTGACTTTATGGGATAAGAGGCTTAAGGAGAGCCAGATCTGGAAATTTAAGGAGTGTCTTACCATTTAAGACCAAAATTTATGGTATGGCTGAAACTAAGACTTACGCTAGGCATAATTCTCAGTATGCGCAGCGTAAGGGGTGAGATCCCCGATTGTAGTTTATCGACGTACGCCCCGCGTACAGAAGCTGGTACGCCCCACGTACTGTTGGCTGTTAACTTTTAGGGTTTTGGTCAACATGTGGACTTTGTGTCAAGGAGGGGTTAAATGGTCTTTTACCCCTCTGTGGGATAATGAAAGGGTGTAGCTTAGTCCTGGAAGCCTATATTAATTAGAATGCTATTTCGTTGTGATTAGGTGGGGTTGGGTCGCCGTTTTGAGATTCGGAGATATCGAGCACATGAGATTCTAGACTTCCTACGAGGTGAGTCTTCTCACTACACTGTAACCGGAAGGGTATCTTTGTGTAACCGGAAGGTCGGATATGTTATGAGTTTTATGCATTGTATGTGATTAAGTTAACCTTTTGTATGTTCTATGTATGCTATGCATGATATGGGCCAGAAGGCATTATGTTATGGGCCGGAAGGCATTGTGAGGTGGATTGGAAGGTCGATGCGGGTATGGCCGGAAGGTTTACCGGGTCGGGATGGAGGTCCCTTGAGACACATGGACCGGAAAGTCATAGCCTGGAAAGGCGTATGGGCGTAAGTAGTATTTTGTGGAACTCACTAAGCATTTATGCTTACAGTTGTTGTGTTATGTGTTTCAGGTACTAGCGAGGACCGTGGGAAGGCACCGGCGTGATCTGTACACACTGACGGAAGATTTATTTTATGATCTTGGGATTTGACATATATTGTATTATGATTGTGATACATTGGATTTTATGGCTTGTTTTGGATGAAAACATGTTTTCAGAAATGATTTTTTTTTTTTGAAAAGTCACGTTGTTACACCTCCTTAGCTAGCCTCAGACCTGCTAAGTGTGCTTCATACTCTGCCTCATTGTTTGATATTTGGAAGTCAAACCACATCGCGTAAGTGATCTCTTCACCCTTGGGGATTTGTAGGATCAGGCATGCACCTGAGCCTTCCTTGCTTGTTGCGCCATCAGTGTACATCTTCTAGAGTTCTATTCCGGCTTCAGGCTTGAGTGGGTCAACGAAGATCGTTGTTGGCACTCCCTTCATGGTATCTGGAATTTCAACCAGGAAGTATGTGAGCGCCAGTTCCTTGATGCTAGATAAGGAGTGGTAATGGATATCATTTTTGCCTAATTCTATGGCCCACTTGGCCAGGCGTCCAGACTTTTCCGGCCTTAGCAACACTTGCTTTATTGGATAACTAGTAAGAACATCCACATTGTGGGCTTGGAAATACCTTCATAGCCGTATGACAGTATATAACAGGGCGAGGACCAGTTTCTATATGGTCGGGTAATTGACCTTTGGTCATTGTAGGGCCCCGCTAACAAAATGGATGGGAACCTGCTTGCCTTCCCTCACTACCGCTAACACATAGGAGATAGCTTCTTCGGAAGCTGCTAGATACATCTATAGTGTTTCCCCTAGTAGCGGGCAGGCGAGAGCCTGTAGTTGGTGCATGGCGTCGTTTAGATGTTGCAATTTCGCATCCTCTTTGTCTGTCCACTTGAACTGATTTTTGTCAATGCACCCTTTAAGTGTTTGGTACAGGGGGAGCACTTTTTCTACGGATTTGGCGATGAATCTTCCCAATGCCGTCAATCTACCGTTAATCTCATGTACGCCCTTGAGGTTGTGGGGAGTTTTTAACTCAAGGAACTCTTGGATTTTGGTGGGATTGGGCAGAAGTCCTTCCTTGGATATCTGATACCCAAGGAATTTCCATTCCTCTACTCCGAAAGTGCACTTAGTTGGGTTTAACTTCATCTTTGCTTTGGCTATCGTCTGGAAAGTTTCTTCCACATCACGAAGTAATGCTTCTTCATTGCGGCTCTTAATTACCATGTCATCGACATAGAATTCGATATTCCTACCATTTTTATCAATGAATACTTTTTCCATGAGCCTTTGATAAGTAGAACCCGCGTTTTTTAGTCCAAACGACATTTTGTGGTAGCAGAAGATGCCCTTTGTCGACGTGGAAGTCAGTTTTTGCTTCGTCCTCTCGTTTCATCTGTTCTTGATGGTAGCCCGTGTACGCGTCAAGGAAACATTTGAGCTGAAACCTTTTGAGTGATTGGACCTTCTGATCAATCTCCAGGAGATGATAACAGTCCTTTGGGCAGGCGTTGTTAAGGTCCGAGTAATCAATGCACATTCTCCATGACCCGTTGGCTTTCATTACCATAACGGGTTTTCCAATCCATGTTGGGAACATCACTTCCTTGAGGATGTCAGCATTCACCAAATTGGCTACCTCTGCATTTATTGCTTTGTTTCGTTCTGCCGCATGACCTCTTTTTTTTTTTTTTGTTTAACCAGATTGCTTCCGGGCGTGACATTAAAGTTGTGTTCTATAACCTGTTGATCAACGCTTGTCAGATCTATTGCTTTCCAGTAGAAAATGGTGGAGTAGTGCTTTAGTAGTTCTACAAGCCATGTCTTGGTCTCGTCTGATAGGTGAGCGCCAATTCACACAAGTTCTTCAGCATATTCCATGTTTATCTGGTGTTGTTTGGTGGAACATCCCTCCTTGGACTTCTTTGGAGCGCATACAAGCTCTGGGGCAGCTATGATCTGGTGGCAATGTTGTGCCCTGGTGTTTGTGGCAAGGACCGTTGTTGATCCCTGGCGTGTGCTAAATTTAATGATAGCGTGGATCGTCGATGGTACGAGGTGCAGTAAGGAGATTGTCGATCGTCCGAGTAGAATATTGTGTTCTGTTGGGTTCCGTAACATAGAGAATTCGATTGTTCTTGTGATGTCCTTCTCATCGTGACTAGCCAATGTTAAGGGTGGATGAATAGTGCCCAATGGCCACAAGTTGTGCCCGGTGAATCCTACCAATGGTCCACCGGTTGGGGGCTGTAGCCCCTCCTTCCACGCATCTGATTGTTGTCGGCAACAATGCTCATAGAGTATATCGGAGCAACTACCGTTAACGTATCCCTCTGGGGAACGTCAAGAAAGAAGCCAAACTGACACCAGGCTTGGCCTAGTCAGAACCTGGCGCAATAGTTTTTTCTCCGTTGCTCCCGAGGATAAGGCACAAAACCGCGCCTTAACCCCTATTTCAGGAAGTTACATCCCAGAAAATGTGGGACCAATTAGAGAGTCCTACTCGCTCATTAGACGAAAGCCAAGATCTTCATAAACGATTAGGAGATTCCCTCCCATCCAATGGGGGGATGAAGCAAAAGGCATGACGAAGGACCCTCCAATATGGTTCCGCCACGTCGCACCTCACAACGGAATCATCAACTGAATAGGTTGAGGTATACGCCTCTAAAACAAGTATAAAAGGATCCATCTTCCTGATAAGAAAGGGGATATAATTCCCTCTTCCCTGTAATCTTCGACCATCTTTATCATATCTCATACTGACTTGATCGCTGGAGCTTTGTCCTGGGAACTCCTTCCAGACATTGACTAATGGTCATTTCTCTCTTTTACATTATGACAACAGGAGACAGTACTCATACAGATCCCCTCTACAGTTTAGATTCCATCCTCTCTATCATATCACAACATTTGGCGCCATCCAGGCGTATCTTTTGAACGATACATCCACGAAACAAACCTAAAAAGCAATAATGGCAGGCGATATCCCAGTGACATCGGGAGAAACGGAGAAAAGACTATTGCGCCTAATACAGTCACTTAATGGTGGGCACAATTCCATGCAGAAGGAGCATGCCTCAGACCGCACACCGGTCTCACAGACACCATCGAGTTCTGCATTCGAAACGGTGGCAACTTACATCGCCAATCTATGGAGCCCAACAACCAGCACAGTCCCACAAATAGCAATCGTAACCAGAACTCCACAAATCATCACAACGCAACAAACAAAGATTTGTGCATCGCAACAACAATCCTTCCCGCACGTTTTTGGCACTGGAACCTGGATCCCTCACACCATTTAGCCATAACCACAATATTCCTCGATGGTCCACCCACACGCCATGGCAGGGTTGTCTCATGTACCGGTATTTCCATAGCAATCTCCAAGATTAATCAGCTTGTACAACAGACGTTAGGTGCAACCCCTGCACTGTCCCAACCACAAGTAACATGTGTGCATACTTCATCTAGCTAAGGACCTGACCCTTATAGAACCGACATTTGGCTCTCGGTCGCATCCGAATTCAACCCCTTCATGACATCCGATAAACTGTTCAACCTATATACACAACAGTACACAGGAGCAACCCCGTATCTGGTTCCCCCAGCAGGGCAATCTGCAATCCAGACCATTGGATCGCAGCCAAACCTATAGCAGTATCAACCATACATCGCGCAAGCGTCCATACATAACAAGATGTATGTGAGCCCTACCAGATGTAGCAACACATGGCTTACGGTGGTATGCCATACTCATACATGGACAACACCATGCGAAGCATAAGTTCCAACTTCAGCCATGAACTCCTGCAGTACGAGATCTCGCACACTGCGATGATTCCAAACATGTCAACGTATGAAAGCACTACAGACCCAGATGACCACATAGACAACTACGAGTGGACAATGACATCTCTTAAGATGGATCACCGTTTCACTTGCACGTACTTCTCATGTACCTTAACAGGAAACGCAGGAAAGTGGTTCAAGTCTCTATGGCCAGGTAGTATCTCAAGCTTTGAGCAGCTTAAATACCTTTTCCTCAATAACTTTATGCAATTGAGAAAAGGAAAAGGAGACACCAACTCCATGATGGCATGCAAACAAAAAGAACGAGAATCGATCTGTGACTACTATGATTGGTTCATGCTAGGTACCCTAAACATCCCGAGACATGAAGAGTTCCTGGTGACAGGCGCCTTTGCCCAAGGTCTACTTCCTGGACCCCTATCAAGAAAGATGCAAGGAACTGACCCTTGATCCAGGGACGAACTCAAGTTCAGTGTGGAAAAGTACATGTGCCAAATCAAGGGAGAAGAAAGATAAGAGGCCAATCTCAAAGCCGTGACCAACGCCTATCTCAAATAGGAGGAAATGGTACCCCAACCGATCCCGGTTCAGCAAGAAAACCAAGACAGCAACCAGCAGAGACACAACAGCCATTCCAGGCACATGTCACGGTGGTATAGATCATTCAACCGGGATGATAGCAGAAGTATCCACAACGTTGTCCACGCCATCAAGAAGACTCCATCATGTTGGATAAGGTGTCTAAGTCCATAACTATATTTGAGATGTACTTGACCCGACCCGGCATGGTCCGTTTAGGTTGCACTTCACCCGAACAATTTATATGGATAATCTTTTGAGAATAGTATAAGTTAGGATTTATTAATATATTATAAGTTTTAATATATTAATAAGAAATCATATTATTTAACTAGTATTGATGTAAAATTAATTTAGAATTAATTATTGATCAAAAGTGTGACTAATTAAATATGGACTCTTGTATTTATATAGTGTGGGCTAATGCTTATTTAGAATGGGCTAGGCTTGCATGGTAAGTCCATGGATAGTCCATGGAGCTTTAACCCATGGATCTCATGGAAATGAAAGGTCATGCGTATTAGGGTTTACATGCTTGTAACCCTAATCCACCACACTATATAAAGGAGGCCCTGGCACTTGAAATGGCAGTAGTTTTGAGTGAGAACAAGGGTGGGCCGATTCAAGAAGTGATCTACTATTCTCTCAAGTTTCCAAAGTTTGTGGTGATTTGTAACTTCCATTTGAGGCATCCACATTATTGGTGCTAGTCTCTCAAACTCCAAGCAATCAACCACTACTAAAAAGTATGTAACTGTACTAGCTTATTAAGTTTCAAAGTTCCCCATGCCATGCTAGTTAGGTTAAGAACCTTGGAAAAGAAAATTTGCATGTATCTTAGTAAAACATAGATCCAAGGTTTCTAGGGTTGCATGTACACCATAGGAGTGTTAGAATGCTCAAAACCCTTCATTGGTATCAAAGCCTAGGCTTGTTTTCTTGCTACTTGATGCAAATTGTTGAAAAAACTCAAGTTTTCTGCATTCTGCAGCATGAACTCGCCGGGTCCATGGGGGGACTCGACAAGTCCATGTGATAATTTATCATACTCGTCGAGTAGGTTCGTGCACTCGACGAGTAGGAGCCCTAGAATGCAGATTTTTGAGTTTTGATGCTGGAAATGGGCTAGAAACATTACCCTAAACAGTTTTGGTCTTATAAAACTTGTTTTAAATGGTGTAATGGTTATACTAATCCATTTTCAATGGCTATTATCAAATTTTCAAGTTTTGGATGGTTTATTTATGATTCTTGAAATTATTGATATGCTTGTTCATGAACTTATGAGTTTAGAAGATCATAGGAATTATTTACAAATTTCTTGTTAGTTTAATTCTTGATCATTATGTGTTTTAATGAAATCCATAATTTGTGCTCAAGTTATGGCTTACCAAAAGTACTTTTAAAGTACATTAAAGAAACACATAGGTTACATAAAATGAAAAGTCTCTCATTTTAATAAACCATTAACTCATAAGTTATGAAAGATGAAAAGTTTTGAAAGTTACAAAACTTGCCCTCAAGTTTTGGAACATGTAAAGTCTCACACACTTTGGTAAAACTTTAGTTCCAACCTCTAGAATTTTAAAAGTTAGAATTCAACCCTTATACTTTATAATATTATAAGTTTAATAATAATTATATATGTATAAGAACAAGTCATTTTACCATTAGTAGCCGTTATTCACGAAGCCGGTCTATAAGGGGGGGGGGGGGGTATAAGGTTGCTGCCTATAGAATGGCAACTTAATGGGTGTCCACTCTCACCCACCGCTTCCTTGACTGGTGGAGGCTCGTTTGCCGAACAAGTAGGACAAGGACTTTAGATCCTTATTAAAGGTATGATGAATGCAAAGTAACTAAATGTTTTTCTAAATTCACAATCTTAGTTAATTTAGGAAAATGTGAATAAGGTGCTAACCCATGAAATTACACTTTGCACTTTGTTTAAGTCATTAGTGGTGTGTGTGTGGGTAACCTGCACACTAACCTGGACTTAACAAGGTAGGAAAAGGATGGCTTAAGGTTTATCATAGGTCGGTGGAGCACGTGTGGTTAATCGGCACATCGATTGAGTGATAAACATTAAGAGTACTAAGTAATTTGCATGGCTACTTCACACCTTGTTTTGTGATCCTTGACATCCCAGTCACAAAACCTGAAGGGCACACTTGAGATTGAAACATGCCATTGAATAGTTTAATGAATCTCAAAGAATCTAGGAGTTTCAAAACCATTTAAAACCTAATAATTTATTTTGTTTTTCATGGTGGAAATTGGTGAATCGTCATTCACCTACCTTCAAATATTTTATAGCTTGGATTATGGCATCCCTCTCCTATGTTATAAAATATTGTGTTGGATCCTAGCCTTAATATTACATTTAGGTGTCTTATTAAGGACTATCTTGATATATAATCTAAACTTTTCCTTCTTTCTTTTTAGATATCTTCCAACAATGTTGCTTCTGGTTCAAACCCTACCGACTCTTTCTCTCTCATGAACCTTTGTGGGAGAGTCATCTTTGATGGATCCAACTTTATGGATTGGATTAGGAACATCAGGACGGTCACTCGATATGAGGGCAAGGATAATGTGCTTGAAAAGGAGCTTAAGGAACTTGAGTCATCTACTACTCCTGAGGAGATCGTTGAATACCAGGCACATGATAGAGATGCTACCAAAGAGGCGTGTATCATGTTTCCCACAATGACAGTCGTGTTCCAAAATTCCTATGAGGACTACTACCCTTTTTAGATGCACCAGGACTTGATGGACTGCTACTATCAGAGTGCTCGTCAAGAGCGGTATGAAATCATCTCCTCCATGATAACAACCCGGATGAAGGATGGTGAACCCATCACAGGCCCTATGCAGAAATGACAAAGGTATGTGGACCGTTTGCTGAAATTGAATGTGAACTTCCCTGAGGAGTTGGAAATTGACATCATTTTGCACTCCTTACCTTCATGTTATGATAAGCTATAAGTTTGTGGTTTGGGCTAGGCATTCTAATGTATAGGTATTAGTAGGATGATAGGGAGTGTTGTGGTGATTGTAACTTGGTGAACCCATCACTTGTGTGCTGCTTCAGTTGGTATAAATAGTCTTAGTCTGTGTCTATTGAAAAGTGACATATGTATGTGTTTCCCAAGGTGTACCTGACATTTATGTCATATAGATGTGTGCAAGCTTGACTTAATTCTCTTTCTACCTCTTCTACACTTGGTTTGATTGTTTGCATTTCATTGATCACTAATTTGGATCTATAGATCGGGACTTACATGTTATGATCAATTCCGAATGACATACCACATGAACAAGGAGGAAGTTACAGTCAGTAAACTTCAAGGACTCTTGAAGACCGCGGAAAGTGGTCCAAAAATTAAGCCAGTTGTTACTACTCCTACTCCTACCACGACCCTTGTCTTGGAAATCCGGCAAGGCAAAGGAAGGAAGAGGAAGAGCCCTTCGAACGGTACCAAGGGAAAGTCCCTTGATGGATCCTCTTCAAGTGGAAACAAGAAAGGTTTCGTCACTCCTTCTACCAACCCTAAAGAGGTTGAATGCTTCTATTGCCATGAAAAGTCACACTGGAAGCGAAACTGCCCGAAGTACCAGCAAGATGTTAAGGATGGGAAAGTAAAACCCAACCGTGCATGTATTTACACTATATTGTCTAATAACTCACCCCATTCTAATTCTTGCGTCCTTGATACAGGTTGTGGTATTCACATGCGTAGTGATTTGTAGGGACTAAGAAGAAGTGAGAATGTGGAGCACGGGAAGATAAAATTGATCATGGGGAATAAGAAAGCTTCACCAGTCACCAAGATTGGAGTTTATTCTTTGTTGCTAAGTAGTGGGTTAACATTAGATTGGAATAATGTTGTTACTCGGCTAAAATGGCATGAAATATTATTTCCTTTCATGGTTTGTACAAACAAGGTTTTACCTTTTCGTTTGATAATGAATGTGGTTGTATTAATGCTTTCTTTAAAAATGCTCTCTATTTTAAAACATTACCTTGTGATGGTGTGTATGAAACTATGTCAGTTGTTAATAACCTTGGAAATAATGTACTATGTATCGATTCTTCCACTAGCTTGGATAAAGCATCATTATGTCATTGTTGTTTTGGACATGTAAGCAAGAAACGCATATGCCAACTCCAAAAGCATGGAGTCTTGGAGTCGTTTAACCTAAAGTCGGATGATAGTTGTGAATCTTGTTTTCTTAGCAAAATAACCAAGTCACCCTTCACTGGTTCTTGTGCTAGGGCTGAGGGTTTGTTGGATCTCATACATACTAATGTGTGTGGACCCTTCAGAACCGCCACAAGGGATGCTAAACGCTTCTATGTGACTTTTACCGATGATTTTAGTAGATATGGATATGTCTACTTAATCAAGCATAAGTCAGAATCCTTTGAAAAGTTCAAGGAGTTAAAACAGGAAGTGGAGAGTTAGTTGGGTAGGAACATTAAGATGCCTCAATCCGATCGAGGTGGTAAGTATCTTAGTACAGAGTTCCTTGACTATCTTATGGAATGTGGGATTATCTCACAATTGACACCACAACTTAATGGTGTGGCTAAGAGGTGCAATCGAACCTTGTTGGATATGGTTCGTTTCATGATGAGTCGAGCTTCGATACCAATCTCATTTAGGGGGTATGCCTTAGAGACTGCCGCCCATATCCTTAATATAGTCCCTACCAAAAAGGTTGCCAAAACACCTCAAGAGATGTGGAGTGGAATAGTTCCAAATCTGGACCACATCAACAGTTGGGGTTGCGAGGCTTTCGTGAGGCCGACACTCAAGATAAGTTCGAACCTCGAAGTGAGAGGTGTATTTTCATCGGCTACCTACATAGATTCTTTGGTTACCTCTTCTACAGACCCAGTGATAATCAGTTCTTTGTAGCAAGGAGAGGAGTCTTTTGCAAGAGAGAATTCATGTGCCAAGGAAACAGTGGGAGGCAAATTGACCTTGAAGAAATTCAAGAGTCAAGTGGTGAAGGAACCTCAAACCCTAGCAATCAACCTGAGGAGGAAACTCCCGTGTATCCGAAAGAAGAGTATGTACCTATGAGGCATTCCACGAGAGTTAGGAATGCACCTGAGCATTACTATGGTTTCCATATTAGTGCGGAATGTGATACACTTATCAGTGATAACACACTAGTTAGTCTGTATGAACCTAATAGCTACATGGAAGCCATGGTAGGCCCTGAGGCTGCTAAATGGAAAGAGGCTATGGACAGCATGATATAGTCCAAGTATGACAATCAAGTTTGGAACTTGGTTGACAATGTACCACACCGTAAGACATTCGGGTGCAAATGGATCTTCAAGAAGAAGACCGAGATGGATGGTAATGTACACACTTCTAAGGTGCGACTGGTTGCAAAAGGCTTTTCTCAAACTCCGAGTGTTGATTATGACGAGACCTTTTGCACCAATAGCAAAGATTAAGTCTATGAGGGTTATGCTAGCAATTTTTGCATTTCATGACTATGAAATATGGCAAATGGATGTCAAAAATGCTTCCCTTAATGGAAAGTTGGCTGAGGATGTTTACATGAGTCAGCCAAAGGGTTTTATCAGTGTCGAGGACCCTAATAGAGTGTGTAAGCTTGAGAAACCCATCTAAGGATTGAAACAAGCACCTCACAGATGGAATATTTGTTTTGATGAGAATGTGAAAGTGTTTGGCTTTTCGACGAGCGAAGATGAATCTTGTATATATGTCAAGGTTAGTGGGAGTATAGTTAGCTTCTTGGTACTGTATGTGGATGACATACTACTCATAGGAAATGACATCCCAACCCTGCAGGAAGTAAAGTCATGGCTTGGGAAGTGTTTCGCTATGAAGGACCTTGGAGAAGCTGCCTATATCCTAGGGATACTCATTTTGAGATATAGGAGTAAGAGACTAATTCGACTTAGTTAAAGCACCTATGTGGATAAACTGTTGAAAATATTCAACATGTAAAACTCCAAGTAAGGTGAGTTACCGATCCAATGTAACGCCATACTGAGTAAGACTCAAAGCCCGAGTACAGAGGCTGAGAGAGCAGAGATGAGTTGAGCTTTGTATGATTCCACTATAGGCTCGATGATGTATGCTATGACTTGTACTCGTCCTGATGTGTCCTTTGCATTGAGCATGGTCAGCAGATATTAGGGGAACCCTGGCAAGGATCACCAGACTACAGTAAAGAACATTCTCAAGTACCTACGGAGAACTAAGAATTGGGTCCTTACCCTTGGTGGGAGTGATGACTTGAGAGTAGTAGGGTATAGTGATGCTAGCTTCCATACTGCTAGGGTTGATTTCCGCTCTCAGTCTGGCTGGGTCTTTACCTTAAACGGAGGAGTAATTACTTGGAAAAGTTCCAAGAAAGAGACAGTGGTTGATTCAACTTGCGAATCAAAGTATATAGCGGCAAGCGAGGGAGCAAAAGAGGCTATATGGCTAAAGAACTTCCTTGGAGACATTGGAGTTGTACAAGTTATAAAGGAGCCTGTAGATATTTGTTGTCATAGTAAAAGTGAAGTTGCCTTAGCCAAGGAACCAAGGGATCACGGGATATCTAGACACATCGACAGAAAATACCATTTCATCAGACATTGAATATAAGAAGGACTCCTTGTGGCAAAAGAGGATATCATCGGATGAGAACCCAGCAGATCCCCTCATGAAGGGACTGAGTAGGGTTAAGCATCTCCAGCATGTAAGGTGCATAGGGCTGAAGGATGATTTTAGTTTTAGTAATTAGATAGTTTTGAAATGTGTAAAGTATAATTGACATTTGATGATGAATAAAAGTTGTTTATTTATGAGTAAAGTGTTGCTATCTTTTGTCAATCGTTTTACTATTATTTCATTTTGCATGTTTTAACTTCCAGAATAATTATGTTATGGTATTTCATATTATTCAAATTCTCCACAGTCGGTCATATGTTTGGAAGTAGATATGAATCAAGATTGTAATGTAGTTGGTTGTAGATGTCTAAGATGTTGGACATAGACAAGTGTTGCTACAACACTCGTAAGTGCTCATAAGTTCTGAGTATTGGATTCAACCCATGCTCACTTGTATCACTTCATGGAATTTATCTCGAGTGATCGTGATACGGTAATATCATATAAGTCTTCAAACCTAGAGATAAGAGTTGTTACCTATGAGTTGGTTATACATTGATTGTACGAAAATGCATTGGTAACTCGATGTTATAAAATGTGACTTTTTGTATAATTCAACAAGTAGTAGAACAAGCCTATGAGTCAAAGTCTATCTGTTCCTTCTAGGATTAGAAGCGATATCTGGGCCCCTCGATAATTTTGTGTTGACCCATGTACCGGACCGGGTCAGAAATAAATTGATGTGTTCAATTAAGTTCTATGTCAAATAAAACGGAAAATTGAGAAACAAACTGATGGACATTATGTAAGACATTGTTCCATGTATTTGTCCAGCTGATATCTAGAACAGAGGACTATATGATCCCTTATCTAAAATGGCGCTTCAGAGTCCAATAGAGTTTTAAGAGCTACGATTTTTGGTCGGTTCATGAAGTCATAATTGCAACTATAGATATTAGACTTATCTAAGTGGGAGACTATTGGATAAGGTGTCTAAGTCTATAACTATATTTGAGATGTACTTAACCCAACCCGACATGGTCCATTTCGATTGCACTTCACACGAACAATTTATATGGATAATCTTTTAAGAATAGTATAAGTTATGATTTATTAACATATTATAAGTTCTAATATATTAATAAGAAATCATATTATTTAACTAGTATTGATCTAAAATTAATTTAGTGATCAAAAGTGTGACTAATTAAATATGGACTCTTGTATTTATATAATGTGGGCTAACGCTTATTCAGAATGGGCTATGCTTGCATGGTAAGTCCATGCATAGTCCATGGAGCTTTAACCCATGGATCTCATGGAAATGAAAGGTGATGGGTATTAGGGTTTACATGGATGTAACCCTAATCGACCACAATATATAAAGGAGTCCTTGGCACTTGAAATGGCACTAGTTTGGTATGAGAACAGGGGTGGGCCGATTTCAAGAAGTGATCTACTGTTCTCTCAAGTTTCCAAGGTTTGTGGTGATTTGTGACTTCCATTTGAGGCATCCACATTATTGGTGCTAGGATCTCAAACTCCAAGCAATCAACCACTACTAAAAGGTATGTAACTATACTAGCTTATTAAGTTTCAAAGTTCCCCATGCCATGCTAGTTAGGTTAAGAACCTTGGAAAAGCAAATTTGCATGTATCTTAGGAAAACATAGATCCAAGGTTTCTAGGGTTGCATGTACACCATAGGAGTGTTAGAATGCTCAAAACACTTCACATCCAAGGAGAGCAAAGAAAGACCAAGTTATATATGTGAGTACCAACGAAGCAAAACACACGACACTAGCGAGTGTACAACATTGAAGCGAGAGATTGATGAGAAACAACTAGTGGGAAATGTAGTTAACATAGAGAAGGACCTTAGGGTGAGATTTGATGGGGACAAACACCAGCCAAAAAATCAAAAAGATGGGGGCAAGGATAATGAAAGAAGAGCCGAGATACTCACCATCACAAGGCCCCGCCCATATAGCAATCGCCAGAGCCAGCGTGTGACGTGCAGGTATATCATCAAAACATCCTCAATATAACATTTTCAACACATGATCCCTGGCTAGAGCACTGGGATACGAACGATCCTCTACACACCACCGGTTTCATTAGCCAAAACCGTATTGAACAAGTGTACATCGATACCGGAAGCATGGTCAATGTGATTTACAAACACTGCCTTCGGCAGTTACCGGTTGAATGGAAAAACCACATCCAGTTACCACGCCAGGGCCCGTTACTTTGGTTCACCAGTCATGTCATTTGGCCAACGGGAACAGTAACACTCCCATTTAAATTGATCATCATGATGTAACCAAACGAATAATAAGAGCACTCGAATTCTCGGCCGTTGACCACCCAAATGATCACAATATCCTACTAGGTCGGCCAGCACTGTTCCAGCTGCAGGAAATCCCGTCTACCTTTCATGGTATCCACAAATTCAGTACAGATGACAGATCGGCAACGGTACTGGCATTCAATATGGGTAATCGATATGACACCCAACAAGGGATGAAACGAGAAACGCAATTACCTCAGAGCGAAGGTCGCCAAAAGGTGGAAAATCCACAACAGAAAGTTGCACAAGCACTCACCCACGAGCATAAGAAAAGACAAAGAGGTACGTTCAGCCGGCTCACAACACCTCTCCCCCAAAGGGAAGAACATGCCGAACCAACGATGAATCATCCAAACAATGAAGCGAAAATCGCAAAGCAAAAAAGTGTCTACTCATAGGGAAAGGCACCAGCTAGGCCCATAACCGATGGTCGAACCGTGCCCGACCAGAGAGTGATTCGAGACTCAAAGTACATTTTGGCCAATGCAAAATATGAACCAAAACCCCAATGAATGAAGGAAATAGGCACCAGAAACACCGAAGCCAGGGGCAGAGTGCCAATCCGCAAACTTCCTTATGGGAGAAAACTAACATGTGCCTCAAACGTACTAAACAACACCCCAGGCAACAACATGAGACGCAAGGCTGTTGGACACAACAGACCACATGGGTGGTACTTTCACCAGGCCACGAGGATGCGCTTCCTACAGTTGCGTCCTGCACTATGTCGAGAAGAAAGGAAATTCCAGGCACCTCCAGAAGATGAAAAACAAAGTTCATCTCTCTCACGTTGGGCACCACCAGCAGCAACATGAGGGAACCCCATCAAGAAGCACTTGCCGCAGACGAGGCACAGAAACACAACAGAAGTGAGGTAGCCATAGCAGAACACTCAATCCATAATAAAGCACAGGCTTGGAAAAAGGAGTATGGTCGAACTCCACCTAGGATAACCATACTCCATGTGCCAAAGCAAAGACCGGGCATGCGCTCCGACACTTATACATTCAGGGTCTATTGTCTTAAGTCTTTCTTTCCTTTTCAAGAAATAATATAATTTGCATTTTGAAAAATCTTTCCAGAATTTTGTATTGCAAAACCACAAAGCATAGAGGTTGTGCATATTTTCCAAGTAGCAAGAACGGCTAATCACCTACGCTACTTGAGCAAAATCCATGCAAGGATGCAACCGTAGATCTTAAAAGAGTCATAATGTTTACCTACAATGTGCCAATAACATCTCCGAACTGAGAATGTATAAATCAAAATTAATGGCACAATACAAGGGGTTCTAAAAGATTCATAACCTTTCCCCTGATATCATAACAATAAAAGCCCTTGAGGTGACGATCTCGACCTATGTACTGGCAGATAGACCATACAAGTCCACAACACTGACTAACATTTTACGGCTACACACAATAAGACTAACTAAGCATACAAATCAATGGAGCATGGATCAATGATAGTAGCCATATGACGTTTGAAGCACACATTAGCCAGTTAATGCAAACCCTAGAACAAGGGAGTGTGCTTAAAGGTACCACAAGAAAACCATAATATTTGTGCTGACATGCCACAACAACGTGTATATGTACAAAAAAATGGAAGAAAACACTTCAAACAAAAGTACAAAACAAAGTACATAGTTTATGGTTAATAATGGCCAACATTCTTTACTATACACATGGTACATAAAAAGGCAACTACACAACAAGCAAAAGGGAAATATACAAAATCAGCCCTCAGAGTCTGAGGAAGAATCTTTCAGTTTCGACATACCACAAAATTGGTGAAAGTTGTCATGGTCAAGCTTCCCCAAGCAAAAGAGGCCCGCAAAATTTGTCTCAGCTAGGGACGATAGAGCAACATCCACCTCTTCAGCCCTTCTTGCAACACGGCTAGGATTTGGGACTTCAGGTTCTCCGAAACTTGTAGAGAAACCACCCAGTTGTTTCCCCTTTTCAAATCCAAGGGCCTCACCTGACTAACGAACATCTCGAACCCCACTGGAAAATTCCATGCTCTCGATAACCTTTTCAATCACGCGAACTACCCCCCTTCTCCAGCACCCATTGCAAACTACCTCGAGTGACGGCACCTTGCCAGTTTGTTCACTAGCACATCGTTCTCTCGAGTGAGAGAGCTCACTTGGTCCTCAAGTCGCTCTGACTGGTCCTCCAAAGTGGCCACTTGATCAACTAAAGTGGCCTTCTAATAGGCCACAATGCTATTCTGCTAAGCAAGTACTTGGCGATCCACCTCTGAAACATGAACCTCCTCCTTAATGCCTGCCAAGGCACCATGCAACATTTTCAATTGCCCCTGCTTCGCACTAGCACAACGAACTTGGTTGGAAGGTGCAACCATAAGGGCAGAAGTCTGGGCCGCAGTGTAACAATGGCCACCAGCCATACGAGCACTTGATTGGCCAGCTAGAGAACTCATCGTGGACAGAGGATGAGCTCATCTGCTCCAGTCCTAGGCGGCAGCTTTCTCCGACAGTAAGGAGTCTCTAGTAATCTCCCATCCCGGAGCGTAGGCCTCGAAAGATAGGGAGTGAGATGAAGTTCCTGTTTCATCAACCAAGGAAGGTTTATCGCGCCGTAAAGAATCTCCAGGTGAACTAGTGGACGGTGAGGGTGATGCCTTCGGAGAACTAGGAACCACCACTACCTCTTTTTTCCCAGATGCAGAAAATTGACCGCCGAGTATACCCCCGATATCACCAAGAAGCCTGGCCACAGATACAGTCCTACAAGCTTTACGAGGATGAAGACCTGCATCGTCGGATTCTATCTCCTCGTCCAACGATGGCACCACACGCGAACTCTACCATTTCCGAGTAGGAACACTACTACTTCCCGCTTGCACCCCCACAGGCCAACCAAAAGGAATGAAAACCGGCAAGCGAACTGGGGAAACAACCCCAACAGTCGGCTGGGAAGGCGACATAGGCCCACTAGAACCTTGATTTCCTCTTTCCACGAAGGTTAGTCTAGCAAGCTCTCGTATGCGCCTTTCAGAAACAGGAGGAGGAAGATCTTTTACAAGATCGATCTCTCGATGGCAAAGCTTGCCCTGATAGTGACCACGCATGGCCATCTCCAAAGATACCTCGGGATCAACACTTGCAAAAAACAAACACCAAAAGTAAGATGTCACAAGCCAACAAGATACCCTATCCTGACTTTGTTTACAAAGGGGGGGGGGGGAAGGAGAAGGGTTAATACTGCATCTCATGACGAACATCTGCACCATTTTTCCGCGACCCCTCCAGGTAGCACTAATATCAGCCGCTCCAAGAATGAAATCTTCCCAGTTCCTCCCAGTAATGGTGATGTTTCCCAGATGCTTGTCGAGAGTTAGATTCCTCCCAAACAACTTGGGGAGACAGTCAGAAAAATCACGGGTTCTACGATATCCGCATCCCACAAGGTTTTGGTTAACCCAATGCCACTGACGTTGCCAATTTTTCCTCGGAGCGTCTTGTTCATAAATCAACTAACGAATGCCTCTTCTTTTCGCAAAAGTACGGACACCGAAATTTGTGATCGAACAGAAGAAGTAACTGAAAACCCAGAAAGTTTGTACATAACCAGAGATCGACAAATCAATTCAAAACCAATGATTTTATTAACAACGCTCGGAGTCAACTCGTCGATGGAAAGGCCATAGTGGTCCACAATCATGTTGAAGAAATCGTATGTTGGCAAGCGTAATCCCACTTCAAATAGAGGGATCGGAACCCCCACCTTCTCTTGAGGGTGGTCATAGATTAACACCCCATTTGTCGGAATCAATAAGTCAGGCTCTGGTAAGAAGCCAAAACGATCTTGCAGAAATTGGAACTCCTCAGTGGTAGAGATTCTACCGTAACGGTCCATCATTGAGAAAAGGATGAACAATCTAAAAGAAAATTAACAGAATACCCGGATTTTTGCAACAAAGCTAGAATGGGGATATGAGAGTGAAGATCCTGGGGAAAAGAGGGGATTTTAAAGGCGAAACTGGCGTCACGAACCGTCTCTCAATGGGACTGAAACGCATTGATGGCGATGCCTAAAGCATGTCTGAAACATCCCAAAAATACAAGACGAAAATTTCATTTTTATAATCATTTAACAAACATAATGTTATCACCATAAGATAAAATCATCAAGCATGTATCTCAAAATTTCATAAAATCTATCAACATATAATAGTCTCATAATAAATATCAGAGTAAGATCCCAGGCTAATAGACTGTGGTGTGTGCCATGCCATCAGCTCGAGCCCTTCCCTTTGCTAGCTGAAGTACCTGAAACCAAAAATGAAACTGAAAGCATGAAGCTTAGTGCGCTCCCCCAAACTACCACATATCAAATAACATGACTCTAGGACTACTCCCACTACATCGGTACGAATCCCGACATCTACTTACCTGGCATCGGACACCTGTTCGGCATCGGGCTTACCCCAGCATCTGACCGCATCGGGCATCTGGCTTACCCATGCATCGGGCTTGCCTCGGCATCAGACCGAAGCCCGGAACAAACAACATAACACATAAACTAGCATACAACGGGTTTGCCCCGAAATACATAATACACAACATAATGACTAACAAACATCAGGCTTGATCCAACATCAGGCTTACCCCGGAACACATAACATATAACGTAATCACATATATTGCATCGGGATTGCCCGGCATCGGACTGGAGTCAGGAACATATAACACATAACATATAAACATGTATGAATCATAAAGACATCAAGCATACATAACTACTACTCGGAACCACCCCGGCATCGGACCGAAGTCTGGAAACATGTAAACTGCATCGGGCTAACCCCGACATCAGGCTTACCCTGGCATACTCTACTACTTAAATGGGCCGACCTTGGTGCCTTAGACCCGTTCCTAATAGAGGAAAACTCACCTCTCAAACTGGATGCTGAAAACTTGGGTGAGGGTATCTCTGTCAGCTACTCCAACGACTCCCCGACTACTATGACCAAAATAAACACTTAGTCAAAAATTGAGAATCCATCTAAGGGTAAAATGACTATTTTACCCCCTTTGATCTAAATTGGACCATGACCGAGGCCCAATCCGTTCTAGTCTTTCCGAACTCACTAAGGCCCATTAAAGTCCTCCAATGGCCCAATTTTCTAAATTGGGCCTAACTCCGCAAATGGGCTTTCCACCCAAGCCCAAACTAGTCCTTGGCCCATAACTGGCCCATCATGGCCCAACATCTCTTAAGCCAAAGGATTGACCCAAACTGAGGCCCAATAACTTACAGTCTAGAATCTGAGTGTATGACGAGCATACTCTTCTGTAAGTTGCACGTACAACTTGCATGGCTTGTAAGCTGTGTGTACTGGCGTGTACGCCCAACGTACTTTCCTGTGAAGCCATTTTCTTCAAACCTCTTAAAACCATAAGATACTACATCCAACTATAGATCTGATTCCAATAACCCTTCTTAACCCATAAAGTTGATCACTTGGTGGCTTGCACCTTACCAAATGAGATTAAACATGTAAAAATAACAACTATCTTCATGGAAATGGCTAGATCTCTTGCATGGATGCAACTGGGACTTAAAGATTGCAACTTTACTTCTCAAGGGACTGAAATAGCTTCATGGGTGGCAACCCTATGTCCAGAAATGGATTTGCACCATAAAAATCTGTTCTTGAAACAAAAAAAGGACAATATCCATGAGAACCTAGATCTATGATGTAGAAGCAACCAGATGAGAACTTTATACCTTCAATAGGCTAAAAATGATGTAAAACCTCTGGATCTACAAGCTCTCTTCAATCTCTTGCTTCTTCTCTAAACACCTTCTTCTTCAAAAGCACCAAAATATTCCTCTAATGGCCTCCAAAATCACTCAAATGAGGTCTAAGGGTCGATTTCTAGGGTTTAGAGGGTGTTGGCTGAAGATATTAGGGTTAGGTTATGAGATAATGAGCTTAAATAGGGTCCAAGACCATAAAATTGGTTTCAGGTCTAATTAGCATACGCCCAGAATAGGTATGGTACGCCTAGCATACTCCGAAGAACATTCGCGACCATCCTAGTCAGTACGTTCAACGTACTCAAAAGTAGGCCCAATGTACTGCCATCTTCACTAGTACGCCCAACGTACTTATCTAAGCCTGAAACCACTAAACTTCCGAAGGCCATAACTTCTTCATTATAAATCCGTTTTTGACGATCCTTATATCCACGAAAATGTAACGAGAAACCCTACACTTCATATCAACTCATATCTTGCTTAAGACCTTCCAAAAAGAAGTTCATTTCCCACAAAAGCCCAAACTAACACTTTACCGAAATACCCCTAGGCTCCAAAACACAAACTAAACATCCGGATCGCTTCAAATTCATCACTCGCACCTAAAATGGCCTAGATATTACCCTTTTCAAAAGCCATAATCCTCATGATGACTGGCCTTCAGGCCACAGCCTCATACTAGGAGTCATTTCAGAATAGGGCATTACAACTCTCCCCCACTTAAATTAGATTTCGTCCTTGAAATCATTCATTACCATCCCCGATAAACCAGACGACCTGAACAATACGGCCACAAACTTGAAAATAGCATAGCCTTAGCAAGGTCTGAGTTCCATAATGGTCTATCTTCCTGACTGACCGCCTATGCCCTAACTACCATGCCAAAACCTCATCGAGTAAGTGACCAATGCATATTCCCCATTGCTGATAATCTAAATGCTATCATTAGAAACAAAATCCCTGTCCATAACTAGTTGTAGATTACTTATACTTGACAAAAGGCTTAGATAATCCTTCGAGTAGAAGATTCATCCCTATAAGAGTTAGACTCATATGAGAGCTAGGCAACATGTTCAAATCAACTACTATGAGATTATTTAATCCCACTACAAGTGACAAGTCCCTTCCAAATAATTCAGTTGCTTCTCCGGTACTGGAATTCCTACGACACCAATACTGTCTGGTACTCTAAAACTACCCGCAACATAGAATTACCTGAAACACTAAACTATCTGAATCACTAAATTGCCTGAAACATTGAACTGCCTGAACAGTATGTTGCTACATGGTTGCTTCCCCAAGGTCCACCGGGACCTCCCTGGTTCCAATCTATCTGGAATGCGGACGCCCCGTCGGGTTGCTAAGTCTAGAGTAATCTCACAGTCGCCCCACATGACTTCCAAGCATAATCCTTTTTATCAACAATTGCCACAAGTTCTCTTGCCACGGTGGATCTAACGACCTGGTGATCTACGGATCGAGTCTATACACACAGTCCGGACATTAACAAATTCCAAAGCTAAAATTGATTGCTACACGACCAATGGTAGCCTATATCTCAAATGACCTTAAATGGCCCATTTCTTCCTTGATCTAATAACCGTAGTGGTGATCCCATGGTCTCATCATTGGCTTAAACAAATCTAATTCATCTGGAGAAATCTGTAACCAATCTATGGATTTTCCACGCCTTCACTGTTGCACCCGAACTTGTCGGTACTATTGTTCTCCTCTGTCACACCCCAAAATCGGAACGGCGGAAACGTTCTGGGGTGGATGACGTCATGTCAAGTATCACAACACATGCATTATAGTAATCAAAGTACAACAAAACATTGCATTAATAGTAATAGTTTTACAAGGTTACATTACAACAATTTAAAGTAATACAAGTAATGGAATAAATACAGCGTGGTACTAAGCTATCTTCATTAACAGCTCCGGGGATGTACCTGTCTAATGCTAACCTGAGAATACAAGTTATTTGAAAAGCGAGTATCAGCATTTTTACAATGCTGGTGAGTTCATAAGCATTTAGTGACATTTCATTCAAATAACTTAATAAAGTGATAGTTTAAGAGATTTCAGTGTATTAGAGTTCTTTCCAGAAAATCCTATATTTTCTTTAATAAAAGCAGCCTTCTACCAAGACTGGTCAGTGTAATATGGTAAGAAAAGTTTCCCTTAGTTGCCAATAATATCAAAATACTAAATTGGATTATTAAAGAAAGCAGAGGCATCAGGGAATAACATATGCCTCAGCAGTGAGGACTGCTGACTAAGGCAAAAGAGTCATAGACTCCAGGAAAGTATCGAACTAACGACACGCCTGGTTCAGTCTAACAAATGGAGAAACAGACCCCCGAAGGTACCAAATGAAAGGTACAACTGGTAAGGTCTGAAACAGTGAACGCAGACCGAAGACGATACCAAATGGAAGGTACATCTTTCAAGGTCAAACAGTGATAACAGACCCCAGACGGTATCAAACGAAAGATACATCTTGTAAGGTCAAACAGAGATAACAGACCCCAGACGGCATCAAATGAAAGATACATCTAGCAAGGTCAAAACAGTGTGACTCTGAAAAAGGTGACATCAGCATACAGTGTAAATCACTGACGAAATACTGTTACCTTAAAACCATGAATTGTAAGGCAACCCAGGATACTCATAACCATACTGACTAGAGTTCTAGACGCTCTACAAGCATCTATATAATGTAACATTTGTCACCCCTTGGCTTGGTAGGCCGTGGAGTGTAGCTAGCAGTCAGGGTGCGGGGTTGTCAATCCTGTATAGGCCTATACACACAATGTTCGCTCTCCCTACAGGAGACTCTGGTTACCAACTAGACGACGGAGAAGGCCGCGTCCCGAAGATGCATCCCAAATAGAGGATAGTGTGTTACTAGGAGGGAGTGCGTTTCTTATGTAAGTGTAGACTAGAGGTATAGATTCTTAACTGAATTGACTGAAGAAAACTCGTATGTCTATGCTCGTATATATAATATATAACTAATGAATCGAACGACCTTCAGATGGACATCCGATCCCACCAGACCACATCTCAACGAAGAATAGTAAATAGGGCGGACAAGCCTTCCTAAGTCCTTCAATCATTATTTATATGCATCTATACAAGCATAAACATACATCTAACTACGCTTGAGTGTGTATCATACAGTGAAGTATAAGTGTACAGTGGAACATCTGAGTCGTGAAGTATAAGTGTACAGTGGAACATCTGAGTCGTGAAGTATAAGAGTACAGTGGAAAATCTGAGTCATGAAGTATAAGTGTACAGTGGAACATCTGATTCGTGAAGTATAAGTGTACAGTGGAACATCTGAGTCGTGAAGTATAAGAGTACAGTGGAACATCTGAGTCGTGAAGTATAAGTGTACAGTGGAACATCTGAGTCGTGAAGTATAAGTGTACAGTGGAACATCTGAGTCGTGAAGTATAAGAGTACAGTGGAACATCTGAGTCGTGAAGTACAAGTGTACAGTGGAACATCTGAGTCGTGAAGTATAAGTGTACAATGGAACATCTGAGTCGTGGAGTATAAGAGTACAGTGGAACATCCGAGTCGTGAAGTATACGTGTACCGTGTGGGATAATCGAACCATGAAGTATAAGCGTACCAAGTATAAGTGTATCACGAAGCAGAGACAACAATAAGTGATGTAAGAATGTCTATCAAGTATAAGTGGAGTAAAGTCGTTATCCAGTATAAGTGAAGGAGAAATCGTATCACTAAGTAAGAGCGTGAATAAGTATAAGCGTCATTAAGTATAAGCGACTATAGGTATAAGTGAAAGTGTTACCGAGTCAGAGTATAAAATAAGTATAAGTGAAGCTGCAGTATTTTATAAGTAAAAGTATACGCCGAAAAGGGAAATCTTTAATGAAAAATCTTTATGCACAGAGAAATTCATAAATTGTATTCCTTCATAAAATACGTTTAAAACCTTAGAGGATCTTCCATAAACCAGTTTAGAATGAATTTGAATAAATCAGTATAAGTAAAAGTTATGAAACAGGTAAAAGTCATTTTAGTGTCCCACTCGGTAAAACAGTGTAAAGTGGTAAAATCTAGTGCATGCGGGTTATCAATCATATGCGATTGACATGATAACTAGCATGTTTAACTTGTATTCCCCCCCCCCTATAAAACATTTAAAAGCATTTAAAAGGTTCATTCAGGGGTATGAACTCACCTGGTGTAAGTAGGTCCAACGAGAGTGCTGATTGGGCGTTCGGGGTCACGCAAGGACTTGAACACACACAAGGACCTATTTTAACATATGTTCACATACAATTAGCATATAATATACTAATTAAACAATTATCCACACTCAAAGGAGTGGAAAACACTTTTGGTTGAGTGTTTGGGGTCCCGGGTAGCATTTACGGGTGCTAAGGGTCTCTTATCAGTTGTGGGACTTTGCTATACTCACATATCAAGTGTGTAAATGGATTTAAAACACCAACATGGACCAAACAAGGAGTTTACGGCCCAACCTAAGGGAGTTTACGGCCGTAAACTCCCAAGGTCCTACTCTTGTGTGTTTGATGCTTCTAGCTTGTTCATTGAATTATTCTAAGCATTTTTCCTAAAGGGCATGAGTGGATTTCAGTTTCCTAAGGGCCCTATAATGGAGTTTACGGCCTAAGAACAACTCCTAAAGGATTTTACGGCCGTAAACTCTAAATCATTAAGTTTGGTGATGTTTCAAGCCCCTAATGCCTTTCTAGTGATTTCTAATGAAGTCTGATGCTATTTTGGGTGATTAAAACCAACATTTGAGGGGGTTTTGGGGACTTTACGGGCTAGATAAATGCTTGGGCCGTAAACTCCAAGAAATCCCTCATTTTCCTTGTGTTTAAGCCCTTAGATCCTTCCTAACATTTTATAGAGATAGCCTATGGTCATTTGGGGGACAAAAACTAACTTTTAGGCATGATTTAGGGTGTTTACGGCCTTGACCCTTGTCTGGGCCGTAAAATCCTTTCTTTAAATCATTTTGGAGTGTTTCAAGTGTCTAAACTCAAGAGGATAAGTCCCTAAATTATGTAATAAGCCCTAGGATGAGTTTGGTGCACATTTGGGACATTTTGACATGATTTTGAGGAGTTTACGGCCTAAACTTGTGCTTGGGCCGTAAACTCTTGTTTGAGTCCTAAAATCATGCCTTTTAATGTTTAAACACTCCTAGGCTATATCCCCTAATTATTCCCAAGCTTATGGACAAGTTTAGAGGCATGTTTGGCACCAATTTAGGGGATTTACGGCCCTAGAGTGTTCCTGGGCCGTAAACTCCTTATTCCATGCCTTCTTGGATGATTTTTGGGCTATAAACATAAATCACTATGTTTAGAATAAGCTAGGGTAAGCGGACATACAATTTGGAAGCGTTTGGTTGTGGTTTCGGGGCGAAAACGGGTCTAGAGAGAGAGTATAGAGAGAGAGTGTAAAAAAGTCTTCAATAGACTCCACTCACCCTTATATAGGGTTTTGATTCGGGGCACAGTGGAATTCTACCCGATACTGCCGTTAAACGGGGCTTTTGGTCGCACCCGATTTAGTGTTCGTAATAATAAAACTTGACATTTTCCAAATGAATGAAAATGTGTGTCCTGTGTTTTATTTCCTTTTTCACGACTTAACGACATGTAAACATACACAATTGAAATTTTTATTAAATTTGACGGCTTCTTATTAACGGAACTTTTGAACAGTGGAAAATTCCGTTAGCGGTAACGGTGAAATGTAACAGAACAACTTGGGTTGTCACATCATCCCCCCATTAGAGGGAATTTCGTCCCGAAATTCAGATCTAGGCAAGGAAGTAGGTATGAATGGCCAAGTAAAGGTAAGAGAGTACTTCCTATGTGGTTGTCCTTGCATCCCCAAGTGATCTCTGGTCTGTGTTTGTCATTTCAACAGACCCTCGCGTACGGGATGCGGATTCCGTCTCGTGTAGCTAGTGGGTTCCAACTGGTGTATCTACAAGGTTAGGGTTCTCGATGGATTATATCAAGATGAGTGAGGTACGAAGGGTGTTGTCGGGAATTCACGTATCAAGTCTAAGAAGTGAGTCGATCGAATGTGAACCTTGTGGTATATCCGAAAGTAGTAGCGGCCTGAAAAGGGTCGGACCATGTCTCCATGAGGATTCTCGGATGGTCCTAAGCTCTCGAAAAGGAGTAGAGCTTTTCAGTACTAAGAACATAGTGTACTTCTATGGCAAGATCAACACTGGCGTGATCGCCATTACGAAGTTCCTAACGTTCTCGCTTGTACTGGATGTGTAGTCCTTCAGGTTAGTCCTTAGGAAGCTCAGGTGGTCTTCGGTTTCGTGTTTTCTTTCAACTGGCTGATAGAGGCTTTCTAGATCGTCGAGTGGGTTGCGTGACTATGGTTATCGGTTTGCTATAGAGTGTCTATCTCGCGCTTGTGCAAAATGAACCTGCACTAACGAAGCTTGAGATACGGAAACCCTGAGGATCGAGGAGTTAGGGTTTCACTAGATGAACGTTGGACTATCTCGGGAGGTGGTTCTACTATCTCTGCGTGAGATAGTATTTGTGGAACACCTAACAGTCCAATGAATCTCCAAGACTGTGGTTTATTCTAGCATGGAAAGTGCGTGCTCTTGCATAACCCTTCGACTAACACCAAGGCTGGTGTCAAGTCTATAATCTCTTCAGGATCAGGGTCACGAGGCTTAACGTAACTATGTTCGCACTTTACCAAGTATTCTTGGCTGTTAAGGTTATCCTGTGGTTCTCGGCATTCTAGTGTCCTCTTCGGAGAATGTATTCCATCGTCTACAGGGCGATGACGATTTCCTCCATGCAATAGGGTAGAGGATGATAGGCACCACTTGTCTATAACGAGGTGGACGAAGTGCCGGAGTAGTGCGGGCATATACTGCAACTACTCATCCGGAGATTCTGGTTTTTCTCGGTCTAGGTTAAATCTAGTGAGTATAGAGTCTTCTCACTTGGAACTTTTAAGAGTTCAACCCGTAGTGATTTTCTTGACTTCGGCTCCTATGTTATGGAATATGGTGAAGGTGTTTTGCTAAGAGGCCCGTGGTAGAGCTCATACTAAGCCTAACCGCAAATACTGCGTGTATGCGAGCAGTATACAGTTGAGGTCGGCGGGACGATCAGTTGTGCGACTCCACCCCAAACCCACAACCCAACGAGGAACAGGAAATAGGGAAGAAACACACACCTTTAATCTTTTTGATCTCAATTATATGCCGCCCTTATGCATATACCTGATTATAGCGGTCAGTCTCATGAGTTCTATTCTCTAGGTTCACGAACCTAATGTGCGAGGTGCGAAGGGTCTCTCGGGGGAAATATACGGAGTCTGCTTCGGTTGGTTGTCGTCATCTAGAGTATCTTGTAGTGTGTTTCACTTTGGTGTTCATCTGACTACGAGGGGTCGGTCAACAGTGTATGGTACCCTCCGGTGGGTACTTCGAAAGGTTTGAGATAAGAGGGACGATTTTTACGGGTCGTATTAGGTTGGTTTATTTGTGTTAGGTTCAGGTTCGGAAGAACCTTTATTTGTCGATATGGCTATGGAGAAAGTTCTTTTTACACAGCACTTAAGGATTTACACACGGTTGCACGAAATCAAACCATGATCAACAGAGTCATCGAAGTTGGCACACTTCGACATGATATAAAGTGAAGATCGATAGAGTCATGTGCCGAACAGGCACACAAGTTCGAGGCGTCTCGGGTTTCGTCCTACGTATCACTACCACGGATACTTGGACCGATAGATTCGACGCGGAACTATAGAGAGTTCTAAGTGTTTCCGAATAGAGTATCTTTTCATGAACGGATTCTCACAAGGCGTTTCTATAATCGCCTCACATATACTAGTCATGTACATTTAAGGTGGGGAGGACTGTTGACTGAGCGACCCCGCCCTAAATCCACAACCAAACGAGGAACAGGAGATGGGGCGGCATTCGCTCACTCTAGGTCTGTCCATCTTAAATATACATGGCCGTAACGTATATGTTTAGCCACTATAGTTTTACCTAATAAATTTTAAATTTTATAATAGTGCTGTGACTTTCGCCTTGCTGGAAAGAATTTACATTGAATTAGTCTTTTAATGTATTTAGCTTTGTTATCTGAGATCGAGAGTCGTACCAAAAATCTACCGAGTTCCTTGACGTTTCTCCCTAAGCAGTAGTGTCAGGCTCCTTCTGTGTCTTTGTCTTTTCCTTCGGTTAGGCAATCCTTCTTGAAGTGTCTGAACTCGCCACATAGGCGGCAAACCTGTGTGGCCGCTACATTGGTGATTGATGCAATACGTTCCACCGGAGTTCTGCATACACGAGCAGTATGCCCCTTCATGTGGCACCTAGCACAATAGAGTTCTCGGCAGGCACCATGATGATGGTAGCTGCACCTGCTGCAGTGGGGAAGGTCTCCTAGATACAGTCTTCTTGGAGTCGGGAAGGAAGGGTTGGCAGGGGTACAGACTGCCTCAGCTCATTGCCCATCGGAAGGTCCTTGAGCCGAGGTACTTCCCTCCTCTATCTTGAGTTTTCTCTTTATCGGGTTCAGTTGAGGTTCTTGGGTGGCTGAGTATGGAAGTGTGGGTTGATGCTATCCATTGTCAGGATTGGAATTTCCAACGGGCACCTTGCTAACATTGGCGTTGTTAGCATTCAGGTGAGCCATGACAGCTGCTACGGCTGCTGAAACTGCAGCTTGGAACGTAGCTTCATCAAATAGGAGAGTAGGTTTCTTGCTTGTGGATTGGTTACGCTTCTTCGGTGGCATGGTTTTTCCTACACGGAAAGGAATACAAGGTAATGAGAGATGATGGTTAACCCTGGACGTTTCTGTCCTGAACGTATTAGGCATAATATTTTTCCCGTGCCTCGGGTATTGGTTGTATGAGTGTCGACCTACATCCCTATGATGTAGTCCTGGTAATCGAAGTGAATGTATGAGTATCAGAAAAAGGCCATAAGATGCGAGTCGTTCCTACTAAGTTACCTTTATACTAAGAAAGGTTTCACTCTCCAGCCTGGAGAGATTTGAGAACAGTTCGGAACGAAGCTGCGAAAAGAGAGGCTCATGAGGGCTTATGGCTAAACAACTTCACAGAGGTGTGGGGATCCGCTCTAAGCGTATTACTGGCAACTGGAACAAGGCGATTTACCTAACACATAGCGTGAGCAGTGTAATCACTAACTCACTAAATTGTATTATTTTATGGGTGTATTAGCATGACGAACACGAGGAAAAGACACTTTTCGGGTTCCACGTGCTGGCTCCCTCGGTCTGCCTCGTATCTTTGACTGGAATTGGCGTTGGTTTCCTTCGGGTAGTTCCCTAGGGTTCTCTTCTCGTATGGACATATTAAATTTCTACTCCGCCTTTCTTCTAATTCCAACTATGGGTGTCATCAATTCATGATGGATGACTGGGAATCTCAGAAGTTTAGGCGAATTCCCCACCGATGTCCCTAAAAGAATATGGGCACTTGGTGCATTCAATAGTATCGACCCAGTTCATTTATTTCCGAATAGGAAGTCTTCTAAATGAACCTCTTCGGGGTCGGGATCAACTCTTCTGTTATGCACTGAAGTGGGTAGGGTTTTCTACAGGGTTCGTGCGAGAATGGAAATGTCTAAAGAATTCTAACAGATTATTAACATTTCGCTGGATGATCCACATCGAGTCCTGCTACGATTACACAGGGTATACAAATCATATATAGTTTAGATCCGATAGGCCTTCGAATACGTGATACTACTCTAGGACCACATCCCAACGAGGAAAAGGAAGTAGAGCGAAACCACACATTCTTAGCCTATAGGATCCTTATTATATATAACCTTGGAAGTATACCCTCTGTAGTTGTAGGTATATCAATAAGGATCTTTTAGTTCTCACACTAGGTTATCTATGTATCCTAAATACCCCTATGGTATTTTAATTCTTGTTTGGTTCTTATCTTTGAATATGGGTTCTGGGATTAGTGTGGATCTTTTAGTGTTCCAAAATACTCCTATAGTATTTTAACTTTATGTTTGGCTCTAGCAAATCCTAGTTGGTAAGTTTCAGACCTGTTGCACACCACAATCACTCCCGAGCACACGTTCATCACATCTCGAATAAAGGTAGTTGATCAGGTTACATTTATTCCAGCTTACGATTACATACTGCCCAGATTTGTCTGTAGTGCTCAACATCCGAAGACTTTTATTCTTGTTCTTCTTGTGATACTTGTGTTCGAGTGTTTAGATTCTGGATGTTATTATACTTTGGTAAAATATGGTTATATTTTAAAGTATAATTCTTGGTCAGAGTGTTTTATCCCTTTTGTATTTATAGGCTGTATATCTTTTATGAATTGATATACTTAGCTCACTATAAACAATGCTCTGATACCAATCTGTCACACCCCAAAACCGGAACGGCGGAAACGTTCTGGGGTGGATGACGTCATGTCAAGTATCACAACACATGCATTATAGTAATCAAAGTACAACAAAACATTGCATTAATAGTAATAGTTTTACAAGGTTACATTACAACAATTTAAAGTAATACAAGTAATGGAATAAATACAGCGTGGTACTAAGCTATCTTCATCAACAGCTCCAGGGATGTACCTGTCTAATGCTAACCTGAGAATACAAGTTATTTGAAAAGCGAGTATCAGCATTTTTACAATGCTGGTGAGTTCATAAGCATTTAGTGACATTTCATTCAAATAACTTAATAAAGTGATAGTTTAAGAGATTTCAGTGTATTAGAGTTCTTTCCAGAAAATCCTATATTTTCTTTAATAAAAGCAGCCTTCTACCAAGACGGGTCAGTGTAATGTGGTAAGAAAAGTTTCCCTTAGTTGCTAATAATTTCAAAATACTTAATTGGATTATTAAAGAAAGCAGAGGCATCAGGGAATAACATATGCCTCAGCAGTGAGGACTGCTGACTAAGGAAAAAGAGTCATAGACTCCAGGAAAGTATCGAACTAACGACACGCCTGGTTCAGTCTAACAAATGGAGAAACAGACCCTCGAAGGTACCAAATGAAAGGTACAACTGGTAAGGTCTAAAACAGTGAACGCAGACCGAAGACGATACCAAATGGAAGGTACATCTTCAAGGTCAAACAGTGATAACAGACCCCAGACGGTATCAAACGAAAGATACATCTTGTAAGGTCAAACAGAGATAACAGACCCTAGACGGTATCAAATGAAAGATACATCTAGCAAGGTCAAAACAGTGTGACTCTGAAAAAGGTGACATCAGCATACAGTGTAAATCGCTGACGAAATACTGTTACCTTAAAACCATGAATTATAAGGCAACCCAGGACACTCGTAACCATACTGACTAGAGTTCTAGATGCTCTACAAGCATCTATATAATGTGACATTTGTCACCCCTTGGCCTGGTAGGCCATGGACTGTAGCTAGCAGTCAGGGTGCGGGGTTGTCAATCCCGTATAGGCCTATACACACAATGTCCACTCTCCCTACAGGAGACTCTGGTTACCAACTAGATGACGGAGAAGGCCGCGTTAGGAGGGAGTGCGTTTCTTATGTAAGTGTATACTAGAGGTATAGATTCTTAACTGAATTGACTGAAGAAAACTCGTATGTCTATGCTCGTATACATAATATATAACTAATGAATCGAACGACCTTCAAATGGACATCCGATCCCACCAGACCACATCTCAACGAAGAAAAGGAAATAGGGCGGACAAGCCTTCCTAAGTCCTTCAATCATTATTTATATGCATCTATACAAGCATAAACATACATCTAACTACGCTTGAGTGTGTATCATACAGTGAAGTATAAGTGTACAGTGGAACATCTGAGTCGTGAAGTATAAGAGTACAGTGGAACATCTGAGTCGTGAAGTCTAAGTGTACAGTGGAACATCTGAGTCGTGAAGTATAAGTGTACAGTGGAACATCTGAGTCATGAAGTATAAGAGTACAGTGGAACATCTGAATCGTGAAGTATAAGTGTACAGTGGAACATCTGAGTCGTGAAGTATAAGTGTACAGTGGAACATCTGAGTCATGAAGTATAAGAGTACAGTGGAACATCTGAGTCGTGAAGTATAAGTGTACAGTGGAACATCTGAGTCGTGAAGTATAAGTGTACAGTGGAACATCTGAGTCGTGAAGTATAAGTGTACAGTGGAACATCTGAGTCATGAAGTATAAGAGTACAGTGGAACATCTGAATCGTGAAGTATAAGTGTACAGTGGAACATCTGAGTCGTGAAGTATAAGTGTACAGTGGAACATCTGAGTCGTGAAGTATAAGAGTACAGTGGAACATCTGAGTCGTGAAGTATAAGTGTACAATGGAACATCTGAGTCGTGAAGTATAAGTGTACAGTGGAACATCTGAGTCGTGAAGTATAAGAGTACAGTGGAACATCCGAGTCGTGAAGTATACGTGTACCGTGTGGGATAATCGAACCATGAAGTATAAGCGTACCAAGTATAAGTGTATCACGAAGCAGAGTCAACAATAAGTGATGTAAGAATGTCTATCAAGTATAAGTGGAGTAAAGTCGTTATCCAGTATAAGTGAAGGAGAAATCGTATCACTAAGTAAGAGCGTGAATAAGTATAAGCGTCATCAAGTATAAGCGACTATAGGTATAAGTGAAAGTGTTACTGAGTCAGAGTATAAAATAAGTATAAGTGAAGCTGCAGTATTTTATAAGTAAAAGTATACGCCGAAAAGGGAAATCTTTAATGAAAAATCTTTATGCACAGAGAAATTCATAAATTGTATTCCTTCGTAAAATACGTTTAAAACCTTAGAGGATCTTCCATAAACCAGTTTAGAATGAATTTGAATAAATCAGTATAAGTAAAAGTTATGAAACAGGTAAAAGTCATTTTAGTGTCCCACTCGGTAAAACAGTGTAAAGTGGTAAAATCTAGTGCATGCGGGTTATCAATCATATGCGATTGACATGATAACTAGCATGTTTAACTTGTATTCCCCCCCCCCCTATAAAACATTTAAAAGCATTTAAAAGGTTCATTCAGGGGTATGAACTCACCTGGTGTAAGTAGGTCCAACGAGAGTGCTGATTGGGCGTTCGGGGTCACGCAAGGACTTGAACACACACAAGGACCTATTTTAACATATGATAACATATGTTCACATACAATTAGCATATAATATACTAATTAAACAATTATCCACACTCAAAGGAGTGGAAAACACTTTTGGTTGAGTGTTTGGGGTCCCGGGTAGCATTTACGGGTGCTAAGGGTCTCTTATCAGTTGTGGGACTTTGCTATACTCACATATCAAGTGTGTAAATGGATTTAAAACACCAACATGGACCAAACAAGGAGTTTACGGCCGTAAACTCCCAAGGTCCTATTCTTGGTTGTTTGATGCTTCTCGCTTGTTCATTGAATTATTCTAAGCATTTTTCCTAAAGGGCATGAGTGGATTTGAGTTTCCTAAGGGCCCTATAATGGAGTTTACGGCCTAAGAACGACTCCTAAAGGAGTTTACGGCCGTAAACTCTAAATCATTGAGTTTGGTGATGTTTCAAGCCCCTAATGCCTTTCTAGTGATTTCTAATGAAGTTTGATGCTATTTTGGGTGATTAAAACCAACATTTGAGGGGGTTTTGGGGAGTTTACGGCCTAGATAAATGCTTGGGCCATAAACTCCAAGAAATCCCTCATTTTCCTTGTGTTGAAGCCCTTAGATCCTTCCTAACATTTTATAGAGATAGCCTATGGTCATTTGGGGGACAAAAACTAACTTTTGGGCATGATTTAGGGTGTTTACGGCCTTGACCCTTGTTTGGGCCGTAAACTCCTTTCTTTAAATCATTTTGGAGTGTTTCAAGTGTCTAAACTCAAGAGGATAAGTCCCTAAATTATGTAATAAGCCCTAGGATGAGTTTGGTGCACATTTGGGACATTTTGACATGATTTTGAGGAGTTTACGGCCTAAGCTTGTGCTTGGGCCGTAAACTCTTGTTTGAGTCCTAAAATCATGCCTTTTAATGTTTAAACACTCCTAGGCTATATCCCCTAATTATTCCCAAGCTTATGGACAAGTTTAGAGGCATGTTTGGCACCAATTTAGGGGTTTACGGCCCTAGAGTGTTCCTGGGCCGTAAACTCCTTATTCCATGCCTTCTTGGATGATTTTTGGGCTATAAACATAAATCACTATGTTTAGAATAAGCTAGGGTAAGCGGACTTACAATTTGGAAGCGTTTGGTTGTGGTTTCGGGGCGAAAACGTGTCTAGAGAGAGAGTGTAAAAAAGTCTTCAATAGAATCCACTCACCCTTATATAGGGTTTTGAGTCGGGGCACAGTGGAATTCTACCCGATACTGCCGTTAAACGGGGCTTTTGGTCGCACCCGATTTAGTGGTCGTAATAATAAAACTTGACATTTTCCAAATGAATGAAAATGTGTGTCCTGTGTTTTATTTCCTTTTTCACGACTTAACGACATGTAAACATACACAATTGAAATGTTTATTAAATTTGACGGCTTCTTATTAACAGAACTTTTGAACAGTGGAAAATTCCGTTAGCGGTAACGGAGAAATGTAACGGGACAATTTGGGTTGTCACATCCTCGTGATCTGCCATCACTTCGATACTACCTTCCAACCTAGTGAAATGCATGCCAACCATCGCAGGTTTACAACACTCTAATGCTATCTGACAACTTGGTGAATGTTACGGCTGCACCTGCAGACTTAAAACATTCAATCACTATCTGGATGCTAGTGGATGTTACAACTACACTCGCAAACTTACAACACTCTAACACTACTTGGCTGCTAGTGAATTCTACGACTACACTCGCATACTTATAGCACTTCCACACCATCTGGTTGATAGTGAATGCTACGGATACACCCGCAGACTTTCAACACTTCCACACTATCTTGATGTTAGTGAATGCTACGGCTACACCCGCAGACTGACAACACTCTAACACTATCTGGCTGCTAGTGAATGCTACGACTACACCCGTAGACTTACAACACTTCCACACTATCTGGCTGCTAGTGAATGCTACGGCTACACCCGCAGACTTACAACACTTCTACAATATGGTTAACACACACTCGACCTAACACTCATTACACTTGAGTCTTAACTGGGGCTCTAACCTGGTTACTGAAACTTGCTTGCCAAAGCCAAGGAAAAGCGTAAACCAAATGTTGGAACGTTTTCTGAACTCCCAGCTCATCCAATCCTCAATAAAGACGACCACTCGACCATCTCCCATTCTGATGAAAAAATCTCTAGCATGGTTTCCCAACCAATCATCAGCTAATCGTGCATACACGAACTCAACTTTGGGAAGTTTTCCCTAACTCCCCGCTCACATTCTCCTTCATCCAAATAGCCACCTGGGCTGCTTTCCTCCTCAACAATGATGAGTACCCAATCCAGTCTCGCACTTACTCCTACTTCTGACCACTTGGGTGGTTATCCCCCACTTTGATTCATCTATCTCCTTATAGCTTAGAGCCAGAAAAGGATTCTCAATCCTTTTCTCCATCTAATGGTTGATCTGCTGACAACCAATACTTATTATTTCTAGTGCTCCAAAACTAACCAATACCGAATCTGAACCAATCTGAAAGACTAACAGAATACCTCCCAAGCCCCTCATATACTTGCTACAGTGACCGTATCCTGAGAACCTGCTTAAAAGGGAAACATCTTCGAACTACTACTCTAACATCCAAGGCATGCAGATGGCATATAACTTAATCATAAGTAGGAAACATAATATTCTGAAATATACTTACTAAAATCGATGCAGTACCATAACAAAAAAATCATAAACAGCAGCTGAATTGAAATACATACCAGTGATCTATTGCGACTCGGTCTTGACTTCCTGTTGAACCATGGGCACTGGAACTTGAACTCTCTCCACCTCCAAAATAGGACAACAAGACTTTAAAATGACCTGGCTGGTGACAATGAAAACATATCTGATCCTTCTTGCAATCCCGATGTACATGCCCTCTTTCTCCACATTTGAAACACCTAAACTTGTGACTAGCAAACTCATGGGTTCCCTCATACTTGCCACAAACCTCAAGATCTCCATGACTTCCCACACTCAAGTCAACTGAGTCGGAACCTCCACATTCCTTTAATCGTCCTGATGTTGGCGTCCACTTTATTTTCCCTAACTACACATCCAAACTAAACTACCCTATCAACCACCTGAACAGTCGTTGTCTGACCCTGAAACCTAGCGGTTACCATGCTAGTAACATGCTCAATAATGTCGGGTAACTCCTCGCGTACGACCCGTGAAACCTCCACGGCAATCCAATCCTGAAGTGAACTATCCTGGAGACAAGGTGCGTAACCCACCTCTGATCCCTGATGACAATAGCTAATAACATGATCCTCCCTACTAAGGGATCCCAGGGATCTATAAACATTTCTCTCCAGAGGAACCCCTAACATGGAAACCATCTCAGCGCGAAAGGCTCCCAGCCTCTCATCCAAAATCTCCAATATACCCTCCTTAACCGTACAAAATATCACAGGAGTCTGGTCTAGGATATTGTGTGTAATCTCTGCTGATACTAACTCTCTCATCTGCTCCCCGAGCCTGACTCTTCACTAGCACCTGAACTGCCCACTGGCCTACTCAGTAGTACGAGCCCATACTACCTTCCACATCTATCCGTACTTTCCTCGAGAATTGCCTCGACTCCACCAAGTCCCTTTCACTACTACTATTGCTCCCAGAACTACTCTCATCCTGGGCTTTCCCTAGGGTATCCTCCAACCCACACCCAATACTCAGGTACTGAAGGTATCTTTATAATTCTAGTTAGCCACTACCTGAATACCATCACATGTGACAAGTCTTAGATAATCCTTCGAGTAAAGGACTCGTACCTACAATGGTTAGACTCATACAAGAGTTGTGCAATAGTGCCACATTCAGCACTCTGAGATTATTTAACCCTGATCACATGTGACTTGACGTATTCACCTGATGGCTAACTCCTATCACTCAGAGTCCTACAAAGCACAAAGCAAGTAGCATTCAGAAAAAGGGAAAGTCTAACCATATTATCCAATCATATTATTCTATCCTATACTCAGGAATTTAGACATTCAATTCAAAGGCTCACCTAATCAGGCATAACCTAAACATGTTATCCTATCACTTACTGGTCAGTACTAGCATGAAAGTCTACAAGCACATACAATAGGCATATAAGGCATCTCTTCCTAGATCCTTAGCTCTAGTCTAGCATGCAGTTCTCATATTTATAACATAACATAACATAAACTTGTATGGGTAATTTGGGAGTACTTACTTGAGCTCGGCTGATTGCATGCATCGCACCCTTTTTCTCTTTTTAAAATTATTTTCCTTCTTAAAATTTCTTTTCGCTTTTTCTAAAACTCTTTTCTTTTCTTAAAATTCCTTTTTACAAAAATTGATTTTCCTTTTGAAAATTTTCTATACCAATTCCTTAGTTTGAGTTCAGACACACCCGAAAGTGTGCCCGAATCCCTCAAACCAAGGCTCTGATATCAACTTGAAACATCCCAAAAATACAAGCCAAAAATTTTGTTTTTAAAATCATGTAACAAACATAATGTTATCACCATAAGATAAAATCATTAAGCATGTATCTCAAAATCTCATAAAATTTTTCAACATATAATAGTCTCATAATAAATATCAGAGTAAGCTCCCAGGCTAATAGACTATGGTGTGTGCCATGACATCAGCTCGAGCCTTTCACTTTGCTAGCTGAAGTACCTGAAACCAAAACTGAAACTGTAAGCACGAAGCTTAGTTAGCTCCCCCAAACTACCACATACCATAAAAAGCACATATATCAAATAACATAACTCTGGTACTACTCCCACTGCATTGGGACGAATCCAGGCATCAGCTTACCCGGCATAGGACTCCTGTCCGACATCAGGCTCACCCTGGGATCTGACAACATCAGGCATCGGGCTTACCCAGACACATACCTAACATAATCACATAATCTGCATCGGGTTTGCCCCGGCATCGGACCGAAGCCCAAAACAAATAACATATAACACCTAAACTAGCAAACATCAGGCTTGCCCCGAAATACATAATACACAACATAATGACTGACAAACATCAGGCTTGCCCCGACATCGGGCTTACCTCGGAACACATAACATATAACATAATCACATATACTGCATCTGGCTTGCCCGACATCGGACCGAAGTCCAGAACATATAACACATAACACATAAACATGCATGAATCATAAAGACATCAAGCATACATAACTGTTGGATAAGGTGTCTAAGTCCATAACTTATTTGGTATATACTTGACCCGACCGGCATGGTCCATTTGGGTTGCATCTCATCCAAACTATTATGGATAATTTTATGAGAGTTATACACATATGTTTATTAATATATTATGGGTTATAATATATTAATATGAAATTATGTTATTTAATTAGTTTTAGTCTTAAATTAATTATGAATTAATTTAGAGATTAAAAGGAAGACTAATTAGATTATGGGCTATTTGTTTTATATAGTGTGGGCTAATACTCATTTGTTAATGGGCTAGGCTTATGTGGAAGTCCATGGATGATCCATGGAGCTTTTAACCCATGGATCCTTGGAAAGGAAAAGACATGGGTTATTAGGGTTTCACCCTAACCATGCACACTATATAAGCATGCTTATGGAGCATGAAATGAAGCCTAAGAGAAAACTAGTGAACTAGTGTGTGTGTGCATGTGTGTGGCCGATTTTATACAAGGTGTATACTCTCTCAAAGTTTTCCAAGAGTTTGTGGTGTTTGTGATTCCATTTGAGGCATTCACACTATTCGTGCTTGGCCCTCAAACTCCTAAGAACCAAACTCACCAAAAGGTATGTAATCTCTTCTAACTCTTTTATGCTGAAATGTTCCCCATGCCATGTTAGATAGGTTATAAAACTTGGAAAATTATTATTTTGCATGTATTTAGACAAACATAGATCCAAGGTTTATTAGGGTTGCATGCACACTTAGGAAGTGTTAGATTGCTCAAAACCCAACAGTGGTATCAGAGCCTAGGCTTGCTTGTTTGATACTTGATGCAAAATAGTGAAAAAAGTCGAAATCATTGTTGTCTGCATGGTGGACTCGCCGAGTCCATTGGGGGGACTCGATGAGTCCAAGGCAAACTTCAACCTACTCGACGAGTCAGTTCATGCACTCGACGAGTAGGATCGAAAGAGTGCAGATTCTCGACTTTTGCTGCTGGAAATGGACTAGAAACATTACCCTAAATTGTTTTGGTGTTATAAAACTTATTTTAGTTGGTGTAATGGTTGTTCTAATCCATTTACAATAGCATATATCAAAATTCCATGATTTTATGTGTTCATATAATTCTTGAATTTTTGATGATCATGTTCATGTTCTTATGAATTTAGAAAATGATAGGAATTATTTGCTGAATTGTTTAGGATTAATTCTTGATCATTTATGTGTTTTAATGGGATTCATAGTTTGTCCTCAAGTTATGGATTACCAAAGGTCACTTTTATTTAACACACACTTAAAACACATAAGTTACATGAAAATGAAGAGTCTTCATTTTTTATGAACCTTTAATTCATAAGTTATGAAATGAAGAGTTTTGCAAAGTTACAAAACTTGCCCTCAAGTTTTGGAATTTGTAAAGTTTCACACACTTTAATAAACTTTAATTCCAAACCTTAGAGTTTTAATAGTTAAAATTCAACCCTTATACTATTTATAACATTAATGGTTAATTATTATATATATGTATAAGAATAAGTCGTTTTACCGTTAGTAGGCCTCATTCACGAAGCCTGTCTATAAGGTGGGTATAACGTTGTTGCCTATAAAATGGCGACTTAATGGGTGTATACTCTCACCCACCGCTTGCTTGATCGGTGGAGGGTCGTTAGCCGAACGGGTAGAACAATGACTTTAAATCCTCATTAAAAGTATAATGAATATTATAAAATAACTAAACTCTTTTAATTCCCAATCTTAGTTATTTTAGGAAAAATGTGAACATGGTGCTAGTCCATGGAATTCACACTTTGTACCTTACCAAGTCGTTGGTGGAGCGTGTGTGGTTAACCGGCACACTAACTAGGACTAGTAAGGATCACGAAGGGTGACTTAATGTTTGTCATAGATCAATGGAGCGTGTGTGGTTAACCGGCACATTGATTAGGTGATAATATTAAGAGTACCAAGTGAATTAGTATGGTTATTCACACCTTGTTTTGTGATCCTCGGCATCCCAGTCACAAAACTTGAAGGGCACAATCGAGATTGAAACATGCCATTGAAAAGTTCAATGAATCTCAAAAGAATCTAGGAATTACAAATCCAATTAAACCTAATAAATCATTTCATTTTCATGGTGGAAATTGGTGAATCGTCATTCACCTACCTTTCAAATATATTATTACTTAGATTACGGCATCCCTCTTCTAAGTGTAATATATTGTGATTGGATCCTAGCCTTAATATTACATTTGGGTGTCTTATTAAGGATCATATATATATCTAATCTAAACTTACTCTCTTTCAGATGTCTTCCAACACTAATGCTTCAGGCTCTAACCCAACTGGTTCTTTCTCTCTCATGAATCTTTGTAGGAGGGTCATCTTTGATGGTTCCAACTTCATGGATTGGATTAGGAACATCAGGATGGTTACTCGTTACGAGGACAAGGAATATGTCCTCGATAAGGAGTTAAAAGAACTTGATGAGTCTACTGCTACTCCTGAGGAGATCGCTGAATTCAGGACTCATGAGAGAGATGCTACTAAGGTGGCATGTATCATGATGGCCACGATGACAGCCGAGCTCCAAAAGTCATATGAAGATTTCTACCCTTTTGAGATGCACCAAGACCTGATGGAAAGGTACCATCAGAGTGCTCGTCAGGAGCGGTATGAAATAATCTCCTCCATAATAACTACCCGCATGAAGGACGGTGAATCCGTCACGGGCGACATGCAAAAGATGCAAAGGTATGTGGACCGTTTGCTGAAGCTGAATGTTAACATCCCTGAGGAGTTGGCAATTGACATCATTTTGCACTCCTTGCCTTCTTGTTATGATCATTTTCGAATGACATATCATATGAACAAGGAGGAAGTTACCCTCAACAAGCTTCAAGGACTCTTGAAGACCACGGAATCCGGTCTTAAGGGTAAGGCGGTTGTTACCTCTACTACTCCTACTCCAACATCTACCCCTGTTTTAGCTATTGGGCAAGGCAAAGGGAAGAAGAGGAAGCACCCTTCGAAGGATACCAAGGGAAAGTCTCTTGAAGGCTCCTCATCAAAGACTAAGAACGGTTCTGCCACTCCTTCTGCCATTCCCAAGGATGCTGAATGCTTTTATTGCCATGAAAAGGCACACTGGAAGTGAAACTGCCCTAAGTACTTGCAGGATCTAAAGGATGGGAAAGTGAAACCTACCTATGCAGGGCCTAAGAAGAAGTGAGGATGTGGAGCACGGGAAGATAAACTTAATCATGGGGAATAGGAAGGCTTCACCTGTTTGGAGTTTATACTTTGTTGCTTAATAATGGGTTAAAATTAGATTTGAATAAATGTGTGTACTCGTCTGAAATGGTGAGGAATATTATTTCTTTTCATTCTTTGTACAAACAAGGTTTTACCTTTTCGTTTGATAATGAATGTAGTGGTATTAATGCTTTCTATAAAAATGTGTTTTATTTTAAAGCGTTACCTTGTGATGGTGTGTATGAAACTGTGTCGATTGTAGACAACTTAGGAAATAATGTGTTGTATATTGATTCTTCTACTAGCCTAGATAAATCATCATTGTGGCATTATCGTCTTGGACATGTAAACAAGAAACGCATAGGCCAACTCCAAAAGAGTGGAGTCTTGGAATCATTTGACCTTAAATCAGATGATAGTTGTGAATCTTGTCTACATGGAAAAATGACAAAATCACCCTTCACTGGAACTTGTGAGAGGGGTGGGGGTTTGTTGGACCTAATACATACTGATGTATGTGGGCCATTCAAAACCACCACAAGGGATACTAATCGGTATTATGTGACTTTTATTGATGATTTTAGTAGATATGGGTATGTCTACTTAATCAAACATAAGTCAGAAACCTTTGAAAGGTTTAAGGAATTCAAACAGGAAGTAGAAAATCAATTGGGCAGGAACATTAAGATGCTTTGATCCGATCGAGGTGGTGAGTATCTTAGCACCGAGTTCCTTGACTATCTTAAGGAGTGTGGGATTGTCTCACAATTGACTCCTCCGAGGACACCACAGCTGAATGGTGTAGCTGAGAGGCGTAATCGAACTTTGTTGGACATGGTTCGCTCTATGATGAGTTGATTTTCGTTACCAATCTCTTTTAGGGGGTATGCCTTAGAGACTGCCGCCCATATCCTTAATCTAGTCCCTACAAAGAAGGTTACCAAAACACATCATGAGGTGTGGACTCGGAAGGTTCCCAATTTGGACCACATCAAAATTTGGGGTTACGAAGCTTTCGTGAGGCGTGAAACTCATGATAAGCTTGAACCCCGAAGTGAAAGGTGTATTTTCATCGGCTACCCACAGAAATCCTTCGGTTACCTCTTCTACAGACCCAGTGAGAATGTGGTCTTTGTAGCACGAAGAGGGATCTTTCGCGAGAAAGAACTTATAAGCCAAGGAGACAGTGGGAGGCAGATTGATCTTGAAGAAATTCAAGAATCAATTGGTGAAGGAACCTCAGACACTAGCGATCAACCTGAGGAGGAAACTCCTGTTGATCCAGCTGACGAGTCTGTACCTCCGAGGCGTTCCACACGGGTTAGGAACACACCTTCATTTTATTATGGCTTTCATATTACTACGGAAGGTGATACGTTTATTAGTGATAGTACACTGGTAAATTTGGATGAACCTAGCAGTGTTAAGGAAGCCATGGCAGGCCCGGAGTCTGCTAAATGGAAGGAGGCTATGGACAGCGAGATACAGTCCATGTATGACAATCAAGTTTGGAACTTGGTTGACAATGTACCAGGCCGTAAAACAGTCGGGTGCAAATGGATCTTCATGAAGAAGACCGACATGGAAGGAAAAGTGCATACTTATAAGGCTCGACTGGTTGTGAAGGGTTTTACTTAAACTCAAGGTATTGATTATGATGAAACCTTCTCGTCGGTAGCAAAGATTAAGTCTATTTGGGTTATGTTAGCCATTGCAACATTTCATGATTATGAAATATGGCAAATGGATGTCAAAACCGCTTTCCTTAACGGAAAGTTGGCTGAGGATGTGTACATGAATCAGCCAGAGGGTTTTGTCAGTACAGAGTACCCTAATAGAGTATGCAAGCTTGAGAAATCCATTTATGGATTAAAACAAGCATCTCGTAGCTAGAATCTTTGTTTTGATGAGAAGGTAAAAGAGTTTGGCTTCTCGAGAAGCGAAGATGAGTCTTGCGTGTATGTCAGAGCTAGTGGGAGTATAGTTAGCTTCTTGGTACTGTATGTGGATGACATACTACTCATAGGAAATGACATCCCAACCTTGCAGGAGGTTAAGTCCTGGCTTGGGAAGTGCTTTGCTATGAAGGACCTAGGGGAGGCTACCTATATCCTAGGGATAAGGATATTAAGAGAAAGGAGTAGAAGACTAATTGGACTTAGTCAGAGTATCTACTTGGATAAGGTGTTGAAAAGGTTCAACATGGAGAATTCCAAGAAAGGAGATTTACCGATCCAAAGCAATACCAAACTAAGTAAGACTCAGAGTCCGAGTACAGAGGCAGAGATAGCTGAGATGAGCCAATTACCATATGCTTCCGTAGTTGGCTCAATCATGTATGCTATGACTTGTACTCGTCCTGATGTGGCATTTTCTTTGAGCATGGTCAGCAGGTATCAAAGGAACCCTGGCAAGGCTCATTGGACCGCGGTAAAGAACATTCTTAAGTACCTGCGGAGGACTAAGGATTGGGTCCTTATCCTTGGTGGCAGTGATGACTTGAAAGTATTAGGGTATAGTGATGCTGGTTTTCAGACTGATATGGATAATTTCTGCTCTCAGTCGGGCTGGATCTTTACCTTAAATGGAGGGGCAATTTCTTGGAAGAGTTCCAAGCAGGAGACGGTGGCTGATTCGACTTGTGAATCAGAGTATATAGCAGCGAGTGAAGCAGCGAAGGAGGCGATATGGCTAAAGAACTTCATCGGAGACCTTGGAGTTATACCAGCTATTAAGAAATCTATAGAGATTTTCTGTGACAACAATAGTGCGGTTACCTTAGCCAAGGAACCAAGAGATCATGGCAGATCCAGACACATTGACAGAAAATATCACTTCATAAGACACAAGATTGAAGAAGGACTCCTTGTGACAAGGAGGATATCATCGGATGAGAATCCTGCAGATCCCCTTACGAAGGGACTGACGAGGGTTAAGCATTTTCAGCATGCGAGACGCATCGGGCTGAGGGACGATATTAGTTTTGCAGATTAGATAGTTTTCCTGAAACTTGTAAAATGTAATCGACGTTTGATGATGAATAAAATTTGTGATTTATTTATGAGTAAAGTGTTACTATCATTGTCAATTATTTACTATTGTTTCAGCTTTGCATGTTTTGACTTCCAGAATAATTAATTTATTCAAACCTCCACAATCAATCATACGTCGGAAGTAGGTATGAATCAAGATTGTCATGAATTGGGTTTGTAGATGCCTTAAAGGTGTTTAGACATGGCAATGGTTGCTGCAACATTCATGAGTACTCATAAGTTATGAGTATTGGTATAAACCCACGCTCACTTGTATCACTTCATGGAATTTATCTCGAGTGATCGTGAGACGATAACATCATATAAATATTTAAACCTAGAGATATGAGTTATTACCTATGAGTTGGTTGTGCATTGATTGCACGTAAACGCATCAGTAACTTGATGTTATAAAACGTGCCTTTGTGTACAATTCAAATAAGTAGTAGAAGAAGCATATCAGTCGAAGTTTATCTGTTCCTTCTAGAAATAGAAGCGATATCTGGGTCTCTCGATGATTTTGTGTTGACCCATGTACCAGGCCTGGTCAGAACTAAACCGATGTGTTCAGTGAAGTTCTTCGTCAAACAAATCGGAAAATCGAGAAACAACTGCTTGACAATAAGCAAGACATAGTTCCATGTATTTGTCCGGCTGATATCATGAGAACATAGGGTTATGTGATCACTTATCTAAAATGGCGCTTCATAGTTCGACAGAGTCTTCATTTGTTCGAGGGAGTTTTCGAGAGTTACGATTGCTGGTTGGTTCCTGAAGTTATAGGCAAATACAGTTATTAGACTTATCCAAGTGGGAGTCTGTTGGATAAGGTGTCTAAGTCCATAACTTATTTGGTATATACTTGACCCGACCGGCATGGTCCATTTGGGTTGCATCTCATCCAAACTATTATGGATAATTTTATGAGAGTTATACACATATGTTTATTAATATATTATGGGTTATAATATATTAATATGAAATTACGTTATTTAATTAGTTTTAGTCTTAAATTAATTATGAATTAATTTAGAGATTAAAAGGAAGACTAATTAGATTATGGGCTATTTGTTTTATATAGTGTGGGCTAATACTCATTTGTTAATGGGCTAGGCTTATGTGGAAGTCCATGGATGATCCATGGAGCTTTTACCCCATGGATCCTTGGAAAGGAAAAAGACATGGGTTATTAGGGTTTCACCCTAACCATGCACACCATATAAGCATGCTTATTGAGCATGAAATGAAGCCTAAGAGAAAACTAGTGAACTAGTGTGTGTGTGCATGTGTGTGGCCGATTTTATACAAGGTGTATACTCTCTCAAAGTTTTCCAAGAGTTTGTGGTGTTTGTGATTCCATTTGAGGCATTCACACTATTCGTGCTTGGCCCTCAAACTCCTAAGAACCAAACTCACCAAAAGGTATGTAATCTCTTCTAACTCTTTTATGTTGAAATGTTCCCCATGCCATGTTAGATAGGTTATAAACCTTGGAAAATTATTATTTTGCATGTATTTAGACAAACATAGATCCAAGGTTTATTAGGGTGGCATGCACACTTAGGAAGTGTTAGATTGCTCAAAACCCAACAATAACTACATCTCTGAAACGCCTCGGCATCAGACTGAAGTCCAGAAACATGTAAACTGCATCGGGCTAACCCCGACATTAGGCTTACCCTAGCATACTCTACTACTTAAACGGGTCGGCCTTGGTGCCTTAGACCCGTTCCTACTGGAGTAAAACTCACCTCTCAAACTGGATGCTGAAAACTCGGGCAAGGGTATCTCTGTCAGCTGCTCCAACGAATCCCCCACTATTATGACCAAAATAAAGACTTAGTAAAAAATGAGAATCCATCTAAGGGTAAAATCACTATTTTACCCCTTTGATCTAAATTGGACCATGACCGAAGCCCAATCCTTTCTAGTCTTTCCAAACTCACTAAGGCCCATTAAAGTCCTCCAATGGCCCAATTTTCTAAGTTGGGCCCAACTCCTCAAATGGGCTTTCCATCTAAGCCCAAACTAGTCCTTTTCCCTTAACTGTCTCCTGGTGGCCCATCACGGCCCAACATCTGCTAAGCCGAAGGATTTACCTAAACCCAAGCCCAATAACGTAAAGTATAGAATCTGAGTGTACGTTGAGCGTACTCTTCTATAAGTTACGCGACAACTTGCATGGCTTGTACGCAACGCGTAATGGCGTGTACGCCCAACATACTCTTTTGTTAATCCATTTTCTTCAAACCTCTTAAGCCCTTAAGACACTAGGTCCAACTACATATATGAGTCCAGTAACCCTTCTTAACCCATAAAGTTGATCACTTGGTGGCTTGCACCTCACCAAATGAGCTAAAACTTGTAAAACTAACAACTATCTTCATGGAAATGGCTAGATCTCTTGCATGGATGCAAATGGGCCTTAAAGATTGCAACTTTACTGCTCAAGTGACTCAAATAGCTTCATGGGTGACAACCCTAAGTCAAGAAATGGATTTTCACCATAAAAATCCGTTCTTGAAACCAAAAAGGTACAATATCCATGAGAACCTACATCTACGATGTAGAAGCACCAAGATGAGAACTTTATACCTTCAATAGGCTAGAAATGAAGTAAAATCTCTGGATATACAAGCTCTCTTCAATCTCTTGCTTCTTCTCTAAACACCTTCTTCTTCAAAAACACCAAAATACTCCTCTAATGGCCATCCAAGCTCCAAAATCACTCAATTGAGGGCTAAGGGTCGATTTCTAGGGTTTAGAGGGTGGAGGCTGAAGATATTAGGGATAGGTTATGAGATAATGAGCTTAAATAGGGTCCAAGACCCTAAGATAGGTTTCAGGTCTGATTGGTATATACCCAGCATACGTATGGTATGCCCAGCATACTCCGAAGAACATATCTGACCATACTGGTCAATACGCCCTGCGTACTACCTTCTTCACTAGTATGCCCAGCTTACTCTTTGTGTACGCCCAGCATACTCAACTAAGCCTGAAACCACTAAACTTCCAATGGCCATAACCTCTTCATTATAAATCCATTTTCGACGATCTTTATAACCACAAAAAGGTAACGAGAAGCCCTACACTTCTATCAACTCATATATTCCTTAAGACTTTCTGAACAAAAGTCCATTTTCTACAAAAGCACAAACTGACACATTTCCAAAATACCCCTAGGCTCCAAAACACAAACCGAACATCCGGATCACTTCTAATACATCACTCGCACCCAAAATGGACTAGATCTTACCCATTTCAAAAGCCATAATCCTTATGATGACTAGCCTTCGGGTCACAGCCTCAGGCTAGGATTCAATTCAGAACAGGGCGTTACTATGTTAAACGATAGAACTAATCCTGGACATACACATGTTAGGACATAGACTCGAACGGCGACGTTTTCAAGCTGACACATACACCTACGAGTCTAAGGGACTTGTTAACATATCCCTCTTAGGAACGTCATGAAAGAATTAAAACGGCACCAGGCGTGGCCTAGTCAAAACCTAGTCTAAAGCCAATTTCGGGCCTTCGTCAACGCAAAGAACGTTGATATGGCGGTTAAGGCACAGAACTGTACCTTAACCCCTATTTCAGGAAGTTACATCTTAGCAAACGTTGGACCAATCAGAGAGTGCTACTCGCTCATTAGATGATAGTCATGATTTTCATAAACAATTAGGAGTTTCCTTCCCAGCGAATGGGGGAATGAGGCAAAAGGCGTGTTGAAGGACCCTCTAATATGGGTCCATCACGTCGCACCTCACATGGGAATCCTCAACAGAATTGGTTGAGAGATACGCCTCTAAAATAGCTATAAAAGGATCCATCTTCCTGACAAGGAAGGGGACTTACATCTCTCTTCCCTGTAATCTTCTACCATCTTTCTCAGATCTCATACTAACTTGATCGTTGGAGCTTTCTCCCGAGAACTCCTCCTGGATGTTGACTAATGGTCATTTCTATCTTTTGCATTGTGACAACTGGAGATGATACTCATACGGACCCCCTATGCAGTTTCGATTCTATGGTCTCTAGCATATCACAACAACTACCATAGGCAATGTATATTCGATGGACTTTCATGTTGCGAATGAATCCAGATATAAGGAGTGGGTCTCGCAGATCCCAGTTTGATGGTCTGGGATCGCTGCTCGAGAAGTTAATTTTGAATAGGTTTCTCGAGAGTGCCTCAATCTCATCTTTTGCATAGTGAGGTGTGCTCATCTTACGAGAGTTAGAGATGGTGAGTACATGTTTGTTGTCATAAGCATTTTTCTGCGATAGATCGGGATGCGATATGGCCATATGAGGCGGTGGAACATCCGAAGACAGTTACCGGAAACAGCTCTATAGTACTAGCTCTGCTATTTCTACCGTAATCGGTGGGACCTATGCCCTTAACACCTGTATCGGGACCTGTGCTCTACACTCGCGATGATGGTCGTTGTTTAATGCCTCCGATATTTTGAACAATTCTTCTACTGCTGTCCCAGATGTTGTTAGGTTTAGATCCAACTTTTGCAGAGAACCAACATTGTTTTTTGGTTGTATCACTCTGAGGATACATTCGAATGGCGCTAAATGTTGTGACATGCTCTACAGGGGTTTGGATGCCTGATGATGGATCTGTCTTGGGAGTTTTCCAGAGAACAAAACACAAAGAACAGTCGTTAAAGGAAGTCTAGGTGTTCTCCTGTCACACCCCCGAACCAGACGGCGGAAACGTCCAGGGGCTGTCGTGACTCAATTGAATACCATAACATTGTATATATATGAAACGTAACAACATTCGTCACCATGCATTAATATAGTACAACCAGTAAAGTTTACATGAAGTACATTGTTTAAACATTACATTCCTAAAAATAAATTGTTCGTTTCATACATAAATAAACTGCAAGCCATCACTGAATATGATTTCCTTTGATTCACTGGTTCCCTGAGAATACAAGTATTTTGAAAAACATCAACATATGAAATGTTGGTGAGTTCATAAGTAGTGTTTGAAATCCAATGTTTTGTATTGTTTGAAAACCACCAGAAAATCCGATATTTTCTGAAAATAGTATAGTCAAAAAGGTGTGAAGATCCATAGGTATGCTTGTTTGTTTCTATACTTGTAAAAATTGTTCATTAAAATTGTATGCATTCCGAATCCGTATGTATTGAAAAACCCTAGGAAAACCCGATGTTTTCCTAATTCTTTGAATTACATGAATTTACATTGAAACCATTGCAACGCGTGAAGTTATCAATACCAGGCGACGTTGGATTATTTTTTAGCATGATTATTTGCTACAAACACGCGTTACACAAACGACTAGTCTATAGCAATACTAACGATCCCGTAGGCGTCGTCCATACTAATCACGTTATCCAACCGCCCTGACTACGTGTAGTCCCACATCCGAAGAGAAAGAGGACACGAAGGCCTCGATGACTCCATTAGTCGGTTGGGGATAAAAAGGTACGAGGGGTCCCAGACCCACCTCGCATAAAAAGGTAGACTCTACTAGCAATACCAAAGGACCCTTGGGGACCAGTAGTATACAAGCCATTGAAAGTTCTTTTACGTTGTGTCGGATCGGTAAAACCCAACACTTCGTAAGATAGAGGTCTTCGGGCCTTAAGATCAGGTCATTGGGCTAGCTAGGCTCAACAAACAATATTTTACACTTTTGGGGCCCAAAGATGGTGCGTAGATGTCTGTGCACACTCGCATGTATATTGAATTCCCAAACGTTATTAGTATGAATCGTAGTGTCATAGTGTCATAGTGTCGTCGTGTTAGTAGTTTCGGATTTTTATTGGTTCGAGACCGAACCAATTCGTTTAACAACGACTTTTGGTGTTGTAATGTATTGTATTTCTTCGATAGTCGCGGTGCCATCATTTGGTCAAATTGCATGTATTGAATTAGCCTTGAAAGTTTTCTGTTTTTAGCCCCTCATTGTTTGTAAAATTTACTTTTTCAACCCTTTATTTAAATACTTTCCGGTTTGGTCCTTAAATCAATTTTCTTGACATTTTAACACCAAAAATTATTGAAATTAATATTTTTCAGCATATTTTTCATAGAAAACAGCTTAAGTCCCTGGGATTTCAGTTTTCTCGGTTATAACCCTTCTTTTTCGCAATTTTGACAATTTTGGCCCAAATTGTAAAATTTTGCAACTTTGGTCCTTTTTAAATTTAAAAAGCATTTTAAACCTTTGAAAAGGACTTGGAACACTTATAGTCCACTGTTTTACAAAAAAACACAGTTTTGGCCCTCCAAAACAAAAAATTTCGCATAATGGGCCTCATTGGGCCGAAAATGTCATTTTTAGCCCATTAAGCTTGAAATTTATGTTTTTAATTCTCTAAATGAGTATATTTCCAGAAATGGTTTTATTAAAACTGTTTTGACACACCTTATCCATCAGAATTCGTGATATGTCAATTTGGGCCCTTAATTTTGTATTTTTCACATTTTAGGTCCAAAAATTGTGTTTTTAGCCCAAAGAAATTATTAATAAACCACTTAGCTATTTTTCTAGAAACACTTAGTATGTAGAAATATAGTAGAGGCTAAAATCATTTAACATAAGGTATATCTCGGTTTTGAGGGGTTTTATGGCTAAATCCAACATTATAACTCACAAAAGCACACATATAAGCATGTAAATCATACAAAGCATACAAAACACATATAGATCTACACTTTCACTTGTATTCCCCCACCCCCCCCCCCCCCCCCCAAAAAAAAAAACTCATAAAAACAGAAAATAGGGGGTATGAAGCTCACCTTGTTTGAAGCTTTCGGTTTTTGAGGAAAAGAGGGAAGAAAATGAAGTGATTTTTCGGCCTTAGCACCTTTCCTTGGTAGATCTCGAGTTTGGTGACTTCTAAGGTGTATGATCACAAGTTGGAATAGATTTAGAAGAGGTTTTTGATGGAATGAAATATCTAGATCATGTATATAAGTAAATACTTACCTAAGATGGTGATTAGCTTAAAAGATCCTCTTGAAAGCTTCTTAGAATCTCGAAATTGTGGAGAGGAAAGGAGAGAGTTTCTTGAGTGTTCTTGAGAGAGTTTGTGAATTGTGTGTGTGTTTGAGATGTGGCCGAGAGTGAGAGAGAGAGAGAGGAAGAAGAGATGACCTTTGAAGTGATATGCATGGAGATATGGGATAAGTTGCATGGATATCCAAAAGACAATAATGAAGTGGCAAAACAAAGTCAACTCTCTTCCTTTTCTTGGGTTTGGGCCTTGAACCGAGATTTTTGGAAGGGAAAAGGAAAATTTTGGGCCCTTGCTTCTAAGCCCAATGTTAGAGTTAATTTGGGTATGTTTTAAGTCTAAAAGAATGTGGTAGGATTTTTATATTTTTATTGGACTAGTTTAGGTTATTCATGTATCAAGGCTTTTAATTCATTTCATTCTAGGCCCAACATGGCCCAAAATGTTGAAATAAATTAGTGTGGGTCCAATTAGAGCCCAATTAGGGTTCTAAGCCCATGATAGTCTAATTGGAAGCTTATTGGTCCATTTGGATCCAATAAGGAAGTCCTAATCCAAAATGGACTTAAACAAGGACTTCTAGGGTCTCCAATTGTTTGATGACTATTTGTAGTACTTGTATGATGCCTTTGATTGGAGTTTTTGATGTCATAATAGTAGGTGTCAATCATGTTCTTAAGTTTTGGATTCACATTAACTTGAGTGTATAGATTACATAACACAAAATTTCCAGTTGTGACATCTCCCAGGACATCGCTCCGATGATCAAGTTAGTTTTCTAAGAGAGGTAATTTTAGGGTAATATTCGTGGGAGAGAAGATGGATCCTTTTCTTGAGGTGGAAGAGATCCTTTTATACCTGCTTCTAACAGATCGTGGAGACCTCATCCGATGAGCATGAGATGTAGCCTCCTCTGACTGGGAGGATCACACCTACGTTAACTAACTGCTTGCTGACGTCAGTTTTGGGCGTCACCTAAGCTTTATGTCATGTTTTGATTGGTCATGAGTGAATGAGAAGATCGCAGGGGATTTTCGTCCTTCGTGGAGGGAAACGAACTGCCACCTAGGTGCTATACTGCATTGGTCAAGATCAGGCCTTGGCCAAAGTCCTGACGAGATAACATCTCATTTTTTTTTTATCTCCGTTACATTTAACGTGATTGTTCATGGTAACGTTAACAATGTGTAATTTTATTCATGATCTAGTTAGAGGTGTTAGGGGAGTTCCTTCTGCATCTGATGCCAGGGAGTAGTGTGGTGGTTACCCCTTGAAAACCTAGGAAGAGATTTAGTGTTGGGAGCCTTGTCTTATTGAGGATTGTATGTACAGATAAGGTAGTGACTTGGCGGATTTGAAGAGATCCTTGAGGAAAGTACAAATAGATGTGGAACGTAGTATGGGCCCGTACTACTAAAAGCAGAGGATCTGTACTCAAGTCAAGGAAAGTTATGATGATACCAAGAAGCTTGTAGAGTATGGAGTCTCTCAATGTTTATATATATATATATATATATATATATACATACATACATACATACATACATACATATATATATATACATATATATATGTGTGTGTGTGTATGTTTTATGATGGTTTGAATGGTCTATTTTCAGTATGGTTGTGACTCGATGAAGACCTGGTAGTGGTTCTGGCACTGGTGAGGGTTTAGGTTCGGGTTCTGGAGCTGAATAGTTGGATGATCAAATGTGGGAGTTCATTTCATCAGAGATTATGCGTAATATTATTGAGTAGACTCATGTGGTCTTCGGTACAATCAAGGAGGGTATCATAGAGGTTTTACAGGAGAGCTTGGGCTTATTTCGTTTGGAGATGGTAGCGATGATGGGAGATAACACTTTGACTTTTCGTGAGTTTTGGGAATGTGGAGCCTTGTATTTTTTTAGGAAGAAGGCGTTAATCAAGAACAGACATTGGTTAACAGATGTCACTAATTCTTTCCGCACTAGCAGTTGTCCCGATGGGGCATAGGTCAAACTTGCTTATTGTCTTCTGAAAGACAAATCTCACGACTGGTGGGAGGAGGTAAGGCATGCCTTGGGAGGCAAGGCGATTGAGTACATGACTTGGGAAGATTTTTTGATGAGATTTTGGGCCGATATCGCACCTGTGATTAAGATCCAGCAGTTGACACGAGAGTTTCAAGATCTCCACCAGACTACTGAGAAAGTGGTTGAGAGCACCACTATGTTACGCGAGAGGGTGTTGCTGGTTCTGCAGTATGTGGCAGATGAGGAGATGAAGAAGGTGAGGTACCATGAGATGTTTAGGAGTGATACCCGATAGTTTGTAAGTCGATCCAGTTGTTGTACACTGGATGATATGTTTGCGAAATCCAGAGAGAGATTGATTTAGAGATGGAGAGGAAGAGGAAGCTAGATCATGTTCAGGGTTCAGAGGGTTCGGGCAAGATGCCCAAGGTTTTTTACTTGAGATCGAGAAGCCAGCAAGGCTAGGGCCATTATGGCAAGTGCGAAAAGGTGCACGATGGGACGTGCAGGGTGGGTGGTTCCGACTGCTTCTTGTTCAACATGACGGGTCATATTAGCAGGGATTGTACTGCTACTACCACCAACACCCAGACATGTCACCCGTTTCGCTTCCATTATAATCAGAGGGACCCATAAAAGGCCAATTGTCTGAGTTTGGCAGCAGCGGGACTAGTGGTAGCACCCGTTCCAAAGACTCTACGGGTTACTGACGGCCTCCAAAGTAAGGCGGATGCGCATGTTCCCAGGAGCATGACTTTTCAGCTAACAATAGAAGAGGCTCACGCAACACTTGATGTGGTGACTGGTATGTATCTTCTCCTTATCTATTTATTTATGCTGAATTTTTCTACTTATATTTATGTGTTTTGTTTTAGGATCGTTCCTCGTGAATGGTATCTTTGCCTTGGTATTGTTTGATTCGGGGGATACCCGAGCTTTTGTATCTCATGTGCTCACCAAGAGGTTTGTTGGTGCTTTGGGGGAGCTAGATTAGAGGTTGAGATTATAGAGGATTGATCTATCTGGCTATCTAGGGTACATCGGGGTTGTCTTCTAGAGATGTTCAACAAGCAATATCTGAATTATTTGGTTCATATTCCTTTGCGTGGGAACAAGGTTATTATAGGGATGGATTGGTTGAGCCCCAATGGGGAAGTGATTGATTATGAACATCATATGGTAAGCATTCAGACCCTAAGTGGGGGAGAGTTAGTGATTTAGGAGAAAGTGCCTAGCATGGTCCGATTATATGTTCAATAGCTAGGGCTAGACGCTAAATTCAACAGTGTTGTTCTGGATATGTTGCCTATGTAATGGATACTCGGGAAAAGGGTAAGGTGACTATGGATGATGTGTCGATTGTTCGTTAATACCTAAATATGTCCCTGGAGGACTTTTCTGGAGTACCTTCGGAAAGGCAAGTGGAGTTTAGGATTGACTTGGTTCTTGTTGTAGCTCCGATATCCAAAGCACCGTATCGGCTAGCTCCTTCAGAGATGAAAGAGTTATCTACATAACTGCAGGAGCTGTTAGATATAGAATTCATTCGACCGAGCAGTTCGTCATGGGAGCGCCAATCCTACTTGTGAAGAAGAAGGATGGGTCGCATCGGATGTGTATTGACTAACGGGAGCTGAATAAGCTAACGGTGAAGAACAGTTATCCGCTTCCAAGCATTGATGATTTTTTTGACCAGCTTCAGGGAGCATCTTGGTTTTAAAAGATTGATCTACGTTCGGGTTATCATTAGATGAGGGTCGGAGAGGATGATGTGCAGAAGATGGCCTTCCAGACTTGTTATGGTCATTATGAGTTCGTAGTGATGCCCTTTGGGCTCACAATTGCTCCATTCGTGTTCATGGACCTCATGAACCGCATATGCACGTCGATGTTGGATCGGTGTGTGATTTTTTATCAATGTTATCCTGGTCTATTCTGATACCCAGGAGCTACATGAGGATCATACGAGGGAGGTTTTAGAGATCTTGAGGAGAGGGAGACTGTATGCGAACTTCTCCAAGTTCGAGTTTTGGTTGTGCAAGGTGCAGTTTCGAGGGCATCTCGAAACTGCACCTTGTCAACCATAACGGTATTTTGGTTGACCCAGCTAAAGGGTGAGGCAGTGATGGGATGGGAGGTTCCAAAGTCTCCATCTGAGATTCGGAGTTTACTCGGGTTGGCAAGCTACTATCGGAGATTCATTCAACATTTCACCAAGATAGCGGTTCCTCTGACTCGATTGATAAAGAAGACTATCACTTCGGTGGGGGCCTGAGCAGCAAGCCGCTTTTGAGACTCTAAGATAGAGATTGTGTGAGGCACCGATTCTGAACATGCCAGAGGGTGTTAAGGATTTTGTAGTTTATTAGGATGCATCAATCACCGGTTTGGGTGCAGTTCTGATGCAGAGGGGTCGCGTTATAGCTTACGCTTCAAGGTAGTTGAAGCCTCATGATACAAACTATCCTACGCATGATTTGGAGTTGGGGGATATGGTGTTCTCCTCAAGGTTTGGTGAAATTACCTCTATAGGGTTTGTTGTACTACTTACACGGACCACAAGAGCCTGAGGTATTTGATGGATCAGCCGAATCTGAACACGAGGTAGCGTAGGTGGTTGGATGTGATGAAGGATTACGATTGTGAGATCCTTTACCATCTGGGGAAGGCCAATTTGGTGGCCGATCCTCTCAGCAACAAAGTGGTCGTGGCTCCGATCAGGGATACCTATATGAGGATGACAATGCTTACTTCACTCTTTGAGAAAATTCGAGAGGCTCGGGTTGAGGCTACGAAGGAAGAGCACCGGAAGAGTGAGCACGTAGTGGGTTAGGTGGCTTCCTTCGATTATGATAGCCGGGGATTATTGACTCTCCATCGGAGGGTGTGAGTTCCTTATTGGGGTGGTGCACGTCAGGTTCTGATGGAGGAGGCGCGCAATTCAAGATTCTCTATTCATCCGGGTGTGACAAAGATGTATAGAGATATTCGTCATGATTATTGGTGGCCCTGTATGAAACGAGATGTAGCTTGGTATATGGAGAGGTATTTTACTTATAGGAAGGTCAAAGTCGAACATCAGCGACCTCATAGAAATATGCAGCAGTTAGAAATTCCCATTTGGAAATGGGAAGAGATTACCATGGATTTATTTACGAAGCTGCCTCAGACAGCATGTAGAGTGGATTCCATTTGGGTCATCGTGGATCGATTGACCAAGAGCGCTCATTTTATTCTTATTCAGGAGAGTATCATTGCGGAGAATTTGGTCAATATATACATCAGGGAAGTCATGGCACGTCATGGGGTGTCGGTTTCAGACGGCATAGAGTCGGTAGAAGAGTTATGCCGACAAGCGTCGATCAGACCCAGAGTTCCAGTTTCGGATATGGTTCTCGGGAAGATGTCGCCTTGGAAAGGTGTCATCCGATTCAGGAAGAAGGGCTATCTGGGCCCAAGGTATATCTCTCCTTTAAAAGTTTTGGTCTGGGTAGGCCGGTTAGCCCATCTCTTGGATCATCCCGAGGAGCTTAGTCAGATCCATAGTACGTTTCATGTATCTCATTGCAGAAATCTTTGGTCAATGATTTTGTAGTGGTTCCATCGGAGGATATTCAGGAGGATGCTCTCTTGAATTATATCAAGATACTGTGACATCCCCAAAATCACGTCCAGAAAAGACCGGCTTGTTTATGCTTTGTTTAAAAATCAGAGTAACATTTTTAAATAAAAGTGTTGCGGAATTTGTCCCAAAACAAAATATGATAAAGATTTATCAAAAGCATTTCCATAGAAACGTGTTTCATTAAAAGACTCGGGATGTCATGTTCGTACAGATCAAAAGCATAAACAGTACAATACAAGCCTTACTACATTATTTCATATCTACAGGCTTATATCCGTAATCCCTCGTCCAAACATCATATCTATGCTCAAGCTCCACTACCTGTAATACATAAAACTGAGTGGGTCGGGCTTGGGAGCCTGGTGAGCACATAGGGTTTTCAACCCATAATAAATAAGTTTATTAATTTCATCAATCAACAATAACCCGATTACCCGTTCCCGTTATCCTCACTTTACGTCCCTAAACACCTATCGTAAGGGACCTAGCCTAAGGATCATCATCGGCACGGACACTACTGCTAAGGGGATTCCTCAGCAGTAGATGTCCTAAAGGCAACAATGTGGGGGATGGAGTACATCTGGTGAGCACACAGTTCAAATAAACACCTACAGGTTGCGAGCCTGCTAGTGTTCCACTGGACTGTCTAGAATAGTCTGTGGTCGTCATCTATACACCGCTAGATGACTGGATCATCAATAACATCTATAACGAGGCCTCTCACTATTTTATTTTGTCACACAACAACTATTACATCTACCCATGTTTTTCCCAACACATTTTGTAGATATAAAATACATATACAGTTTAAATCTTTGAAAACATGTATAAAACGTTCATCCAACATAGATAGCAAGTATTCAGATATTATGCACACATAGCACGTAATTTATATTAAATACTTCATATCTATGTGTAAGCTGAAAGTAACTATGCACTCACCTGAAAGGTGGTGACTCAGCACTCGGACAGCGCTTCGATACTCTCACAACGATTTTTCTTCGATAAAACCTAGTATCGATACCACTAGGGTTTAGTCTAATGATAACTGCGACAAATTAATTATATGACTATAATTATTATTATATAAGCATTGATAACACTCAATGTAACTCATAATAATAGCCCAAATAATTATTTTAAGGACATAATAACATTCCTATATAAAAACATAAGCTAAACTAAAGATAGGATAGGTACAACTCACTTACAGCGGGTTTTTCTCGAAAACTGGGCTCCGTTGGAGCAGCGTTCCCGAGCCGAAAGACCCTTTTCCTTGGGACTCCGGGAGCCTCGGGGCTTCCTTCGGGTTCTAGGGGGTTTACCTAGGCTTTTAGGGGGGTTAGGGGCTTAGAGAGAGAGTTTAGAGAGAGAAAGAAGAGGGTTGAGGGGTGAGGAAATGAGGGAACCCGGCACCTCTATTTATAGGGGAGAAATCTGATGGACTCACCGAGTAGGGGGGACCTACTCGCCGAGTTGGTCCATGTGGTGGCCTTCTGGTGGTGCCACGTGTCCAATTCTGGTGGTGCCACGTCACCCCATATCGCGTATCAGCCCTCAATCTTAGAAAAATCATAACTTTTGCATACGATCTCCGTTTTTGATGTTCTTTATATCCACGCATAGGTAAAATCAATATCTACAACTTTCGTTTAGACTCCGTTGGTTAATTCTCGACCGATCTCAAACTTAACAGTAGGAGGCGTTTAGACTGTTAAATGACCGCGAAGAATTCATAACTCCTTCATACAGACTCCGTTTTTGTCTGTCTTTTTACCGTTGAGTTCCTATTAATGAGATCTTCAACTCTAATTTAGGTCGCGTAAGGCAAAAACCGCTCGAACTAAAATTCGAGTTTCGGGCCGTGCACTGCTAAGCCGAATCTTAGAAAAATCATAACTTCTTCATACGAAGTCAGATTTGGGCGTTCTTTTTATCGATGTTCTTAGTTTAACATATTCTAAGACTTTTGTTTAGATTTATAAGGCTAAAAAGTCTTCTATCCTAAATTCACTATTTACGTCTCCCAGTGCCGTGCCGGTTTTACCGTAAAATTTCGGCAGACCATAACTTCTTCGTTATAGCTCGGATTTCGGCATTCTTTATATGTACGGAAACCTTGAGATGTATTCTACAACTTTATGTTGAGATATTGGGATTATCTCACACTTTAATTTTGATGCTCATTTTTATTCTTTATTAATTATACATTTATAATTAAATAATAAACACATAAACACACATAATTCACATAATACTCAATATTTCATATTTATTACTTCAAAAAGAGTTACAAGAGTTGACCTAGACTATTATATTGACAAAAATGCTTAGCTCTGAAACCCGGGCTTTACAATTCTCCCCCCCTTAGGATGATTCCGTCCCGGAATCATACATCATCAAACAGATGTGGATAGTGACTCATCATTTCATCCTCTGTTTCCCAAGTGAGATTTGGCCCATTCGAATGATTCCATCGGACTAGCACTAAGTCAACCATCTTACGTCGTAACTTCTTAGTCTTACGGTCAACAATTACCTCAGGTTCTTCGGTCAGCCTCTATCCTTAACTCTGAGATTGGAATTATGTCGGGAACATCTCCCATGAATTTCCTCAAATAACACACATGGAAGGTGTTATGAATACCATTGAGTTCTTCGGGCAATTCCAGCTTGTAAGCTTGGTTCCCAATCTTCTGAAGAACTTTGAACGGTCCAATAAACCTTGGACTCAACTTTCCTCGTTTCCCGAATCGTATAAGTCCTTTCCACGGTGAGACTTTAAGCAAAACGGAATCCCCAGCTTTGAAGGTTATCAGTCGTCTTTTCTTGTCAGCATAGCTCTTCTAACGATCATGAGTTGCTAACATTCTTTCCCTAATCACTTTCAATTTCTCAGCAGTCTCATGGACTATCTCGGGGCCCATAAACAGCTTCTCTCTGGCCTCAAGCCAACAAGACGGCGTACGACACTTCTGTCCATACAAGGCTTGATAAGGTGCCATCTTGATGCTCGAGTGAAAACTATTGTTGTAGGAAAATTCTACTAGAGGTAAGTGCTCGTCCCAATTCCTTTGGAATTCGAGGGTACATGCTCTCAGCATATCTTCCAATGTCTGAATCGTTCTTTCGCTCTAACCATCGGTTTGTGGGTGGTAAGCAGTACTCAAACATAATTTCGTACCCAATTCCTTTTGCAGACTCTTCCAAAACCTCGACGTGAAACGACTATCACGATCTGACACAATCGTAAGAGGGACACCGTGAAGTCTTACAATTTCCTTCACGTAAGCATTTGCGAGCTTATCCATAGACCAATTCTCGTTGGCGGCTATGAAGTGTGCACTCTTGGTGAAACGATCCACGACTACCCGAATCATGTCGTGTCCGTTCTTCGTTCTGGGCAGTTTAGTCACAAAATCCATGGTGATGTCTTCCCATTTACCCATGGGTACAAGTAAGGGTTCTAAACTCCCATACGGTTTTTGATGTTGTGCCTTAACCCTCGCACATGTTACGCACTTGGCCACATACTTCGCAACATCGAGCTTCATCGTCGGCCACCAGTAGTAGGGTTTTAGGTCCCTATACATTTTAGTGCTACCGGGATGAATCGAGTACATGGTCTTGTGTGCTTCTTCCATTAGAAGATCGCTTATTCCTCCCGTCTTAGGTACCCAGATTCGATCTTGGAATACCTTTAGTCCTCGACTGTTTGTTCCGAATACTAACGTTTTTCCCAAACGTTCTTCCTTTCGGTCATTCTTCCCTAAAGCTTCTTCTTGAGCTTTCCTGATACTTTCCACAATCGTCGAGACAACTTTAATTATTAACGCTCTTGGCCTTTTCCTTTCAAGATTGACTTTCCGACTGAGAGCATCAACAACAATATTTGCTTTACCTGGGTGGTAAAGTATCTCACAGTCGTAGTCCTTGAGAAGTTCTAGCCAGCGTCATTGCCTCATGTTCAACTCCTTCTAATTAAAGAGATACTGGAGACTCTTATGATCAGTGAAGAGCTTGCACTTCGTGCCGTAGAGGTAATGCCTCCATATTTTTAAGGCAAATACTACCGCTGCCAACTCCAGATCATGAGTGGGGTAGTTCTTTTCGTGCTCTTTCAATTGTCGGGATGCGTATGCTATCACCTTTTCTCTTTGGGTCAGAACACAACCCAACCCGACTCCAGATGCATCACTATAAACCGCGAAATCTTCGACTCCATCGGGTAGAAAGTATTGGTGCTTCACGTAACTTCTTCTTTAGCTTCTCGAATGCCTCGTCGTGTTTCTCACTCCATGTATACGTAGCTCCTTTATGGGTCAAAGTTGTTAATGGAGCAGTTATCGAAGAAAAGCCTTGGATAAATCGTCGGTAATATCCGGCTAATCCTAGAAAGCTTCGAATCTCCGTGGGACTCTTCGGACGTTCCCACTTCATTACAGCTTCGATCTTGGCGAGGTCAACCATTATTCCCTCCTGGTTAACAACATGGCCCAAGAATTGGACTTCACATATCCAAAAGTCGCATTTGGAGAACTTTGCAAAAAGCTTCTCTTTCTTTAACACCTCCAACACTTCTCGTAGATGCTTGCCATGCTCCTCCTGGCTTTTCGAGTAGATGAGAATGTCGTCGATGAACACCATCACAGATTTATCGAGGAATGGTTTACAAACCCTATTCATTAAATCCATGAATGCTACGGGAGCATTGCTTAGTCCGAATGACATAACCAAGAACTCGTAGTGTCCATATCTTGTTCTGAATGTAGTCTTCTCAATATCCTGTTCTCTCACCTTCAGCTGATGATATCCTGACCTAAGATCGATCTTTGAGAAGTAGCTTGAACCTTGCAGCTGATCGAATAGGTCATCAATCCTTGGCAATGGATACTTTTTCTTCACCGTTGCCTTATTCAGCTCTCGGTAGTCTATGCACATCCTCATGCTTCCATCCTTCTTCTTCACGAATAACACCGGAGCTCCCTAGGGTGATGAACTAGGTCGAATGAATCCGTTGTCCAACAGCTCCTGAGGTTGTGTCATGAGCTCCTTCATCTCTGTCGGTGCTAATCGGTAAGGTGCATTTGCTATCGGTGTTGTTCCTGGTAACAAGTCTATACGAAACTCCACTTGCCTATCAGGTGGTAATCCGGGAAGATCTTCGGGAAAGACTTCCGGATAATCACACACAACTGGTATATTCTGCACCTCTTTCTTCTCCTTCTTAGCATCGATTACGAATGCCAAGTATGATGCACATCCTTTGGTCAAACATTTCTTGGCTTTGATCAGGGAGATGATTCCAGAATTCACTCTGCGTTTGTCCCCATAGACCATAAATGGTTCCTTTCCGGGTGGGTTTATCCTAACTATCTTCTTTCGGCATAATATCTCGGCATCGTTGGCGCTAAGCCAATCCATACCCAAAACAATGTCGAAACCGTTTAACTCTATGGGTAATAGTTCCTCATGGAATTCGTTTCCGTTTAGGTTAATGACGATATTCCTAATATGATTACTAACAGGTACGAATTTGCCACTAGCAACTTCTACAATTAGGGCGTTATCAAGTTTTTCTACTGGTAATGCTAATTTCGCACTAAATTTATGTGACACAAAGGACTAGTTGGCTCCAGAATCAAATAGTATATTTGCAGGTAAACCATTTACAAGAAAGGTACCTGAAGCGACATCTGCTGCCTCCTTCGCAGCCTCGAGCGTCATCTGAAAGGATCTCGCCTTCGGCTTTGGTGGTATGTTGGGCCTTCCTGCATCTTTCTTCTTTGGGCAATCCTTAACAATATGCCCTTCTTCACGACACTCGTAGCACACCTTCTTGTTGGTGGTGCACTCATTGGCATAGTGCCCGATTTTCCCATACTTGTAGCAAGTTACTTCATCGCCACATTTTCCCGAGTGCTTCTTCTTGCACTTCTCGCACCATTTAAATTCGTTTCCTCCCCCGAATTTTTTTGAACCGAACTTGCTCTTCTTTTTGTTGGGTTTAGCAGACCCTTCAAATTTCCTCTTCTCGCCAACCTCGATTTTGCGGGCAGCTCTTCCCTTAATCATGTCCTCCACAGACTTGGCAGCCCAGATAGCTGCCTCCAAAGTAGGTGCCTAACGTACTGGCACCGTGTACTCCCATGGAAGTCCCTTTGCGTACTTATCAATTTTCGTCAGCTCATCCGAAACAAGACGCAAGGTAAACTCCATCTTTTCTGTGAAGTTGTTCGTGTATTCATCGATTGAAATGCTTCCCTTCTTCAGGGTTAGAAACTGGTTCTCTAACTCTAGCAAGTTTTGGGCTGAGCAGTACTTTCGTTTGAATTGCACCAGAAATTCTGCCCATGTCAATTGCAGGGGCTTGTTGGGGCTTGTTGGGGCTTAAAGTCTTCCCTAAGGTATTCCACCAACGTACAACACCTCCTCGAAACTGACGCACTGCAAGCGTGGTCTGTAGCTTTCCTCTGCAACCGCACGTCATGAAATCTAACTCCATCTCCGAGATCCAATCCATGACCCCGATTGGATCTTCCTTTCCTGTGAAAGTCGATGGCTTGCAAGTCAGAAAATCCTTGTACTTGCATCCATTCCTCTCGACTTCGTCACCCTGGTTGTTTTGTTGAACTATTGGTGGGTTGGCTTGACCAACAGTCCCACTGTAGTTTCCCTCCTCAGTCTGCCCTTCGTTCCACTCGGGCTGTTCGATCTGAATAGTTACTTCCTCTCGATTTTGTTGGAGCAAGAGTCTGGTTTCCTCCATTTGACGATCCAATATCGCCTGGATCATCGCTTGCACTCCGGCCATTGTTATTGGCTCAGCAGTGGCTACCATAACGGGTATCTGTTCAATTACTGGGGGTTGGTTTCTGTTCCCATTTGCATTCACGTTTCGGCTATGGGTCCTGGCCATCTTGATCTATACACCGAATAAGGTGAATTTGTAGTGACAAAGAACATGGTTTGGCATGTAGAATTAAAGCTTACACAATTGAACATGGTGATTTGGGTGTTTAAGAGATATATTGAATGTATATGGTGTTACAAAAAGGATCTAGATCTAGACTACATAATTAACACACACTTACAGACTCACTTCTATATCTCTCAAGCACACCTCTACAATTGGACAAACCCACTATTTATAGAGGTGTTTTCATGTCTCTCTCTCACTCTAACTAACAAATGGGTCTAAAGGATAAAGCCCCACATGCAAGTGGGTTTTACAAAAGTCAAACATTTACAAAGTCATGAATGAATAACTTTGCACCCTAACATTCTCCCCCTCAAAGTTAGGAATGAATGACCCACTTCAAATCTTCCAAAATCAAGCACTACGCGGTTCGAGCCTCAAAGGTGACACATGTCGAAACGAACTTCAATCTTCAATTCTTCCATGACTCTTCAATTTGGGCTCTAGGATGTGAGACATTACAATCCGAGCAGCAACGAATGATTAAGAGTATTCCAAATTCCAAATAATCACCCAAAGTTGCGCATAAAAACACACCCCAAAAATCTTCAATAAATCCAAACCCATTTTGAACACATCACTTCCGAACTTCCAATTGCATCATCTCGTAATCTTCAAAACTTCAAGATCACTTCGGTCTTCAAATCCGCGTAATATGAAAAATTCGAGATCGAATTTCCATATAAAACTTCTTCCCCTTTTTTATAATCAAAATTTGATTATAAAACTCCATGGAAAAATAACGTGCTCTATTCGGAATTTTTCATGTTAAAACTCCCCCTTAACATGTGGCATAAACTTTGTACTTCAATCCGGAAAACCCAAAAAAATATTCAAATTTTATTGTCGTTCACGGATCGCCTTTGACAAAATTTCTCAAAAATGGGTAGAAATTGTCAATTTCAAAATTCTGCAGTGACCCGTTGCGCCCAAAACAGCAAAATATGCAAAACTCTCCCCCTTTTCCAATGTTGGGTAGAAAGCGTCAATTTGCACAAACTGCAGGGGCCTGAAATGCATAATCTTTAATTTTCAACAAAAAATAATCCTTTTTTCGAATTTGGGTGAAAATTGCCAAAATTCGAAATCTCAGGGACCATCTTCGTAAATTCTGCCATTTGCTCAAACATACCAAGACCATACCCAAAAATACGAAGTACCAAAAAATTTTCGAAGTTGGGTAAAAAATGTCAAACACACGAAACATGCTTTAATTTTCGAAGTATCAACAAATCGAAGGTTCAGGGGTTGTTTTCGAAAATATGTCATTTTGTTTCAATTCACAAACATACGATACGTTCTCTCTCCTCTTCGTAAATCTATACCCTTCGAAAATACACATCAAAAAAAACCCTTTTGTTTTTTTTTTTTTTTAAATTTTTTTATTATCAACCCTTCGTTTTTCCCAGTTAAACCCAAAACACAGTTCTTCGTTCCAATTCAGTCTTCGAATATCAGTTATCAACACCCCTTCGAAAATCAACAATCAGCCCTGTATTCCTTCGTGTATTCACCAAAAACACCCTTTCGTTCATTCAAACAAACCCAAATACCCTTCGTTCCTTACAGTTCGTCTCCAATTCATCGATCAAATAACCAAGGCTTCGTTCGTTTAATTGAAACCAAAACCAAAATCGTCGTCCTTTGTTTTTCAGAGATCAACCCAAATCTTCAACACTTACAGTTCTTCGTTCCTTATATTTCTTCGTTTCTTTTTACATAAACAGAACCATTCGAATCTTTATTTCAACACCTTCAATCTCGATCGTTCCAACTCATTTAATCATTTGTTCACAATCAAAGGTTCAACAAACATAGATTCCAACTTAACCATTCGTAATCCAATTGAAACCAAATAATCATTCTCATTGTTAAGATGATGAACCCGAAACATAAATCTGCTCATTCATTGATTCTATTCAAAGTAGTCGACACCAAAAACTTCAAATCATACGATTTTGGAGATTAAACACCAAATCAGGTATGAAATCGACATCAACAGGCCATAGCTATCTTTTAACAAAGGATTTTGACATCCAATTCATCGGTTTATCGATTCCAAGCTAATTTTGACTTTTCTTTACTTTGACTTTTTCGATTACAGATATGATCTATAACCAAGAGATTGTGTATGACTTGGAAGAAACGTTAAACATAAATAGCAATTTCAACCATTCACAAAGACTGAACGCATTGTCGACACCAAAATTTCACATCAAAAGCTATTTGAACTTCGAATCAATCGATAACATCAACAACCCAAAATCGTTTGACCTTTCAAATCGATTATCAGTAAACAAGAGCTCAATTTAACCCCAAAACAGTTTTCGATCTTCCCTATAGACTTTGAATGAACTTCAATATCATAGAAAACGAAATTATCTATCAATATTGGCTTCAACTAGTTCGTGATTTAATTCAAGATACGAACTAAAATCATCAGCCACTTCAACATCGATCCTAAATATTTGACTTTTGACTGCTTTCGAATCTTAAGCAATTAACTCCAAATTCAAATATTTCTTGAATCGATTTCAAGAAAACAATCAAATTCCAGTTTCAATTTCGATTTAATGATTCAAAAATCGGATCTCAATGATATCGAACAAATAAAGAGTAATAGTAAAAATTGATAAAGAAACTCAACAGTGATTGGGCTAAGTCAATTTTGAAAAGAAATTCGAACATTTGGGCTTCAATCTTGAATTAAATGAACAATAATTCGATTTCCTTTTGGGCTCATTAATTCAAAGATGAACATTAAAAGAATTTGGATATTAGGCTCAATAAAGTGAACAGTATCGGATTCAAAAAAAAATTGGAATATGATTTTGCTATTTATTTGAATTTGATCTTCGAATGAAAATAAATTGGATCTACAATTGGGTTTGAAACTAATTCGATCCAATCCGAGACAAAACGATCAAAAATCATAAACGCAACGCACGAATTCAATGAAATTAAGAGAGATCATAGAGAGAGACTCACCAAAATTGATCAAATTGTGACAAAAATTACCAAACCAAGAATCGTTCTTTAAATATCACCTTGATCTTGAAGACCCGCTCTGATACCAATTGTAGTGACAAAGAACATGGTTTGGCATGCGGAATTAAAGTTTACACAATTGAACATGGTGATTTGGGTGTTTAAGAGATATATTGAATGTATATGGTGTTACAAAAAGGATCTAGATCTAGACTACATAATTAACACACACTTACACACTCACTTCTACATCTCTCAAGCACACCTCTACAAGTGGACAAACCCACTATTTATAGAGGTGTTTTCATGTCTCTCTCTCACTCTAACTAACAAATGGGTCTAAAGGCTAAAGCACCACATGCAAGTGGGTTTTACAAAAGTCAAACATTTACAAAGTCATGAATGAATAACTTTGCACCCTAACAGAATTTAGATCTTTATTTAGGACTGATGTTTAAATCATCCTTATCTCTCCGAAATGTTTACATGCTAGTTCTAATATTGTGGTCGTACGTTTAGAATCCTAAACACATAAGGTTTCCAGATCCGGTCGGCAACAGACCATAGATCCGAACAATTAACAGCATATCAGGCACAAAGCATTTAGCACATAAAAGCATTTTAGGCATAATTCCTAAAATAAGCTAGTGCTCACACCTCACAATCATCGCTTAGCATTCTAAGTTTAAGTCTAGAAATCCTAAAAATTCCTATTTCGCTTAAACTAATGCTCTGATACCAACTGTGACATCCCCAAAATCACGGCCAGAAAAGACCGGTTTGTTTATGCCTTGTTTAAAAATTAGAGTAACATTTTTAAATAAAAGTGTTGCGGAATTTGTCCCAAAACAAAATATGATACAGATTTATCAAAAGCATTTCCATAGAAATGTATTTCATTAAAAGACTCGGGATATCATGTTCGTACAGATCAAAAGCATAAACAGTACAATACAAGCCTTACTACATTATTTCATATCTACAGGCCTATATCCGTAATCCCTCGTCCAAACATCATATCTATGCTCAAGCTCCACTACCTGTAATACATAAAACTGAGTGGGTCAGGCTTGGGAGCCTAGTGAGCACATAGGGTTTTCAACCCACAATAAATAAGTTTATTAATTTCATCAATAAACAATAACCCGATTACCCTTTCCCGTTATCCTCACTTTACGTCCCTAAACACCTATCGTAAGGGACCTAGACTAAGGATCATCATCGGGACGGACACTACTGCTAAGGGGATTCCTCAGCAATAGATGTCCTAAAGGCAACAATGTGGGGGATGGAGTACATCTGGTGAGCACACAGTTCAAATAAACACACAGTTCAAATAAACACCTACAGGTTGCGAGCCTGCTAGTGTTCCACTGGACTGTCTAGAATAGTCCGTGGTCGTCATCTATACTCCGCTAGATGACTGGATTATTAATAACATCTATAACGAGGCCTCTCATTATTTTATTTTGTCACACAACAGTTATTACATTTACCGATGTTTTACCCAACACATTTTGTAGATATAAAATACATATACAGTTTAAATCTTTGAAAACATGTATAAAACGTTCATCCAACATAGATAGCAAGTATTCAGATATTATGCACACATAGCACGTAATTTATATTAAATACTTCATATCTATGTGTAAGCTGAAAGTAACTATGCACTCACCTGAAAGGTGGTGACTCAGCACTCGGACAGCGCTTCGATACTCTCACAACGATTTTTCTTCGATAAAACCTAGTATCGATACCACTAGGGTTTAGTCTAATGATAACCACGACAAATTAATTATATGACTATTATTATTATTATATAAGCGTTGATAACACTCAATATAACTCATAATAATAGAACAAATAATTATTTTAAGGACCTAATAACATTTCTATATAAAAACATAAGCTAAACTAAAGATAGGATAGATACAGCTCACTTACAGTGGGTTTTTCTCGAAAACCGGGCTTCGCTGGAGCAGCTTTCCCGAGCCGAAAGACCCTTTTTCTCGGGATTCCAGGAGCCTCGGGGCTTCCTTCGGGTGCTAGGGGGTTTACCTAGGCTTTTAGGGGGGTTAGGGGGCTTAGAGAGAGAGTTTAGAGAGAGAAAGAAGAGGGTTGAGGGGTGAGGAAATGAGGGAACCCGACACCTCTATTTATAGGGGAGAAATATGATGGACTCGCCGAGTAGGGGGGACCTACTCGCCGAGTTGGTCCATGTGGTGGCCTTCTGGTGGTGCCACGTTTCCAATTCTGGTGGTGCCACGTCACCCGCTATCGCGTATCAGTCCTCAATCTTATAAAAATCATAACTTTTGCATACGAGCTCCGTTTTCGACGTTTTTTATATCCACGCGTAGGTAAAATCAAGATCTACAACTTTTGTTTAGACTCCGTCGGCTAATTCTCGACCGTCTCAAATTTAATAGTAGGAGGCGTTTAGACTGTTAAATGACCGTGAAAAATTCATAACTTCTTCATACGGACTCCGTTTTCGTCTGTATTTTTACCGTTGAGTTCCTATTAATGATATCTTCAACTCTCATTTAGGTCGCATAAGGCAAAAACCGCTCGAACTAAAATTCGAGTTTCGGGCCATGCACTACTAAGCCGAATCATAGAAAAATCATAACTTCTTCATACGAAGTCAGATTTGGGCGTTCTTTTTATCGATGTTCTTAGTTTAACATATTCTATGACTTTTGTTTATATTGCTAAGGCTAAAAAGTCTTCTATCGTAAATTCACTATTTACGTCTCCCGGTGCCGTGCCGGTTTTACCGTAAAACTTCGGCGGGCCATAACTTCTTCGTTATAGCTCGGATTTTGGCATTCTTTATATGTACGGAAACCTTGAGACATATTCTAAAACTTTATGTAGAGATATCGGGATTATCTCACACTTTAATTTTGACGCTCATTTTTATTCTTTATTGATTAAACATTTATAATTAAATAATAAACACATAAACACACATAATTCACATAATACTCAATATTTCATCTTTATTACTTCAAAAAGAGTTACAAGAGTTGACCTAGACTATTATATTGACAGAAATGTTTAGCCCTGAAACCCGGGCGTTACAGATACCAGTGGGGCTTCTTGATCGGAAGACGATAACCTTGATGAACAAGGTTGTCGCGTTGGTGAAGGTGCAGTGGTAGCACCGCAAGGGTTCAAAGTCGATGTGGGAGCCTGAGGATGAGATGAGGGAGCACTACCTAGAGTTATTTGTGGCAGCAGAGTTCGAGGATTAAGTCTGATTCAAATGGGTGAGAGTTGTAACACTCGATTCAAGGTATTTTCATTCTTGACCCTTGGTATGTAAATACTCTGAAAATTTGGTCCCTAGGGGCAGTTTTGCCATTTTCGAAAAACTTGTAGTATGCGAGGCGTACACATGTATGGGACAATCCCTAATTTTCAGGGTTTAGACCCTACTTAAACAACATTATGAACCTTGGACCTCTCATTTCTCAGCCTCCAAAGCCCTTTGAGTCACATTTCGAAACCCTAGCCCCTTTTGAAGAGATTTGACCCTCTTGTGTGTGTTTTACTGTGTGTTGGTGAGATTTAAAGAAGAAGAACTTGTAAGAAGGAGCCTTGATCAAATGAGAGCTAGTAGATCCATATTTCTCACATCATTTCCAGCTTCATTGAGGCATAAAGCTTGGAACTTGCTCCTTGTTTTCTTAGATCTTGTATTTATGAAGTTTTTGTCCTATTTTGGTCATATGATCAGATCTATTTGATTCGTTCCACCCCATAAGTTAGGATTTGCTTATCTTGATGTTTTTGAGGTCCTTAGTCCATAAAGTTAGCATCTTGAAGGTTGTGGATCAACCATACATGTGTTTAGGTCATTATGGTGTAAGTAGAATGGTAAAAGTGATGTTTGGGGTCCTTTTGAGCCATGCAAAGGCTCCAAGTTTATGACTTCATGGATTAAGAAGTTTGTTAAGGCTTGGATCTGAAGTTTGGGTATTTGGTTTCAAGTATTAAGCACTTAATGGAAAAGTGCTTAATGGCAACATACGTTATGTGTATGTATGTGTACACTGCGTGTACGTTGATCGGTTTATCATTACTTGTTTGGTAGTATGTCGTGCATAATCTTGAGTAAACCGGGCATACTCAGCTGCCATTGACTTCTGTTGACTTTCTCAGTTTGGGTCACTTTTAGGCTAGAATAGTTTTGTGCCCTATGGAGTCATTAGCCTTTTGACTTTTGGGTCATTACAAGGCCTTGGGCCTTCTTGGAATTAGGTCCATGATGGGTTTGAGGCCCAATTAGGAATTTGGGCCTTATTGGGCTTTTCATGGATTGGGCCTTGGATTTTTGGCCAATTTAGGAAGGGGTAAAATGGTCTTTTACCCTGAGTATTGGACAGTTGGACTAGGATCCCAGTCATGGGTTGTAACCCAATTATTAATTGGATATTATTTGATGATGTTAGCGTGGGGATTTTTTCCGAATCAGCAGTCCGAGTCTTTATCTGAGAGATTCTGCAGTTTTAGGTGAGTTTCCTCACTGTGCTTGGCGGGTCAAATGCACCAATACCGGCCCATGGTTCATTATGATTATGATACTAGTTGTTTGTGTGACTCATGCATGTATGATATTTGATATGTATACCGAGCGGGGCCTGATGAGTATATTGTATGTTATTTATCTTTGTGATTCTTGCATGTATTTATGTGTTTATATGTATACCGGGCGGGGCCCATCTCATATTTCTAACAGATCTGTATATTGGGCGGGGCCCGTTATATGTTTGATATATATGGTATATGGTATTTTGGGGAAGTCACTAAGCTTTGTGCTTACAGTTTATAGTTTATGTTTCAGGTACTTCCGGATTTAAGGGGAAGAGCTTGGGGTGATCGCATCATACTTGATTCTATTATGGTTTTATGAACATGTTTTGAAAGATGATTTTTATTCTTCTAAAAATTGAAATTTTTGGCCTTAATTATTGGGACGTTACACTTTAATTTATGTTTGGAATCTTATATAAATTTCATTTCTCCTGGGTTTGAAGCATTTTCAATCTTACAAATAATTTGATCAAGATTAATGTCATTAGATTCTTTTGAGACTAAATTTTTCCCATAAGATAGTCATATCTATTATAATAGAATCAACAAATCTTTAGACATTGCAATATTATTCAATTTCAAATTAACAGACACACAAATTTCACAAGACATTCAGTTAGTAAATGTAGTCTCCAAAATAGCAAAGATAGAAGTAGAAGGTTTTCCATTTGCTATCATTCCATTTGATTTTAAAAACAATTTGAGATGTGAATTCAAACTAGACTGTTGTTTTTCACCTATTACCCTTTTTGAGTATTATGCTATTAGATATTTTATATGCATTTATTATTAAGATTTGTACATCACATTCTTTCTCTTTGTTTTGAAAAAAATCAAATATCTTATTCGGATTGTAACATTAAAAAATATCAAAAATAACATAAACACTAACAAGAAAAACAAGGGAATGATGAGCCAAAGCGAAAAAAGTTTAGTCCAGACGAATAAAGCTTGTTAAATATAAGAGTTTTTTTTAAAAGAAGTAAAATTAAGCGTTGAGAGTTTTTTCAAAAAAAAAAAGTTTAAAGTTTTTTCCGAAAAATTATGTAAAACCGGAGAATTACTGATAGTCTATTAAAAAAGTGAAATTATAAATAAAAAAATATATAATTTTTTTATCTGTTTTTAAGAGTTTCATATAAAAACTTTAAAATATAAAGTCTTTTATACGAATAACTTAATAATAAAACATTATAATTAAATCATAAGTCAAAACAAGGCAAATCTCTCGAAAAGTCTCATTATCTTGGGAAATTTATAAAAAAGTTACAATTTTTTTTGAATAAAAAAACCAAAAAAACCAGCTAATTCTTGCACGTTATGTAACATCCCAAAACTTTCAACAATTTTAAACTTTTCAAAAAGACCCCTTTTACTAATAAAGATGTTTACAAAATTAGTGTTTTCAAAACATTATTTAAAAATCAGTGCCTCCCAAGATCAATGACATAAAATCAGGATGTGTAAGGTCACGCCTTTGCCTTGCCACGACTCTCTGAAATACCTAAAACCACAAACCAAAAAATGTAAGAACAAATCCTAGTGAGTTCCCCCAAAGTACCAACACAAAACAAATAACATATACCACAAATAGCATACTATGGGTCCAATCAACCATCGGGTTGGAATACCCCAGGCCCCTCAACCATCGGGTTGGAATGCCATCATAATATGGGTCCAGCCAACCATCAAGTTGGAATACCCCAAGCCCCTCAACTATCGGGTTGGAATGCCACCATACTATGGGTCCAACCAACCATCCTGTTGGAATACCCTAGGCCCCTTAACCGTTGGGTTGGAATGCCATCATACTACCGGTCCAGTCAACCATCAGGTTGGAATACCCCAGGACCCTCAACCATCGGCTTGGAATGCCATCATACTATGGGTCCAATCATCCTTGGGATGGAACACTCTCGGACCCATTCAACCATTGGGTTGGAATGCCCCGGCTGTTGGCTTACGCACAAAGCAGTCAAGCCTCAGCCACCGACCAAACATGTGCACATACAACAGATAATCATGTAGACGATCCCTGACTGCTGGCTTTCAGATCCCCGAACTGTCAATATCAAGACAATACCCAATCAACAACAAGAATAATATCCGATTGCAGATCAACTAAAATCCACGCGTTATCAAATATCACAATGACAACCCATTAACATCTAGCCCCCGACTCACACTATGAGTCCAAATTAGGCTAAAACCATTTTACCCTTCTTCAAGCTTGGCTAAAGGCCAACGACCAAACTAGATGACCGAAGGCCCAAAATTCAAAATAAGCATCTAAGGCCTAAATATGGACCAATATTCCTAATTGGGCCCAGTTCTTTTCGTGGGCCTTCACCCAAGAAAGTCCAACAAGTCACAACAGCCCAACCATAAAATCCAGATGGCCTAACATGTCCCAACACAGCCAAGCCCAAAACGAAGAAGCCCAAGTCTGTTGAGTACGTAGGGTGTACTCAGCCTGTACATATAGCATACTGCATGGAAGGCTTGTACGTGCAGCATACATACTTGTACGCCCAACGTACTCACCAACCATCGCCATCTTTCCAAATTAGCACTTAATCCATTAAGACTTGGATCTAAACTAATATCTGAATTCACCACGGTGGTTAATCATATAAAGTTTCCAACTTTATGTGCATGCATGGCTAAAAGGGACTCTAGAGCTCAAATAAGCTTAGTACTTGACTTAATACATGCATGGAACCAAAAACCTGTTGGATTAGTGTCTAAGTCCATAACTATATTTGGTGTGTACTTGACCCGACCCGGCATGGTCCATTTGGGTTGCACTTCACCAACACAATTTATATGGATAGTCTTTTGAGAATAGTATATGTATGATTAATATTAATATATTATAAGTTCTAATATATTAATATGGAATCATATTATTTAATTAGTATTGATCAAGAATTAATTTAGAATTAATTAAGTGATCAAAATGAACTAATTAAATATAGACTCTTACATATATGGATCGGGCCAAGTTCATTTAGGTTGGGCTAAGCTCTCATGGATAGTCCATGGAGTGTTTAACCCATGGATCATATGAAATGAAAGGTCATGGGTTTAACCCTAGTCTCCATACTATATAAAGATGTCATTGGTTGGTGAAATCGGCACTAGTGTGGTACACTAAGAAGGGCTAGCCGATTTCACTAGAGAGAACCAAGTATCCATATTCTCTAAAGTCTTCCAAGGTGTTTTGGTGATTTGTGATTCCACTTGAGGCTTCCACACTATTGGGGCTAAGCTCTTAAAGCTTGAAGACATCAAGCTACATCAAAAGGTATGTCATCTAACTAGTACTTTGTAGAATAAGAACTTCATAATATGCTAGTTAGGATTAAAGCCTTGGAAAGTTCTTATTTGCATGTATAATAGAGAAAACATATATCCAAGGTTTATAAGGTTTCATGGACACCATAGGAGTGTTAGAATGCTCAAAACCTAACAGTGGTATCAGAGCCACGGGTTGTTTTCTGTTATATTGATGCAAATATTTTATTTTCAAAGTTGAGAAAAAAGGAAAAAAAAACATGAAGTTTGTAAAATTTTAAGATAATCACTTGTTCTTGTGAAAAGCTAATTATTTGTAAAATTTGAATAATTTGCTACATGAGTTGAATTAGGTCAAATTTAGTAAAAGATAAAATGATATGATTATTTTATTACTTTTCAAAGTTTGATCTAAAGAGTTTTATTTTTTGAAACCTCCATAAGCTATGGATATGAAAAGGTTTTAAGAAAAAATTGATTCAGAGTTTTTATGGAGTTACAAAATTTGGTGTTAATGTTTTAAAGAATTCCGTAACTTAAGAATAAGCTATGGATCACCAATAGTTTTTTGTGTTACCTTGTTTTATGAGTGAATTTAGATTAATGAAAAAAATTATGTGATAGTTGGTTTTAATCCAAATTAATCCAAAAGAAGTTCATAAAATGTGTTTATGTAACTTAAAAGTCACATTTATGAATCTTAAAACTCATAAAAGTTAACATAGGTTACAAAAATGAGGAGTCTTGTTTTCATTGAATGCTTTGATGACTCCATAACTTGTCCTCAAGTTATGGAGGTTCAAGAGTCACTTCATTAAATCATTAAAATATGTAACCTTAATTAATTCCATATGTTACAAATAAAGAAAAAGATACATTCTTTTATTAGTTTAAAGTCTTCCATAATTTGTCCTCAAGTTATGGAACTTGAAGAGTTTTTGGATTAAAACTACTTTAAAAACATAAGTTATGGAATTAATTAGTTTTGAATATTTTCAAAACATGCCCTCAAGTTTTGGAATTTGAAACGTTTTCTCTTATGAATACTTTAATTCCAAGTTAGCGCTTTAGAATTTTAAAAGTTAAAATTCAACCCTTATACTTTATAATATTATAAGTTAATAATATTTATATATATATATATATATATATATATATATATATATATATATATATATATATATATATATATATATATATATATATATATAGATATGTATGTACGTATAAGAGTAAAGTCAGTCTTACCGTTAGTAGGCCTCATTCACGAAGCCGGTCTATAAGGGGGGTATAAGGTTAGTACCTATAAAATGGTTGTTTAATGGGTGTCCACTCTCACCCACCGTTTCCTTGACCGGTGGAGGGTCGTTAGCTGAACGGGTTTGACAGGACTATAATTCTCCCTTCATTAAAAGTATTAATGATAAATACTAAGTAACTAAACTCTTAATAATACCCAATCTTAGTTACTTAGGAAAATGTGAATAAGGTGCTAATCCATGAAATTACACTTTGCACTTTGTTTAAATCGGTTAGTGGAACGTGTGTGGTTAACCGGCACACTAACTCGTATTTAACAAGGTAGGCAAAGGGTAACTTAATGTTTATCATAGTATCGATGGAGAGTGTGTGGTTAACTGGCACATCGATTGAGGGGTAAACACTTAAGGGTACCAAGTAATTTGCATGGTTACTTCACACCTTGTTTTGTGATCTTCGGCATCTCAGTCACAAAACCTGAAGGGCACACTCGAGATTGAAACATGCCATTGAACAGTTCAATGAATCTCAAAAGATCTAGGAGTTTCAAATCCAATTAAAACCTAATAAATTATTTCGTTTTTCATGGTGGAAATTGGTGAATCGTCATTCACCTACCTTCAAATATTCTATAGCTTGGATTACGGCATCCCTCTTCCAAGTTATAAAATAGTTTGTTGGGTCCTAGCCTTAATATTTCATATTGGGTGTTATATTAAGGACTTTAAATCAACTATCTTGAATATCTCCCTAAAGATGTCTAGTTCAGACATCTATGATCTTCCCAAATATCTTGGAACTTCACTTCCTCCACCTCCTCCAATTATTATCCCTAATCCACAAGTTCAAGGTCACTCAAGCCCTATTGGCAAGGCAAGGTCTAGGTGTGATCATATCTTGGATATGAAGTCACATACTGACCAGTCGGGAGAGTTGGGTGTCAAAGTCTTGAGAAAGTTGGTGGTTCAACTACTTTCTAAGTCACATAGTGAGTTCTTTTGGAACACCTATGAAACAGACTATGACAAGATCCTTAATGATCATATCTATTTCCTATGATCAACTTCCTAAAACTTTATGGACATTGACAATGATGACATTGGATATCTAGTAAAGCTCTCTCTTCCCAGTGGAAAGGGATCGGCCATAGTCAACTTGGTTGACCAAATGGTAAAGAGAAAGGTCAAATCTGAGATAGTCCCGTGTACCATTATCAAAGGGTCCATATGGTTATATTGCCAAAGAAAGCGGCATTAGTTGCAAAGCTGCGAAATATACCTAAGGATGTTAAAGTCAATAAGTTTGACTCTACTTCAGTTAAAGTCCACTATCTAACTCTGCTAAGTTTCTATTATGAGATTCTTGATACATGATGTGACTGGGTCACATGGTGATGTTTTAAGAATCAAATAAAAGTGAAGAAACTTAAAGAAAGAATATGCTGAATCTGATCGCGTAGATGGATTTCTATCGCATAGTTTGAAGATTGGATTCTTGAGCTACTTCTTAGGAGTTATGAGATATTGCTTAGGAATAGATAATAGCAAATTTTCATATGGATTGTAAGGATAAGTTTTTCCGCAAAGTTTTAAAATAAAAAGAAAATTTTGATTTTATTTATTTTAAAATATCCTTACAATGGCATTTGAGGAAAAATTGTTGCTTATAAAGATTCCAGTAAGAGCAAGAATGGAAATATGAAATTGATTCTTTCATTTGTGGTAATGTCTAACTTTACCAAATAAAGAAAGATTCTCATCACCCAAGTTTCAATTGGACTGGAACTTGGAATCATGCAAGTTGTATAGCATGATGAATGAGAACATTCAAGTATTGGAAAATTAAGAATAATTACTTGTTCACATGGATGTGTGAGTCAAGTAATGGACTAAGGGATTGAGTACACATTCTTGTGCACTGATTAACTCCACCACAAAAGATTGATAAGATTATTCGTCATAATTTACTAAAGCTTAGTAAATATGGTTATACTTACAAGCTTAAATGTAACTCTGAGACATTAGAAAAGGTTCCAATGTAAGGCAGAGCGAATAAGAAGAATCAACTTAGGCAGAAAGATAAAAGTTTCTCAAATCTGAAAATTTGGGAGAGTACTTTGGTATCAGTTTTGTGATCATCTTAATGATTAAGAAACCATAGAACAATTATTTCTCTAAGGGAATCTTAGTGCATTCTTATGACTAAGAAGAGGAATCTTGAACTGTTGAAATGGTAAAGTCAAGAAGATGAGTCATACTTCGTTCCAATATAAGTCTTAGAGTCATACTCCAAGATTGTAATTTGAGTGACATGTCTTAAAGAAGGTTTAAAACACTTGTCAAATGTAAGAGAAAAAGTTTCCTACTCTTGTACATTTGAAATTGGTAAGTTGTGATGTTTTGGATAAAACAAAGACCAACTAAGGCCAATTGTGTGAAGTCTTTTTCTTGATTAGAATCCGCACTATCTCTTGGATGTTTGAAAAGGGAGTCTTGTAGGTCAAGAGGACAGTGGGAGTCTTAAAGGTCTTGAAAGTCTCAAGAACTAATCAAGAATAAAACCTGAAGTTCTTCACTAGCACACCACTTGAGGTTTATAACCTATCATGTTGACATATTCTGTGCCCATTCCAGTTAAATTTGGCTTTGCATATGAGTTCTTAGAGTTCTCAATTGGTTGCGCAACAACTTGGAAGCAATGGTAGGCCCTTGAGCTACCAGGTGGCAAGAAATCAAGAATGAGTTCAGTCCATATAAGTTTGGATTTGTCATTATCCTTGTCCTGTGACTATGGTTTTGACAATTCACATGGATAAGAACACATACACCAGTACATCTAAGTGTTATAAGGTTTCTCTCCGATTCATGAAAATGATGGTGAGGAAACTCTTTCACTTAGTAAATTTTAGCTAGATAGCAATTGTAATATTTGCATTCTCAAAGTCGTTAGTGGAGCGTGTGTGGTTTACCGGCACACTAACCTGGACTTGTGAGAAGTGGCAAAGGTCTAAACAATCGAGACTATGATTACAACATCCCTTTTCATAGTTCTTAAAATTGTTCAGACACACATGTGAGCTATCTAAGATAAGGTGTATGATATTGATAAAGTTTTATCAAAGCAATCTAGTATCAGAAATCTGAACTTTGGTAAGAAAGTCAATAAAGTATTGATTTCTAGAAGTCCAACCAATTTCTGGATACATGTCAAAGCTAGTGGGAGCATAAGTGTTATGCTAATAATCATCATGTTAGTGGGAGCATGATAATTATGATAATTATTGAAAGTTAGCAATATTAATTATAGAAAACAAAAGGTTTCAATTGGGAAAAAGTTGTTTTGCTACAATTAAGGGAGAAGAAATTATACTTCATCTCAAATCTATAAGCTTAGATCGTGAGGTTTTAATCATTTAGTCAAGGATATATATATATATATATATATATATATATATATATATATATATATATATATATATATATATATATATATATATATATATATATATATATATATATATATGAATTTCATGTTGGAATGGCTCAACATAAGGAAATTCTGTATATGGGTCCATTATTTGCGTTCTAAAATTCGATTATGATTACAGCATCCCTTTTCATAATCTGAATTATGAGAACTTGGCAAATTGAAATGGAAATATTATAGCAAAAGACTGGTTTAGTCTTTATGTGAGACATCATGAATCGTGTCCCATATGCTTAGGATATAGGATCGATTACATGTGCTATATTCATCCTTTCTAAAAATTTCCAAATGCCCTGGGCATTAAGAAGGGAAACGGTTTAGAACTGGATATGACTAAAAGGATTAAACAATTGTCGAGGACAATCTAAGGTTTACCAAAGATTAGGTGCTCAAGGACAGTTGGAAGTATAGTGATAATTCTGGAAGGACCATATTGACATAATCTGTAAAGAGGTAGCTCTTGTTCAGAAGTGACAGTCAAAATGGAATCTGGAAATGTTTCAAAGTTAGAATTTTTCAATCTGTTTAACATTAGGAAACTTAATGCAAGAAGGATGTTTCTAAGGAGCTGATCTCCTTTGGAATGCTTTGTAATGGTTGTTGTCAAGTCTTTATGACTTCTTGCATAATCCTTACAAGAGGATCAATGCATATAAGTTTAGAATCTAATAGATATCAGTAAATCGCATGAATTTGGAATTCTCGCATTTGAAGTTAGGATTTGGGATTGTGAAAAAGGATCTTTGGAGTTATGTTCAGTTAATCTATTTCACAAAGTAAAGATCATAGACAAACATAGTATGCATACTTGGTATATGGCATGACTAGTGTTTAGAAAACATAGTGTACATGCTTGGAGCATGGGATAACTATTGTTTTAAATTCAAGAATAAAATTGATAGCTGAAACAGTATACAATGAATAATGTGTAATCATATGGTGATAGATAAAAGGTGTTTTATTTATGTTCATAGGTTTTGATACCATATTGGATTCAATTATTCTTGTGTTTCATTTTGCATGTTTTGACTTCCAGAATAAACTAGGTTATTCTTCCAAAATGACTAAGTTATTCAAACCATCCACAGTCTGTCATATGTTGGAAGTAGATATGAATTAAGACTGTCATGGGTTAGCTTGTAGAGGTCTAAGGTGTTGGACAAAGGGCTACAACACTCATGAGTGCTCATAAGTTCTGAGTATTGGATTCAACCCGCGCTCATTGGAATCACTTCATGGATTTTATCACGAGTGATCATGAGACGATAATATCTTATATTCTTCAAACCTAGAGATATGAGTTGTTACTATGAGTTGGTTGTGCATTGATTGCACGAAAACGCATTCGGTAACTCGATGTTACAAAACGTGCCTTTGTGTATGATTCAACAAGTGGTAGAACAAGCCATATGAGTCAAAGTTTATCCATTCCTTTTACCTTCGAGATAAAAGCGATATCTGTAGGCCCCTCAATGATTTAATGATGACACATATGAGTGCTTGGCCAAGCTAGGATTGATTTGATTTGTTCAATTACTCAGTCGTCATGAATCGGAAATTGGGAAACAACAAATGGACAGGGAGAATGACTATAATCCATGTGCTAAGTCCATATGATATCTAGAATGGAGGAATATATGATCCCTTATCTAATGGACAAGTTCCTTGACAAGATCAGAGTTCGATAGCGGCTTTAAGAGCTATGATTGCCAGTTAGGTTTTGAAGTCATACTCAATAATAGTTTTAGATTTATCCAAGTGGGAGACTATTGGATTAATGTCTAAGTCCATAACTATATTTGGTGTGTACTTGACCCGACCCGACATGGTCCATTTGGGTGGCACTTCACCAACACAATTTATATGGATAGTCTTTTGAGAGTAGTATATTTATGATTAATATTAATATATTATAAGTTCTAATATATTAATATGGAATCATATTATTTGATTAGTATTGATCAAGAATTAATTTAGAATTAATTAAGTGATAAAAATGAACTAATTAAATATGGACTCTTATATATATGGAATGGGCCAAGTTCATTTAGGTTGGGCTAAGCTCTCATGGATAGTCCATGGAGTGTTTAACCCATGGATCATATGAAATGAAAGGTCATGGGTTTAACCCTAGTCTCCATACTATATAAAGATGTCATTGGTTGGTGAAATCGGCACTAGTGTGGTACACTAAGAAGGGCTAGCCGATTTCACCAGAGAGAACCAAGTATCCATATTCTCTAAAGTCTTCCAAGGTGTTTTGGTGATTTGTGATTCCACTTGAGGCTTCCACACTATTGGGGCTAAGCTCTTAAAGCTTGAAGACATCAAGCTACATCAAAAGGTATGTCATCTAACTAGTACTTTGTAGAATAAGAACTTCATAATATGCTAGTTAGGATTAAAGCCTTGGAAAGTTCTTATTTGCATGTATAATAGAGAAAACATAGATCCAAGGTTTATAGGGTTGAATGTACACCATAGGAGTGTTAGAATGCTCAAAACCCAACAAAACCACCATAAAGTTTGCACCTATATGCCCAAGGAACCCCTAATATATCTAGATCTACAAATACAAGCTTCATAACGACTTTAACTCCCAATCATCAACCAAAAAAGGTCAAAATGACCAAAAATGAGCGAAGAAGAAGATCCATGAAATGAAAAGGCAAGGTTTGGACTTTATACCTCCCAAGCCGCCAAAAGGAGATGCTAATGCTGGATCTCAAAGCTTTCCTTCAAAGAACAAGTCTTCAAGCTCCTTCTTCTTCTTCTAGATCCATAAAAACTTTCCATAAAAGCCTCACAAGAGCTCAAAATCACCAAACAAAGACTATGGAAGGAATTATGGTTTTTAGGATATGGAGGTTGTCGAAGAAATAATCAAAAGAGGCTAACATGAAGCTTATATATGGTACAACACGAAAATTTGGGTTTTCCATTTCCCCTGCATCCGCTTAATGTTCTCTTCATACACAAACAAGGCTACTGACCCGCGACTCTTATCCACTAGTATGCTAAGCGTACACCAAAGGTACGCCTCGCATACTAGCTTCTCAGTTAGTACGCCAAACGTAACTTGTTGTACGCCCCGCATACTAGGGTTCCTTCTTAAACCTTAAAAAACTCCAAAGACCATAAGTTCATTGAACTAAGTCTGTTTCCGACAAACTTTATATCCACGGAAAAGCGACAAGAAACCCTACGTTTCTAACAACCCATCTTAGCATTAAAACTCCCCAAGCCAAACCTAAAATTCATAAAGGACTAAAGTAACAAATCACGATTATGCCCTTGGGCTCTTAAATACCATAGAACGCCCAAATCACTTAGACTTTAACACCCTTATCCAAAAGGGCCAAATCCTTTCTTCTCTAAGGTCCCACGCCTTATGATAACTGATGACTGGGTCACAATACTGAATAATGAAGTAATTCGAAACCAGGTGTTACACTATAGTCCCTTTTGACCCATTTAGCAGGGCACATGTCCATCAAACACTCTACCTTGGCAGCACTATTAACATGACAGCTAACATGGCATGCCACATCAGCTCCTTCCTTAATAATAAAGACACAAATGTTTGTAAAATAAGGTAGGGAGGGACATTCTGTAACGTTCCGATTTTTAACACAAAATTTTCCTTTTTTTAAAATAAACATATAGAACATAAAATTCAACATCCCATTTTCATTAAAACATCATTGTCATACATTTATTAAAGAGAGTTTTTAGCGGAATTTTAAAACATTATTAATTTATTCGATGCGAGTACAGTCATGCTGGAGCCTTCACACGATCAGAATAACAACCTAAAAAATTGTTATTCAACAACTGTAAGTCGATGCTTAGTAAGTTCCCCAGATACCATATACCATAATACATACACATAGATACAAATTATGTCTCATAACCTTTCACCGCTCTACCGGTAACATGTGTCTAGACTTTCGGCCTATCGTCGTTCCGTCTTTAACATGAGTTTATAAGCTCACGGTCTGACATTCCATCGTCAACCCTCCACATAATCATAATGAATAAATAAAATATATTGTATTCAAGCATACATATATGGATATATATATATATATATATATATATATATATATATATATATATATATATATTATAATACATTTTATAGTAATATAACTCACTTGGACAGTCTCAAAGCAACTAAGTATGTAGTTTTGAAGGTAGCTTAACAACCACATATTAACTTATAATGTAATATAGTAGTTATTAACCATTTTTGCATAACATCTTGTATTTAGATTCTTCACTAATCCCATCTAATACTGAGTTCTATCAAATAAGGAATAATCATGTAAGATTATATTGGAGGTAGGATTTGTTTCGTATACTGAGTATACTATTTGGAAAATCCACTTTAAACACCTCACTAGATCTAGCCTAAACGCCACTCTCGTAATTAATAAGCAACATTATGACTTGGAATCACTGATAAATCTTATTTATAGATTCATAATGAAAATTATGAATAAAAATATAAGTTACACTTAAAGCTTAGTAAGTGCAATTTAACTTATAGAGTTTTCAGACAGTAGTTTGGAAAGTTTACAGGTAGAACTTCAACCCGAAAGCTTGTATTTGACAGTTCTCTAGTGAATCAGATCTCATCTAAATCTATACAAATAAATAGGGAAATTTGTACTCATGTTTGGGGAGGTTTATAGAGAAATTGGTTTGAAAGTGTATGAAAATGAGCTAAATTCAGAAGCTATATATAGGCAATTTACGAGGGCACGCTGTGCCTATAGATATAAACGTGTCTCGCTCCTAACGCGTTGGCCTCATTTAGTTCTTGCCACGTGTCTCCATTTTTAAGATCCACATCATCTTAGAGACTAGGTCTCTGGTCATTCCATGTGGCACCCTCTATGGATGAGCATATGGACTAGGGAACCGGCCGGAACCGAAACTAGCACCGGAATCGAAACCCGATGGAACCGGTCGGGACGGGACCGGGATGTTATTTTTGTGGATTTTTGGAACCGGGAACCGGTAGGAACCGGCACCGATATAACCGGAACCGGTAGAACCGACAAAAAATCGGAACCGTATGATGCTATTTTTTCGAAGACCGGTTCCAACATTTGAAGACACGATAAGAACCGGTATGAACCGGGGACCAGTAGAACCGTCGGGCCAGTTCGATTCTTGATTTTGGCCGAAGCCGGTTCCCGGTTCCGGCCGGTTCGGTCCTTTTGCTCATCCATAGCACCCTCTAGTAGTTCCATGTCATAACCCTCATGGGTAAAACTTTCAATCTTCTAAAAATTATAACTCTCGCATACAAGCTCTATTTTCGATGTTTTTCTATATCCACGCATTCGTATCGATTGTTGTATTAATGTGTTTAATCCAATAACTAAATTGGTATAATCTTCAATTAGGGGCAAAGTCCTTTTTGGGTTGCCCTCATAACCGGTAACTGATTAGAATAACTTTTGGAGAGAGAGGTTGATTTTAAAATTTATTATATGATTAATAAATTGAAATAATATTAATAGATTATATGATTAATTTATTAATTTGAAATAGTAACTATTAATTAAGAACTAATTAGAAATTAATTATAACTAATTTCTAGTTAATTAGAATTAATTGGACGTGAATGGTCTAAGTTGTAATTGTTCACTAGTTGAATAGAGATGGTTCTTCAACCTGATAAGGCTGGCTGGTTTTGGCTAATACTTTTAGGATTTCTAGATTAATCCTACTAGATAATAAATGACTTGGATAATTACCAATTTGAAAGATATTACTTCCTCCGTCCCAAAATTATTGTCTACAGACAAAAAAACACACAGATTAAGGAAACATTAATTATCATTAACTTTATTAAACGAAATAACAACTTTACCCTTTTGTTGCATTTAATTCTATGGTAGTTTCATTTGATTCCATGGTAGTTTAACTACTAATGAGGAGTATTTTGGTAAAAGTGATATTTATTTTTAGAAGTAAACTATCATTTTAGGACAAACCAAAAAGGAACGTGAACTATTAATATAGGGCGGAAGGGGTATTATATTATTCAAAATAGGCTTTCAAGGGTTCCTTATCAGCTATAAATAGGAGCCTTATGGTACCTATTTTCAGCCACTCATAACTCTCTAAGGATCACTGATGTGTGTGAATTCAACTAGTTTTATCCCTACTTTTTATTAATAAATTGAGCACACAAAGGCAGTGAACCTGTCTTTAAGTGGTATAGATTGATAAGTAAGGTATCGAACTCAGGGAACGGAAAATTAAACTAATAGCTAATTTTAACTAAAACAAAAAGTAAAGGGTTTTTCTCTAGTTTTGCAAGACTAGAAACTTAGACAAACTAAATTAACTAATTAACTAAAGCAAAAACTATTCACCAAATTTGATAAAGATGTTTCCATTTAGGTTCAACCAATTCACTCCTATGGTTATTTAAGTTTAAGGTAGATTAATTGCTATTGGTTACCAATTATAATAGTTAGGTTCATATTCATTACTCCTAACCCTTAGACAATTAACTAATTTAAGCGTTGATCAAGTGTTTAAACTAATTAATTCCCTAGATTAATTATTTGGATTAAATAAGATTTGTAATGGTCAATTAAGTTATTAATTCAATTAACCTCTTGTTGATGGTTTCTCAAACAAGCTCACACATTAATCTTCCTATTTTCTTATTAATCTTAGTTTCATAATCATTACTCCTAAGCATATGGTTTAGCATTCACATAGACATATGAGGTTAACAATTAAGTGATGTTCATGCAACCTAATTGCCTTCCAATTAACAGAAAATAGTAGTGATTAATACATAAGGTTCTTTAACAAACTTAATTTAATAAATCACCAATAGACAATTAAGCAAGAATCAATAATTAAACCATAGGAGTTCTTTGGTATTCCCCAAACAGAAACAAAAACAAATTTAGCTCATAATTGCAGTAGAAACAAACATAAAAACAAAGTTTACTAAAGCAAACATGTTCAATTCCTAAGTCTAAGTGGTAGAATTAACCTAATTGGTTGAATTCTTCCAACTATTGAAGCCTAGGGTTCCTTAGCGCCTTCTGAATCTCTTAGTCGCAGCTAAACCTTCAAAAATCGCCAGGAGTCTCCTCCCATGAGATAAGGATTCGTGTTTTATAGATATCCCAAAACAGGGTGTACTCGGCGAGTAGCAGAATCAACTCGCCGAGTAGATCCATACTTATCCGTCTTGAATCAGCAGTCGTATTTATCTTCTGGAATATCCTCGTGTACTCGCCGAGTAGGGTCGATCTACTCGCCAAGTATATCTCCTTCTTTCACTCTTTAATCTTCAATTGCTTTCCTTTTCTCCTTTTTGTTTCCAAGCATATCTTTTGGACTGAAAACACAATTCACAACATTTTAAGTGCCGTTTGTCCACATTATTCACATAATTAATCAAAAATAACAAAGAATATATGCTAAATAATTAACTAATTATGCACATATCAAAATACCCCACACTTGACTTTTGCTTGCCCCCAAGCAAATCTAAATTTTAAACATATTAAAATCACATGTAATAACTCCAATCCAACCCATCCATTATGCCAAGACCACAACGCATGCATTTGTGTCTAAAATTTCCTAAAAACCCTCCATACTTCAAATACTCACAATCCTCATAAACATTCGCCCACTCACCCCGAACTATGCTCATTTTATGCAACCCTCCGAATCCATCCTCAGAAAATCTCTTTACCCTCAAGGTATTTTTAATTGAGCAACCCAAGCACACATATTCTAGAATTACAGCTTTTCGATACCACTATGGAGCTCTTTGAATTCTTCATTTTCTTGACATTTGATCTTTGATATCTTTGAATTCACTAACTTATATTGACTTTTGGTATTTTCAACTTTTTGGATTTCTTGGAATTTTGATCTTTAGATCTTCACTTCATTTGCTCCAAAATTCCTATAACTTTTTCTAGTAATTCTTCTCTTTTTTTCATGTATTTCTCAATTTTTTTCACTCAAATCCCTACATGGTTAAGCAGGTGCTCAATCTCAACCTTTATTGGCTAATGATAAAAACTTTCCTGGATACATTTCAGGTTTAGGCTGCTAAACATATTGCATCCCTCAGGCTGAGCAAGGTCGTGTTTTTGTCTCATGATTTCACTGAAATAAGGAAGCCACAAATGCACTAGAACGTATATAGGCTCAACTAAACATTTGGGTTTTCATGCAATTATTAACACAATTCTAATATGGAATCCTAATTTTTTACCAAAATTTTCTAATTTAAGACCTAAGCATTTTTGGTATGCAACAATTTTTTAAAAAAAATTAAGATTCTAAGTATTCTAAGATGTGACTAACTCCCTACCCCACACTTATTTTATGCAATGCCCTCATTGCATATTATACCAACTAAAAATGCAAATAGAGAGAAAGTTGGAACAAACTCCCCTGGGGTAGCAGTCGCTAGGTTGACACTCTCTTCTTCAACTCCTTCTTCTAGTGACTTTAACTATGGGAACAACTCATCCATGGCACGGGCGTCATACGTCTCGTGTGGTTGATAGCTCGAAAAACTCCAAGGAAAAGGGTTGTTGAACAATCTTCAGTAGTAATTCATAAAGAGTATATGAATGGTGCAGAAAAATTAGCTAGAGCAAATAAGAAACTCCTCCTGTAGCAGGCAACTCGGCGAGTAGAACTCGATGGCAAAGCAGTTCGTGCAAAAGCAGATATACTCGCTGAGTAGTGTTAGTGCACTCGGCGAGTAGAGCTTATATTTCCAGAATTCTTTGAACCGCTGTCTCTCTTTACTTTGGTGTTGACATGGAAATATAAATGTACTCTCACATGAATTTCCTAAGCAGCAACACTCCATAAAACTCTTGACTCGTACGGACTCAATCCGAGGAACAAGACTCCATAATCACTCATAAAGACTCTCATTCCTCTCTTGACCCTTCCTAATTAGCATGCTTCCTAGCTTCAATACCTGAAAAGAAAACTAAAAGTAACACTAATATTTCAACCACATAGCCAAATCCAACATGTCCACAATTGTCTTAAAACAAACATCATAAACAAAACAAAACAAAACAAAATAAAATCTTCAATCTTCCTCTTCCATTCCGGCTACTCCAGCTCCACTACCTCCTTCTCCACCCCTTCTTCGCATCCTCTCGTCCCAATCCATAATATAAGGGTAGCTGGGTCCAGGTCGCGGGGCAATGTGCATTTGTTGGAAAAGATACTCAAAGGATTGATTGGTGTAATTAACCCCTCGCCCAATATTATCCAAGTAGTGTCGGTACTCCACTTGGTTCCAACCCTTGTTATCCTCCACCGGAATAACCGGTGGGTCTTCCCGTACCCGCTCGCTCCTTGGCTTAACCCGCCTTCCCGGCTCCTCGGGGACCGCCGGCTCATCCTCATTCGGGATAGTAAAGGAATCACCAAAATTTTCAACTATCCGAGCGCTCCTATAAAGTGCAGTGTTGAACGGAGGAGGGTGGATAATTGTTAGCGCTTGAGCTTGCAGAAAATCCAAGATCCCAAACGCTTTCGCAAGCCAAGTAATGAACATGCCCCCATTTATCTTCGAGTTTACCTTCTCCTTGACCGCCCCATCCGCAAGAAATTTAGCAATGCAGTACGGAAGGTTGCAGAAGACGTCGGGAGTGATGATACTCCATAAGTAAAAGATATCAAGCGTGGGAACTTTGTCCCCATCCTTCCGCATGTTGATCGTGCTTGCAACGAACCGGTGAATGAGTTGGTGGATCGGAGAATGGATATGTCCTTCTTGAGCAGTGGAAGGTATGTAGACTCGGTTAGCAATTGTACTCCACCATGTCGATGCCACCACCTCCTCGGGAAGTTCTTTGTAGGTATTCTCCAAGAAGGCTTCAAAGTAATCCGTCATCGCCATGTCTTGATCGTAGATGCCCAACCGCCAAAAGAATTCAACCATGCTGCATTGTCGCAGCTCCCCACCCAAAGAAAATGAGATCGTGTTAGGATTGTAAAACTCACTACCACCTCGGAATGAAATGGTAGCAAAGAATTCCCAGCACAACTCCGCGTATACTAGCTCTTGGATTTTGAACAATTGCAACCAACCATCACAACTGATGTTGGCATAACCCAAGTTACAATCTTTCACCAAATATGGGGTGAGTTCCTCTTCCAAGCCAACATTGCCCATCCATCCCCAATCCACTGCATTCGGTAGATGGATTTCTTTCTGTCGAAGTGCTTCTAACCTGTTTAGGGCTCGAGTTTTGGAGGATTTAGAGGTGATTTGTTGAAAGGCTAACCATGGCATATCACCAAGGCCTCCCCCACGTGATGATTGACCTCTTCTTGCCATGCTATCTGCATACACATATCAAAAACACAGCAACAAACAACACCCAGTAATTAAAACAGGAAAATTTATGATCTGACTGTGACCTACTCGCCGAGTACACGAACATACTCGCCGAGTAGTATGAACTTCTTGACAGATCGAGATCGGATCTGTGTAATCTGTGCAATAGTCCAAATTGTTCATAGGGTTTTGTTGTAATTACTTATCTAACCATAGATCTTGAAGAAATTACTCCTAACAACATCTAATTCATGAGTAAATCAAAACCCTAAAAATTGGGAAAAACTCCCCAAATCCGAAATCACATCAAATATGGGTAAATCTGTGACAAAGATTGAACCTTTCATGAAATTAAAGGGTAAAGATGTTACCTTGTTGCTTGAATGAAGAGAAAAGAGTAGAAGTTTTGAGAGTTCTTGAAAAATGCTTAGGGAGGCGGCTGAGAGGAAGTGCTCGGCGAGTGTTGGGATGAATTGGTGAATAATAACAATTTTTACAGGTTTTATTTTACTGGGTTTGAACCGGCTACTCGCCGAGTAGAATGGGTCTACTCGCCGAGTAGACACGCGTGTTATCAACTTTTGGCTGTAAGTGGGCATTTACTTGCCGAGTATAGTTGATATACTCGCCGAGTAGATGTCACAGGTTGAAAAAATTTGTAAATTTGCCAATTTTACTATATGAATTCATTTGTTTAGGCCTTCCACCCCACACTCAAAGCATAGCTTGTCCTCAAGCACTTAGAGACATAGAATAAACGAAGAAGAATGAAAAAAAAACAATATGAAAAATAAAGAAAAGGAAAGAAAACGCAAACTTGAAACTCGGGTTGCCTCCCGAGAAGCGCTTCTTTTGATGGAGTCATTAGCTGGACTCCGCCCCGTCTACGTGTTTGCAATTCTGCACAGTAGCAGGTCCTCCAATCCTTCATTTCGGGGGACACCTTCTTCATATTTCTTCACTCTATGACCATTGACTTTGAATGGTGTGCCGTCTCTTGATATCAATTCTATAGCCCCGTGAGGAAACACCGTCTTGACCAAAAAGGGACCATCCCACCTTGATTTAAGTTTGCCCGAGAAATGTTTTAATCGGGAATTGAAAAGCAATACTTTTTGGCCTTCATGGATGTCTTTGCTCTTGATTCTTTTATCATGCCATCTCTTGGTTTTTTCTTTATAGAACCACGAACTAGAATAAGCCTCATTTTGGAGTTCTTCAAGGGCATTCATTTGCATTAAACGGTTGGTCTTGAATTCTTCTATATCAAAGTTGCACCTCTTTAAAGCCCAATATGCCTTATGCTCGATCTCAACCGGTAAATGGCATTGCTTTCCATAAACTAACCTATATGGTGTAGTACCAATAGGTGTTTTGAAAGCGGTACGCAATGCCCATAGCGCGTCATCCAATTTATCCGACCATTCCTTGCGGTTGCTTCCCACCGACTTCTCTAAAATACGCTTCAAGGCTCGATTGGTCACTTCAGTTTGTCCACTCGTTTGTGGATGGTATGATGTGGAGAACTTATGGGTCACCCCATATTTCTTGAGCACCTTTTCCAAGTGATCATTGGCAAAGTGTGTGCCTTGGTCATTAATTAGGGCTTTCGAAACACCAAACCGGGAGAATAGTTTCTTTAAGAATCGTACCACTACCCGTTCGTCATTTGTAGGTAAAGCCTGCGCCTCCGTCCATTTCGAGACATAATCTACCGCCACTAGTATGTACTTGTTTCCTTTGGATGTGGGAAAAGGTCCCATGAAGTCAATGCCCCATACGTCGAACACCTCGCACACTTGAATGCTATGTTGTGGCATTTCATTTCGAGATGAAATGTTTCCCACCCTTTGACAAGCATCACATTCTTTGACATATTGGGCTGAATCTTTGAAGATTGTAGGCCAATAGAACCCAATGTCAAAGATCTTCTTTGCGGTATAGTGTGCTCCATGATGTCCTCCCATGGGCCCGCTATGGCAATGTTCTAGTATTCTTCGGCTTTCCTTCCCGAACACACATCTTCTTATAATTCCATCCGCACAGCTTCGAAAGAGGTATGGATCGTCCCAAAAGTAATATTTGATCTCTGCAAAGAATTTCTTCTTTTGTTGACTACTATAATCCTTCGGGACGTAATTTGTAGCTAAATAGTTAGCTATGTCTGCGAACCATGGCTCCTCTCCCACGGACACCATAATGTATTCATCCGGAAAGTCATCTCCATCCTTATCTTCTTGCAGTTGCGGGTTCTCGAGCCTAGATAAATGATCGGCCGCTACATTCTCCATTCCTTTCTTGTCTCGTATCTCTATATCGAATTCTTGAAGAAGCAGCACCCATCGTATTAGTCTTGGCTTGGCATCCTGTTTGGAAAACAAATACTTGATAGCCGAGTGGTCAGTAAAGACAGTGGTTTTAGATAAAACCAAGTAAGGGTGAAACTTGTCAAAAGCATAAACCACGGCTAACAATTCTTTTTCAGTAGTAGTATAATTCTCTTGGGCGGGGTTTAAGGTCTTGCTTGCATAATAGATGGGTTGAAAGTTCTTATCAACCCTTTGACCAAGGACCGCTCCTAGTGCATAGTCACTAGCATCACACATGATCTCAAAGGCTAAGTTCCAATTTAGTGCTATAATGATCGGGGCATTAGTTAATTTTTCCTTTAGAAATTCAAATGCCTCTAAACACTCTTTAGTAAAATTAAAGGGTGCATCTTTTAGTAATAATTGTGTTAGAGGTTTCGTGATTTTGGAAAAATCCTTTATAAAACGCCGGTAAAAACCTGCGTGTCCCAAAAAACTTCTAATGCCCTTCACATTAGTTGGTGGGGGTAATTTATCAATGGTGTCTATCTTTGCCAGATCCACCTCAATTCCCTTTTTAGAGACTTTGTGTCCCAAAACTATACCCTCTTTGACCATGAAGTGACACTTTTCCCTATTTAGGACCAAGTCGGTTTTCTCACACCTAGCAAGCATTGAGTCAAGATTTGTGAGGCAGTCATGGAGAGAAGATCCGAATACAGAAAAGTCATCCATAAAGACCTCCATGAACTTTTCCACCATAACATGGAATATGGCGGTCACGCACCTTTGAAATGTCGTAGGTGCATTGCATAGTCCAACTGGCATGCGTCTATAGGCGAAAGTCCCACTTGGGCATGTAAAGGTGGTCTTTTCTTGGTCCATTGGGTCTATGGGTATTTGAAAATACCCTGAAAACCCATCTAGAAAGCAGTAATAGCTATGGCCCGATAGTCTCTCTAACATTTGATCTATGAAAGGAAGGGGGAAATGGTCTTTGCGAGTGGCATCGTTTAGCTTTCGATAATCGATGCACACTCGCCAACCGGTTACCGTTCGCGTTGGAATTAACTCGTTCTTTTCGTTGGTGATGACCGTCATTCCTCCTTTCTTGGGCACCACTTGGACTGGACTCACCCATGGACTATCGGAAATGGAGTAGATGATTCCTGCATCTAAAAGCTTGACCACCTCCTTCTTGACGACTTCTTGCATGTTCGGGTTCAATCGTCTTTGATGTTGCACCACCGGCCTTGCTCCTTCTTCTAAATTGATTTTGTGAGAGCAATAGGATGGGCTTATTCCCTTGATGTCGGAGATGCTCCATGCGATGGCTCTTTTCCTTTTCTTCAACACGTGTACAAGTTCGTCCTTTTCCGTCTTGGATAGGTCCGAGGCTATGATCACAGGCTTCTGATTTCCTTCTTCCAGAAAGGCATACTCCAGATGGTCAGGTAGTGTTTTAAGCTCCAATTGGTTGTGCTTAGTGACGGACTCGCTGATTGCAGGTTTGGTACTCGGCGAGTTGGTAGCTGCATTCACGACTTCTGGCTTTTCTTCAGATGTACTCGGCGAGTAGATTGGGTCTACTTGGCGAGTAGGGCTCTCAGATTGCTTCTTTATTTCTTCATACTCCGCTTCTTCCAACAGTCTTTCAATCTCTAGTAAGTCCTTTTCTGGGTCAAATGCTTCATCCAAAGCTGCAAACTTACTGGAATCTTCAGGTATGTCTTCTTCCAATAGTTCGTCAAGCATGTCGACTGAGAAAGCCGTGTCATCACTACTCCTTGAGTACTTCATGGCTTGGTCTACCCCGAATGTCACTGAATCGTCCCCAACTCGCAATGTGAGCTTAGAATCTCTCATGTCTACGATAGCGCTAGCTGTGTTGAGGAAGGGCCTTCCAAGGATAATTGGCACTTGCAGATCCGCCTCCATGTCTAGAATGATGAAATCAGCCGGGAAGACAAATTTGTCCACTTTCACTAGCAAATCTTCACAAATGCCTCTTGGGAAGGTGACAGTCTTGTTTGCCAAATGAATTGCCATTCGAATTGGCCTTGGCTCCGGGAGGTCTAGCTTCTTAAAGAACGAGTATGGCATAAGGTTCACACTTGCTCCAGAATCAGCTAAGGCATGAATTGCAGCCAAGTTTCCAAATTGGCAAGGTAAAGTTAAGCTCCCCAGATCACCCTTCTTCTTTGGTAACTTGTTTAGCATTGCGGCGGAGCAGTTCTCATTAAGCACTACCTTCTGCACTTCCTCCATCTTTCTTCTGTTGGTGAGGAGTTCCTTAAGGAACTTAGCATACTTGGGCATTTGCATGACGGCTTCAATGAAAGGAATGTTGATTTGAAGAGTTTTAATGTGGTCTAGAAACTTCTGATATTCCTCTTCCTGCTTCTCTTTCTTGGCTCGGGCTGGGTATGGCATTGGAGGCTGGTATGGCTTCAAGGGAGGCTGTTCATTCGTTTTAGCAGGGGTACCCGCCGAGTCCATCGGCCCTACTCGGCGAGTAGAACTCTCAGATTGTGAATCTTGGTTTTCTACTTGTTCTTCCGTTCCTTCCTTCTGTGAGTCCCTGGTTGCTTCAGTACGAATGGGGGCCAGGGGAGTGATGATCTTTCCACTTCTTGTTGTGACAATGTTTACTTGTGCGCCTCGTGGGTTGTTCTCGGTTTTGCTAGGAAGCTCACCCGGTGACCTTTGGTTTAGTTGTTGAGCAAGTTGCCCAAGCTGTGTTTCTATGTTGTGGATGGATGCTTGCTGGTTCCTGAGCATTGTTCTTGTTTCTTGGATAGCAACATCATGGTCACTATGTCTTTTCTCGGAAGCGGCCGCAAATTTAGTAAGCATATCTTCCAAGCTTGGCTTCCTCTCTTGCACCGGCTCCTCCTTTTGATAAAAGCCTCTCCCTTTTTGTTTATACTTCTCCTCCTTGGCCTTCTTGTACTCTTCGGAAGGCAACCACTCTTTCTTTTGTTTGCGCCAGTCCTCATCATACCGGTCACCGCTCGAATAACATGCTTGTGCCTTTTTGTTGCCATTCTCATCCAAATCGCAATCTCTAGTGAGGTGAGGTCCATTGCAGTTTTCACAACCCACCCGTATAGCATGGATAGTTTGATCCATTTTGTCCATTCTCCTATCCATGGTTTTTAACATGGCCATGATGCGGATAAATCTTCAGTAGCAGTGTACGCGGCTCCCCTCGTGACATCATTCCTAGGGTTGTGGTATTCTCTAGAGTGTTTAGAGAATTCTTCAATCAATTCTTTAATCACCGGGGGTGGCTTCTTTGTAAGTGGGCCTTGTGAGTCTAGCAACTGCCGGGTTGTAACATTGACTCCATCATAGAAGATGGAAACTTCTTGCTGGCTGTTTAGATCATGGTGTGGGCAGTTTCTGAGCAGACCTTTGTACCTCTCCCATGCTTCGTATAAAGACTCTCTAGCTTGTTGTTCAAAGTTTGCAATGGCCTTCTTCAGTTTGGCTATCTTGGATGGTGGGCAAAAGTGATCAATAAATTCTTCCTTCATTCTGGCCCAAGTAGTGACTGATCCGGGGGGAAGTGACTTGAGCCAGTCTTTAGCAGCACCCTTGAAGGTTACCGGAAGCATACGAAGTAGTTGCGTTTCGCGGGTTACATTTGGAATATTGAAGTAATCAGCAACATCATTTACTTCATCCAAATGTTTGTATGCATCTTCATGATCTTTCCCATAGAAAGGTATTTCCTTGAGTGAAGCTAGGATATGACCTTTTAGCTCGAAGGTAGCAGTCGCGGGAATTGCGGGTTGCACAAGTCCCGGGCCATGGTCATCGCGCATCCTCTTCTTCCATTCTCCCATGGGGATTTCATTAATGTTAGCCATAGTGAACGCTAACTCTTCCTCCGACTCGTTTCTTGCTCGTACATTGCCTCCTCTTCTTCCTCGGTCTTGTATCCAATATCTTCTTGAATTGGCTCCTCAATTATCAACGAAGCGCTAGAAGCTCCTGATTTATTGCTCTTCTTTTTCCCAAAACCAGTCTTCAAGTTGGACAATGGTGATTTCTTTGGTGTGCTTGAACTCTCCACATCCTTCCCTTTGTTTCTTTTCAATGCGGATTCGGGGTCTTCAAACGGGGGTACCAGTGGTGTGTTTGCTCCTCTGGTCATGAAAGTCCTGAAATCAATCAAATAAAAAGCGTAAAAAGAACAAAAAAAATTGTAAAAATAAAGAAAATCTACTGCTGAGTAAACTGCTACTCGCCGAGTAGGTGCGATTGCACTCGGCGAGTATCAGTGATATTTCAAAAAAAATTTCTAAGTTTTAAACTAACTAAAACAGATACTAAAACCTAATTACTAATTACTAAATTGAAATAATGAACTTTATGCAAGTAAACTCACACAAAGGATCGAAAAAATTAGGAATTAGCTTAATTATTTAGAACCGTTCCCCGGCAACGGTGCCAAAAACTTGATGTGTGTGAATTCAACTAGTTTTATCCCTACTTTTTATTAATAAATTAAGCACACAAAGGCAGTGAACCTGTCTTTAAGTGGTATAGATTGATAAGTAAGGTATCGAACTCAGGGAACGGAAAATTAAACTAATAGCTAATTTTAACTAAAACAAAAAGTAAAGGGTTTTTCTCTAGTTTTGCAAGACTAGAAACTTAGACAAACTAAATTAACTAATTAACTAAAGCAACAACTATTCACCAAATGTAATAAAGATGTTTCCATTTAGGTTCAACCAATTCACTCCTATGGTTATTTAAGTTTAAGGTAGATTAATTGCTATTGGTTACCAATTATAATAGTTAGGTTCATATTCATTACTCCTAACCCTTAGACAATTAACTAATTTAAGCATTGATCAAGTGTTTAAACTAATTAATTCCCTAGATTAATTATTTGGATTAAATAAGATTTGTAATGGTCAATTAAGTTATTAATTCAATTAACCTCTTGTTGATGGTTTCTCAAACAAGCTCACACATTAATCTTCCTATATTCTTATTAATCTTAGTTTCAATTATCATTACTCCTAAGCATATGGTTTAGCATTCACATAGACATATGAGGTTAACAATTAAGTGATGTTCATGCAACCTAATTGCCTTCCAATTAACAGAAAATAGTAGTGATTAATACATAAGGTTCTTTAACAAACTTAATTTAATAAATCACCAATAGACAATTAAGCAAGAATCAATAATTAAACCATAGGAGTTCTTTGGTATTCCCTAAACAGAAACAAAAACGAATTTAGCTCATAATTGCAGTAGAAACAAACATAAAAACAAAGTTTACTAAAGCAAACATGTTCAATTCCTAAGTCTAAGTGGTAGAATTAACCTAATTGGTTGAATTCTTCCAACTATTGAAGCCTAGGGTTCCTTAGCGCCTTCTGAATCTCTTAGTCGCAGCTAAACCTTCAAAAATCGCCAGGAGTCTCCTCCCATGAGATAAGGATTCGTGTTTTATAGATATCCCAAAACAGGGTGTACTCGGCGAGTAGCAGAATCAACTCGCCGAGTAGATCCATACTTATCCGTCTTGAATCAGCAGTCGTATTTATCTTCTGGAATATCCTCATGTACTCGCCGAGTAGGGTCGATCTACTCGCCGAGTATATCTCCTTCTTTCACTCTTTAATCTTCAGTTGCTTTCCTTTTCTCCTTTTTGCTTCCAAGCATATCTTTTGGACTGAAAACACAATTCACAACATTTTAAGTGCCTTTTGTCCACATTATTCACATAATTAATCAAAAATAACTAAGAATATATGCTAAATAATTAACTAATTATGCATATATCAATCACCAAAATTTCAACTCTCCCCTCTCCTATCCTCAAGTCTTCTAGTTGCTAGGGTTTTGGGTACAAGTCATTTAAGGTATTCAAGCTTTTGGTGCTTGCTTTCCAAGGAACTTCAAAAGGTATGTAACCCTATTCTTATGTAAATTTCGGTTATCATAGCCTCCCTTTAGGGTTTCATGATGTTCATAGCTAATTGCTATCAACAGATAAAACGTAGATCCAATCTAGGTAGCATGTGAACTTAAGGGTTAAGTATTTTTTTTATGCTTGTATGTAATTTTATAACCTAGAAACCCCATCAGTGGTATCAAAGCTAATCTTTTATATTGATTATTGCATTAGATGAATTGATTAAATTAGGGTTTATCGAAAATAAACCCTATCCCTTATAAATTTCAAGTTTACTATGGTTTCTTGAAAACCTAGCTTCCCTATCCTTTTTTTGAAAATGTTAGGGGTTTCCCTTAGGAATTCTAGTTTCCTTAAATTATTATTTTAAATGCCTTAAAATTTGAGTAATTAAAACCTGGTAACATTTATCCATATTTTCGAAAATTAGAGGGTTAAGGATTGGGATTAAATTTGAATTATTTTATTAATTGTTTAATTGAAGATAATTATTTAATCCCTAATGATTTAAATTTGAATTATTTTATTAATTAATTCAAGATAACTATTAATCCTAAGTGATTTAAATTAATTTAAGTGATTAGTTAATTAAAAGATAATTGGTAAATCATGAATTGGTTAAAATTAATTAATTAATTGTTTAATTTCGAAAAATAATTTTAGACCAACTATTTTGAAAAGTTTTAAAATACACCTTATATTATGTAATATTAAAAGTTTAATACTATACATATAAGAAATGTAGAATCGTTAGTACGCTTCATTCACAAAGCAATACTATAGGAGGGTATAAGGAAATGATTTATAAAATAACCGTTGAATGGTGTCCATATTCACCCATGGTCCCTTGTATGGTGGAGGTTTGCTAGCCAAATGAATTTGATAGGATATAACCTCATTAAGTATGATACTATAAAGTAATAGAACCTATTTTAAAATCTCACTCTAGTTATTTTAGGAAAAATGTGAAGTGTATGCTAATCCATGAAAACACACATCACTCTTTATAAGCCATTAGTGTAGCATGTGTGGTTCACCAACACACTAATTTGGGACTATAAAGTTGAGTGATGTACAAATCAAAAATATCATTGTTGATGGAGCGTGTGTAGTTAACCAACACATCAATTTTAGATTATAAATGACCTCGAGGTTGTCTAGTAGTTTTGTATGGTTATTCACATATTATTTGTGATGATCGGTATCCAATCATAAATTGAAGAGCATAACCTAAGATTAAACATGCCATTGATAAGATTCAATGAATCTCAATTGATCTAGGATTTTTATATTAGATTTAAATTGGTAAATTTGTATTACCTACCTTGTTAAATTCATAATTAGATTACGACATCCCTCTTCTTTGTTGTGAATTGTTTTTGGATCCTAGCCTTGAATATTTATTTTGGGTTAAAATATTAAGGATTTATATCACTAACTAAAACTATGTCTCTTTGTGTAGATGTTTGGAACCAGTGATCTCCCTACTAATCAAACTACAACTCCTCAATCGAACTTCACTCTTCTCTCGATTATGTCAAAGGAGAAGCTAACGTGTCCTAACTATAAAGTTTGGATGTGTAACCTGAAGATGACTACTTAGTACGAGAACAATGAATACATTCTTGAAAAGCCTCTCATTGAGAATGATCATTCTACCACTACTCCTAAGGAAATTGTTTACTACAACAAACACTTTGATGATGCCACTAAGGTCGCTTGGATCATGGTGGCCACTATGGCACCGGAGTTGGATAAGTTCTATGATAACTAATGGCCTTATGAAATGTGCACTGATCTTTCTGAAACGTTTTACAAGAAAGTGAGACAGTAATGCTACGAAGTGGGTGATGTAATTTAGATGATCAAGGTGTTTAGTTTGTGTTTTGGAGCCAAGGGGTATTTTGGTAGAGTGTCAACTTAGGTATTTTGGAAATTGATTTTTTTCGAGAAATATTAAGGCGTCTATGATTTGATAAAAGTGTAGAGCTTCTTGTTACTTTTTAGTGGATATAAGGATCGTCGAAATCAGATTTATAATGAAGAAGTTATGGCCATCGGAGTATTTTAGGGTTTATGGGTAACCCTAGTACACGGGGGGTACATAGTGTGACAACCCTATATTTTTACAAAGCAATATAACATTCAAAAGTCAAATAAAATGAAACTATTTGGAATCAACGAAATTAACCTAAAAAATAAAGTGTTCAAAAATCTAAATTTGGGATGCATCAAATGTTAGATATCGTACCAAGGTTTCCAAAAACATAAAGAACGTTCAAAACCGGGTTATAATGAAGAAATTATGACCACTCAAATATTCACGACACACCCAGTAAAACATTATTAAACGTAAAAAGTGAAATTCCAATAAAATGCATTTTAGCCTTATGTATCTAAACAAAAGTCGTAGATTACGTTAAACAGTGAATGTGCATAAAAAGATCGCCCAAATTGGACCTCGTATGAAGAAGTTATGAATTTTCTAAGTTTCGTAACAACAGTAGAGAGCTAAAAACTCGAATTAAAGATCGAATGATTTTTAGCTAACACAACCTAAACGAGAATTGAAGGTCTCCACAATGGGGGTAAGATGGTGAAAAGACAGACAAAATCAGGCGTCAAATAAAGAAGTTATGAATTTTTAACGGACTTTAGCAGTCCCAGCCTACTAATAACATACCATTAAAAACAATTCAAAACTAGCCGACGGAGTCTAAATGAAAGTTGTAAAGCATAGTCTCACCTACGCATGGATATAAAGAACGCGAAAAACGGAGCCCGTACGCGAAAGTTATGGAATTTAGAAGATTGAAGCCTGAATTACGCCCAGCGTAATTTATAAGTATGCACAGCGTACTCAGGTGCAGTGCCGAGTCCCATCGGTTGCAGGCTCTACGCTTAGCTAGATGCGAGTCATAAGCCATGACGCAAAGTTACGCCCAGCGTAACCGAAGTACGCCCATCGTACTCCCACTTTCAACTCTAAAAATACAGGGCTTGAACTCCGGGTTTTGGCACACTTTTCTCAAATTCTCTCTCTCACTTTCACACACTTGTGAGCTCCAGAGGCCATCCCGACACCCTTGGTTCCACACCCGAGCACCGACGAACGTTCTACGCTACCGAGATCCCCGAGAAGCTCGAAGATGCAGCTTTCCGCAGTTGAAGTTCTGTTTGATTCTAATCTCACTCTCTTCAAACCGAAAAGGTGATTTCATACCCCTACTTTTCAAGTCTTTTCATGTTTTACGGGGGGATACAAGTACAATACAAGAAAACGCATCGTTTGATATAGATATAAATACAACTTCTATCTTATTGTTATTCGATATCAACATTTTACTTTACATAAAAAGTTAGGATTTCACCGGGTTATTTTCACCAAATGGAACACACCTTCTTAAAAACTATAATGGGTATAGTTTGCGAGTTATTCATACATTCTTACGTAAACATCTTGAAAAATGAAATACTTTCATCTGAAGTGAAATAAAGACTTTGTTTTCGTAAATCTATTTATATTATGTGTTGTGAGATACCCAACTTCAACGTACTCCCAAGTATGCATTTCAAGTCCTGTATTATAAACCATAATCTCTTAGAGGGAGAGCGTGGTACTTGTGTATAGATCTATACAGGATTAACAATCTCGCACCTAAACTGTTAGCTACAGTTAGACCGACAGGTCTGGGGTGACAAATGTCATCACACTATAACACCTGAAAAATGTTGTTACGGGCAGTCTGTGTCAATAGCATGGTTATAAGACTCACATTGAAGTATAAAAATAAGCTTGATTTACGAGACTCATGAATGCATTCAGTATTTACATTATTTTGAGTACCAATGCATCTTTATCATTTAAGTACGAAAGATACTAACGCCCTCAAACTTTTGGGAGCTTTTCAAACTATATGTGGAAAATATTGGATTTTATGGAAACTACGTTTATCTATTTTCTTCCAAAAAGACATACTTTTTCAGTACAAAAAAAAGTTATGAGCTCACCAACTTTATTATTGACACTTTTTTTGAAACTACTTGTATTTCTCAGGGAATCAGTAATACAGGTAACTACCAGCTTTTGAAGAATGAACGCTAAGGCGTCTATTATCAAACATTTTAAATCATCATATTTGTAATATTCTTTTGGAAACATGTATTACGCAACAATGTAAGTTTTTGTTATATATATGATGGTTGTGTTACTTTCTTTACGATATTCGATTGTTATGGTACTACGTGAACTCATCCACCCCTGAATGTTTCCGCCATTCTGGTTTGGGGGTGTGACAAATTGGTATAAGAGCATTTTTTATAGTGAACTAAGTATATCGAACCACATAAGATATACAAACTATAAATGCAAAAGGGACCAAAAACCCTCTGACAAAACATTTTCATAAACAATATAATTTTTTTAAAAATATACATTTTTACATGCATGCATCGGTCTCGTATCATAACAAAGTTTTCTAAAAAGTATTAAGGCAAGTTGCGACACCACGACTGGGCCTCGGGGTATGTAATCAAATCGAGAATAAATATAGCCTGATCAACTATATTTATCTTGGATTTGACCAACGAGGAATGGTCGTAGTGGACAACAAGTCAAAAACCTACCAAATAAAATTACTAAACTTGCCAATTCGAAATACTATAGGAGTATTTTATAAAATATATGGACAATAAAAATCATGAACACATCAAGATTTGATTAAACTTAGGATGCCGTCAAATAGAAATTTCTTTTCTCATAAAATTATTATACCTCTATCCTAGTACAGACAAAATGGCCGGATTCCATATACCAGGAGATCCCTACTACCCAAACCAAGGTAACAGTGGATGGATAGAAGAAGATCCGGAAGAAGACCCAGAGGAAATCGAAGAGGAAGTTGAAGAGGAATTTGAAGTTGACGAGGAAGTCGTAGAGGAAGAAGATCCTATAGAGGAGGAAGAGGAAAGTACGGATGGAACAGACTCCGAGCTGGAAGTAATCAACCCTCCCGCTACTCGTTCTCCCGAAGTTAGAATGGGCTACCAAGGTCCCATTCCCATTTGGGGAAGCCATCTCTACCATTGGAGCTATCAACTAGGTGTACGCCCTCCCTTTGGCATGTGTCAGGAGTTCTACAACGTCACTGGTCGAGGCTCAGCCGATCGAGCGCTTCCCGTTCTTGTGGGCAAAATAGCCACCCAGACCTACCAGTCGGACATTCAAGCGGCCAAAATTCGTGAGATCAATGTTGCTGCACAGGGTAACACCGCAGACATCCGTCGTCTGGACGGACTACACGAAGATACCCAACTCCACACAGGGACGCTTCAAAGCCAAATGGAGGAAGCACTTGCAGAAATAAGAGAGATGAAGGAACAACAAGCGGTTCTTGAGAGGCGTTTAATGGGAGTCAAACAATCGAATTCAGAGTCTAGCTCCAAACGCACAACACATCGCAAGTAGGACTTGTCCAACTCCAACAATTTTGATATAGAATAGGACCTCGGATAAAGTTTTTCTTACCTTCTTTGAACTTGTAATCGGAGACCTCTAGATAGGTCAAATTTTCCTAATCACGAAGAAAAATGTAACGCACTGTATGTTTGACATGTATATATATATATATATATATATATATATATATATATATATATGAAGTATTTCTTTACATACCTCTCGAAATTCATCGGATTATCAAAATTGCTATATCTACTTCGAAACCATTAACTAAAGTCAAAACAAATTACAGGATATAACTAACCCTCTAGTGCACGATTGTCAAATCGTTAAAAAACTTATAGTCTTCATTGTTATTTCTCTACCAGAACATGCCTCCTCGTAGATCATCACGCATAAACTCATCTCCAACACCACCTCCACCACCCCCTCCAACTATGGATGTAGCTATGTTCCAAGCTGATGTAACAGCCGTTGTAACTGCAGCGATGGCACAAATGACTAACAACGGGTCAGGAGGAGGAATAAACAGCTTTACAAATGGCCAAAGCCAAGTCCGTTCCGGAGAATGTACTTACAAAGACTTCACCAACGGCAAACCTATTCCCTTTAATGGGACTGGGGGAGTGATGGCTCTATCCTAATGGATAGAGAAAATGGAAGTTGTGTTCGAAATTTGCGCGTGCCCCGAAGAAAGCAAAGTAAAATTCGCCGCTTGTACTTTCTCCGAACGAGCCCTAACGTGGTGGAACGGCCACGTCAAGACACTAACCCTAGTAGTGGCAAACTCCATGGGTTGGGAAAACCTGAAACGAATGCTTCTACGAGAGTACTGCCCAAGAGGCGAGATTCAGAAGCTCGAACAGGAACTGTGGGGCTTTACGATGGTAGGCTCAAACATCGCATGCTATACAAATAGATTCAATGACTTGATAATACTTTTCCCAGGAATGATGATCCTGGAAAGCCAAAAGGTGGAAAGGTATATCTTGGGACTATTACCCCAGCTACGAGGGAGTGTGCTAGCCTCCAAACCCACAACGTTCAACAGCGCCAAGGAACTGGCGCAATCTCTCGTTGATCATGGGGTTTGTCAATGTGTCACGACCGTCGTCGCTGAACCAATTAAAGGAAGAAACAACAATGACAACAATGCCAACAACAACAACAAGAAGAAGTTCTGGAACAAGAGAAAAGGTCAAACATCGCAAGAACCTTCAAAGAAACAAATGGTGGCGGTCCATGCCGCTACCGCCCCCACTACAACTCCTGCTACCCCTGCGCCAATGAAACAATATGCTGGGAACCTGCCAAAGTGCAACAAATGCAATTACCATCACCACTGTAATTTCCGAGAAATGCACTGTAAAAACTACGACAGGAAAGTGCACACTGCCCGTTTCTGTAAGGCACTGGCGCGACCAATCATTCAAGTTCCTGGTATTGGAGTAAGCCAGGCATGTTATGGGTGTGGAGAAACTGGGCACTTCAAGAGGGATTGCTCCAAGACAAAGAATACCGGCGGTGTAGGAAGAGTACTGGTGAAAGGAAAAAATGAAGCAATAGCTGACCCCACGGTGGTTACGGGTACGTTTCTCCTCGACAACATTTATGCATGCATATTCTTTGACTGAGGTGCAGAGAGAAGTTTTGTGAGTCATAAATTCAAACACCTACTTAATCAAAAACCCCAACCGCTCAATAAAATATTCACTATAGAAATGGTAAATAGTAAAACGGAAAATGCAAGCAATATGTACATAGGATGTACATTAAATTTAAATGAGCACTTGTTTCAAATCGATCTTATGACAATTTCAATAAGAAGTTTTGATGTCATCATCGGTATGGAATGGTTAAGCCTTCACCATGCTGATATACTTTGTCACGAAAGGGTCATTCGCCTCAATTGCCAAACAGCGAAACTCTTGTCATTTATGGTGACAAAACCAGTACAAATTTACAAATCATATCTTGCATCAAAGCACAAAAATATCTTCGCAGGGAATACCATGCCTTTATAGCCCACGTAGTAGACAAGAAACGAGAATCGAAGAACATTAAAGACATTCCAAAAGTCTACAACTTCCCAGAAATCTTCCCAGAAGATCTTCCAGGGATCCCACCAGAACGCCAAGTCGAGTTCAGGATCGACTTAATTCCTGGAGCTAATCCAGTAGCAAAATCATCGTACCGTCTAGTCCCAGCCAAGATGCAGGAACTGTCCAGTCAACTAAACGAGTTGCTGAGCAAAGGCTTCATCAGACCAAGCTTCTCACCATGGGGAGCACCGGTCCTATTTGTGAAGAAGAAGGATGGATCCTTTAGCATGTGCATCGATTATCGGGAGCTGAACAAACTCATGATCAAGAACTGATACCCCCTACTGCGCATAGACGATTTGTTCGATCAACTACAAGGAGCAAGCTACTTCTCAAAGATCGATCTTAGATCTGGTTATCACCAACTGCGAGTGCCGTAAGGAGACATCCCCAAAACGGCATTCCGAACATGCTATGGTCACTACGAGTTTGTAGTGATGCCCTTTTGGATTGACAAATGCACTAGCTGTGTTCATGGACTTGATGAACCGAGTATGTCGTCCCTTCCTGGATAAATTCGTGATCGTGTTCATAGATGATATACTCATCTATTCAAGAAGTAAGGAAGAACATAGCCAACACCTCCGCCAAGTTTTAGAAACATTGAGGGCAGAAAAGCTATACGCAAAATTTTCAAAGTGCGAGTTTTGGATTCGGGAAGTAGATTATCTAGGTCACATAGTAAGCAACGAGGGGATACACGTGGATCCTTCCAAGATCAAAGCAATAGAGAATTGGACGATTCCAAGGACCCCAACAGAAATCCGAAATTTTTTGGGACTCGTCGGGTATTACTGAAGGTTCATACAAAAATTTTCAAAGATTGCTAAGCCGCTTACCACCCTAACATAGAAAAGTGTGACCTTTGACTGGGGAGAAAAATAAGAAATCGCGTTTCAAACACTAAAGCGAGCCTTATGTAGTGCGCCCATCCTAACCTTACCAGAAGGAATAGAGGACTTCATGGTCTATTGTGATGCGTCAAACCAAGGACTTGGGTGTGTTTTGATGGAGTGAGGGAAAGTCATCGCTAACGCCTCAAGACAACTAAATACGCACGAAGTAAACTACACAACGCACGATCTTGAGCTAGGAGCGGTCGTTTTCGCTCTAAAGATATGGAGGAACTATCTCTATGGCACAAAATGTACAATCTTCACCGATCATAAAAGGCTCCAGCATATCCTCAACCAAAAAGAACTCAACATGAGACAAAGAAGGTGGGTAGAACTACTAAATGATTACGAATGCGAAATTCGATATCATCCTGGCAAGGCTAACGTGGTGGCTGATGCGCTCAGCTGAAAGGAATACCCGGGCCGCCGAGTGAAGTCTCTAACTATGACGATCCATTCACACCTGTCCATGCAAATCAAGGAAGCCCAAATAGAAGCCTTGAAATCCGAAAATGTGATGGGGGAAGCCCTAAGGGGAATGGAAAAGAATCTCGAAGTCAAGAATGATGGAGTTCATTACTTCATGGATCGGATCTGGACACCGAAGTTTGGCGAATTCAGAGAAGTCGTCATGAACGAAGCCCATAAGACACGATACTCCGTACATCCTGGCTCCGATAAGATGTATTTTGACCTCAAGAAACTGTACTGGTGGCCGAACATGAAAGCCGAAATTGCTACGTACGTGAGCAAATGTCTGACGTGCGCCAAAGTCAAGGTGGAATACCAAAAGCCCTTGGGATTGTTACAACAACCAAAAATACCCGAATGGAAGTGGGAGCAGATAACCATGGATTTTATAACCAAATTACCCAATACGACAAGCGGACTCGGCACCATCTGGGTGATCGTCGACAGGTTAAATAAATCCGCGCACTTCCTACCAATCAAAGAAACAGATAAATTGGAGAAGCTAACTAGAACATATCAAAGGGAGATTGTATGGTTACATGGTGTGCCAATATCCATTATCTTGGACCGAGATAGTAGATTCACCTCAAGGTTCTGGCAGTCGCTGCAAAGAGCTCTAGGAACGAGACTAGACATGAGTACTGCGTATCACCCACAAACCGACGGCCTGAGTGAGACAACCATACAAACCCTAGAAGATATGCTGAGAGCTTGCGTAATCGATTTTGGCAAGGCATGGGACACCCATTTACCATTGGTCAAGTTTTCGTACAACAATAGCTACCGCACTAGCATCAAGGCTACCCCGTTCGAAGCCCTCTACGGCCGTAAGTGCATATCACCTCTGTGCTGGGCTGAAGTAGGTGACACACAACTAGCAAGAGGAAAAGCAATGGAAAACACTCTTACTAGGCTAGAAATCATAAGGGAAATTATGGAGAAGATTGTTTAGATCCAGGAACGACTGAAGGCATCAAGGGACAAACAAAAGAGTTATGCGGATAAAAGACGAAAACCCTTGGAATTCCAGGTTGGAGACCGTGTCCTACTAAAATTCTCGCCTTGGAAAGGATTAAAATGTTTTGGAAAGTGTGGGAAACTAAAACCAAGGCACATCAGACCATTCGTGATCCTTGTCAGGTTCGGTCCGGTGGCTTACAAACTTTGATTACCTCAGGAACTCCACAATGTACACCCTACCTGAATACACCTCGGAACACAAGGATCAGATGAAACAAAAGTACCCGCATCTTTTTCCAAACCTGTAAACTCTATCTTAGATTAAATTTCGGGACGAAAGTCCCTCTAACGGGGAGATGATGTGACAACCCTATATTTTTCCAAAGCAATGTAACACTCAAAAGTCAAATACAATGAAACTATTTGGAATCAACGAAATTAACCTCAAAAATAAAGTGTTCAAAAGTTATAATGAAGAAATCATGACCACTCAAATATTCACGACACACCCGGTAAAACATTATTAAACGTAAAAAGTGAAATTCCAATAAAATGCATTTTAGCCTTATGTATCTAAACAAAAGTCATAGATTACATTAAACAGTGAACGTGCATAAAAAGATCGCCCAAATTGGACCTCGTATGAAGAAGTTACGAATTTTTTAAGTTTCGTAACAGCAGTAGAGAGCTAAAAACTCGAATTAAAGATCGAACGATTTTTAGCTAACACAACCTAAACGATAATTGAAGATCTCCACAATAGGAGTAAGATGGTGAAAAGACAGACGAAATCAGGTGTCAGATAAAGAAGTTATGAGTTTTTAACGGACATTAGCAGTCCTGGCCTACTAATAACATAACATTATAAATAAAGTCAAAACTAGCCGACAGAGTCTAAATGAAAGTTGTAGAGCATAGTCTCACCTACGCGTGGATATAAGGAATGCGAAAAATGGAATTCGTACGCGAAAGTTACGGAATTTAGAAGATTGAAGCCTGAATTACACCCAGCATAATTTAAGAGTACACCCAACGTACTCAGGTGCAGTGTCGAGTCCTATCGGCTGCAGACTCTACGCTTAGCTAGACTCGAGCCGTAAGCCATGACCCAAAGCTAAGCCCAACGTAACCGAAGTACGCCTAGCATACTCCTGTAGTACGCCCAACTTACTCCCACTTTCAACCATATAAATAGAGGGCATGAACTCCGGGTTTTCGCACACTTTTCTCAAACTCTCTCTCACTTTCACACACTTGTGAGCTCCATAGGCCATCCTAACACCCTCGGTTCCACACCCAAGCCCCCGATGAAGGTTCTACGCTACCGAGATCCCTGAGAATCTCGAAGATGCAGCTTTCCGCTGTTGAAGTTCTGCTTGATTCTAGTCTCACTCTCTTCAAACTGAATAGGTGAGTTCATACCCCTACTTTTCAAGTCTTTTCATGTTTTAGGGGGGGATACACGTACAATACAAGAAAATACATCGTTTTATATAGATATAAATACAAATTCTATCTTATTGTTATTCGATATTAACATTTTACTTTACGTAAAAGGTTAGCATTTCACTGAGTTATTTTCACCAAATGGAAAACACCTTCTAAAAAACTATAATGGGTATAGTTTGCAAGTAATTCATACATTCTTACGTAAACATCTTGAAAAACAAAATGCTTTCATCTGAAGTGAAATAAAGACTTACTTTTCGTAAATCTATTTATACTATGTGTTGTGAGATACCCAACTTCAACGTACTCCCAAGTATGCATTTCAAGTCCTGTATTATAAACCATAATCTCTTGGAGGGAGAGTGTGATACTTGTGTATAGATCTATATGGGATTGACAATCCCGCACCTAAACTGTTAGCTACAGTTAGACCGGCAGGTCTAGGGTGACAAATTTCATAACACTACAACACCTAAAGAATGTTGTTACAGGCATTCTGTGTCAATAACATGGTTATAAGACACACACGGAAGTATAAAAATAAACTTGATTTACGAGACTCATAAATGCATTCATTATTTACATTATTTTGAGTACAAATTCATCTTTATCATTTAAGTACGAAAGATACTAACGCCCTCCAACTTTTGGGAGCTTTTCAAACTATATGTGGAAAATATTTGATTTTCTTGAAACTACGTTCATCTATTTTCTTCCAAAAAGACATACTTGTTCAGTACAAAAACACTTATGAACTCACCAAATTTATTGTTGACACTTTTTCGAAACTACTTGGATTTCTCAGGGAATCAGTAATACATGTAACTACCAGCTTTTGAAGAAGGAACGCTAAGGCGTCTATTATCAAACATTTTAAATCATCATATTTGTAATATTCTTTTGGAAACATGTATTACGCAACAATGTACGTTTTTGTTATATATATGATGGTTGTGTTACTTTCTTTATGATATTCAATTGGTATGGTACTACGTGGAGTCATCCACCCGTGAATGTTTCCACCATTCTAGTTTGGGGGTGTGACACATCGGGAGTACGCGGGGCGTACTAGTGTGAAGTGAAGTACAAGTACACTGGTGTACTCTCATCATACTAGGAGGGAATGTTCGCGAGGCCGAGGCCTCGTACGCTGGGCTTACAAGGAGTGAATGAAACCCTAATTTAAGTGTGTTGTAACCTATTTAAGGACCTTAAGTCTTTAGGGCTGGCCTCTTTACCAACCCCCAAACCTCTTAAAACCCTAAATCGACCCCTTAAGCCCTATTTGTGGGTTTCTTGAGCTCATGAGGAGATTTTGCTGGTAATTTTTCCCTTTGTGAAGGAACTAAAGAAGATTGGAGGTGCATTGCTTGGTGAGGAGTCTATAGATTTAGAATCATCACCCTTTTGCAAGACTTTTGAGGTATCAAGTTCATACATTGGCTTTTATATGTTTAGATCTCTTTATGGCTTGATTTGTTATGTTTTGGTCCCTTTTGGGTTGGTTGTTAAGTTTAGACATTCGAAGGACTTATTCTTTTAGATCTGAGCTTATTAGGAGTTCCTTAAGCATGAAGGTGCAAACTTTATGGGGTATTGGGTCTCATTCATGCATTAGGTCACATATTAAGTCCTTTTTAAGCTTAATATCTTCATTTAGACATGCATGGATGTAGTTAGCAACTTTACGTGATAATCCAGCTCAATGAAGTCAGATCTACACTTTGGAGCACTTTCTTAATGGATTAAGGGTTAAAAGTGAGTTTTTGTTGAATAGGTGAGTATGTTGGGCATACAAGTTTGTACGCACCGCGTACAAGCCATTTAGCATGTGCGCTTAGCGTACTGCTGAGTACACCCTGCATACTCAGTCTGATGGGCTTCACATTTTAGGCTTCGGATTTGGGCCATTCTTTTGGGTCTAGATGCTTGGGGTTTCGTTGGTTCATCTGAATGAAAGTGTTTTGGACTAAGAAAATTGGTGGTCCTTGAGGTAAGGCCCATGTAAGGGTTTAGGCCCAATATGGAAAATTAGGCCATGTATGGGCCTTAGATGATTATTTGGTTTTGGGCCTTTTAGATTGTAGGCTTGGGCCTTAGCCTTGGACCAAACTATGTAAGGGGTAAAATCGTATTTTTACCCTAAGTATGGATTGATGGTTATAGATTGGAATCTAATTGTTAATTGGGTGTTATTCGATATTGATAGCTCGGGGATTTGTCGGACCAGCAACCAGCGATTATCAGTGTGATTCAATAGTGCGAGGTGAGTCTCCTCACTGAGTTTAGCAGGTCAAAGACACCAATGTCATCCCATGTTTTATATGTTAGGATTCTAGATGTTTGTGTGACTCTTGCATGTGTTATGTGATGGTATGCTTACCGGGTAAGGCCTGATTCCAGGCGGGCCCTGATGAGTATATTGTATGCTAGTTATTAGTATGTGTTTCTATGTTTACCGGGAAAGGCCCAATGACGGGCGGGGGTCGATGATTATATGGTATGTTCTGTCTTTATGATTATCGCATGTGTTCGTATGATTATATGTGTACCGGGCGGGGGCTGACGCCAAGCGAGGCTCGAGGCCTAATGACAGACAGATCTTTATACCGAGCGAGGCTCGATGTTGGGCGAGACCCATTATCTGTTTATTATGTATGGTATGTGGTATTTTGGGGAAATTACTATGCTTTGTGCTTTCAGTTTATGTTTTAGGTACTTCTAGTTCCAAAGGGAAGGGCTTAGGATGATTACAGGGTACACACCTCCTCGTTACACTTTTTGTTATTCACTCTGATATGATATGATGTTTGATACACTTATTTTATGTGGATTAAATTGATGTTGTTTTGGAATATTATTTTTATTAAATTAAAAATGAACTTTTTGGGTCTTATTTTTGGGACATTACAAGTTGGTATTAGATCCTTGTTTTGAGGGATTTGGACATACTCTCAGGTGTGCATGAACTCAAACTGAGGATTTGGTAACGTTTTTCAAAAAGAAATGTATTTTTAAGAAAATAGTTTTCTAAGACAAGAAAGGGTGTGGTGCATGCAATCGGTTGAGCTCAAGTAAGTTTTCCCAAAGTACCCATACATGTTATCTGATATGATTGAATCTGTGAATCGCATGTTAGTTAGGGCTAAGGAATTGCTTAGTGTTTGCATGATAGAATGCTAGGAGAGATGTCGTGTATGTCTATTGTATGAGCTTGTAGACTTGAATGCTAGTTCTGATTAGTCTGTGTTAGTTTGGTCTGTTAAGTGATGTCTTATAGCCTAGGAAGCATGTGATGTTGGTTTGGGTATAATTTGTATGCGCAAGGCAGACGACAATGAGAGTAAAGGTTCCTAGCATTAGTTGTGTGAGTTTGAATGTTCTTTGTTTATTCTATGGATTGGAGTGCTACTTCACAAATGTTGCTTGCTTCGTGCTTTGTAGGACTCTTAAGTGATGTAAGTTAGTTGTTAAGTGAATATGTTAAGTCACATGTACTCTAAGTTGAATAATCTCATATTGATGGATTTGCTCCTATTGCGCAACTCTTGTTTTTAGTCTAACCGTTGTAGGGATGATATTTTTTACTCGAAGGATTATTTGAGCTTTGTTGCATGTGATTGTGTTCACGAAGTAGCTAACTGACATTATGAGGAGTTCTTTAGCAGCTGATGGCAAGGTGAGGTAGGGTACCTAGGAAAGCCTTAGGAATGTTAAATTGAGTACATATTTGGATAAAATACTAAAGCATTTTAGTATGGAGAATTCCAGGAAGGAATAATTGCCTATTCATTGTATTGTTAAATTGAGCAAGACTCAAAGTCTCAGTACGGATGAAGAGATAGTTGACATGAGTTGAGTACCATATGCTTCAGAAGTATGATCAATCATGTATGTGATGACATGTACTCACTCTAATGTTTCTTATGATTTGAGAATGGCTAGTCGATTTTAGGAAAATACTGGCAGAGCCCACTAGATTTCGGTGAAGAATATTCTTAACTATCTGCATAGAACAAAAAAGAAGAGATGTTCTTAGTTCTTAGTGGCAGTGATACAATACGAGTGAGTGGTTATAATGATGCTAGCTTTCAAACAGACTAAGATAACTTTTTTCTCAGTTTGACTGAGTATTTTAGTGAATAGGGGAGCGGTTACATGGAAAAGTTATAACCAAGACACAGTGACTGATTCCACATGTGAGTCATAGTACATTGCAGTGAGTGAAGCATCGAAGGAAGCATCTTGGCTGAAGAAATTTATCAAAGATCTCGGAGTCTTTCCAACTAATCAAGAACCAATGGAATTGTTTTGTGATAATGAAGGAGTGGTTTATTTGATAAAAGAACCAAAGGATCATGGTAGATCCAAGCATATCGACAGAAAGTATCATTACATTCAACATTGGGTTGAAGAAGGACACCTACTGGCGAAGAGAGCATCATCAGAGGATAATCTTGCAGATCTTTTCACAAAGGCTCTGAGCAGAGTCAAACACTATCAGCATGCTAGGAGCATAGGCTTAAGAGATGGTGTTAGTTTTGGTAGATATGTGATATTTTGGATCTTGTAACAAAATATATGCAATTGATTTGGTGATGAATAACGGAGAATTATTTATGAGTATTGTATCGCCTTGTTCAATTATTTATTCTTGTGTTTAATTTTGCATGATTTACTTCATGAATAATTTGAATTATTCAAACCTCCATAGTCGTTCATACTTTGGAAGTAAGTAGTGAATTAAGACTATTATGAATTGATTGTAGATTGTCGATTGAGGTTAAGACATTGCAATTGGAATTGCTACAATATTCACGAGTACTTTGGAAATAGAGATTTTAAGTATTGGAAAAATCCACGCTTAGATATTACTTCAAGGATCTTGTCACGAGTAATTCTACGACGATACTATCCACTATTCTTTAAACAGAGATACATAAGTTGTAATTTAAAAATCATTTGTGTATTAGTGTTGCATAAAAGCATCAATAACTTGATGTTATAAAACATAGTATCGTATATGATTTGGTGAGTAAAGGTTATAATTATGTAGTCAAAGTTTATTTGTTGCTTTTGCCATAATAGGAAAAACGATATCATTGGCCCCTCATTGATTTGATGTTGACATTATAGTGATGTGCCCAACCATGACTAATTTATTTCTTCAATTTGTAGTCTAATAAAGTCTTTACAAATCAGGAAATAGAATATTGGTTAATGAGATTGATTATGATACATGTCACATGTCCATACGATATCATGAAGAATTAAAAAAGTAGTTTATCACTTATCTTAAGGCCAACGACTGATTTGAATCAAAGTTTAGCAGTGGCTTTGGAAAGAACACTTTGTTGTTTAGTTCAAGATCTATACTTGCAATTGTAGTTACAGACTTATCCAAGTGGGAGACTATTGGATTAAGGTGTCTAAGCTAATCATTAAATTGGTATATTCTTCAATTAGAAGCAACGTCTTTTTTGGATTTCCCTCATAACCGGTAACTAATTAGAATGAGTTTTGGAGAGAAAGACTGATTTGTTAATTTGTTATATGATTAATAAGTTGAAATAATATTAATATATTAATTTGAATAGTAATTATAAATTAAGAAATTGGAATTAATTATGGGTTAATTGGAATTAATTGAAAGTGCATGGGCTAAGTTGTAACTATTCAATAGTTAAACAAGAGAGGGTTTCTAAAACCTACTAAGGTTGGTTGGTTTTGGCTAGGGCTTTTAGGGTTTCTAGAGTAATCATATTAGATAATATAGGATTTGGATAATTACCAATTTGAAATATATTATTATATTGTTCAAATTATGGTTTCAAGGGTTCCTTGTCAGCTATAAATAGGAGCCTTAGGGTATCTATTTTCGGCCGCTCATAACTCTCTACGGATAGCCGAAGTTTACACTTTCCCATCTCCTCTCCTCAAGTCTTCTAGTTGCTAGGGTTTGGGGTACAAGCCATTAGAGGCATTCAAGCTTTTGGTGCTTGTTTTCCAAGGAATTTCAAGAGGATTTGGTGTGACTATTTACTATAATAATTAAAAGGTATGTAGCCCTAATCTTATGCAAATTTCGATTTTCATAGCCTCCCTTTAGGGTTTCTTGATTTTCGTAGATAAATGTTATCAATAGAGAAAACACATATCCAATCTAGGTTGCATGTGAACTTAAGGGTTAAGTGTTTTTTTCCACTCAGATGTAATTTTATAACATAAAAACCCATCATCGAAGACTACTACAACGTTTCCTTAGATTTCTTCGACTAATTCTCATTATATTTTTAATTTATATTCTATGAGGATTACACTGTAAAATTCATAACTTCTTAATATAAACTATGTTCTTCTCTATACTGAAGGTTTCATATTTACGAGAACTCCAACTTTCTTTTAGATTGTTTTAGCTAACATTCATATGATTTTCATTTTGATTTCTATGTAGCACACTGACATACTGTGTTGTACCGAACCTCCGAAAAACCATAACTTTCTCATACGAAATCAAATTTAGGAATTCTTTATATATACATAATCGTTTTGACATATACTACACCTTCATGATGATTATTTTGATGAAAAAAGTAATATATTTATATTTAAAATTTTATAGAAAATGTTTTATATTAAAATCTACAATAAAGATGAAAAATGGGGTGTTATACATTCGAACCTGCGTCTTCACTCCCACAAATCCAAAGGCTTTATATGATTTTATTCCTTCAATCCTTTATAAATGTAACATATGCTTAAATTTTATTTTTTATATTTATTTATTTGATTTTTCAGAAAACGAAAGGAGGTGGATTTGAACCTAGGCCCCTCCTATACCAAAAGATGCACCTTAACAATTGAATTGGAAAAATTACCTTTGTCCATCAATATTATATATAACTATTTTATGGCTTTAACTTTATTTATTAGTATTATTTATATAGATATTAATAAAGAGTTCCCTTAGGAACAGTACCTGAACAGGGTACTGTTCCTTGGATTGATTAGTATACATGGGTTAGTTTAATCCCACCGATCCACCGCATCAAATGTTTATAAGTTCTAATTTTCGTCTCCCCCACCTTCTCTCTTTCCTTTCGTCTCCACCCATCACCGCTCCCTAACCTCTGATTCTTCCTATCGCTTCCAACGCCTTTCATTGTCATTTCACCCTAATCAGTGGCTACAACTCCTTTGGAATACCAACGGTTCTGGAACAACGAATATATTCACGTTGTGAGAATCATCGTCAACACTGGCTCTCCGCCGCCTTTTGCACCGACAACTAATCTTTGATGTTTACCAATCTTTTGATTTTTGTCTGAAAATTTTTAATTGTTTCTTGCTGCTCCAAAACAGCTTCTTCATTTACCCACTTCATCTACGTCTCCCACTATTTGCTTTCGATTCCATTCAATGTCGGCATCGACGGGAGTAGGTCGTTTCATCCTTTGTGTTGCGTCTCTGTTTGGTGTTTGGTGGGTTTTCTATTCAAGAAATTTCATCACGATGAAGTAATCTTTTTCCTTGTAATCATTAAAAAAAAAAAAAAGATCGACATGTTCTTACATTTCTATCATCAAATCTGTGAAATTCTTTCAATGGTTTAAGATTTGCTTCTCATGTTTACATGTTAGTTTTCACATATTAATTCTCAAAATGTTTATATGTTAATTTTCGATTTCAGATTCCGACAGGAAATGGAAAATGACCTATTTGCTCGAAGAAGATTGAGAGATCGTCTATGGAGGTGAACTGCCCTTAACTTTGCATATTATGCTCGCCACTCACCAGGTGTTTGTTAAAATTACTTAAAGACTAACGAACCATTCTTTTCAATTTTTAGGCTCTTTTTTATTTGTTTTATAGCTTACTTTAATTTTAAAATTCCTGCATGATATGGAGAAGCTTTCAATTTGTTAGAAGAATAAAGATGCCCCTTCATCTTTCATCTACAGGGGAGTCTGCTCTATTGGTTGATGACACATTAAAAGTTATGGACTGCTGGGAAATACTTCTATCAGTAACAATTCTTGCTCGTTTATGGAGAAACTTGGATCTTCATCTTGGAGTTCTATTCCAATTTTTAAAAAACATAGCCATGGAGTGAGAGTGATTTAATTTTTCTATGGATGCACTTCCTGTAGAGGTAGGCTTAACTGTTATCCACAACAATTTACACAAATAACACAAATACTTTGTTTTTTTGTTTGTTTTTTTTTTTGTAACATTAGCTATTACTCATTTATGGACATATCAGTGTGTCAGTATATGGTTGGAATATGGTTTCATAACCATTACAGTCGAAATTGATGGGCATACTGATGTAGTATGGCATCTCTTGAGTAATTCCCTACAAAAGGTGTGTAATTTTGTTTTGTTTCCTCTTTATATTATCTATTACTCACATTGTACAACACTTGGACCATTTTTCCCCTGTTCACAATGAATGTAGTAACTACATACAGTGGACATGTTGCAATTTTATTTACAACTTCATTTATCCCTAACATCATCATATACAATTGACCATTTTCACTTTGATAACAGGTGGACTCTCCTCTGTTCATCCTGCTAACAATTTTGAAGTATTTCTTCAGGTTCCTTTTTAGTTTTGACGCTTTTAATCTTTTTGCCTAAGGATGAAGAACCAAGAAAATGTCCACTTAATGTAAAGTTACATATATGAAGCTTTAATTAAGTGAAAAATAATTCTCATCATGGCTTATGTACAGATATATCAGCATTCTATGCTCTATGGTTGAAGCATATACATTCAAGCCATTACATACGAGGTGAATATTATATTTTTACATTTAAAACAAATTTAAGACATCTTTATGTCTATTTTTCCATTATTTTGCAGGTTAAGTGCATGGTACACAAGGGATGATAAGTAGTGATCATAGGAGTTCATCTTTATTACTTTTCCATAAGAAATTACCAACTACTGTTTCGAAAGCTATGTTTTCTCATTTCCAACAAGAACATAAAAAGATAGGAGTTTACATGAACAGGGGAACAAGTGGAAGAATCGAAACCAATTGTGGATGCTATTCATGTCAAAGCACAAGCTTTCAAAATTTTCTTAAATCAAAATTGTTAGAACCAATATTCTTTGAAAACCTTTTTCATTTATAGTAATCAAATTAAGAAATAGCAATGTACAGGCGAATTGCAGAGAATAACAATGTACTTTACTGTGGTTAAGAAATAGCAATGTACAGGTGAATTGCAGAGAATAGCAATGTACTTTAATGTGGCTACCATTTCAGACAATGTACTATACTTTCACAGAAAAGTTACACCTTCTAACCCCCAAAGGGGGGATACCTTTCAAGTTCTTATTATTTTTGTTACTCTTGTTGTTATTATTATTACTATTAATATTATTATAAACAAAAATCAATAAATATTAATTAAAATGGTTTTTATCAATATTACTAAATATATAAATACATTTTAAATACATATTTATACGTAAAAACATATAAATATAATAAATACATATAGAAAACATATTTGCATGTTTTAATACTTTAAAAAGCGTTTTTAAACATTTTTCCAACAAAACGTGTGTGTATATATATATATATATATATATATATATATATATATATATATATATATATATATATATATATATATATATATATATATATATATATATATATATAAGAAATACGTTTAATTGGAAAACGAAGTTTAAAAATGTTTTTTTAAAATATGAAAACATAAAATATGTTATCTATATGTATTTATTGTATTTATATATTCTTCACGTGTAAATATCTATTTAAAATGTATTCATATTTATTTATTTAATAATACTAATAAAAATAAATTTAAAAATCATTTATTGATTTTCCTTTATTATAATAATAATAATAATAATAATAATAAACGAATTTAAAGCTTTAGCATATATTACTTATATATAATATTGATCGACTAAAGCCACGTAAGTTCTCTAAGGTAAACGATTAAAGTGCATTTTTGTTATCAAATTTAGGTTTATATATATACTACCTTATAAAAGAAATCTTACTATTTTCATAAATACAATCAATATAATAATAATTTTTTTAAGACGTTCAAGTCTTTAAACTTAAAGTACAACCAACTATTAATATAATAATATTACAATATATATCTTACAAATGATAATGCTAGGGATACTAGTATTACAAACACATTTAAATTAGTATTTATTTTTAGGGACTGAATTAGTATTTTCATCAACTTTGACCAAACTTGTACTTCTAAAATATCTCTTCTCTAGTATCTGGTGCATTCGAAATCTGAAACACTTCTTTTCAACAAATCGTTTGAAATTTAAAAACTCCTTCAAATTGGAGTTCCCTAATTTTTTGCATAAAATATAGTTGACTGGAGATTAATTCAAATCTTCATCTCCTTTTCCTCCATGGAATCCACCACCACAATATTTGTTCGTTTTGGCATTGCACTTTTTATTTTTGTGAAACCGATCGATAATGGTGCAAGTGTTCTTAGAAATATAACATGTCTCCGAATGGAACTAATTGCTTGAAAGAAACTATTCGCCGCCGCGGCTTTGCGCGGGCAAACGACTAGTATATATATGTTTATATATATATATATATATATATATATATATATATATATATATATATATATATATATATATATATATATATATATATATATATATATATAGAAATGATCAAATGAGAACAACTAAAAGGTTGAGAACGCACGAACAAGTATATTTATTCGTGATTCCATGTATTCATTTTTGGAGATATGATAATTTTTACGCACAAAACAACATGAATATGTTTTTTCTCTTCAATTGGAATTAAATGCGCAAAAATTTATCAGTTCTCCACAAATGAATACATGGAATCGCAAATGTATATACTTTGTTCTCGCGTTCTCAACCTTTTTAATGTTGTCATTTGATCCTATATATATATATATATATATATATATATATATATATATATATGTATATATATATGTATATATATATATATATGTATATATATATATATATGTATATATATATATATGTATATATATATGTATATATATATACATATATATATACATATATATATATATACATACATATATATATATATATATATATATATATATATATATATATATATATATATATATATATATATATATATATATATATATATATATATATATATATATAGGTAGCTTCAATTGAGAAAAAAAAAGCTTGAAAATGGGGGAATCATTCTCAGCCAATCATTTATCTAACATGTTCAAATTAAATAAAAATGCACGTGTCTATTTTCATTAAGGGTATCTTTGTAAATTAGTAACTGTTTTACATAGAACTTACCTGTTCATTCTTATTAGTTTCTAATTTGATGATATCTTTATCTCGTTTGAATCGGATATGAGGAATTCAATATCAATATTATTTTCTTTATATTACTCGTTAGCAATTATATGTATTCATTCCATTAATCGTGAATTTTCGCATCTGTGTTTCAGTTTTCTACTTCGTCTTTAGTTTCCTATTTGATCAGGTATGTATATCGTTTGAATCGGATAGATCAGAGTTCCTTATCAAAATTATTGCTTTTTATAATTTGTTAGGAATTACGCTTATTATCTTCGTTCTGGAGTTGTTTAATCAGAGTTCATTATCAAGATTATCAAGTTTCGAATATGTATTGGATTTATTTCATCGGATTTTTGTTAAGTAGTTTGAGATATTTATTTCGAATAGGAGCTGATTTAATGTTTAATCGGATATATCGTTGTAGTTTTTACGCTCTGTACCGAGAGTGATTGCTTAATTACATCATCTGATCATATATGATTTAAGTTTCTTTCAGATATTTTGTACGTTGAGTTGAGATATATTCGAAATTAACCATGTTTTCATCTTTACCACTTTTTTTGTGAGATATATTCGATATATTCGATATTAAGATTGTTTTTGTTTATTTATATAGATCATTTGGTGTATTATGTCGAATTCTAGTGTTATTGATGGTGATTTGTATTCTTCTATGAGTGAGAGTGAAGAACAAGATGCTGAGAACCTATTTTTTGAAGGTATCACTTATTGAATTATTTTGTTGTTTTTAATTTTGTTGATTATCATTTATTTATATATGAATATGTTAATATGAATAAATTGTTGTCTTATTCATATATGAATAAACGTGTGATAATTGTAATTTCGAATTTATTATTTTTTTCGTTTTATTCATATATGAATAAGTTATGTTTTATTTTATATATTTTGAATCCTCATGAATTTTATATATTCATATATGAATGTTTTTATTCATATATGAATGTTTTTTGTTTTATTTATATGAGTTTTATGTATTCATATATGTTATTGTTTTATTCATGCATTATTATTTTAGGTGGTGAATCTTCAAGTTCAGTACATGATGCACAATATTGTGATGATATAATTGGAGAACATGTCTATAAGCTAGATGTACCTATTCAACTTTTTCCATTTAAGGGTTTAATCTTCAAATCATTAAAGTTGGCTATCAAAATGTATTATGGGTATGCTGAAATTGATGGTTTTGATGTTAGCCTGAGCACACCATCAGGTTTGATAACAAGATTATAAAGAAGAAACATGTTATATGTAATCGTGGTGGTACACAGAAAAAGAAATCTTGTGACACATTAGGTACAAGTGGTGTTAGGAGGAAACGAAATTCAAATTCAAGAGCTATTGGTTGTCAAGCAAAGATTATATTTGAATCTGTGTATGGAACTCCAGATTATAAAGTTTTACAGTTTGATGAACTTCACAACCATCCACTTGAGAAGAGAAGCGATTTAAAAAAAGCGAGACAAATGGCATATTCAGAAAAAGAGTTTATTGTGCGTGCTTCCACATCAAAAATAGGTCAAACTATGGCTCATAAGTTGAGGGCAAGTTTGAGAGGTGGGTATGAGTTTGTAAAGCCAAAAGTAGTTGACTATAAAAATTTAAGGAGAGATATCAACAGGGTTATTTGTTATAAAGATGCTCGAATGATAGTAAACACAATGAATGACCGTCGAGGTCACTATCCAAATTACTCATTTGAGTTTAATTGTCAAGATGATATTTTGGACTATATGTTTTGGGCTGATGAAATGGAGAAGGCATATTATGCTGAATTTGGTGATGTTATCTCGTTTGATGAGACTTTCTAAACAAACAAGTAAGTTATTTTATCTACTTTTGTTTATAGCTTATTCATACATGAATATTTTTATATTCACTTATTAATACATCAAAAATTGACTTTAATGCACATTTTTTTTGTGTGTTAGGTATCGAATGGTTTTTGTTCCTTTTACTACTATTGACCATCAAATCGGTTACTGTTGGATCTGGGTTGCTAAGCAATGAAATCATTGAGTCTTACTCTTGGTTGCTTAAAGCATTTCTTAAAACTCATGGGAAAGAACCAACACTTGTTTTAACTGATCAAGATGCTGCAATAAAACAAGTTGTTCAGAATGTGTTTCGTAATTCAAAGCATCGATTATGTATGTGGCATATAATGAAAAGGTTGAAAAAAGGTAATATTTTAATATATTTCAAATATATTACGTATTAGTATATTCATTTATGAATATTGATTGTTATTTTACTTATTACTATTTATTCATTTATGAATTTTTTGTTCTAATATAGATATCAGATGATTTATTTACTAACACAGACTTTAGAAAAAGGTTTTCAAAGCTTGTTTGGGACATTAATATGAAACCTAATGTTTTTGAGGTGAAGTGGGGTTTGCTTATGAAGGAATTCAATCTTGAAGACACAAGATGGTTTAAAGACATGTTTACAATACATGATTCATGGATACCTAGATATTTAGTGATATTCCAATGTGTGGTTTGATGAAGACTACATCGAGGCCAGAGAGTATGAATTCATTCTTTAATACATACTCAGAGAGTAGGAACTTACTTTTGAGCTTCATGATGAATTACGTCACTGTCGTTCAAAAGCAAAGGAATACTCAACGAGATCTTGATAAGGCATCAAAGAAAGCATCATATAAAATGCAAACACCTCGAGAAATAGAACTGTAAGCATCAAAGGTTGATACAAGTACATTATTTTTTGAGGTACAAAAATATATATATATATATATATATATATATATATATATATATATATATATATATATATATATATATATATAAAGCATGTTTTTTCTGTACATACTCATATGTTGGTATTGAATATGGTTGGGAAGTTTACATTGTGCAGCACAACAACAGTAAAAGTGATTTTAAAAATGAATTTAAGGTAATTTTACTAGTTTTTTTTATGAAAAATGTAATAATATTCATATATGAATATGTGAATATTCATATATGAATATGAGAATATTCATATATGAATATATGAATATTATATGAATATATGAATATATGAGTGTTGATATGAGTATTCTTATATGAATGTAAATGTGTAAATTTTGTTTTTGTATCAGGTTGGAATAAAAGCTGAAGAGAAAGAAATAAATTGCAGTTGTGAACAATTTAAGCATATGGGTGTTTTATGCAGACATGCTTTTACAATAATGATGAGATGTGGTGTTAAAGAAATTCCTAAAAGGTACATTTTGAAGAGATGGAGAAAGGATGTGATATCAAGAAATGATCGTTTTAATTTTGTTCAATCCGATTCAGGTGATTGTGAGAATGTAAAGCTAGTCAATGATTCATATTATAGTTTTAAATCATGTTTGGATATTGTAAGAGAGGACAAAAAGGGATTGGCTTTGTTTGCTGAGAAGCAACAAATGTTGTTGAAGGAATTTGAGAGTGATTATATTTCTCCTGGATTGAAAAGCAAGACAGATGGTGAAGTTGTATGCAAGCTTTTGGGTGTTACTATTTCTATTCCAGAAGAGATTAATATTCATGTTCCTGAAGTTCAAAGCAATAAAGGTTCTGGAATCAAGAAAAGAATTCTAAGTGCAGGTGAAGTAGCATATGAAAATTCTAAAAAGGAACATAGAATGTATTCAGGATGTGGAAAATGAGTTCCACACAATTTACGTACTTGTCCAGAAAGAGTTGGAGCTGCTAAATCAGCAAAAGACAGTTAGGGATTTTTTTCGTTTTTTTATTTTATTTTATGTTTTTTGGTTTAATTTATTATGAATATATGCAGATAAAAACAATAAACAATAATATTCATGTATCAATAATACACATTTATATTGATATGGTAAATTGATATGTTGATATTTGTTTTTAAATTACTATAAAATAAGTTATATGGATATTGTAAATTATTCATAAATGAATACAGATATAGGAAATTTGTTACACTAATAAATAAGTATATTCATATCCGAACTTTTTTATGTTAATATGTGAACTTTGTTATACTAACATATTAATTTGAACTTATTCATAAGTGAATATATCATATTCGTATTCATTTATGAATAAATAAAAATAAAGTTTGAAAATATTTGAATATAAAAAAAAGGACATAAATAAGCAAACTTATTTCTACTAATAAGTTAGTTATATTCATATATGAAATTTGTTATATTCATATATGAACTTTGTTATGCTGACATATTACTCCTAATTTAATCATAAATGAATATATCATATTCGTATTTATGTATGAATAAACATAAATAAACTTTGAAAATATTTAAATATAAAAAACTAACAGAAATAAGCGAAGTTGTTTCTAATACATAATCATTCAACACAAGATAATAAAAGTTGTTCATAAGCATTTCACAAAATATTAAAACGATGTTCAACAACATTTAACAAACCATTTAAAACTTGTTTCGCGGAATCATCTTACATGTACTTCAAATCCATTCATCTTCAACACAAACTATTATATAGCATCACACTTCAACATTCTTTCATCTTCACAAGCAATGATCAATATTCTTTTAACCTTTTTTGAATTGTTTTCATAGCCTTGTATGTATGATCAGTACGCACTTTGAATTCAACTTTTTGATATTTTTCAGCAAGATCCAACACCTTAGCCTTCAACATGTTAATTTCAGAAGTTAGCATTATTAGTGTATATCTTTGCCTGAGGTTCTCTAAAGTAGTTTGCTGAACTGCACTTTCTTTATGAAGACCTGATTTCCATTTTGAGAGTGGTTGTCCCATATAGGTCTCCATATGTCTCATTGCAAAGACCCCACAATCAACTTTGTTTTTAACTGTTCTCCATGACATTTCAAGTCGTTGGGGTTTGATACATTCTTTTGAGATTGCATTTGCTCTTGGATGATTTATTGCTTTAAAATATCTCACAAAGAAATTTTTCTGATCATTAAATAAAATAAAAGTTAGATATGTGATAAATTGGTTATTTTATGTTGTTGTGAATTGGGTACATACCAAAGGTTTCAATATTACTCTGTATTTTCCTTCATAATCCCCCTCAACTGCACTATTTTCTAGAATTTCAATTGACGGTAGACAATCAAAAAAATGTGAGCACTTCTAACAACTGGAAAGAATACATGTTTTTATGTATATAATGGTAAGTATTTTGTTGATAATATATATATATATATATATATATATATATATATACACACACACACACATATATATATATATATATATATATATATATATATATATATATATAAACAATTTTAATTAACATACCATGTCAATATCTTTTATGTTCAAGATTTTTTTGTACCCATTTGTACTCTCATGAAAGTTCTCCTTGAATTTTTCATACTTTCTTTCATCAGGCAATGTTGAAGTTAGATAAGCAGTCTTTAACCAATATAATCATATGTGAATTTCAGTTGAATATATATAATTATGTTAAAGAATACATCATATTTGTATAATCATATGTGAATTTCAGTTGTAAAAAAATATAATATAAATGAATACATCATATTGGTCTACTCATTTATGAATAAGGAAGGAATTAAGTTTAAAACATAAACTTACACAAAATCCAACTTTCAAGAAGAGTTTGTATGGTGAATTCCAAAAATCCCTTTCCAGTTCTTGGTGGTTAAGTAAATCAGACGAAGTGTCTAAAACTTCTCCAAAAATCTATGTGTTTACATATAGACTTTCCATAATTGCTCTTTCTGTTATCTGACCAAATTTTGTCTGGACAACCACATCTCTGCAAATATATAATCAAAATGTCATAGATTATTATCTATATAATAATCATATATGAATGTATATAAAATAAAGTTACTTACGATGTATTGCCTTGTAAGTTGAACAACCATTCACAGACAATACTCTCCTGATGTGTCAGTTTGGGTTTTGAGTGTATTATTCTGCATTTGAAAGGTGATTTGAAAGCATCAACGAGCTTCTTCTCTCTTGGTTGATCCATATCATGCTTTGATGGTCCTACTTCAGTAGGAATTGATATAGAGATTGGATTTGGATTAAGAACATTTTTCTTTGCTAATCTGATAACAACCTTCTGATGGTCGTCTTTGATTTGTTTCTTTGTAAGTGGTTTTTTTTTGTGATGATTCATTAGATTTTTTACTTGAAGTTTGATCTGAATCTTGACTGAGACCTAGACTAAAGCTTGGATGAGTATTTGCATGCCAGGAGATTTATCATATAAATAGTTGTAAGTTAATTATAATATTTGAGTTTATATTTTGAAATGTTTATCCAATTTGTTACCTCATTTATTTCCTTTTGTCTTGTCAGCCTTTTCTCCTTTCTTGTTTTCATTTTTTGCCTTTTTCTTTCCTGAAAGATAAAGAACTGTGATTAAGTAATTCATATGTGAATAAGTAATGTATTCATTTATGAATAAGTAATGCATATCATTATTTATGAATAAGAAATATTAAAATTTTATTTTTTTATATTGCGTTATTTATTTGTGAATAATAAAACTTATTATATTAATTTATTAGTGATTCAACTATTTACCTTTATCTTCTGCATGTCCTTTCTCAGTTTATGTGTGTTTTTCTTCACCTCCATCTTTCGTGTTCTTAGCTTCTGTTCCTCCTTCATTTCTATCTTCAGAGTTTTCCTTGCCGGAAACATATACATTATATATGAATATTTTTTATTTTTTATTCGTTTATATAGTGTATTATTCACTTATGAATAGACAATGTTATTAAAAAACAATCAATATAAATATTGTAATATATTTGAAGTCATTCATTTACCTGTATCATCTCCCTTTGTTTTTTCAACTTTTGTTCCTTGTTCATGTACACCTTCTGATTTTTCCTTTTCTGCAAGAGTATTATTTTTACCTGTACTTATTGGTGACCCTGGTCAAAATTTAACAAACAAAATTGTTATTGTGTATTAATATTTTTACATATTTTTTTTAAAATAAAAGTAAGACAAAACTTACGTATATCAATATTATCGAAAATAGTTTTCATTTCAGGGTGATTCCAGATTTCATCTTCTTGACTATTTAAACTTGAAATTCCAATTCCAAGGACATTGTCCACAATGCAGTCAACAACTTTATCCAACAAATTTTCATTTTCAGTTTGTTGAATAGTCTCCTCATGATTATTTGTTTCCTCAGCATGATCATCTTTTTCCTCTTCATCATTCTCATTTTCATTTCTGTTTCCATCTTTCTCTTTTACTCCAATTTCACCTTCTTTTTTATTCTTATCTGCATCATTCTTTATTGCTTCATTCTCTGCTTCATTTGAATCAAGTAAATAATTTACTTCTGGTTGACTTGCATCATTATCACTATCTTCTACTCCATTTCCCTCTTTATCTTCATTTTCTTTTTGATCATTTGTTTTTTGACCCATTATTGGTGTCAAATTGATTCCTTTAACTCCAGTTTCATTACTTGGAAAATTAAAAAGTGTTGTGCTTTCAGTTTTTTCTTCAACAATCATATTTGTGATCTTTTCCTTGAAAATTCTAAAGCTTTCCTTTTTAGGGAACTTTATCATCTCAAAACTATTAATCATTTTTGATATTTTTGATTCATATGCCTATGTAAGAAAAAGAAGTATATGATTAGAATTTACTATAATAATTTAATGTAATCATATATTATTAACATGTTAAAACTAATTACCTCAACAGAATGATCTTCATCTTTGTCATAATCATTGTCTTCAAGATCTGTATCTCCTTCATCATGTTCGTCAACAAATTCTTCATTTATTTCTCCAAGTCCAAATCTACCTTTTTCTTGTTCAAATGCCTCCCGATATCTAATCTTCTCTGAACTCCAATAACAAATTGTTGGACGTTTACCTGTTACTGTCAAAGCTTTTGATTCGATGTTATCAGCATAGAACAATTGCACATGAATGATAACTAATTGATATTCATATATGAAGAAGTAATATTATTTTTTAATTATTCATATATGAATAAGTAATGTAAAGCATTACTTGTGAACAAATATATTTTTCTTATTCATATATGAATATTTGCTATTAGTTTATGAATAATCAATATTATTAAAAATTGAGTATAAACATTAAAATAACTTACCACCAAGAAAGCTGAAGGTCCAACAAAGAAGCTGGTATCTGAGAAGGTCCAACAAAGAAGCTGGTATCTGAGTATGGTATGCATGAGTTTGTTCTGACAAGACAGTCCAAAACATAGTTGCACCAGTCTATGTTGCTGATATATGTTCTTCTTGAAATATAACTCAACGGAAACAAGTTGCATCTTCCCATTGATGTTGACTCGCAAAACGTGTTGACAAAAAGAACTAATAATTTCAATTTGAAATTGAAATCAGCTTGTGTGGTAGAAACAATAACATTGTTGATTGCACTCAGTCGGATGATTGAATCTTTTTTAAATTGTTGCTTCCATTCATCATAACTTGTATCATCCTTAGGCCATTTATCCAGTTCTGTAAGTTTAGTTCCACCAATTGGTATGCCCAACATGTCATGAACAGACTCTACTGTTACTTTCAGTTCCTTTCCTTCAATATCTATCACCATTCTCTCAGAATCAAATTTTGAAGAACATAAAATCCCAGCTTCAGTGGTATATCTGTGATTTTTATTTTTAACAAAGCTCCAAAACCCACAGATCTTACACATTATTTTTGTTCTTTGCTCATCCCAAGGATTATAGATAGTAATGCCTCAGGTGAACATCTGTTTTTCATTGAGTAAACTTCTTTTACCATTGTTTTTTTTTGTCTTTTTTTATTGGTGACTCCTTTTTTTTTTTCCTTTTTCGATGGATGACTACTTTCAAAATCAGAATCAGAATCTTGTAATTGTTGTTTTTCAGGAGTTTTCCTTTTTAATGGAATTTTTCTACTTTGATGCTTTATTTTCTTTGGTACTTTTGTTTCTTTTTTATCTGGGAAATGAAAACACATAATATTGGAATAAGTTACTAATATATGAATATGATATATGCTCGTTGATTTATTAATATTTATTTATTAAAAAAATATAAATAGTATATACAATTCAATTCATCTATGAATATATTAGATATGATATGAATTTTGTACCTTTTGCATTTTTCCTCTTTTGCATTGATCTTGTTTCTCTGATTGTTATTGAATATTTATCAGAAATGTTAATGTTCTTACATTCATTCAATAGTAAGTAGAAGGTAAATAAGTTTGATATTTAGGAATGAATAATTTAATAAAACATATTTATACATATATTTATTCACATATGAATATGTTTTGTTATATTCATATGTGAATAGAACATATATAAGTCATTCTTGTTGTATTCACATTTGAATAGTGTATGTATGGCAGCAAGCTATATTCTATTCATATGTGAATACAACATACATATTCACAAATGAATATTTGAAGAAAACATATGTATTGATATTTTTTTATTCACATATAAATATGTTTTGTTATATTCATATGTAAATAGAACATATGTAAGTCATTCTTGTTGTATTCACATTTGAATAATGTATGTATGGCAACAAGCTATCTTCTATTCATATGTGAATATAACATACATATTCATGAATGAATATTTGAATAAAACATACGTATTCATATTTTTTTTATTCACATATGAATATGTTTTGTTATATTCATATGTGAATAGAACATATGTAAGTCATTCTTGTTGTATTCACATTTGAATAATATATGTATGAAAACAAGCTATTTTCTATTCATATGTGAATATAACATACATATTCAATAATGAATATATGAATAAAACATATGTATTCATATTTTTTTATTCACATATGAATATGTTTTGTTATATTCATATGTGAATAGAACATATGTAATTCATTCTTGTTGTATTCACATTTGAATAATATATGTATGACAACAAGCTATCTTCTATTCGTATGTTAATATAACATACATATTCAGGAATTAATATTTGAATAAAACATATGTATTCATATTTTCTTATTCACATATGAATATGTTTTGTTATATTCATATGTGAATAGAACATATGTAAGTCATTCTTGTTGTATTCACATTTTAATAATGTATGTATGGCAGCAAGCTATCTTCTATTCATATGTGAATATAACATACATATTCAAGAATGAATATTTGAATAAAACATATGTATTCATATTTTTTTATTCACATATGAATATGTTTTGTTATAGTCAGATGTGAATAGAACATATATAAGTCATTCTTGTTGTATTCACAGTTGAATAATGTATGTATGGTAGCAAGCTATCTTCTATTCATATGTGAATATAACATACATATTCACGAATGAATACTTGAATAAAACATATGTATTCATATTTTTTATTCACATATGAATATTTTTTGTTATATTCATATGGGAATAGAACATATATAAGTCATTCTTGTTGTATTCACATTTGAATAATGTATGTATGGCAGCAAGCTATCTTCTATTCATATGTGAATATAACATACATATTCACGAATGAATATTTGAATAAAACATATGTATTCATATTTTTTTATTCACATGTGAATATGTTTTGTTATATTCATATGTGAATAGAACATATGTAAGTCATTCTTGTTGTATTCACATTTGATTAATGTATGTATGGCAACAAGCTATCTTCTATTCATATTTGATTAATGTAAGTGAGTCTTGTTGTATTCACATTTGATTAATGTATGTATGTGAATATAACATACATATTCAGGAATGAATATTGGAATAAAACATATGTATTCATATTTTTTTATTCACATATGAATATGTTTTGTTATATTCATATGTGAATAGAACATATGTAAGTCATTCTTGTTGTATTCACATTTGAATAATGTATGTATGGCAGCAAACTATCTTCTATTCATATGTGAATATAACATACATATTTACGAATGAATATTAGTTTTGCTTGTGTTCAGAAGTAAACAAAACATATTTTATTTACCTTTTTGATTTGTTCTTGGTTTTCGTTTAAATGTATTCTTCACTGTTGGTGTTGTTTCGATAAGGCTAAGTAGTTAATATTAGGAAAACGTAAGCGAAATGTTAAGTAACCTTTGTATTTTGACAGAATAGTTTTGAATAAAGATGAAAAATGAAGAGATGATGTAAAATCATTTATATATCAAATAATAATGGATAATTCTTACAAAAATTTCAAGTAAATAAAGTAATAACGAAGGAGGGTTACGAGAATGAATGAGTATCATAAATTTCAAGTAAAATTGAAGTAAACAACCTTTTTTTGAAGAATGAACAGCGTGAAAACAATCTTTTTAGTTCTAAATCAACTAATAATTTTCGAAGATTACGAGAAATTTCAAGTAATCAAGTGATAATTTTAGAAATGATTCGAAATCGTTAAAAACTCGAGAAAAAACGCCGATGGTTACCTTTCATTGTCAAGAGTGAGGAAGTGGTCTCGTTCATGTTTTCATCAGCAAACATTTTTCTTTGTTTATGTTATTTGATGCTTCTGCAAATGGTTTTCTTCTTATCGATTCTTGTGCAAATGGTTTTCGTGTTATGGTGTATCGAAGAGGGAAATAGTGCTTTTATGTCGGGATTTGACGTGATATCAAATTACTCAAGTGCCCTGACGGTTTAATGTTTTTGGATTATTTACAAATTTGTCACCGCTCATTAATGTATTTGGATTATTTACAAGTTTGCCACCGTGCATTTTTTAAGCTTATTAAATGATTGGATGAGAATGGTTCCCCCATTCTCAACCTTTGTTTTTTTCTCAATTGAACCCTCCTCTCTCTCTCTCTCTCTATATATATATATATATATATATATATATATATATATATATATATATATATATATATATATAGGATATATTCTGGACAAATCATTTTAGTTATTTTAAGAAAGTAACTAAAAAGATTGGCCCATAATCAATCGAGTGTGTGTGTGTGTGTCTATATATATATATATATATATATATATATATATATATATATATATATATATATATATATACATTTTCTATTAGTAAGGAAGAAGGCTACATCAGTCTACCATGTCGGTAGTATTTCCAAGGTAGAGTGTCACATGGGAATGTTACCTGTTAAATAGGTTTAAAATGACTAAATTGCAAGTATTCGCTTGTTTCTTGGATTTCTTCATTTAAAATATGGGACATTTTTTGTAAAATTTCCAAAAATAATAAGACTTTTATGAAGTTTACAGCAAGAACAATCATTGCAAAAACATTTATAAAAAAAACTATTCATCGCTTTCCTTTCTAAAAAGACAAAAGGACATAAATGGTCTATGTCACATGGGGAATATTCCTAATCCAACTTGAAAAAATGGACATCGCCCATCCCCATGGTTTGTTGATGTAACATCCAAAACCATAAGGTAAAAATTTTATTTTTTTTAATTCAACCCATAAACACTATTTATCTATATCAACCATTCAAAAGTATATCATAGTAAAAATGGTTATCATATTACAATCTCAAAATCATAACGTGCGGAAATATAGGCGGATACGCTGCGATCAAGCAAGGCCTTTCCCTTTCGAACTGGAAGTACCTGAAACCATAACCATAAAATTGTAATCACAAAGCTTACTGAGTTCCCCAAAATACCCCATACCATACATATATAATAGTAAAAAACATAATTGGGTCTATTTCACCCCCCTTCGGTCTCTTTCAACCGGTACAAGGTCTAATTCACCGCCTTCATCCTCTTTCAACCGGTATTGGGTCTATTTCACCTCATTCGGTCTCTTTCAACTAGTAGTTGGTCTATTTCACCACATTAGGTCTATTTCAACCAGTATCGGGTCTATTTCACCCCCTACAGCTAGCATACATCCATATCAGTAAGAGTCACAAAGAAAACAAGAACATATAGGCATAACAGTAATTGTCACAAAGACAACTATCATCATACAAACATAATCCAATAGTCCGACATTGGTGTCTTTAACCCACGAGTATAGTGAAGAGTCTCACCTCAATCTAGAGATAACCAAATCGCAAACAATGCTGCAACTGGGCTCCTCCCACTTAACACATCCAAATTGTCCCTAATCAAATCAATAATTAAGGCAATACTCTAAATCCAAGGCCTAATTCACATTTTATCATTCCAATAGGAAAAAGATCTTTTTACCCTTCCCATATATATGACGCAATAACTCAAGGCCCATTATGGCACCTTGGTGTGTACATCCCGTGTACCACCTCCGTACCCCCGACGTACGGTGCTTAAACCATAACTCCATTCTTAGGACTTATTCTTGTAATTCCCCAATTCACTTGTGTATCAATCAGATCCGCTTGATGGTGCAGAATCCCAATCAAGCAGATGAATCAAATGTATTGATGATATGAATTTTAGATCGAGTGATTTTAGCCGAAACAATATAAACATGAATCGAAGATCTTGTTATTAGTAGTGCAAGGATAAAAAGATAGACGAAAACGGACGTCGGATGAAGAAGTTATGAATTCTTAACGGAGTTTTCCTGTCTCGACCTACTAAAAATTATATAATAAAAATAAAGTCAAAATTACAAGACAGAGTCTAAACAAAAGTTGTAGAACATAGTCTCACCTACGCGCGGATATAAAGAACATAAAAAATGGAGCTCGTATGAGGGAGATATGAATTTATGAAGTTTTTAACTAATTAAAGTATATAAATTTTATTATATATTCAGATAATCTCCGAAGTGCTGACGAGTCCGATTTGATCCGAAAGGTACGCCCATTGTACAAGGAAGTATGCCAAGTGTACATGTCGACAACGAGGTACACTCCGCGTCAGAAGGAGTTACATCCAGCGTACTTCGGCCTTGTGTGGTCCGAGAGAGGGCCGCATAGCACCACCGAGATGTCGCCACCTGGCTCTCCTATCCGAACTACGCCCAACGTGAGGGCCTCGGTATGGCCAATGTACTCTGAGGATCAGACCCTATTTAAAAGGTGTCAGGGTAGTTCGGGTTTGTTGCTTAATTTATATCTTCCACACCTTATATTTCCTATTTCTTGACAAATTTTACTCCCGAAGCCCCGGTATCAATCCGGACACCCGAAGCGAGTCCCAAAGCCCCGAAGATCCCGAGAAGTAAAGTTTCCGAGCCGAAACTCTGCCCACGAGAGGCCTGGTTTTCAAGAAAGCATCCCAGTTTCACCGGAGAATTTCTACTCGAAGATTCGTAGTGCTGTCCGAGCATCGTCTTAACAAGTGAGTGTGTAGTTACTTTCTTCTAACACATAGATATGAAGTATTTGCTATGAAGTACGTGCTATGTGTTTATACATTGTTTTTTTTATTGAGATGGATGTTGAAATAATGTTTTATACAGGTTTTAAAAGATTTAAACTGTATATGTGTTTACATCTACAAATATGTTGGGTAGAACATGGGTATTTGAAATAGTTGATGTGAGACGAAATAATAAGTGTTTTTGAACTCAGCGTGTTCATTAGGTATTTTTGAACTCTATGTGCTCACTTGGTGTTTGAACTCAACGTGTTCATTAGGTATTTTTGAACTCTACGTGTTCACTTGGTATTTTTGAACTCAATGTGTTCATTAAGTATTTTTTTAACTAGATTTGTTCACTTGGTGTTGTTGAATTAAGTATGTTAAACTAAGTGTTTACTGGTTGTAATTTGAGGACCTCGGTAATGGTGGACTTTGTGTCAATTCCTTAGGTCAATCTTTAGGAATAAATTAATAAAAGATAATTGATCCTTAGGGTAAATCCTTGGGAAAATAAAGGAGATAATGGGGATGGGTAATTTGGATTGATTGATTGATTGATTGATGATTAAATATAATAATTATATTATTGTGGTCGAAAACCCTATATGCTCACCACGCTCCCAAGCCTTACCCACTCAGTTTTCTTTGCATTATAGATAATGGCACAAGAGTATAAGCTGGTTGACTTGATGAGAGATTTTGGATTATAGACCAGTAGTTGTAAATAACTGTTGTAAGGATAAATTGTATTGTTTATACTTTTTGGTCTGTATCGGAACATGACATCACGAGGTTTTAGTATTTAATGAAAAGTACATTCTCTTTGAGAAATGTTTTAATAAAGTTTTATCATATTTTGTTTGGGAACAAATTCTGCAACTATTTTCTTTAAAAGATTACTCTGATTTTAAAACAAAGCATAAACAAATCGGTCTTTTCTGCCGTGAAATTTGAGGATGTCACAGTTGGTATCAGAGCATTAGTTTAAGCGAACTAGGAAATTGTAGGATTTCTAGACTTAAACGTATAATGCTAAGCGATGATTATGAGTTGAGTCTCTACCATATTTTAGACACGAGCACTAGTATATTTTAGGAAAGATGCCTAAAATGCTTGTATGTGCTAAATGTTATATGTTTGTCATATATGGAATTGTTTGTTCGGATCTATGGTTTGCTGTCGACCGGATTTGGAAACCTTATGTGTTTAGGATTCTAAGCATACTACTACGATATTAGAACTAGCATGTAAACGTTTCGGAGTGATAAGGATGATTTGAACATCTATCAAAATAGAGATCTAAATTCACCTTATTCGGTGCATAGATCAAAAATGGCAAGAACCGGAAGTAGAGCTGGAAACGTGAACGAAAACAAGAATCAACCACCTATGATTGAACAAGTAGTTGTTGTAGCAGTAGCACCTGAGCCGATATCAATGGTTGGAGTACAATTGATGATTCAAACGATGTTGGATCGTTAGATGGAAGAAACTAGATGCCTGCTTCGGCAGAATCAGGAAGAAATTTCAATACAAGTTGAAGAGCCCGAAGTGAATGGAGGCCAGTCGGAAGGAGGGAACTACAGTGGGATCGTTGGTTAAGCTGATCCGCCAGTGATTAAGAGAAACAACCAAGACGACGGGGTCGAAAGAAATGGATGCAAGTACAAATATTTTCTAACTTGCAAGCCATCGAATTTTACTAAAAAGAAAACCCAATTGGAGTTATGGATTGGATATTGGAGATGGAATTGGCATCCATAACATGTGGTTACAAGGGCAAGATACAAACCATATATGCAACGCGTTAGTTCAGAGGCAACACTATTCGCTGGTGGAACACTCTGGGGAAAACCATAAGCCCCAAGGAGCCACTGAAACTAACTTGGGGTGGATTTTTGGTGCAATTCAAATGAAAGTTCTGCTCGGACCAAGATCTGCTAGAACCAGAGAACCAATTCCTGACATTAAACAAGGACAGCATGTCCATTGATGAATACACCAATGCCTTGACAGATAAGATGGATTTTGCTTTACGTATTGTCCCAGACGAGCTGGTGAAGATATATAGATATGCAAAGGGACTACCATGGGAGTACACAGTGCCAATACATCATACACCTACCCTTGAGGTGGCCATCTGGGTTGCTAAGTCTTTTGAAGAAATAATCAAGGGCAGAACCGCCAACAAGGTTGAAGTTGGTGAGAAAAGAAAGTTTGAGGGATCCCCAAGATCTGACGAGAAGAGAAAATTCTCAAAGTCGGGTTCAAAAAAGTTCGAAGGAGGAAGAGATGAAGCAAGATGGTGTGATAAGTGCAAGAAGAAACATCTGGGAAGATGTGGCGAGGAGGTCACATGTTTCAAGTGTGGAAAGTATGGGCACTACGTCAATAAGTGTGCATCTAGTAAGAAAGTGTGTTATGAGTGTCACGAAAAAGGGCATATCTCAATCAATTGCCCAAAGAAGAAAGAACCAACAAAGCCAAAGACATTCCACATGATCCTTGACGAAGTAGATGTCAATACGAGAAATCAAGGATGAAAACTTCGTATTAAGATATGGCTAGTATCTAGAAGTGTAGCCTATTAGTAGCATAGTGTAGGGTGAACTTGAACCTTTGTGTAATCGTTTCAAGATATAATATAATCCTTGGTTTTGATATCTATGTGATATTTATGGTTTGGATGCCTATGTGATATCTATGGTGTTAATATCTGATGTGTTGGATAATTGTGTGATTTTTGTTGTTGTATGGTGACTTGGTTTAACTGCGAGACAATACTTGGGACAAGTATGAGTAGGTGTGAATGGTAGTAGATGCCTATACTACCGGAAGCACAAGACTCACACTTGGATTGAGGAAAGTCACAAGGTTACCAAGAAACTAGTAATTGATTTTGTTTTGGTCAAAGTATGTCATTACCATTGTTTCGGTAATGACTAGTAGGATGATTGTTATTTCGACCCTAGTGGTCATATCAATTGATTTCAACTACGATAGGTTTGTTACGTGGTTCCGAGAACTGAGTTCGATGTAACATCTGACCTAAGTCAGAAGATTGAAATGAATGTGATCGATAGCATCGCGCTCGTTTTTAAGGAAGCTTGTAGCTAGAAATGCTACATGAAAAAATGTAATCATATCACATTAGAATATGAAGGAATGTATATTCCATTCTAGAATTTGACTCTAAGAGACTTAATTCTAAGCGTTGCATCATATGATGAGAGGACATTAGAGCATGACCCATCAGTCTGTTACAATTTGTAAAAAGAAAGTATTTATCCTAAGAATAACAAGGAGTCCTCAATAAGGATTTATTTTGTAACTCGTAGGTTACGATTGAAATTCCAACATAGTACGAAGAACATGTTCAAGATTAAGCATCGCCTGCGGTCAAGAAGTCCAAGAGTTAAATACTCTTTCGAGGAAACATAGAAGTTACGATTAGTACTTAGGATGAAGAGATAACGTAACGAATCATTGATGATTCTGGGACGTAATCATCTTAAAGGGGAGATAATTGTAATGCCCGTAGATCAGGGCTAGTCAATTTAGAGACACGGAACATCAAAAATGGATTATTGATAGAAGATTATTCAGGAGGAGTAGTCTTAACTAAGTTGTAGTATATGTTACAAGGATTCTGTACATATAAAGAACGTTGAAATCCGAGTTATAACGAAGAAGGTATGGCTTGTCGAAGTTTCACGACAGAACCAGCACGACACAACCCGATGTAAAAAGTGAAGTTACTTTAGAGTGATGTTTAGCCTTAGTTATCTAAACGAAAGTCATAGAGTTTGTAAAACTGAGAGCATGCATAAAAAGAACGTCCAAATCTAACTTTGTATGAGGAAGTTATGATTTTTCTAAATTTCAGCTTAGCTGTATCCAACCCGAAACTCGAATTTTAGATCGAGTGATTTTTAGCTGAAACAATCTAAATAGGTATCGAAGATCTTGTTATTAGTAGTGCAACGATAAAAAGACAGGCGAAAACGGACGTCGGATGAAGAAGTTATGAATTCTTAACGGAGTTTTCCTGTTCCGACCTACTAAAAATAATATAATAAAAATAAAGTCAAAATTACAAGACAGAGTCTAAACAAAAGTTGTAGAGCATAGTTTCACCTACGCGTGGATATAAAGAACGTCAAAAATGGAGCTCGTATGAGGGAGATATGAATTTCTGAAGTTTTTAACTAATTAAAGTATATAAATTTTATTATATATTCAGATAATATCCGAAGTGCTGACGAGTCCGATCTGATCTGAAAGGTACGCCCATTGTACACGGAGGTATGCCAAGCGTACATGTCGACAATGAGGTACGCTCCGCATCAAAAGGAGTTACATCCAACGTACTTCTGTAACATCCCGAAATATCAAGAGTAGAGTTGAAGGGCTAAAAGTGTAAAATTGAAGGTCAACTCGGCGAGTCCATGGGTGGACTCGGCGAGTAGGGTCGCGACTCAGGTCGCGTGTTAAGTGGCCAACTCGGCGAGTCCAAGGCTGGACTCGGCGAGTAGGTGTTGTGTATGGAAAACCCTGATTTTGACGGTTGAGCCGTATATAAAGAACATCATATCTTCTCCCCAGCCTCCTTATCATTCCTTGAGTTCCAGGAGCCCAGAATTCATGAGGAGACCCCATTATCTAGTGAATTAGAGCTTGGAGAAAGATATTTGGTGCTTTAAGCTTGAAGATTGGAGGCTTGTATCAGGAAGCTTGGGGGAGATCGGGAATCTACAGTTGGTTGGGCTCATTCTAGGGGGTAAGGAACCATTTCCTCAAGCTATTTTCTTCATGGGTTCATGTGTGGTGGTTGATATGACATCTAAATTGAGATAGAAGCTTGGATCTGAGGATGCTACTTCAGATCTAGGTTTGGAATGGTCTTATATATCATAAAGTCCCTGTTGATGAGTGATTGGTGAATCTACCTTGCCCCAAACCCTAGCCCTAGAGAGTAAATGTCTAGATCTCCTTGGATTCATGTAAAGATTGCCACTTTACGTGATGGATGGATTGTAAAATAGTAGATCTATGGTTTAGAGCTTCTGCATGGCTTGGAAAGCCTCTGTATGGGATCAGATCTAGGAGTACTCGGCGAGTCACAAGGGTGTACTCGGCGAGTAGCTTGAAGATAAGCTGGAACTCGGCAAGTTGGAAGAACAACTCGACGAGTTGGATGAAGATGGCCTGAAACTCGGCGAGTTGGAAGAACAACTCGGCGAGTAGGTTGAAGATAGTCGTAGACTCGGTGAGTCTGTTCTTGGACTCGGTGAGTCTGGTCGTGGGGTTCAAGTTTCTTTTGGGAAGGTTGTGACTCGTTGAGTCAAGGGATAACTCGGCGAGTTAACTCGCGAATTAAAGGAGGTTCTGTGTATGGGGACTCGGCGAGTCATCGGGTTGACTCGGAGAGGAGAGTCAGTCAGGGCAGAATTTCACTTTGACTTTGACCAAGGGTTGACCAGTTGACTTCCAGGGGTAATTTGGTAACTATTGGTATTTATTGGTTTCAGTCTTTTGGGTATTAGCAGTGTTGGAGTTCGGGTCGGAGGTTGCGGCAGCGTGATCTTATCCTTTCAGTCAGCAGTTGCGAGGTGAGTTATCCTCACTATATCAACAGGGTCTAAGGCACCAAGGCTGATCCTTTATCGGATTGAGATCCGGGTATCTGTTGTTATGTTATTGCTTTGATATGTATGCATCCGGGTGGTTAGGGTGGTATTCGTTAGAGACCTGGTTAAGGTCGGTGTCCTGGTATATAAGATGATGCTATGCTATTGACCGATTAGGTCGGTATTTTGTTAGAGTATGTTGTGTTATGTGATCTGCTAGATCGGTTTGACTGAATATGAATTGTTATGTGATTGTATGTTTATGTGCACATGGTTGTTGGACTGGAGTTGGGTTGAGGTGGGTCCTGCTTAGTGCTGTAGGCCAAGATACCCAGGGCGGACCGGTTGTTCCAAAGGCCCAGCGAGCGGTCCGAATAGGTTGTAGGCCCGTCGAGGGTGGACCAGACGTGCCGAGGCTCGGAGAGTGGACCAGGCCGACTGAAGGCCCAATGCAGGCGGACCAGTCATACTGTAGACTCAGAGAGTGGACCAGGTGGGTTGAAGGCCCGTTGCGGGCGGACCAATCACACTGCAGACTCGAGGGACATGACTAAACTCGGAGGGTGGACCAGGTGGACTGAAGGCCCGATGCGGCGGACCAGTCCCACATCAGACTCGATATGCATGGCTGTTCTGCGATTCGTTATGATATAGCATGTTATGTGTATGGTATATGTGGTTGGTATTTTGGGGGTATCTCACTAAGATTTCAGGCTTACAGTTGTGGTTTAATGTTTTTCAGGTTCTTTAGGAGACCATGGCAAGGCGAAGGCGTGATCGTACCGCTCCTCGTGTTTATGTTTTATAAAATGGACCTGGGAATACTCTGGTAATAAATGTATTGAAAACCTTTTTGTAATAACTTAATGAATTGGGATGTTTTTGAAAAGTTTAAATTTTATTGAAATTTTGGGTCGTTACAAGTTGGTATCAGAGCCTTGGTTTGAGTGAATTGGAGGAACACTTGTGTGACTCCAGTCTCAAATCGAGCAGGGTTTTCAAAAGACAAATTAAAACGGTTTTCAAAATAAGTAAAGGAGGACGCGGAGGTACGATCGGTCGGAGCCAGTAAGTAACCCCAAAATACCCTACATGATATTTGTTTTATTGAGCTCTGATAGAACAGCATGCTAGTGTTAGGCTAGGGATCTTCAGGATTTCATGATGTGTTGCCTGATTTATGATGCCTGTTAGCCTAGGGTTTTCCTTGAGAGAGATTTCTAGTGTTCCTCTAGTGGTGAGGGTAGAGCGTTGGTGTGCATGTTTTCACTAGGGTGTTGTGGTAGTACTTCATACAAATATGGGTAGGTGTGGAAGGTAGTATGGTCCCGTACTACTGAAAGCATAGGACCCATACGCGTATCAGGGAAACCATGACCTCTAGGGTCGGGTTGAGAGTTGGTTACCAGGATAGTGGGAAGTGTCTGAGATTTTGGTGGTTTATTTTCAGTATGGAGATTTCAGGGCATGCTGGGAGTGGATCTGGGTCAGGATCGAGAGCAGGGGAGGGAGTTTCGAGCGGGTCCGTACCGCCTGAGGTTGTTGGTCAGATGAGCAAAGGCGATTTGGATGCGAGGATTCGTGAGATCCTGCATGATGAGGTTGCTGCATTGTTCCGGGCCGAGCTACCGGAACTGTTTGGGTCGATCAAGACCGCCATGGTGGAGTATTTTGATGAGCACTATGCGGCTCTCACTAAGACGGCTGCCGTGGCGGCTACAGCGGCTGTAGCAGCGGCAGGGGGAGGAGCTAGTAGAGGTTTTCAGTATCGGGATTTTGATAATACGAAGCCTCCTACCTTTGATGGAGTTCAGGATCCGATCGTTGCTATGAGATGGATATCAGACGTGGAGGGGTGTTTTTTCACGTGTTCATGCCCTGTTGATCAGAGGCTGAGGTGTGCTCTGAACCTGTTAAGGTTCGGGGAAAAGGATTAGTGGAGATTGACCACGGGGTCATATTCAGATGCGCAGAGGGTTGTGGTTTCATGGGATCAGTTCAGAGAGATGTTCAACACTCGTTATGTTCCGCAGGTTGAGAGGGAGAGGTTGGCTCAGGAGTTCATTGAGCTGAAGTAGGATTCGGAGTCGGTGACGGAAATCACCAGGATGCTTACTGAGAGGGCGATGTTTTGCCCTGAGTTCGCTTCGGAGCAGGCTCAGATGTCCCGATATCTGAGTATGCTAAAGAGAGATATCAAACAGTTTGTGTCCGTGCAGAGGTGCGAGACTTTATTGGAGTTGCAGGAGGCCACCTGGCGGCGTGAGTTAGAGATTGAGTTGCAGTTGCGTGAGCTGAGGCAAGCTCCGGTGCAGTCGCAGCCGGCGACGAAACGGTCTAAGACCTTTGATTCCAGGATGGGAGATCAGGGCAGCCACGTTTGTGGAAAGTGTGGGAGGGGTCACGCCGGTGTTTGTCGGTCCGGTGGTGCATGCCGCAAGTGCGGAAAGGAGGGGCACTATGCGAGGGATTGTCGGCAGTCAGTGCCGGTTTGGGATTTGAGGATCTGTTATCATTTTCATCAGGTTGGGCACTTGAGGGTCAACTGCCCACAGCTTGTTGCAGGACTGGTGTAGGCTCCAACATCGGCCACTTTAAGGATCACAGGAGGAGGTCAGGGTGGAGCGGAGCCCCCAAGGGCTCAGGGTCGCGCTTTTCAGCTTTCAGCAGAGGAGGTCAGAGCAGTGTCGGACGCAACTGCGGGTATGTTCCTTTCTTGATGTCTTATTATTTTACGATTATGGTGGATATTGTTTTTCTGCTAGTATTGTTGCGTGGATCTCGGTGTTGTATTCTTGGTTTTGAGGGTTATGGCTTAGTTATTGGTTAGTGTATCGGGTTTTCGCTGGATATATTTTGTGAGGGTTATTAGTGAATGTGGCGCTGGTTTGAATGTCGGGTAGCATCTGCAGTCTGAGGGGTGGATAATTGAAGATTGGGTTCCTTTCGAGCGGGTTGATCAGTGTGGGAATGTGTTTTTGTGAAAGGTTGCTAGTGCTAGTGGGAATCAATTCGCATGTATATGTTGGGTTTGGTGCAAATTTATTTTGGGAGGTCGGTGATAGCGACTGGTGGTTGATAGTTAGTGCCCTAAGTGGGGGAGAATTGGAAATTTTCCGGATGATCGATAGGCTTGAGAGATTATTTAGCTGCTTGGGTTTCGGTGGTATTTTTCAGTCGAGAGCAGGCTGGTATGGGTGAGTATCGGGCGTGCGGGGCGGGATACAGAACTGGCATTGATTGTGAAGGGCCTGGGATCAGGCTGGGATTGAGTATGTATGATGGGGATAGAGTTCGGAACCCCTGGGGGGGCTAGACCAGTATGCATGGGAGGATTTCCCGGAGAGGTAACTCAGAATGTTGATTGCTAATTGAGCGGTGCGGATAGACTAAAGGCCAGTAGGCGTACCAATCAAGCCGAAGGCTCGGAGGACGTTCCAGCTAGACTGAAGGCCCTGGAGGGCGGTCCAGGTCTGCTGAAGATTACGAGAGTGGTCCAGTTGGCTAAAAGTCGGGTAAGGCGGTCCAGTCATGCTGAAGACTCTGCAGGTGTTGTTAGATCGGTGCGGGGAAATGGTTTGAGTATGTCGCATTATGTTAGCATTAGAAGGTTTGGCCCCGGATATTGATCATGATAGGAAGTCAAGCGTGGACTTGAGAGTCTTCGCGAGTGGATTTAGAGTATGGATGGTGCATGGGATGGCGGTTATGCCATAAGGAAACGGTGTCGTATTGGGTGAGCACCGTTGCATTTGTGGTAGTGTCAAGACTACCAAGTGGACCTCCTTGGTAAGGAAAAAGGGAAAGGAATGTGGCTCCGAGAGGGAATGTAAGTCACGGAAGTGAATTAGTAGTGCGAAGTTATGGTTACGGCGCAGTGTGTGCGGCGGTGGTATGGAATCACATATGGTTTGGATGTTTGACGAGGTTACGGAAGGAAATTCCGAGGGTGTAAAGTCAAGAGGCTCATAAGGGATGCAGGGATGGAGGTTTGGATTCCCAGCTTGAGTTCGGTGAAGGAATTGCATAGAAGTGGTTCACCCTGAGGGATGTTTTGAGGGTTGTCAGTGGATGGGTTTTCCTAACCCTAGGGTGCCAGAGCTAGTTCAACACGTGCATGTGATTGCAAGAGGAGAAATCATGGGAGTTGCCCTGAAGAATGTGTTTTCCTGTCAGTTTGGAATGGATAGAGTTGGACCCGGATCGGGAATCCGGTGGTGCATAGTTATTTTTAGCTCATATGGGCCGAGTGATGGATGTGATTTGGAGCAGTGTTGCATCATCTATGGTACTCAGTTGTTTTGTGTGGTTATTAGAGGGTAAAACTGGTGGCCGGCTTGTGACGGTGGTTAGTACACCGCGAGCAAGGAGAAAGTGATTTTATTGGTTCCATGATTGTGCTTTGAGGAGCCTGGTTGGGTTAATGTCAGGAGTTGTAATGCAAGATAATTTCTAGAGTCAAGTTATCGCAGGCTTCGAGGACGAAGCCTAATTTAAGTGGGGGAGAATTGTAACATCCCGAAATATCAAGAGTAGAGTTGAAAGGCTAAAAGTGTAAAATTGAAGGTCAACTCGGCGAGTCCATGGGTGGACTCGGCGAGTAGGGTCGCGACTCAGGTCGCGTGTTAAGTGGCCAACTCGGCGAGTCCAAGGCTGGACTCGGCGAGTAGGCGCTGTGTATGGAAAACCCTGATTTTGAGGGTTGAGCCCTATATAAAGAACATCATATCTTCTCCCCAGCCTCCTTATCATTCCTTGAGTTCCAGGAACCCTAAATTCATGAGGAGACCCCATTATCGAGTGAATTAGAGCTTGGAGAAAGATATTTGGTGCTTTAAGCATGAAGATTGGAGGCTTGTATCAGGAAGCTTGGGGGAGATCAGGAATCTACAGTTGGTTGGGCTCATTCTAGGGGGTAAGGAACCATTTCCTTAAGCTATTTTCTTCATGGGTTCATGTGTGGTGGTTGATATGACATCTAAATTGAGATAAAAGCTTGGATCTGAGGATGGTACTTTAGATCTAGGTTTGGAATGGTCTTATATATCATAAAGTCCATGTTGATGAGTGATTGGTGAAGCTACCTTGTCCCAAACCCTAGCCCTAGAGATTAAATGTCTAGATGTCCTTGGATTCACGTAAAGATTGCCACTTTCATGTTGGATTGCTTGTAAAATAGTAGATCTATGGTTTAGAGCTTCTTCATGGCATGGAAAGCCTTTGTATGGATTCAGATCTAGGAGTACTCGGCGAGTCACAAGGGTGTACTCGGCGAGTAGCTTGAAGATAAGCTGGAACTCGGCGAGTTGGATGAAGATGGCCTAGAACTCGGCGAGTTGGACGAACAACTGGGCGAGTAGGTTGAAGATAGTCGTAGACTCGACGAGTCTGTTCTTGGACTTGGCGAGTCTGGTCGTGGGGTCCAAGTTTCTTTTGGGAAGGCTGTGACTTGGTGAGTCAAGGGATGACTCGGCGAGTTAAGTCGCGAATTAAAGGAGGTTCTGTGTATGGGGACTCGGCGAGTCATCTGGTTGACTCGGCGAGTTGAGTCAGTCAGGGGTAGACTTTGACTTTGACTTTGACCAAGGGTTGACCAGTTGACTTCCAGGGGTAATTTGGTAATTATTGGTATTTATTGGTTTCAGTCTTTTGGGTATTGGCAGTGTTGGAGTTCGGGTCGGAGGTTGCGGCAGCGTGATCTTATCCTTTTAGTCAGCAATTGCGAGGTGAGTTATCCTCACTATATCAACAGGGTCTAAGGCACCAAGGCCGCCCCTTTATCAGATTGAGATCCGGGTATCTGTTGTTATGTTATTGCTTTGATATGTATGCATTGGGGTGGTTAGGGTGGTATTCGTTAGAGACCTGGTTAAGGTCGGTATCCTGGTATATAGGATGATGCTATGCTAGTGACTGATTAGGTCGGTATTCTGTTAGAGTATGTTGTGTTATGTGATCTGCTAGATCGGTTTGACTGAATATGAATTGTTAGGTGATTGTATGTTTATGTGCACATGGTTGTTGGACTGGAGTTGGGTTGAGGTGGGTCCTGCTTCGTGCTATAGGCCAAGATACTCATGGCGGACCGGTTGTTCTGAAGGCCCAGCGAGCGGTTCGGATAGGCTGTAGGCCCCTCGAGGGCGGACCAGACGTGCCGAGGCTCGGAGAGTGGACCAGGCCGACTGAAGGCCCGATGCGGGCGGACCAGTCATACTGTAGACTCAGAGAGTGGACCAGGTGTGTTGATCGCTCGGTGCGGGCGGACCAACGACACTGCGGACTCGAGGGACATGACTAGACTCGAAGGGTGGACCAGGTGGACTGAAGGCCCGACGCGGCGGACCAGTCCCACAGCAGACCCGATATGCATGGTTGTTCTGCGATTCCTTATGATATAGCATGTTATGTGTATGGTATATGTGGTTGGTATTTTGGGGGTATCTCACTAAGATTTCAGGCTTACAGTTGTGGTTTAATGTTTTTCAGGTTCTTTAGGAGACCATGGCAAGGCGAAGGCGTGATCGTACCGCTCATCGTGTTTATGTTTTATGCAATGGACCTGGGAATACTCTGATAATAAATGTATTGAAAACCTTTTTGTAATAACTTAATGAATTGGGATGTTTTCGAAAAGTTTAAATTTTATTGAAATGTTGGGTCATTACAACTTCGGCCTTGTGTGGTTCGAGAGAGGGCCGCGTAGCACCATCGAGATGTCACCACTTGGCTCTCCTATCCAAACTACGCTCAGCGTGAGGGCCTCGATGCACCCAACGTAGTCCGAGGATCAGGCCCTAATTAAAGGGTGTAAGGGCGGTTGGGGTTTGTTGCTCGATTTCTATCTTCCACCCCTTATATTTCCTATTTCTTGACAAATTTTACCCCCAAAGCCCCGATATCAATCCCGACACCCGAAGCGAGTCCCGAAGCCCCGAAGATCTCGAGAAGTAAAGTTTCCGAGCCGAAACTCTACCCGCAAGAGGCCTGGTTTTCAAGAAAGCATCCCAGTTTCACCGGAGAATTTCTACTCGAAGAGCCGTAGTGCTGTCCGAGCATCGTCTTAACAAGTGAGTATGTAGTTACTTTCTTCTAACACATATATATGAAGTATTTGCTATGAAGTACGTGCTATGTGTTTATACATTGTTTGTTTATTGAGATGGATTTTGAAATAATGTTTTATACAGGTTTTAAAAGATTTAAACTGTATATGTGTTTGCATCTACAAACATGTTGGGTAGAACATAGGTAAATAAAGTAGTTGATGTGAGACGAAATAATAAGTATTTTTGAACTCCACGTGTTCATTAGGTATTTTTGAACACTATGTGTTCACTTGGTGTTTGAACTCAACGTGTTCATTAGGTATTTTTGAACTCTACGTGCTCACTTGGTATTTTTTGAACTCAATGTGTTCATTAAGTATTTTTGAACTAGATGTGTTCACTTGGTGTTGTTGAATTAAGTATGTTGAACTAAGTGTTTACCGGTTGTAATTTGAGGACCTTGGTAGTGGTGGACTTTGTGTCAATTCCTTAGGTCAATCTTTAGGAATAAATGAATAAAGGATAGTTGATCCTTAGGGTAAATCCTTGAGAAATAAAGGAGACAATGGGGATGGGTAATTTGGATTGATTAATTGATTGATGATTAAATATAATAAGTATATTATTGTGGGTCGAAAATCATATATGCTCACCATGCTCCCAAGCCTGACCCACTTAGTTTTCTTTGCATTATAGGTAATGACACAAGAGTATAAGCTGGTTGACTTGACGAGAGATTTTGTATTATAGACCGGTAGTTGTAAATAACTGTTGTAAGGTTAAATTTTACTATTTATGCTTTTTGGTCTGTATCGAAACATGAAATCCCGAGGTTTTAGTATTTAATGAAAAGTACATTCTCTTTGAGAAATGTTTAGATAAAGTTTTATCATATTTTGTTTGGTAACAAATTCCGCAACTATTTTCTTTAAAAGATTACTCTGATTTTAACACAAAGCATAAATAAATCGGTCTTTTCTGGCTGTGAAATTTGGGGATGTCACAGAACGCACATTGGGTGAGGATGCTTGATGTATTGATTCTTGAAAGATAGCGCTTTCAGCTTGAGAATCTTCAGAGAGAACAACAGAGAGAATGAATCTTCTAGAGCACTTCAGCGGGTACAAGATAGCATCATACTGATTGAGGAGGCTTGAATGCAATCCATTACATAATCTTCAAGTGCAATTTCACCTTGCTTCTAGGGTTGAAAGATTGAATGTTGAAAGAATAGTCTTCATTCCTTGTTCCTTCAAATGAAAATTCTTCGACACTCACAGATGAAGCCTTGGCTCAAAAAATCCCGATACAGTCTCCATGAGTCTCATCTACATCTGAATTCTCTTTTCAAAACAAAGAAATTTTGATATAAAAAATAAAAACAAAGTTAGCACACAATATTTTTTTATTTATATTTTCTGAAAAATAAAACAGAAATAAAAATATTTTTGGATTTTTTTTTATTTTTCTTAACAAGAAATAAAACAGAAATAACACTATTTTTGGAATTTTAATTTTCTGATTTTTGTTTGATTTTTAAAATTTTTAATTATCCCCCTTCAATTTGTGCAGAGAGGAAAACTATGAACAAATTTAACAAAAAATTATTTGGGATCAAAGTTCTTAGACAACCTGAATTCGTTTATCGGTACCTCCCCCTTCATGAATAGATCTGGTCAATCGTTGGTATTGTGGTCCACTTAATCACGAAAGATTGTGACAAAAATAGGACATACTGCAAGTGACAAGACATTGTGACCTTACAATTCTAGATAAAATTCCTAAGGACCATTTATCTGACGACGACCAAGGATATTGTTGTCCACCTAAATTGAGCAGCAAGATCTACAGACAATCTATTAATTGTTCAATTTTAGATGTATTAGAACATGTTTCCCGCTTCTTGATATACCCTAATAATCAGGGACTTCCAGAATACTCCTTACTTTAGGTGAGCAGACAATTATTAAGGGAGAAGACAGATTCAGAATGCATATGTTGTACACCCAAGACGGATCTCTTCTAATCTCGCAGAGGGTGAAACATATGACTGACTAGATTTAGAGGGATTGAGAATAGAATGGTGCATATGTTGTGTACCAGGTCGGATGTGTTTCAATCACGCAGAGGAAACAACATATGGCTAACAGGTAGAAAGAATTGCATAGATAGAAGATGCAAACAGATAGAATCGCATATGTTGTAGTCCAGGTCGAATATTTCGATCACGCAGAGGAGAAAACATATGACTGAAAAAAAGCAAGAAAATAACCTTCTACATACCTACTTTATCGAAATTCCCTGATCGCTCCGTCAATATCAGAATTAAGGACAGAGTCCGTACATCGAGGAAAAGCTAAACCACGATTCTAGATACATATAATTTAATGTAATCCGCAGATTCCCATGTATATCTCCCTGTTCAACCTATCCGAGCGTCGTATTGTCAGGCTAAACGGATCTATCTAAGTCAATATTTGTCAAGTCATTAGATTCCTTAAGTTCATTTGTTCCTAGTCAAGTCCATTAAACCTTTCGTGCCTACCAGCGCATCGAACAAAGAGCCTAGACAATTCAATTTTGGTACTTTACACAAATTCAAATTGCATGTTATCACCAAGTTTATATCACTTCCCAAATAATAACTACAAATGAAAAACTATAAGAAAAATAAAAGATTATCTTCAAAATGAATTAGTGTAAGATAAAATCAGGAGTATCGAGAAGAAAAATCAAACTGTAAGCCACCGATTGAATTTGCATCGAGAAGGTCTTAGAATAGCACGCATAATCTCATAACAGATCCGAAAATTCTTCATGTCATTAATCACTAACCTCATGTGTGATCCTTTCCTTTCTTCCTCTCCCGTAAAGGACACATTCTCTCAAACAAAGTTCCGAGTGTTGCACGGTTGAGACATGCCTCCTATCATGTGCCAGGAACAACCACTACCAAGAAACTAAAGTCTGATGATATGCCTCAATAGTTATTCCAACATAGAGCAGGATCAGTTGTTCTTTGGAACCCAGTCCATTTTGAAGTTGGGTCGACCTTTTTCATCCTTGCAAGGTACTTACTCCCATGACATTCCTGCTTATCACAAACAGAAGATGCAGAAATATTAGAATCCTTAGAAGATTTAGGAGATTGAACCTTTGGTACCCATCTATAGTTGGGTTTAACCCATTTCTTTTTCAAGCGGATGGGTGCCTCGGTACTTGCTTTTGAGCTTGATGTCGGTCATTGAGATGAATTTGACCTAGGCGGTCTTGGTTTTGTTGGAGCATCTCTTGAATTGTCCTTTTTGGCCGGCATTCCATTCTTGTTGTTTTGAAGTTAATTTCTTGGCGTTGTGGGCGTTCCAGTCACCATTGTCTGAACATGACCTTGAAGGGTTTCTTTAGGAAAATCTCCCTCTTGGCGCATTCTTCGAGCCTTGTGCTTAGTAGGTAACATATGCGCGATTTGGACAGTTTCGAGCAATGTGTCCAGGTGTTCCAAAATGAAAACATGTCTTTTTCTTCATTGGGAAGTTGTCTCTTCCTGCCCCTGGTGGCGTACCCTTGCGTCGTCTCTGATTGTTCCCACTTGCACACCTACAACAAGTCGTCGGTTTCACTTGTTTTGGTGGCCTATAGTTCTTATAAGCAGGTTTGTTAGGAGTAACTGAGTTAGAAGCAATAAATTCAGGGTTTAAGGAGTTATTTGTTTGACAATCAATAGCATCAACAAAATTAGAAGTAGTTATGTTCTCCTTGTCCTCATCTTCCGCTACTTTACCTGCACATAAAGTAGAAACATCAATATTCTTCACCTCAACACCCTCAGTTAGCCTTGATTGTTCAGTCTTAATTGAAGTTGTAGATGTTTCAGGGAGTGGGCCAAACTGAGCATGTGTCTCTTCCTCATTCGTTTCAAGGGGTGGGTTATAATTGTCATTAAAGGGAGGTGGTACACTATGATATCCTAGACCCTTGGTTTGATTATCTTTAAATGTTAATTGTTTCTCAATCATGGTTGCAACTTTCTCACTTGACACATCAAAATTTTTAATGTTAAAATCAGCATTTTAAAAATGTATCTTCAATGTTTTAAGTTCCTCAGTGACAGCAGCAAGTTCTTTCTCAAGGTATATATAGCAGACACATTTGTCGCTATAATCGTTTGCAATTTTTTAAAATCCTTAGTTTTGGCCTCTAACTGTTCTTGCAATGGTTTCTACCCTTTCCTAAGGATTTATCGCTCATACCTAAGTTCCTCGTTTTCTCTCTTTAATAATTCAAATTTCTCTCGTAAAAATTTAATTGTAGCTTCACAAGACGAAGTACATGAAACTTCATTTACCAGGATGCTTGAAGAACTCATTGATTACCAAAAATGCCCTTTGACTAAAAACTCAAAAGTCAACCTTAAAAGTCAATTTAAAAAGTCAAACCAAAAAGCTAAATTTGAAAATTCTAAAGTTAAACGAGAAAGTCAAAGTTTAAAGTCAAAGGTCAAACTTGAATTCAAAGTCAAAACTTTTAAGTCAAAAGTCAATTTAGAAAGTCAAAAATTAAAAACTAAAATTTTTGGTTGAAAATTAAATTTGAAATTTTGAAATTTTGACTTTTGGGAAAAAAGTTTCAATAATTAAGAACCGAGAAAAGGAATCCTTTTGAATTAAATTTGGAAGGATTGAAACAAGAGGTAGCCTAGCCCAACTGGTAAGGCGCGTGGGTTATGGAGGCAGGTTACCCGGGTTCGATTCCTTGCAACCCCCAATTAATTTTTGAACGCTAATGGTTGTGAACTTCGGACCCTCTGATCGAAGACTCGCTTGAGTCACGTGTTGGCCGAGAACGAGGCTGTTGGCCGTGAACTGTCCGAAGACCGTGAACCAGCGAAGACCTCAGACCACACACACTTCTAGATCGTATACGAACCGTGGGCCGTAAACGAACTTCGGGCCGTAAAAGCTTTTTCGGACTCGGGGTCGAGAACGCTTCTTCCGGGGCCAAGAACCCTTCAACGGTGGCCGAGAACCCTTCAACAGTTACGAGAAAAAACAATGTTTTTCACTCTTTTTGCTCCAAAACTCGATCAAAAACTCATTTTTAGGAAGAAAAAAATCAAAGAACAAACCCCCTATTTTGCCAAGAGCTATCCAAAAACTCAAAAATCCTTCAAAAATAAGATCAAATATGCTCCAGATCTAGCCAAAATGATTAATACAATTCAAGCTCTGATACCAATTGTAAATCCCCAATTCGTTTTTGTATCAATCAGATCTGTTTGATGGTGCGGAATCCCAATCAAGTAGACGATGCAAGATCAATATAGAGGAAAAGGAGAAGAAGAACATGTCTTTTTATTCACTAGGAAGTTGTTTCTTCCTGCCCCTGGTGGCATCCCTTTCCTTGTCTCTGATTGTTCCCACAAGCACACTTGAAGCAAGTTAGCTGATTCACTTGATTTGGTGGCCTGTACTTCTCAACAGCAAGTTTTTTAGGAGTAACTGAGTTAGAAGCAATAGATTTAGAGTTCAATGAGTCATTGGATTGTTCAATAGTTTTATCCTTGTTCTCATCTTCTGCTACTTTACCTGCACATGAAGTAGAAACATTAGAATTTTTCATCTCAACACCCTCAGTTGGCCCAGATTGTTCAGTCTTAACTGAAGCTGGTTCAGGGGTTTGGCCAAAATGAGTTGGTATTTCTTCCTCATTGGTCTCAAGGGGTGGGTTATAATTATCATTGAAGGGAGGTGGTACACTGTGATACCCTAACCCCTTAGTTTAATTATCTTTGAATGTTAATTGTTTTTCAATCATCGATGCAACTACTTCACTTGCACATCAAATTTCTTAAAGTTGAATTCAACATCTTTATATTTTTCTTTTAATGCATCAAGTTTGGCAATCACAGCATCAAAATCTTTCTTAAGATATTTATAATGAACACACTTCTCTCTATATTATGCCTGTAATTTCCTAAAGTCCTTGGTCTTGGCCTCTAGTTGTTCTTTTAATGGTTTCTGGCCTTTCCTAAGTTGGTACCCTACGTATTTTAGTTCCTCGTTCTCTCTACGTAGTAATTCATAATGCACAAGTAAATTCTCCAAGGAAATTTCATTGACATTGATTTTTGAAGAACTCTTTGTTTACCAAAAATGCCCTTTAACTTGAAAACTCAAAAGTCAACCTTAAAATTCAAGTTAAAAAAGTCAAACTTTAAAAGTGAAAGTCAAAATTAAAAGTCAAACCGAAAAGCTAAACTTGAAAATTTGAAAGTTAAAACGAGAAAGTGAAAAAATAAAGTTCAAGGTCAAACTTTAAAGTCAAAGTCAAAATTTTAGGTCAAAAGTCAATTTAGAAAGTCAAAAATTAAAACCTAAAATTTAGGGTTGAAAATGAAAGTTAAAAATAAAAGAAATTGATTTTTGGGTTGAAAGTGTAAAAAATGTGAAAGTGGGAACTGAAGATATGATATTGGAACTAAAAGGGGAAGGGATATAACATCTAGCAAGCTAGATGAGTTGGTAAGGCGGAGGAAGGGATGGGGCGAGAGACCAGGGTTTGAATCTTGGCCACTACAAAAATACCTTTTTTTAATAGACGCTGAACGAGCAAGAGGTTGTTGCTAAACGAGATGGAGGTTGTTGAACGTTGAACGAAAATGGGTCGAACACGTGTTGGGCCGCAAACTCTTGGCCGTACACGCCTGTGGGCCATGAACTTCGGGCCGTACACGTGAGAGTTTGTTAAGCCATACATCGAGGCCGTATACTCCGAGCCCGCATACGGGTCTACGGTCGTACACCCTTCAACAGACGAGAAGAAAAACGACGTTTTTCACACTTTTGCTCCAAAACTCGTTTTTATCAAAAACACGAAGAACAAACCCACCTTATTTTACCAAGATCTATCCAAAAATGAAAAAATCCTTCAAAAATAAGGTCAAATACGCTCCATATCTAACAAAATTGATTGATACAATCCAAGCTCTGATACCACTTGTAAGTCCCCAATCTGCTTGTGTATCAATCAGATCCAACTGATGGTGTGGAATCCCAATCATTTGGATGATGCCAGATCAAAATAGAGAAGAAGTAGAAGAAGAATAATATGAATCTTCAATGTATTGATGATATGAATGAAGTTCCTTACACAAGATTCACTTGCTCTCTCTATCACACCTTAGAATACACACACTTAAGCTGCTCTTGATCGTACACTTGTCTTGCACTCCTTGCCCTATACATAGGGGATAGTTAGCCATACACGGGTTTATGGTCGTAGACCCGTGTACGGTCGTACACACAACCGTAAACACATATATAGCCATAAACACTGAGCTGTTTACGGTCCTAGACATAAAAATACATTTTCCTAGAAAAGCAAAGTATAAACCAATATTTTAGACCCAACATTTGCCAATTATTTTATTATTAGCAATTCGAGTCCAAATTTACTAATGTTAAATTAATTCATGTAGATCTATGCATGGTCATACATAATATAACACATTATCAATTATTAGATAGGATTGGAGCTATGTAAGATCGAGTTAACAAACACAATTATGGTCATAATATGTGTTCTCCAAAATAGCCAAATTCAATACTTTAATTACTTATCTAAGATTGGTTCGATCTTAGCTCTAATAATCTAATGGTCACTAAATTACTAGGTAATCAAATTCATGCAGATTAATGATCACTAAACGATACAAAATATGAATTAAAGCAATCTAGTATGAAATTAAATATGTTAGGTATAAACAATCCAACACAAGCCATTAACTAACTAGAAAAATCCATACTAACATAACTAAACCATAGTTCCAACTTCATCTAACTAACAAGAGCAGCTAGATTTAGCTACTCATAGAAACAATCAAACAAGTAAACTTCATAATTAAAAACATAGTAATGTACCAAACTAAGAATAAAGTAGATCTTCTTCCTTGGTTTCTGCCTTCTTTTCCTCTGAAAAACGACTTCTAGAATCTCTATTCTCTCCAGCTAACCTCTAAAATCTGTAGGAATCAAGAGTATTTATAATATTCAAAATCACCCTCCTCACATCGTGAGCTCAATATTAATCCATATCGAACATGGATTCTTGCTTCCGAACGCTTATCATCTATAATCTCCATGTTCACGTCATGAGACATTACTCCTCACGTCATGAGAACGACTTTTTGTTGAATTCTTCATCTTTTAAGCTTTTAACCTTCAAATTTCGATCCTTGTCGCTTTTTGTCCTTATTCTTCAAGATGACTACTTTTGGCTGCAAAATGTAATTTAATGTTATAAGTACCATTTATCTATGCAGATAACCAAAATATGTATAAAAATGTATACAGATATTGCCTAAAAATATGTATAAATATGGAAATATCAAATACCCTACACTTATCTTTTGCTTGCCCTCAAGCAAAAATAACTATTTTTATATTTAAAATTTCATCACTAACATCACATAAGACAATCCTTTTCGAACTCAACCATTACACCAAGACCGCAATGCGCATATTTGTGTCTAAAATCCTAACAACCTCCTAATCCTAAATACTCACAATCCTTATGAACCTTCCCCCCTTAACTTATATGACACTCATTTTTCCAACCCTCCGAATCAATCTTCAGAAATCTTTCTTAACCTCAAGGTATTTTTGGTTAAGCTACCCAAGCATACATAATCTAGAAACTACAACTTTAGATACCACAATGGAGCTCTTTTGAATTCTTCACTTATTTGAATAATTGATCTTTGATTTCTTTGAATTCACCACCTTTTTGTTTGATTTTTGGTATCTTCACTTTTGATTCTTCAGAATTTTTGATCTTTCGATCTTCATACTTGATAGCTCCAAAATTCTTACAATTTTTTGGTAATTTGTCTCTCTTTTTTCTTTTATAATTTTCTCACTTTTTTTCTCAAATCCTACGTGATTAAGCAAGGTAGCTTAGTTTCAACCTTTATTAGTTAGACATGTTAGTCTAAGTGCAATGACTACATAAGCTCTCACGGATAGATTTTAGGTGCAGGCTGCAAAACATATTATTCCATATAAACTACTAGATTACCTTTCATATCTCATGACTTTTCACTAAGAATGTGAAGTCACAAATACACTATAACATATGTTGGCTCAATTAAACATTTGAGCTCCCATTGCATCATCCCACATAACACTAGCAACTTAAGTTCAAAGTCTTAGTAGGTTGAACTTTTAGATTATTTTTCCAAATCGATTTCTAAATTTTTCAAAATTTTAATTTTAATTTTTTTTTTCTAGCAATTTACTTTTTCGACCCCCTACCCCAAACTTATTACATACAATTCCCTCATTGTATGCATAAAGTAATTTAAAAGCAATAAAAAGGAGAAAGAACAAACTCCCCTGGGGTAGTAGTTGTGAGATCGATTATGAAAGTGTGGAAAACTTGAACATCTTGAATTTGTCATCTTCTAATATGGAACTTGGATCTTCAACAAATGAGATATGTTAATGTGCCGAGAAAAATTTGAATCCGAGATTTGATTCTTCAATAAAAGTGGTGTAGAAAATCTTCAAAGCATAAGAGACCAATGTGGGAAAGCATACACCACATTACATGGTTGAGAGAAAGAGTCATAACTTGCTTCATTATATCGCCGAAATAATAATAGTGACCCATGAAATAAATATGGAATAACGGTCTTTAATTTTGTAGAAATTTGGGATTCACGATGTGAGGTATAGAATCCACGACGTGATGTTGTGGAAAATAAATTTTCGAAAATCATCGATATCAGGCTCACGATGTGACATAGATGTGCTCACATCATGAGTATTAGGTCTCATAGAATTCTGTTTTGTAAAGCCTTCTTTCAATAAGTGCAATGCAAACTTTTGTCGTAACAGATTAAGACCCTTCTTAAACTCTATATAACATGGCTCTTCTTTATACTTGCTACTCTCTCGATTAACCCCACACTTATCTAAGACTGTGGATCTCGACTCTCGACTCTAAATACTTGGCTAAAGCTTGTGTACGCTCTCATATCTCTAATTCTCTATTGTCTTTTGCGTTTTTCTCTTAAAAATTTCTGTAAATAAACAACCAAAAGAAGTCGAAAAGAAACATAACAATCTTACAGTTTTGTTACACAACCAAATCAAACCAAAATCAAACACACCGAAAATAAACTAGAAAAAAACTAAAATAAAAGGATAAAAATTAATCATCATTCTCCTCACCATGCATACCGCTTCCTCCAGCTCCATTTCCACGTGGCATCCATAACTCTTCCCATGTTGGAATGTAAGGGCATTGGGGTGGTAGAGGTCTCACTACATTCATATGTGCAAATAAAGTGTCGATAATTTGGGTGTTGTAGTTTACTCCTCCACGAAGATTATCCAAATACGTACCCACCCTACTCTGAAATGGATCAGTAAGTACTCCACGCAAATTCAGCAAGACTACACTCCCATACTCCCCTCCTAAACGGAAAACCAAAGCTTGGGGGAAATTGGGGTCTTCCACATTATCATGGAAGACCAGTTTTGAGAAAAACTTGACACATAGCTCCTTATAAACTCTTTCTTGAATTGCAAAAAAATTGCTCTAGCCTTTGCATGTAAAAGTTATCCCGTTCCCCGTAAAGGTTTTGGTGAGAAACGAGTTCAACCAATCAAGCAATCACAACTCCCTTAGCTTAATCCAATTAATTGTGGGGGCCACCGCGAACTATCGACTATGAAGCCATCCCAATCGATTAATATACTGGTTATACACTTCGTGAGATATGTTAGTCGGGAAGGTATAAAATGGGTGTAAGTTTGCAACACCACCTTGTGCTTCTTTAACATCCCTCCTAGGACCCATTTTTCTGCAAAAATAGCAAAATAACAAAACCCAACACCAACAACCATTATATACTAATCAGAGAATAAAATATTTCTGAATTCCATTATTCACTTCGCGAGGGTCAAACTCACGTCGTGAGTTTGGTGCGAAGGCAGTTCGGTTTAATTCCAAAATCGAGCCAAATTCCAAGCAAAATAAGTGCAAATATCACATATGGTTTTGTCAAATAGCAATTCTAAACACTAATAAGCAACATGCAAGTCGTATTTCGCACAAAATCATGAGTAACTGAAAATCTTGAAGATATGAGTATAAACCCTGAACCCTTAAATCTAGGAAATCAGTCAAGCAATAAGATCACAAATTGTTTACCTTAAAATAAAATTATGTAAGCAAGAAAGTGGATGGTGGATGATATCGCCAAAATCAAATGTGGGGGGGACTAGAGAGTCTGAGTTCACTTCGTGAGTATAGAATAAGGATAGTCAAATGTTATTCTGGTAACTTAATCAGTGGTCCCATGTTTTGTGATGCTCACGTCATGAGCTTTATGCCTCACATCGTGAGTGTGGTATGGGCTGAAAAATCTGTGGCTTTTCAAATAAACACGAGGTGGGCCTTGGACCACGACATGTTTTTGAGGTTTTTTCATTAAAAATCCATTTTTTTCTTCTTAAAAATCATCACTCAATTTTTAGGGCCCCACACTTGATTTTCATTATAAATTAGATGACTTGATGATTAATATCCTAACATTCAACAAAAATGCAAAAAATAAATTAAATGCAAAAACGAAAAGAAAATCGCAAACCAAGCTCGGTTCCCCCCCCCCCCTCCCGAGAAGCGCTTATTTTTTGTTGGAGTTATAAGCCCGACTTCGTGCCACTTCATGTTGAAATTGTAGGTTTTCCCAACACCACTTGTATTTTCTTCTCCTTCCACCTTCTTTTGTAAGCTTGAACTCTTTTAAGATATGCCTTTTTAGAATTTTCCTTTTTACCTTTCACATCATATTCTTCAAGCTTTCGTTTAACTCCTTTATTCTCCACTAGTTTGTGTCCCTCTTTTCCTTCGTCCTTAAGCTCTAATTATATATCCTTCTTATCCATAATTGAACTTTTAAATTTTGAATTAACTTTTTCCTCATCACTGGATACTAAGTCTTCCTCACTTTCCTTACTCACCTAAGAAGTTCAAGTTTTATAAGCAATCACTTCAAAAATAGTTGGAATGGATGCTCTTGGTTTTGTGCGGTTTACTTGTTGAATCTCTTCTTCCATAAGTTTTTCCAATTCTTCAAGCTCATCTTCTTTATCAATGTTGAAGACTTCACCTTGAGCATCACCATTTGAAATCCATCTTATATCCCAAAGGTAACTTCATCATCTCCCACTCTCAAAGTAATTTTGGACTCGCGAATGTCTACCAAATCCCTATAAGTACTTATCATAGGGCGACCAAGAATTATTGGGACATTTGCATCTTCCTTCATATCTAAAATGAAAAAGTTAATTGGAAAAACAAATGTCCCAATTTTTACCAAAATATCTTCCACAATGCCCCTTGGATGTGTCACTGAACGACTAGCCATGTGAATTGTCATTCTTATAACCTTCAAATCTGGAAGATTTAGCTTTTGGTAGAAGAAAAAAGGCATTATATTTATGCTAGCTCTAGAATCGTCGAAGGCATAAGTCTTTGTGTTATTTCCAAATTCACACGGAAGAGTGAGACATCCAGTATCTCCCATTTTCTTTGGTAACTCTCCCTTAATTACTTTAGAACTCTGCTCACTAAGAATCACCTTGGAATTCTTCTCTAGCTACTGGCGAGTGTCAAGTAGATCTTGTAAAACTTAGCATATTCAAGAACTTGGGACAATGATTTATTGAAAGGGGTATTAGTTGAAATAGCCTTTACTTGCTCCATAAACTTTAAGTGTTCTTGCTCCATTGGATGAATATGAGCTGTAGACAGAAATGGAAGCGGAGGACGATAAGCTTGCACATCAGTTGAATTTTTTTGATCATACCCTCCCCACGTCGTGAGCCTTGGATGCTCACGTCGTGAGTTCAAAGTTTAAGCAACATTTTTTTCTTCGAATTTGGACTTCTTTGGCTTTGGTCCGGTCTGATGTGGATCAACTTCAAGTGCTTCAAGGAACTCATAGATGGTATCCTCTACAGTTTCTATCACCATTACATGTGATTAAGGCTTTTTCTCGGGAATTTTTGGAGATAATTTTTCATTTACCAAAGTGGTTAGTTGTCCAAGTAGGCTTCGATATTTTGAATCGATGTTTGGTGATTCCTCAGCAAAGCTTGTTATTCTCTCATGAGATTTTGTTGTTCCCTTATCACTTCATCGGTCTCATTGTGTCTTTTCTCCGAAGCCTCCATGAATCTTGTAATCATGGACTCAATATCAAATTTTGTGACAACCCTATATTTTTCCAAAAGCATTGTAACGCTCAAAAGTCAAATATAACTAAATTAACCTTGAAAATAAAGTATTCAAATATCTAAGTTGGGATGCATCAAACATTAGATATCATGCCAAGGTTTCCAAAAACATAAAGAACACTCAAAACCGGGTTATATTGAAGAAATTATAACCACTCGTATATTTATGACATGATGTTAAAACATTATTGGACGTAAAAAGTAAAATCTCAATAAAATGCATTTTAGCCTTAAGTATCTAAACAAAAGTCGTAGATCTCGTTAAAAGGTGAGCGTGCACAAAAAGATCGCCCAAATTGGACCTCGTATGAAGAAGTTACGAATTTTCAAAGTTTCGCAACAGTAGTAGAGAGCAAAAAACTCGGATTTAAGATCGATTGTTTTTAGCTATCGCCACCTAAACGGAAGTTGAAGATCTCCTCAGTGGTAATAAAACGATAAAAAGACAAACGAAAACCGACATCGAATAAAGAACCTATGAGTTTTTAACGAACTTTAGGAGGTCCGACCTATTAAAAATATATCATTAAAAATAAAGACAAAAGTAGCCGATGGGATCTAAATGAAAGTTGTAGAGCATAATCTCACCTACGCGTGGATATAAAGAACACGAAAAACGGAGGTCGTACGCGAAAGTTACGGAATTTAGAAGAGGACAGGCCGGATTACGCCCCGCGTTCTCTGGGAGTACGCCCCGCGTACTAGACCCAGAGTCGAGTCCCATCGGCCCGCCCAAGCTACGCTTAGCTAGCCAGCAGTCATAAGCCATGATGCATTGTTACGCCCCGCGTAACCAAGGTACGCCCCGCGTACAAGGGTTTCCAGCCCTATAAATAGAAGGCATAAGCTCGAGTTTTTGCACACAAATCACAAGCCCTCAGTCATTCTATCATACTTCTAAGCTCCAGAGACCCTCCCCTCACCTCGGTTTCCGTACTCGAGCCCCCGAAGAAAGATTTACATTGTAGAGATCCCCGAAGAGCCCGACGACGCAACTATCCGCGATCGAAGTTCTACTTAACTCTAGTCTCTCTCTTCAAACTTAACGAGTGAGTTCATACCCCTACTTTTCAATTCTTTTTCATGTTTTAGTGGGGAAATACAAGTACATTACACGTTAAAGTATCGTTTTATAAACCTAAATGAAATTTCTATCTTCGAATATCGATACAAACATCTTATGTATACAAGAGCTATTATATCACTAGGTTATTTCTACTAAATGGAACATACTATCTGCAAAACTATAATGGATATAGTTAACAAGTCAGTCCTACATTTTACATATACATCTTGAAAAACGAAACACTTTCAAAAGAAGTAAGGTCATTTCATTGTAAATCTACTTATACTAGGCAATGTGAGATATTCAAACTTCAACGTACATTTTTGTGTGCATTTCAAGTCCTGTATTATATACCATAATCTCTTGGAGGGAGAGCGTGATACTTGTGTATAGATCTATACGGGATTGACAATCCCACACCTAAACTACTAGCTATAGTTAGACCGGCACGTCTGGGGTGACAAATGGCATAACACTGCAACACCTGAAGAATGTTGTTACAGGCCGTCAGTGTCAATAGCATGGTTATAAAACTCACATAAAAAGTATAAAACAAGATTGATTTACGGGATTCATATGTGCATTACAGTTTTCTATATTATATTTCATACAAAGATCTTTTTATCATTCACGTATAAAAGATACCAACACATTCCAACTTTGGGAACTTTTTGAATCACTTACAAGAAAATATTGGATTTTCTGAAAACCTCGTTTACCAATTTCCTACCAAAAAGGATATACTTTTCAACTCGAGACACTCATGAACTCACCAACTTAATTGTTGACACTTTTTCAAAACCACTTGTATTTCTCAGGGAATTAGTGATACAGGTAACTACCAGCTTTTGGGAGAAGGAACACAAAGGATGTTTTTATTATTGAACATTTATCATCATATTGTAATATTCTTTTGCTAATATGTATAACGTAACAACATACGTTTTCATTATTTATATATGATGGTTGTGTTACTTTCTTTACAATATTCAATTGTTGTGATACTACGTGAAGTCATCCACCCCTGAATGTTTCCGCCATTCTGGTTTGGGGGTGTGACAGATTGGTATCAGAGCATTGTTTATAGTGAACTAAGTATATCAAACCACATAAGATATACAAACTATAAATACAACGGGAACCAAAAACCCTCTGATAAAAACATTTTCATAGAAATATATTTTCTTTAAATACATACATTTTTACCCGTATGTATCAGTCTCGTATCATGACAAGTTTTTCTAAAAAGTAGTATGGCAAGTTGCGATACCACGATTGGGCCTTGGGGTATGTAATCAAATCAAGAATAAATATAGCCTGATCAACTATATTTATCCTGGATTTGACCAATATACGTCGAGGAATGGTCGTAGTAGTCAACAAGCCAAAAACTTATAAAATCTAGATTCGCTAAATTGAAATACTATAAGTCTATTGTTAAAAATAATTGAACGATAAAATATTGCGCTTAGTAATATATATATATATATATATATATATATATATATATATATATATATATATATATATATATATATATATATATATATATATATATATATATAGGCATAGGAAGTCATTAAATAGAAATTGGTCTTCTTATAAAATCTCATACCTCTATCCCAGTACAGACAAATGGCCGGATTTCCTTTACCGGGAGACCCTTACTACCTAAACCAAGGTAACGGCGGCTGGATAGAAGAAGACCTGGAGGAAGACCCAGGGGAAATCGAAGAAGAGGTCGAAGAAGAGTTTGAGGAGGGAGTCGAAGAAGAATTTGAAATCGAAGTCGGAGAAGAATACGAAGTCGATGAGGAGATCGTGGAAATTTCTAGCGGAACAGACTCCGAACCGGAAGTAATCGACCCTCCCATCCCCCATCCACCCGTAATCAGACCATATCAACCGGGACCCATTCCCATCTGGGGAAGCCACCTCTACTACTGGAGCTGTCAGCAAGGTGTACGCCCTCCATTCGGCATGTGTCGGGATTTTTACAACGCCAGCGGGGGAGGCTCAGCTGATCGAGCACTTCCCGTTGTCGTGAAAGCTATAGCTAACCAGAACTACCAGGCAGACCAACAAGCAGCCAGAGTTCGCGAGATCAATGCTGCTACCCAAGGTAACGCCGCTGACATCTGCCATTTGGAAGGACTACATGAGAATACCCAAATCTACACGGGGACACTTAAGAACCAAATGATAAAAGCTCTAGATGAAATAAGAGAGATGAAAGAACAACAAGCAGATTTCGAGAGGTGACTGATGGGAGTCAAACGGTCAGATGCCGAATCCAGCTCCAAACGCCACAAGTAGAGTTTGTTCAAGCTCTAACAATTTTGATATAGACTAGGACCTCGGATAAAGTTTTTCTCTTATTTTCTTTTGTATCTGTAAACGGAGACCTCTAGATAGGTCAAATTTTCCTAAAACTAGAAGCATAATGTAACACACCTTAGGTGTGACATATATATAAATATGAAGTACTTCTTTATATACCTCTCGAAACCTCTGAAATTAACTAAATTGTTGTATCAAGTTTGAAACCAAAAACTAAAGTCAAAACAAATTACAAGATACGACTAACCCTCAACTACACGATTGTCAAAACATTAGAAACTTATAGTATTCGTTCTTATTTTCTCTACCAGAACATGCCTCCTTGTAGATCAACACGCAGAAACTCAACTCCAGCACCACCTCCACCACCCCCTCCAACTATGGATGCAGTTATGTTCCAAACTGCTATAACAGCCGCTGTAATCGTGGCAATGGCTCAAATGAGCAACAATGGGTCAGGAGGAGGAATAAACAGCTTTACAAATGGCCCAAGCCAAGGCCGTTCCGGAGTCTACACTTACAAAGACTTCACAAATGGAAAACCTATTCCCTTTTATGGGACTGGGGGAGTATTGGCTCTGTCCCAATGGATAGAGAAAACGGAAGCCGTATTTGAAATTTGCGCATGCCCTGAAGAAAGCAAAGTAAAATTTGCTGCCTGTACATTCTCTGAACGCGCCTTGACATGGTGGAACGGCCACGTCAAAACACTAACCCTAGTGGTGGCGAACTCCATGGGTTGGGAAAACTTGAAGCGAATGCTCCTTCGGGAATACTGCCCAAGAGGCGAGATTCAGAAGCTTGAACAAGAATTGTGGAACCTTTCGATGGTAGGCTCGGACATCGCAGGCTACACCAACATGTTCAGCGATTTGATAACACTTTGTCCAGGGATGTTGATTCTAGAAAGCCAAAAACTGGAGAGGTACATCTGGGGATTATCACCCAGCTGCAAGGAAGTGTGTTAGCTTCTAAGCCCATGACCTTCGACAGTGCCAAGGAACTGGCACAATCTCTCGTTGATCATGGCATCTGCCAAGGAGTCACGACTATCGTAGTTGAACCAACCAAAGGGAACAACGACAACAATAACAATGCCAACAACAACAGCAAGAAGAAATTCTTGAACAAGAGAAAGGGGCAAACCTCGCAAGAACCTTCAAAGAAACAAATGGTGGCGGTTCATGCTGCTACTGCTCCCGCCACAACTCCTACAACCCTGACGCCAACCAAAAAATATGCAGGGAACTTGCCAAAGTGCAGCAAGTGCAACTACCATCACCACGGTAATTGCCGCGAGATGTATTGTAAGAACTGCGACAGGAAAGGGCACACTGGCCATTTCTGTAAAGCACCAGCGCGGCCAGTCACTCAAGTTCCTGGTACTGGGGTAAGCCAAGCATGTTATGGATGTGGAGAAACCAGGAATTTCAAGAGGGACTACCCCAAGACAAGGAATGTTGGTGGTATTGGGAGAGTGCTGGCGATAGGTCAAAATGAAGCAATAACTGATCCAACAGTAGTTACGGGTACGTTTCTCCTCGACAACATTTATGCATGCATACTCTTTGACTGCGGTGCGGAGAGAAGTTTTGTGAGTCATAAATTCAAACATCTACTTAACCAAAGACCCCAACCACTTAATAAAATATTCACTGTAGAAATGGCTAATGGAAAAACAGAAAGCACAAGTGATATGTACGTAGGGTGCACATTAAATTTAAACGAACACTTATTTCAAATCGACCTTATGCCCATTTCGATAAGGATTTTTGATGTAATCATCGGTATGGACTGGTTGAGTCTTCACCATGCCGACATTCTTTGCCATGAAAAGGCCGTTCGTCTCAATCTGCCCAACGGTGAAAATCTTATCATATATGGAGATAAACCTAGTTCAAATTTGCAAATCATCTCCTGTATTAAAGCACAAAAATATCTTCGCAAGGAATACCATGCCTTTCTAGCCCACATAGTAGACCAGAAGAAAGAACCAAATAACATTAAAGACATTCCAGAAGTCTGCAACTTCCCAGACATTTTCCCAGAAGATCTCCCAGGAATCCCACCGGAGCGTCAAGTCGAATTCAGAATCGACTTAATCCCCGGAGCAACCCCAGTAGCAAAGTCACCTTACCGTTTAGCTCCAACCGAGATGCAGGAACTGTCCAGTCAATTAAATGAGCTGTTGAGCAAGGGATTCATCAGACCAAGCTTCTCACCATGGGGAGCACCAGTCCTATTCGTGAAAAAGAAGGACGGGTCTTTTCGCATGTGCATCGATTATCGAGAACTGAACAAACTGACAATCAAGAACCGATATCCCCTTCCACGTATAGACGATCTGTTCGACCAACTACAAGGAGCGAGCTACTTCTCAAAGATTGACCTAAGATCTGGTTATCACCAACTACGAGTACTGGAAGGAGACATCCCCAAAACAGCTTTCCGAACACGATATGGTCACTACGAGTTTGTAGTAATGCCCTTCGGATTGACAAACGCTCTAGCAGTGTTCATGGATTTGATGAACCGAGTATGTCGTCCCTTCCTGGACAAATTCGTGATCGTGTTCATAGATGATATACTCATCTATTCTAGAAACCAGGAAGAACACAACCAACATCTCCGCCAGATTCTGGAAACATTAAGGGCAGAGAAACTTTACGCAAAATTTTCCAAGTGCGAATTTTGGATTCGAGAGGTGGATTTCCTAGGACACGTAGTAAGCAAGGAGGGAATACACGTGGATCCCTCGAAGATCAAGGCAATAGAGAGTTGGACGATTCCAAGGACCCCTACAGACATCCGACAATTTTTGGGACTCGTCGGGTATTACCGAAGGTTCATACAAAATTTCTCCAAGATTGCCAAGCCACTCACCACACTAACTCAGAAGAATGTGACCTTCGACTGGGGAGAAAAACAAGATGCCGCGTTTCAAACGCTAAAACGAGCATTGTGTAGTGCGCCCATCCTAACCCTGCCAGAAGGGACGGAGGACTTCGTGGTCTATTGTGATGCATCAAAACAAGGACTCGGGTGTGTCCTGATGCAACGAGGGAAGGTCATCGCCTATGCCTCAATAAAACTGAAGACGCATGAAGTGAACTACACAACGCACGATCTTGAACTAGGAGCAGTCGTCTTCGCTCTAAAGATATGGAGACACTACCTCTACGGCACGAAATGTACGATCTTCACTGACCATAAAAGCCTTCAACATATCCTCAACCAGAAAGAACTTAACATGAGACAAAGATGGTGGGTAGAACTACTAAGTGATTACGAATGCGAGATTCGATATCACCCCGGAAAGGCTAATGTAGTGGCTGATGCACTCAGCCGGAAGGAATACTCAGGTCGCCGAGTGAAGTTCCTAACTATGACGATCTATTCACACCTGTCCACGCAAATCAAGGAAGCCCAAATAGAAGCCTTTAAATCCGAAAATGTGGCAGGAGAAGCCCTAAGAGGAATGGATAAGAACCTTGAAACCAAGAACGACGGAGTTCGTTACTTCATGGATTGAATATGGACACCAAAGTTTGGTGGATTCAGAGAAATCGTCATGGACGAAGCCCATAAAACACGATACTCCACACATCCCGGCTCCGACAAGATGTATCTCGACCTCAAGAAGTTGTACTAGTGGCCGAATGATGAGATTAAAGTTTCTTTTAATCTGTGAAGATCGATTAGATCTTGAACAAGTATATAAACAATGACGGTATAAACACAGCAAAATAATAGAACAAGATTGAATCAAACGTGTCGAATGATTAAAACAAAATCCTCAGAAGAGCTCGATTAAGAACATCAACTGTAGAGGATTGGAAGGTTACAAGTATTATCAAGAAACCTTTAGTCGTCTGGAAAATATCGTATTCTCAGATCTCTAAAACCCTTAACCTAATATGCATGCAAGCATAAGCTTATATACAAAGCGTAAAAGACTCACGGTTGGACAGGCCCAAACCGTAATACAAAACATGCATGCAAGCATAAGCTTATATACCAGTTGATCATATCTTCAAAATACTTAACATCATCGGCCGAATTCTCTTTACACCGTTTAACAATAAATAGCACATGCTCCAAGCAGGTTGTGGTGTAAAGATGCTTATCAGCTAAAGCGAAGAGACATTTCTGTCCTTCTGCTCTAGTGAACATAACTATGTTACGTCTCGGATCAATCTTGCCCAGCTGCATTTGATTGAGATCACTGGCCGATCCCACAGGAGCAATTTTGGGTTTCTTCTTGAAGACTGTGGCGACCTCCTGATCCATAAGGGCAACCTCCATGATATAGCAGATTAACATCCTTTTGATATGGTGTAGAATGGGACCATATTCAGCTTCATTGGTCAAAAGGATATTATACAGGACGATCCAATCATGAGGATTTAGATTCGGTAGATCTGCCAGAGAGATGAGATGAACAGATTTTGCAGATCCCCGAATCAGTTTGAACCGAACGTTTATAAAACGTCCCTCAGTGTAAGGTTTTAGCACCCGAACATTGACAATCTTCTGAGCGCTCCATGTAAGGAATTGAGGACGAGCAGCCATCAGATAAAAGTCAATGAGCTCCCTGTCAAGCTCAGCGTTCGGGTGAGGGCAATCAAAAATATTAGAGAAGACGTGAAAGATAAACGCCTTTCGAGTCAGTGGCATATCGAACTGCGAATCGACAGTATTGCTGCAGTCGAACGATATGACCGGCTCGAGCCATAGGATGCTGGGTGTTTCGATGGCCTCTTTGATTAAGCGTTCCCTGGTCCATGTAGGGAAGAGAGTCTTTCGGCTCTCAAGGAGATCGTGGGCTTCTTTTTGCTTGCGTTCGGCTTCGGCAGCCTCACGCGCCTCACGACTGGCATCAACACCAACCTTGCGACTGTTCTTTCGTTTCAAAATGTCGGCAATGGTCTCCTTGTCGCCTTCTTCATCTTCATCCTCAGCTATATCTTTACCTTTTTTCTTCATACCTGAACTTAAAATTTGATGAGTTGAAGATGGTTCAGTTGTATGAGTAGCTTTGGAGAAAGGAGGAGGTTTTGTACTTGTCTTCTCATCTCCCCCTTGTTTCGGAATGGACACAAAACTTGGGAGGCCTTCGACTTTGTTAAGTAGATCGATGGCTGGAGAGAGCTTTTCAGCGAGGGATCGCCTCACCGAAAAGTTTAAAATTGGATCGTGTGCTTCCAGCATGTTTGAGATGACAGCGTGGACATCCGAAACACACGTCTTAACCACCTCCCTTTCAGAGCGAAGATCTTCTAGCTCTTGTTGAGCTTGAGATAGCTGAGTGGTCTTGACCTCAAGAGCAGTTGTTTTTGATGCCAGATCGTCCATTAAAGAACGCTCGGATGTCAGATCTTCTTGAAGCTTGACTAGACGAGCTTCAATGGAGGCTGTAAAAGCCGAGTTGTTGTCGCTTATGGTTTTACGTAGATTGGCGAACGATGGCAACTCCGATGTGATAAAGGAGACCAATTATTGGACAATCGGTTCCAAAGATGCCTGTGTGGCAACTGCACTTTGTTGCATGGACTGCAGAAGAGCAGAGGCATCAGAAAATAGTTTATCGACTTTTTCGGTCGCCACCTCACATGCTCGGGTAGATGCCTAAATTGCAGCCGTTGCTGAGGCTGCTGAATCATGTTGAGCTCTGGTGAAGGCATCAACAATCTTCTGAAGTGCAGCTTCAGACAGGATTGATTGTTGGTTGGATGAGGAGGCGAGAAGGAGATCAATCTTCTCGTTGAGCTGTTTGAGATGTTTCTTAGTGACAGGTGCATCATCCTCCTCGTCACTCTGAACTTGAAACAGACTATAGTAGACCGAATCAAAGATCATGTCTTCTCCCCCGAGATAAGGGTTTTCACCCTCAGAGGCATTGCCATGAGATGAAGAGGGTGGAGAGGTTGGGGGTGTGGAGGGTTTATTAGGAGAAGGTTGAGTGGGTGAAGGTGTAGTTTTGGTTGGTGGTTCTGTATGGGTAGTTTCGGTTGGTGGTTGTGTATGGGTAGTTTCGGTGGGTGGTTGTATATGGGTAGTTTCGGTTGTGTGGTTTTTGGGTTGAGGAGGTTCGGCTACATAGGGTGATTCAGTGGTAGTGGTAAAGATTTGTGGAGGAGAAGGAATTGGGGAATTAGGTATTTGAATCTCTGGGGTAGGGGATCGAGGTGGTGTATTGCCTCGTGGAGGAGAAGCATCCCCTTGAGAGTCGTCAGAATCCGAACTCTCACCCTCAGAGTCACTCGAAGAGGAGGGTATAATAAGCTTTCGCTTTGGTTGAGTCTTCCTCTTCTTCGGTGGGGGGGAAGGTGCAGCTTTTGTCTGTTTGCTCTTCTTAGGAGAAGGCCCCTTTGAAGGTTTTGCTGCTTGCTTTCCTTTGTCCTCCTTTTTACCTTTGCTCAGTGGTTTATCTGCATCATGGATAGATCTGAGCATGTCCGGGGTCAGAACCCTTGGACCAGAAGGAGTTAGCTCCTTAAGCTTTCTAATCAGCCGGCTGTCCGAAGGTACATTACCATACATGGACTCTGGAATAGAGCCAATAAAGGAGAATTTGGAGGCATCTGAGATGATGATCTTCTTGGTGTGGAAAGTACCAACTGAAGTCATCGATGCACCTTCGGCCGTAGGAACGTAGAATCTGTCCATTGCCCATTTAGTGATTAGAATCCAGAATCGGGCCAATGAAACTTCAGAATGTCTGGATGAAGATGAGAGGCTCTGAAGAAGTTGTTGCCATAGAACAAACCCGTAATCCAGCTTGATCCCATTGTAAACTCCATACAGAATGGTAAGGAACAGACAACTGGCACCGTCTGAACCTGAGCTTCTCTCTGACAGTCCCTTGAACAGGACTGTAAATAAACCGTTCCATTGAGGCGGTAAGCAAGACTTCTTGAATCTGGCAACGGATGTAAGAACCTCCGTGTAGCCCATGTTGTAAAACATGTTATACATATGACCGGTTTGAATGGACTCCGGATGGACTCTGGATGAGTCAGAAGCAAATCCGAGCAGAGAGCAGAATCGAGGACGAGAAACGGAGGTTTTGTGGTCTCCAATCTCGAAAAATACTCGGTCGACGACCTTGTCATAATATGCAGTCGCGTAGACCTGCGATAGGGCCGTCATAGGCACCGATGCGATTCTGGATAGTGCTGGTTCGAGTTGTGAGTATTTTAGGCATTCTATGACAGGCGACATGTAAGGATCGTATGCCTTTGGGTTAAGATCAATTACCAAGCATTGCTGTGGGCGAATGGGAAGGATTTGGGATGTAGCATGAACTGAAGAAGAGTCAGCCATGGATGCAGGTATGAAGAAGATGATGAACAGGAAACTGTATGGGAGAGTTTGTAGTTTGGAAAATTTGAGAGTGGTAAAGAGGTAAAAGGAGGTATAACGGGCTATTTATAGTGAGAGGGAAGAGAGAGAAAGATCGTTTCAAATCTCTTATGGATGACAGTTGGGACGGACGATGATCACGTAGGAGAGAGAGTGTCAGATTCCTAGGATCACGCCGCCCAATAAGCGCCGTTTCATAGGGACAAGCCGTTACTGTTTAACCACGCGCATTAAATGCCACAGGACAAAGAAAAACTTAGGATTTCAAAAGGAATGTCCGTTATTAATACGATCAACCATTTATTGAGAAATGTTGAAAGGCTTCTTTTAATTCGGCTAAAAACGACTGGTTAGAAAAAATCTCAGAAAGAAAGATAAAGACAAGATCCCAGGGGAAGAAAAGTTATGGGTTAATAACATTTTCATAGGAATCACATAAAACTGGAGATTTTAATATGGTACTTTCATCAATTCTTTAGTAAAAGCTTGAACAATATAATTGTTCACCGTCAATTCCTTAGGTGTTGAATTTTGGGTTTCACTTAGTTCGTAGTGTCACAAAACTAAGATCATAAACACAGATGTTGTGCAACCATAAACCTCAGTGGTAAGTGCTGAGAGTCTCAAGGGTTACCATGATGGAATGAGTGTAGTGGAGAAGTAATAAGAGATGGTGTAAGATAACAAAAGTACCTCTACTGCAAGAAGAAGGACCAAGCAGGAAGTTCTTAACTCATGTGAGAAAAGAGTGAGGTAGCTCACGATTAGAATAAATGAAGTGGCCTTGTTAGGAAGACAAAGTTTGTGTATACCAGGTCATGAAGGCCTTTATTCGAAATCTTATGAGGCTTGAGACACATACAGCAGCATGCTTCTAGGGACATGTAGGAAGTTCATAAAGTGTATCCACATAAACGAATAATAACACAAAAAATTTTGGAATTTTTGAGGAAAACCGAACCTGAACCTACGGTAGGTTTCGGTTAAGAGAAGTTTTGAAAAACCGAACCAGAACGTTCGGTTGGTTTCGGTTCTACAAAATTTTGAAAAACCGAACCCGAACCTTCGGTTGGTTTCGGTTTTGGAAAATTTTGAAAAACCGAACCCGAACCTTCGGTTGGTTTCGGTTCTAGAAAATTTTGAAAAACCGAACCTGAACCTTTGGTTGGTTTCAGTTAAGAGTTTTTTTTTTTTTTTTTTTTTTTTTTTTTTTTAAACATACTAGTAAAAACAGAATTGTACACCCAATACACAACATTGAGAGACTATCTTTGACGAAATGAGTGGGTTAGATAGTTGAGACGAACCCTAACGTTCGGTTGTTATGTTTAAGTTCGGTACTGATTCAGATTCCATCATACCAAGTCCTTGCAATATTTTATTGAATGATGCTTCAGGAAGAGCTTTTGTAAAGACGTCAGCCAGTTGATCAGTGGTTCTTACGAAGTGAACTTCGACGTTTCCATCTTCCATGTGATCTTTGATGAAGTGATACCTTAGTGCTATGTGCTTGGTTTTGGAGTGCTGCACTGGGTTATGACAGATCCTAATTGCACTTTCGGAGTCACAATATAGTGGGATCTTCTTCATATTGAGTCCATAGTCTCGAAGTTGGCTTTGGATCCAAATCACTTGTGATGTGCAGGATGCAGCTGCAAGATATTCCGCTTCTGCAGTAGACAGTGACACGCATGTCTGTTTCTTGGATTGCCAGCTGACTAACTTCCCGTCAAGAAATTGACATCCACCAGTCGTGCTTTTTCAGTCGAGTCCACATCCTCCAAGGTCAGCATCAGAATAGGCTTGAACAAAGAAGCCTGAGTTGGATGGATACCATAGACCTAAGGAGGTGGTTCGCTTGAGATATCGTAGGATGTTCTTCACTGCAAGCATGTGAGGTTCACGAGGGTTTGCCTGAAATCTAGCACAATAACACACAGAAAACATGATATCAGGTCTGCTAGCAGTTAGATACATTAACGATCCAATCATTTGACGATAGAGCGTGATATCAACAGCTGGTTTGTCTAGAGATGGGGTAAGCTTAGTGCCGAATGCCATAGGGACTTTAACTTTTGAGTCTCCCATCATAGCGAACTTTGCTAGGAGAGTCTTCGTGTAAGCTTCCTGATTAATAAAGATGCCTTCGGGTCCCCGTCTTATGTTTAAACCAAGGAAAAAATTAATTGGACCCATTGAGCTCATTTCAAACTTAGTCTCCATCAGCTTTCTGAATTCCGCCGTTAAGCTTGGATTCGTGGAGCCAAAGATGATGTCATCGACATAAATTTGAACTATCATAAGGTGGTTACCTTCCTTTTTGCGAAAGAAGGTTGGGTCAACCGAACCTTGTTTGAATTTAGACATCTTTAAAAATTTTGTAAGCGTTTCATACCAGGCTCTCGGAGCTTGTTTAAGTCCGTACACTGCTTTATCCAGAATATAGCAATGATTTGGATGCTTTTCGTTTACGAACCCAGGAGGTTGCTCCACGTACACGGTTTCTTCAAGTTCTCCATTGAGAAATGCACACTTGACGTCCATTTGGAAAACTTCAAAGTTCTTGTGGGCAGCATAAGCCAGAAATATTCTAACGGATTCTAGCCGGGCTACTGGAGCGAAAGTCTCTTCATAGTCTATCCCTTCCTCCTGACAATATCCCTTTACCACCAGACAAGCCTTGTTCCGTATAACATTACCTTCCTTGTCCATTTTGTTCCTAAAAACCCATTTGAGACCAACAACCGAAGCATCTGGAGGAGTTGGAATTAGGCGCCAGACTTTGTTCCTTTCAAATTCGTTCAACTCGTCTTGCATTGCTTGAACCCAATCAGAGTGATCGAGAGCAGTGTTAACTGTCTTTGGTTCAACTTTTGATACGAATTAATTGAACATGCAAAACTCTACCTTTGAAAATAAGGAGGTTTGTTTTGCCTTCAGTTGTGATCGGGTCAGAACCTTTTCAGATACATCCCCAACTACTTGAGAGACAGGATGATCTCTGGTCCATTTGATAAGAGGAGGGTAATTTGGATCAACGGTTGGGTCTAATTCAGCATTGATTATTTTGTCTAGCTCAGATTGGCTATCATAATCGAGTGTCACATCATCATGTTCCACCTCAGTTGGTGTACTTTGGAAGATATGAGGTTCGTGTGATTCTAGTGGGCCTGAGCTTCCTGGTGTTGAAACCTCTTCGGTTGAAGTTGTGGGATTTGGCTCCCCCTGGACTTGAGCGTTTGGCTCCCCCTCGACTTGAGCATCGTTGGAAGGAGAGTCGTTAGAGATTGATACTTCTTCATACATTCTCCTTGCAGCATCTTCGACAATCTGCTCCATGTGATCAACCATGTTATCTGCTGCATCTGCTTCAGAAAGTGAAGCATTCTCTGGTTCGTCAAAGAGCTCCAGAAATGTCTCGAATAAATTAGCAACCGAGATTGTAACTTTGCCATTTAGAGGAAAGATTTCATCAGTGATATTTTCTTTAGCCTGTAGCTTCTTGACATAGTTGTCGTCAAAGGTCACATAATACGTCTCTTCAATTTTTCTTGAACGCTTGTTTAGGACCCTGTATGCCTTGGATGTGAGAGAGTAACCCAGAAATATTCCTTCGTCGGCTTTGACATCAAACTTGTTGCGGTGTTCTTTAGAGTTGAAGATGAAACACCTTGAGCCGAACACATGAAAAAATTTCACGTTTGGCTTCCTGTTGTTTAATATCTCATATGGGGTGAGAGAGAACCTTTTGTTGAGATATGACCTGTTCTGTGTAAAACAAGCAGCAGAAATAGCATCAGCCCAAAAATAAAGAGGTAAAGAAGCGAAACTTAGCATAGTTCGGGCAGCTTCACACAAGGATCGGTTTCGTCTTTCGACTATTCCGTTCTGTTCTGGTGTGTAAGGAGCTGAGAAATTATGACTGATTCCCTTTTCTGCAAGAAACTCTTCAAACTCCCTGTTCTTGAATTCGAGACCATTGTCGCTTCTGATGTTGCGAACCACCTTCTTGAGCTGAACTTCAATTTGCTTGATAAACATTTTCAGCTTTTGAGTCGCTTCAGATTTGAGCTTTAAAAAGAACACCCATGTAAATCGTGAAAAGTCATCAATGATAACAAGAATATACTTGCTACCACCGATGCTTTAGATAGATGAAGGACCACACAAATCAATATGAATTAATTCGAGTGGTTCAACAACTTTTGTGTTGATTATAGATGGATGACTTTGACGACTCTGCTTTCCCATTTCACATGCAGCACACAGATGATCCCTGTCGAACTTGAGTAAAGGAAGGCCCCTTACATGACCTCCTGTAACAAGACGGTTGATATCTTTAAAGTTAAGATGAGATAATCTTCGGTGCCACAACCAGCTTTCGTCGGATTGCGCTTTTGACAATAAGCATACAGCTGGGTTTCCTTTGATGGGTTTCATGTTTAAGGGAAACATTTCACCCTTTCGCTCTGACTTGAGAATCACTTTATTTGACTTTTTCTCTATGATTTCTGAACCTTCATCATCGAATGAGACTTTGAGATCTGTACCTCCAACCAGTTGAGATACACTAATGAGGTTGTGTTGGAGTCCTTCCACATAAGCCACCTTCCTTATAGAGAAGTCCCCATTGGTTATCATCCCGTATCCCTTTATGGTGCCGAAAGAATTGTTTCCGAACTTGACGTTGCCACCATTTGCAAGCGATCTGTACTCCCTAAGCTCCTCTTTCCTCCCTGTCATGTGACGCGAGCAGCCACTGTCAATGTACCATTCTTCGTCGAACTGCTCGTCACTTATAACCTGCAAAATTTAGACAGATTTAGGAACCCAAAGTTTCTTGGGTCCACGTGAGCTTTGCATTGAAACAGGAGAAATGAGAGAGATATCAACAAGATAAGTTCTTTTTACGAGAGTTGTTTTATCTTTCCTTTTAATGGTGTAAACTTTTATTTTGTTAAGACTAGTAGAGTTAGATTCGATCTCTGATGTGGATTTACCAACCTTCTGCTTCCACTTTTGCTCAGTTGATGAATGAGATTTTTGAGAATAAGAAGAATTGGATTTTGAACGAGATCGAGATGAAACAGAGGGTGAGGAAGAATTAGAAGAATGAGAAGAATTAGACTTAGAAGGAGACTCTAGGTGACCCTTTTGTTTTTGATCATTGAAGGGACCGACCTTAGAGTTTTGTACTCTTTTGTCTTCAGAACCGAACCTTTGCGTTCGGTTGGAGCTACCTTTGGAACCGAACCTTTGGTTCTGGTTGATATCCTTTTCAGAACCGAACTTCTGCTTTCGGGTGTTATCTTTTTGTGTACCGAATCTTGGCTTTCGTTTGATATCTTCTTGTGAACCGAACCTTGGCTTTCGGTTGATATCTTCTTGTGAACCGAACCTTGGCTTTCGGTTGATATCTTCTTGTGAACCGAACCTCGGCTTTTCTGCAGGAATGTTTTCATACTTTAGATTCTTGTCTTGATGAGTGAAGTACGCATTCTGGGAACGCCAGAATTGTTTCCTTTCAGAAAGGTTCTTCCTGTATCTATTATTCCTTTCTATCTTCCTATTCCGCATCTGAGAAGGTTGATGATGAACATTTACTTTCGTTTTTGCTGACTCCTTGACCGGTTCCATTTGAACTGCGGTAGAATAACTTTGAGCTGAAGGAGCCGAAGGAATGTCTTCTTTTGGTGAGTGAACATTCTTCTGAGGAGTATCTTTTGTACCACTAGTGCTCGGCTCATTGAAGTTATTTGGCTTATTCAATGGTTCGGGTATGTATCTTCCTTTGCTCTTCCAGGAAGTTCTTTCAGATAAACCAATGGCTTCCTCTACATTATCAATAGGAGCTTCCCAGAAGTATTCATCACAGCCATCAGCATTGTCTTCATTTACAATGGCTGCAAGTTCAGCTGTTTGATGTTCGGTTACTCCTGTTACCTTGTATACTTGATTTGGAGTAGTCCTGACCTTTTGATACACAACAACTTTCTCAACTAATGTCGGGGACTTTTGATGGGACAACCGAGCGAACTCTACAGAATTTTCAGAAATTAGATTCTTGTGATTTTCTGGCTCGGTTTTAATAAATTCCGAGCAGTCAACCGTGTCCTCTACAGAAATTTCACTCATATTGTCGTCCTCGTTAAGCTCAGATGCATTTTCAACATCAATTTTGTTTTCTGAGCTTACGTTGGCGTTTAAAGAGTCAAATTTTTGCATGGTTTCGGTCCTTAGTTTAAGTCTGTCATTTTCATCCAAAAGATTTTTAAGCATGAGCTTGTGGTCTTTAGATTTAATGAAGGACTCAATTTTGTCCAGTCCATACATGTAGGTGGGATTTATGTCATCAGATGATATCACACTTTCACAATTATAGGCTTCGGCATCGATTTCATCTTCCTTAAATTCTAGGAAGGGCAAGATCATGCGGTGAATCCTTTGGCCTATTTCACAATCCAAGTGAAGCTGAGTAATATTAGAATACAAACGTTTAGCAATTAAACAAAAAACATTTCGTTGTTTTAACAATTTCAAATTGTCTCTTTGCAAATAAATATTTTCATCTTTAACTTTGACTAATTCCGATTCCTTTAACTCTATCCACATTCTCCGCTCCTCACTCTTCGACGCAGCCCTGCTCAATTGATCAGTTAGGTTAGAATTTGTGACCCGAGTTTGAGTTAAGCTACTATCTAGATGAGATATTCTTGTATTGACATTTTTTAGTTCTTTCTCATAAGAGGATGATGGTACTTTACATGAAATAAAAACAGATTGTACCTTCTTTATCAGTTCATCAAGCTCATTGAACTGCTGGCTGAGTGGTTTGGCTGTGAAGCACATGTCCTCCTTTGCATTCTGTCCATCATTGCCTCCATCGGTGTTGTATCCCCTCAATTGAGATACGTCAGAAACCATACGGCATTTACCACCACTGCCTTTTTCCTTAGACACGAACGCCTTTCCATGAGTAGGCTGCCTCACTTCCTCGTCTTCTGAGTCGGTAGACCAAACTTCCGTGCTACCGAACTCATCACCTGGAACAGAACCCTGCACAATAAGAGCATTACTAGGCGGGTTAGCAGCAGACTTCTTCTTTCTCAACTCATCTAGTCTTTTCTGCAACACAGCTTCCTCATCGTTCCCATCATCTTTCTCAGCCATTTTCTTGAGGACACAGTCCTTAGCATAATGATTTTTCCCACCACAGTAGAAACAGCTCACCCCAGAGTCTCCGTCAACCTTTGGTTCCTTCTTGTGCTCCTCAGCTTTCGGTTCATTAACCACCTTTTCAGAGCTGTAACTTCCCTGCCAGTTTCGGTTTTTGTTGCTGGGAAATTTCTTCTTTATGAACCTTTTGGGATTGGATACCATCAAGGCATAATCTTCTGATGTGAGATCATATTCTTCCAGGCTGAGGTCTTCATCCTCCATAATGGCTTTACTTTTTGACAAGAGAGCCAACGAACCGAGATCGGAAACAACATTCTTTTCTTGCACTACGGTTTTCTCTTGAGACTTGAGAATTCCCACCAGTTTCACCAAAGAGTATGATTTAAATTGCTCATGGGCTTTAACCGTGGAAACTACTGCTCTCCATTCAGACCTTAGACCATTCAGAAATGTAACCTTTTGTTCGATGAGCTTCCTTTCGATATCATGTTTGATCATCTTGCTTAGAAGATGATTGAAGCGATCGAACGTCTGGATCACAGATTCTTCAGCCCCTTGTCTGAATTCACCAAACTCAGATAGAAGTAGAGTTTGAATAGAATGTTCAAGATCTTCGTCTGTAGAGTACAGTTCGCGAAGTCTGTCCCAAACATCCTTCGCCGTCGTGCATGAGCTAACCAATCTGAATGTATCGGACTGAAGGGCGAACCGGATCAATCTTAGTGCTTTGATATTGCATTGGAACTTATCCTTTTCATCTTGTGCAATGTCTTTCACGTCCTTGAGCAGATCATTGTATTCTTTTTGAGTTTTAATGATTCTGGACGTTGCAGAATGAGAAAACGGTCCGTTGGTGATGGCTTCCCAAATTAAATACCCATTTTCCTCCGATCCAGTAACATAGTCTTCAAAATGATGTGCCCATACTTCATAATCATGGGTATATAAGATCGGAATCTTTGTCGTCGAACCAATGCTGTTGGAAATATTAATGACGTTTGATTGTGTTGTGTCCATTATGATCGAAAAACCTGTTCAAAGATCAGACTTGTAATAAAGCAGATTAGGGCAAAATAATAATTATCAAGATACGTCAATAAAGAGATGACGGCTCAATAAATATTGATGTTTGCGGAAAAACCCTAATAAAAATCTTTTTCACAGAAAAGATGTGTATCAATTACACAGCCTCCTGCTCTTATACCAATTGATGAGATTAAAGTTTCTTTTAATCTGTGAAGATCGATTAGATCTTGAACAAGTATATAAACAATGACGGTATAAACACAGCAAAATAATAGAACAAGATTGAATCAAATGTGTCGAATGATTAAAACAAAATCCTCAGAAGAGCTCGATTAAGAACATCAACTGTAGAGGATTGGAAGGTTACAAGTATTATCAAGAAACCTTTAGTCGTCTGGAAAATATCGTATTCTCAGATCTCTAAAACCCTTAACCTAATATGCATGCAAGCATAAGCTTATATACAAAGCGTAAAAGACTCACGGTTGGACAGGCCCAAACCGTAATACAAAACATTATAAAAAGACTAGCCCAAAAGACGCAATCTTCTAAGCCCAACACCGAACATGAAAGCCGAAAATGCTACCTACGTGAGTAAATGTCTGACGTGCGCTAAGGTCAAAATAGAATACCAAAAGCCGTCGGGTTTATTAAAACAACCAGAAATACCCAAATGGAAGTGGGAACGGATAACCATGGATTTCATAACCAAGTTACCCAAAACGACAAGCGGACTCGACACCATTTGGGTAATTGTCGATAGGTTAACTAAATCAGCACATTTCCTACCGATCAAAGAGACAGATAAATTGGAGAAGTTAACAAGGACATACCTCAGAGAAATTGTACGACTGCATGGTGTGCCCGTATCCATTATCTCGGACCGAGATAGTAGATTCACCTCAAGGTTCTGGCAGTCGCTACAAAAAGCTTTGGGGACAAGACTAGACATGAGTACCGCTTATTACCCACAAACCGACGGCCAGAGCGAGAGAACCATACAAACCCTAGAAGACATGCTGAGAGCTTGCGTAATCGATTTTGGCAAAGCATGGGACACACATCTACCCTTGGTCGAGTTCTCGTACAACAATAGCTACCACACCAGTATCAAAGCTGCCCCGTTCGAAGCCCTCTATGGCCGCAAGTGTAGGTCACCCTTATGCTGGGCCGAAGTGGGGGACACACAACTAGCAAAAGGACAAGCAACTGACAACACACTTACTGGGCCAGAAATCATAAGGGAAACTACGAAGAAGATTGTTCAAATCCAAGAACGTCTAAAGGCATCAAGGGATAGACAAAAGAGTTATGCAGATAAGAGACGAAAACCCTTGGAATTCCAAGTTGGAGACCGTGTCCTACTAAAAGTCTCGCCTTGGAAAGGATTAATACGCTTCGGAAAACGTGGGAAACTGAACCCCAGATACATCGGACCATTCGAGATCCTTGCCAGGATCGGTCCAGTGGCTTACAAACTTAGACTACCTCAGGAACTCCACAACGTACACCCTACCTTTCACGTATCAAACCTAAAGAAGTGCTTATCCGATGAGACCCTTGTCATCCCTCTAGACGAAATCGCAATAAATGAAAACCTCCAATTTGTAGAGGAACCAGTAGAGATCATGGATCCGGAAGTCAAAAGGACTAAACAAAGCCGCATACCTATCGTAAAGGTCCGCTGGAACGCCAAGCGAGGACCTGAATACACCTGGGAACGAGAGGATCAAATGAAACAAAAATACCCGCATCTTTTTCCTTAAACTGTAAACTCTATCTTAGACTAAATTTCGAGATGAAATTCCCTTAACAGGGGGATGATGTGACAACCCTATATTTTTCCAAAAGCATTGTAACGCTCAAGAGTCAAATATAACTAAATTAACCTTGAAAATAAAGTATTCAAATATCTAAGTTGGGATGCATCAAACATTAGATATCATGCCAAGGTTTCCAAAAACATAAAGAACGCTCAAAACCGGGTTATATTGAAGAAATTATAACCACTCGTATATTTACGACACGACGTTAAAACATTATTGGACATAAAAAGTAAAATCTCAATAAAATGCATTTTAGCCTTAAGTATCTAAACAAAAGTCGTAGATCTCGTTAAAAGGTGAGCGTGCACAAAAAGATCGCCCAAATTGGACCTCGTATGAAGAAGTTACGAATTTTCAAAGTTTCGCAACAATAGTAGAGAGCTAAAAACTCGGATTTAAGATCGAGTGTTTTTAGCTATCGCCACCTAAACGGAAGTTGAAGATCTCCTCAGTGGTAATAAAACGATAAAAAGACAAACGAAAACCGACATCGAATAAAGAACCTATGAGTTTTTAACGAACTTTAGGAGGTCCGACCTATTAAAAATATTTCATTAAAAATAAAGACAAAACTAGCCGACGGGGTCTAAATGAAAGTTGTAGAGCATAATCCCACCTACGCGTGGATATAAAGAACACGAAAAATGGAGCTCGTACGCGAAAGTTACGGTATTTAGAAGAGGACAGGCCGGATTACGCCCCGCATTCTCTGGGAGTACGCCCCGCGTACTAGACCCAGAGTCGAGTCCCATCGGCCCGCCCAAGCTATGCTTAGCTAGCCAAGAGTCGTAAGCCATGACGCATTGTTACGCCCCGCGTAACCGAGGTACGCCCCGTGTACTGCCTACGCCCCACATACTTCGGAGGTACGCGCCGCGTACGAGGGTTTCCAGCCCTATAAATAGAAGGCATAAGCTCGAGTTTTGGCACACAAATCACAAGCCCTCAGTCATTGTCTCATACTTCTAAGCTCCAGAGACCCTCCCCTCACCTCAATTTCCGCACTCGAGCCCCCAAAGAAAGATTTACGTTGCAGAGATCCCCGAAGAGCCCGATGACGCAACTATCCGCGATCGAAGTTCTACTTAACTCTAGTCTCTCTCTTCAAACTTAACGAGTGAGTTCATACCCCTACTTTTCAATTCTTTTTCATGCTTTAGGGGGGAAATACAAGTACATTACACGTTAAAGTATCGTTTTATAAACCTAAATGAAATTTCTATCTTCGAATATCGATACACAAACATCTTATGTATACAAGAGCTATTATGTCACTAGGTTATTTCTACTAAATGGAACATACTATCTGAAAAACTATAATGGATATAGTTAACAAGTCAGTCCTACATTTTACATATACATCTTGAAAAACGAAACACTTTCAAAAGAAGTAAGGTCATTTCATTGTAAATCAACTTATACTAGGCAATGTGAGATATTCAAACTTCAACGTACATTTTTGTGTGCATTTCAAGTCCTGTATTATATACCATAATATCTTGGAGGGAGAGCGTGATACTTGTGTATAGATCTATACGGGATTGACAATCCCGCACCTAAACTACTAGCTATAGTTAGACCGGCAGGTCTGGGGTGACAAATGTCATAACACTGCAACACCTGAAGAATGTTGTTACAGGCCGTCAGTGTCAATAGCATGGTTATAAAACTCACATAAAAAGTATAAAACAAGATTGATTTACGGGATTCATATGTGCATTACAATTTTCTATATTATATTTCATACAAAGATCTTTTTATCATTCACGTATAAAAGATACCAACACATTCCAACTTTGGGAACTTTTTGAATCACTTACAAGAAAATATTGGATTTTCTGAAAACCTCTTTTACCAATTTCCTACCAAAAAGGATATACTTTTCAACTCGAGACACTCATGAACTCACCAACTTAATTGTTGACACTTTTTCAAAACCACTTGTATTTCTTAGGGAATCAGTGATACTGGTAACTACCAGCTTTTGGGAGAAGGAACACAAAGGATGTTTTTATTATTGAACATTTATCATCATATTGTAATATTCTTTTGCTAATATGTATAACGTAACAACATACGTTTTCATTATTTATATATGATGGTTGTGTTACTTTCTTTACAATATTCAATTGTTGTGATACTACGTGAAGTCATCCACCCCTGAATGTTTCCGCCATTCTGGTTTTGGGGTGTGACAAATTTCTTTTCAGGTGGTTTCTCTTTTTGATAAAAGGTTCTATAAATTTACCTATACTTATCTTCTTTTTTCATATTATACTCATAATATGGCAACCACTCTTTCTTTGGTTTCCTCTAATCTGCATCATACTTATCTCCACTCGAATAGCAAACTTGCACCTTCTTATTTCCATTATCATCCAAGTGGCAATCTTTTGTCAAGTATGGACCATTACATCTTTCATAACTAACTATAATAGTATGAATTGATTGGTCCATCTTTGTCATCCTTTAGTCCATAGTGTTTAGCATGGCTAACAAAACTGCCATATCTTCAGAAGTTCCACTACCAATCCTTTTTGCCCCATCATGTCTAGGATTATGGTACTCACGAGAATGCTTGGAAAATTCTTCAAATCATTCCTTGATTTTAGCCGGATTTTTCTTAGTCAATTGTCCTTAAGAATCAAGGAATTTCCTTGTCATGACATTAACCCCATCATAAAAAATAGAAAATTCTTTTTGCTCATTCAATTCATTTTGGGGGCAATTCCTTATCAATCCCGTATAGCATTCCCATGCTTCATATAGTGAACCCCCCACCCCCAGTTGTTGTTCGAAATTCGCTATAGCTTTCTTGAGTTTAGCAACTTTGGAAGTTGGGAAAAAGTGTTCCGAAAATTTCTCGCGCATCTGCGCCCAAGTAGTTATTGCACCGGGTGGAAGTGATTTTAGCCAATTCTTAGCGGCTCCCTTGAAAGTAATGGGAAACATCCTTAGCAAAACTGTAGTTCATGGAACATTTGGGATGTCAAAATAGTCATCAATGTCATTGACTTCATCTAGGTGCTTGTAAGCATCCTCATGATCCTTCCTAGAAAATGGTACTTCTTTTAGTGCGGACAGAATGTGTCCCTTTAGCTCGAATGTGGCAGCGGCTGGAATCGTGGGCTGCACTAGACCGAGACCGGTGTCCTCTCGGATTCTCTTCTTGTATGCATCCATGGACATATCAGCAATGTTTGTCATCTCATTATTTTTCTCGTCCTTGAAATCGCTTTCTTCAAATACGGTTTCAATCTGGTATTCGGGTTTTTCGGATTAGGATTTTGTTCAAAGCTTTCGATCTTTCTCTCGTCCTTCTTTTGATTGCTCGACTCTCCTACATTCTTTCCTTTCTTCTTTCCAAAAACTGATTTGAGGTCTTTGAAAGGTGATTTCTTTGGCGGTTGGTTTTCTCCTACGTTTTTATCCATCTTTTTGTGAAGGGCAGACTACGGATCTTCAAGCGGTGGTATCAAATGTGTGTTGGACCCTCAGGTCATGAACTACTGCAACAAAAACAAAAATAAAAACATAAAAACGAATAAAAACCACTTAAAATGCTTACTGACTGCTTACCACAACGGCGCCACCTCGTGTTGTCGCTACTAATCTAAACAGAAACGAAAAACGAAAATGATTGATCTCACATCGTGAGCTTAAGACTCACGCCGTGAGTTAAGTACCGCAATAAAAAACTAATGCAAAAAATTAACTTTTTCCAGGTTTTACCCCACAAAAAGGATCGATTAACATAAAACAAATAAATTTCACAATCAAATAAGTCGTTCCCCGGAAATGGCACCAAAAAGTTGATGCGTGCAAATAGCTACACCTAATTTAATCTACTATTCTACTAACTATTCAACCCAGGGCAGTGTACCCTTTCGCAAATAGTATAGCACAAAAGTCAAGTATCGATCTTAGGGAATGAAATTAATTCTCTTACCTACTTGCTTATTAAATTAACCTAAAATTATAAGCAATAGTAAAATGGTTTTTATCTAATTTTGCAAGTTTAGACAAACTTAATTTCTCAACAATTATTCAATTAATTATTCAAAACACTTATGTTAGTTCGAATCCACTTTCCCTCAATAGTTAGCTATTAATTATGAACAATTCCCATTGGTTACCAATTAATTTATTATTAGCAATTCGATTCCAAATCTACTAATGTTAAGTTAATTCATTTAGAGTTATGCATGCTCATATACAATTTAACACATAATCAATGATTAGATAGGATTGGAGCTATGTAAGATTGAGTTAACAAACACAATTATGGTCATAATATGTGTTTTCCAGCACAACCAAATTCAGTACTTTAATTACTTATCTAAGATTGGTTCGATTTTAGCTCTTATAATCTAATGATCACTAAATTACTAGGTAATCAAATCATGCAGATTAATGATCACTGAACGACACAGAATAGTAATTAAAGCAATCTAGTATCAAATTCGGCATGTTAGGTATAAACAATCAAACACAAGCCATTAACCAACTAGAAAAATCCATACTAACATAACTAAACCATAAGTTCTAGCTTCATTTAGCTAACAGGAGTAGCAAGATTTAGCTACTCATAGAAACAATCAAAAAAGTAAACTTCATAATTAAAAACATACCAATGTACCAAACTAAGAATAAAGTATATCTTCTTCCTTGGTTTTTGCCTTATTTTCCTCTGAAAAACGACTTTTGGAATCTCTATTCTCTCCAACTAACCTCTAAAATTCATTAGAATCAAGAGTATTTATAATATTCGAAATCACCCTCCTCATGTCGTGAGTAAAGGCATCTCACGTCGTGAGCTCAGTATTGATCTATATCGAAGACAAATTCTTGCTATCGGATGCTTATCTTCTAGAATCTCCATGCTCACATCGTGAGACATTACTTAAGGGTTTTGAGGATTCTAACACTCCTAAGGTGTACATGCAACCCTAATAACCTTGGATCTATGTTTTACTAAGATACATGCAAATTTGATTTTCCAAGGTTCTTAACCTAACTAGCATGGCATGTGGAACATGAAACATAAAATCTAGTAGGAGAATATACTTTTTTGTTGCTTTGATTCCTTAAGAACTTTGTGAGCCTAGCACCCCAAATGTGATGCCTCAAATGTCTCACACAACACCACAACTCTTATTCTACACATAGTGTCAATTTTGGTAGCCCATGGCGTCCTTTTATAGTTGTGTCACAAGTAGGGTTACAACATGTAAACTCTAATTGACATGGCTTTTCATATTCCATGATCCATGGGTTCATAATCTCCATGGACTATCCATGGAGCACCTTATGGGTTTTAGCCCAATTCAATAAACCATGGACCATTAGCCCGCTATAAAAGAATGGATGATTTACACAATCAACCCGATATATTTAATTAGTCTCCTTTTGATCACCAAATTAATTCTTGATCAAAACTAATTAAATAATATTAATAATATATTAGAACTTATAATATATTAATAAACCATAAGTGTCCTTTCTCTCATTTAGTCTATCCAAGTGTTGCAATGCCATGCAACTCAACTGGACCATGCCAATCGGGTCAAGTACATCCCAAAAATAGTTACGAACTTAGACACCTAATCCAACAGTCTCCTACTTGGATAATTCTAATAACTATAACTGCAAGAATGACTTCAGGAACCGGTCAACAATCGTAGCTCTTTCAAAGTCTCGCAGAACTGAGATGATGATGATACGTCATTTAAGATATGTGATCATATAATCCTCTGTTCTAGATATCAGCCGGACAAATACATGGAACAACGTCATACTTATTATCCAACAGTTTGTTTCCCGATTTCCGATTTGTTTGACATAGAACTTAATCGAACACATCAATTTAGTTTTGATCGGGGCTGGTACAAAGGTCAACACAAAATCATTGAGGGGCCCAGATATCACTTCTAATCCTAGAAGGAACAAATAAACTTCGACTCATATGCTTGTTCTACTACTTGTTGAATCATACATAAAGGCACGTTTTCTAACATTGATTTAGTAATGTATTTTTGTGCAATCAATGTATAACCAACTCCTAGTCAACAACTCATATCTCTAGGTTTGAAGAGTTATATGATATTACCATCTCACGATCACTCGAGATAAATTCCATGAAGTGATACAAGTCAGTGTGGGTTGAATCCAATACTCAGAACTTATGAGCACTCATGAGTGTTGTAGCAATTCTTGCTATGTCCAACACCTTAGACATCTACAAGCAAGCTTCATGACAGTCTTGATTCATATCTACTTCCAACATATGACCGACTGAATAATATAATATACTATAACATAATTATTTTGGAAGTCAAAACATGTAAAATGAAATGATAGTAAATAATTGACAAAAGATAGCAACACTTTACTTATAAATAAACAACAACTTTTATTTATCATCGAATGTAAATTACACTTTACAAATTTCAAAAGCTATATAATTTTCAAAACTAATATCATCCTTTAGCCCTATGTGCCTCGCATGCTGAAGATGCTTAACCCTACCCAGTCCCTTCGTGAGGGGATCTGTTGGTTCTCATCCGATGATACCCTCTTTTCCATGAGGAGTCCTTCTTCTATTCGATGTGTTATGAAATGGTATTTTTTGTCGATGTGTCTGGATCTCCCATGATCCCTTGATTCCTTGGCTAAGGAAACTGCACTTTCACAATCACAGAAAATATTTATAGGCTCCTTTATAGCTGGTACTACTCCAAGGTCTCCAAAAGTTCTTTAGCCATATAGCCTTCTTTGCTGCCTCGCTTGCCGCTATATACTCTGATTCGCAAGTTGAATCATCCATTATCTCCTGCTTGGAACTTTTCCAAGTAATTGCTCCTCCGTTTAAGGTAAAGACCCAGCCTGACTGAGAGCGGAAATTATCCCTATCAGTCTGGAAGCTAGTATCAATATACCCTACTACTCTCAAGTAATCACTCCCACCGAGGGTAAGGACCCAATCCTTAGTCCTCCGCAGGCACTTGAGAATGTTCTTTACCACAGTCTAGTGGCCTTGCCAGGGTTCCCCTGATATCTGCTGACCATGCTCAACACAAAGGCCACATCAGGATGAGTACAAGGCATAGCATACATGATTGAGCCTATGAGTAGTATGTCATCCACATACAGTACCAAGAAGCTAACTATACTCCCAATAACCTTGACATATACACAAGATTCATCTTCGCTCCTCGAAAAGCCAAACACTTTCACATTCTCATCAAAACAAATATTCCATCTGCGAGGTGCTTGTTTCAATCCGTAGATGGGTTTCTCAAGCTTACACACTCTATTAGGATACTTTGTACTGACAAAACCCTCTGGCTCACTCATGTAAACATCCTCAGCCAACCTTCAATTAAGGAAAGCGGTTTTGACATCTATTTGCCATATTTCATAATCATGAAATGCAACAATGGCTAACATAACCCTAATAGACTTAATCTTTGCTACTGGTGAAAAAGTATCGTCATAATCAACTCCAGAGTTTGACAAAAGCCCTTTGCAACCAATCGCACCTTATAAGTGTGTACATTACCATCCATGTCAGTATTCTTCTTGTAGATCCATTTGCACACGACTGTCTTACGACCTGGTACATTGTCAACCAAGTTCCAAACTTGATTGTCATACATGGATTGTATCTCGCTATCCATAGCCTTTTTCCATTTAGAAGCCTCAGGTCCTGCCATGGCTTCTGTGTAGTTGTTAGGTTCATCCAGGCTTACTAGTGTGCTATCACTGATAAATGTATCACCTTCCGTAGTAATATGGAAACCATAGTAATGCTCAGGTGCATTCCTAACTCTCATGGAACGCCTCAGAGGTATAGATTCATCAGTCGAATCAATAGGAGTTTCCTCCTTAGGTTGATTGCTAGGGTTTGAGGTTCCTTCACCACTTGAATCTTGAATTCTTCAAGGTCAATTTGCCTCCCACTGTTTCCTTAGCTTATTAACTCTCTCTCGAAAAAAAATCCTCTTCTTGCTACAAAGACCACATTATCACTAGGTCTGTAGAAGAGGTAACCAAAGGATTTATGCGGGTAGCCGATGAAAATACATCTCTCACTTCGAGGTTCGAGCTTATCGTGATTGTCAGCCTCACGAAAGCCTTGCAACCCCAAATCTTGATGTGGTCCAGATTGGGAAATTTTTCGGTCCACATCTCGTGAGGTGTTTTAGCAACCTTTTTGGTAGGGACTTGGTTAAGAATATGTGCGGAAGTCTCTAAGTCATACCCCCAAAATGAGATTGGTAGCGAAGCTCGACTCATCACAGAACGAACCATGTCCAACAAGGTTCGATTACGCCTCTCAGCCACACCATTAAGTTGTGGTGTCCTGGGAGGTGTCAATTGTGAGACAATCCCACATTCCTTAAGATAGTCAAGGAACTTTATACTAACATACTCACCACCTCGATCAGATCGAAACATCTTAATGTTACTGCCCAATTGATTCTCCATTTCCTGTTTAAACTCCTTCAACTATTCAAAGGTTTCTGACTTATGCTTGATTAAGTAGACATATCCATATCTACTATAATCATCAGTAAAAGTCACATAGAAGCGGTTAGCATCCCTTGTGGCGGCTCTGAAGGGTATACACACATCAGTATGTATGAGATCCAACAAACCCTCACCCCTAGCACAAGAATCAGTAAAGGGTGACTTTGTCATTTTTCCAAGTAGACAAGATTCATAACTATCATTCGAATTTAGGTCAAATGACTCCAAGACTCCATCATTTTGGAGTTGGCCTATGCATTTCTTGCTCAGATGTCCAACACGACAATGCCATAATTATGCTTTATCCAAGCTATTGGAAGAATCAATACACAACACATTATTTCCTAGGTTATCTACAACCGACACAGCTTCATACACACCATCACAAGGTAATGCTTTAAAATAAAGAACATTATTAAAGAAAGCATAAATAGCACCACATTCATTATCAAACGAAAAGGTAAACCCTTGTTTGTACAAACCATGAAAGGAAATAATATTTCTCGACGAGTAACAACATTTATTCAAATCCAATGTTAACCCACTACTTAGCAAAAAAGAATAAACTCCAATCTTGGTGACAGGTGGATCTTTCCTATTCCCCATGATTAAGTTTATCTTCCCATGCTCCACATTCTCACTTCTTCTTAGTCCCTGCCAATCAGAACATATGTGAATACCACAACTAGTATCAATGACCCAAGAATTAGAATGGGGTGAGTTATTAGACAATATAGTGTAAATACTTGCATGGTTGGGTTTTACTTTCCCATCCTTAACATCTTGCAGGTACTTTGGGCAGTTTCGCATCCAATGTGCCTTTTCATGGCAATAGAAGCATTCAGCCTCTTTAGGGTTGGCAGAAGGAGTGACAGAACCACTTTTGGTTCTACTTGAAGAGGATCCATCAAGGGACTTTCCCTTGGTACCCTTCGAAGGGCCCTTCCTCTTCTTCCATTTACCTTGCCCGATAGAAAGGACAAGTGTGGCGGTAGGAGTAGGAGTGGTAACAATTGATTTACTTTTAAAACCGGTTTCGGCGGTCTTCAAAAGTCCTTGAAGTTTGGTGAGTGTGACCTCCTCCTTGTTCATGTGATAGGTAATTCGTAATTGATCATAACAAGGAGGTAAGGAGTGCAATATGATGTCAATTGCCAACTCCTCAGGGAAGTTCACATTCAATTTCAGCAAAAGGTCCATGAATCTTTTCATTTTCTGCATGTGGCCTGTGATGGGTTCACCATCCTTCATTTGGGTTGTTATCATGGAGGAGATTATTTCATATCGCTCTTGATGAGCACTCTGATTGTATATGTCCATCAAATCCCGGTGCATCTCAAAAGGATAAAAGTCCTCATAGGACTTTTGGAGCTCAGCTGTCATCGTGGCCAACATGATACATGCCACTTTGGTAGCATCTCTTTCATGTGCCCTAAAGTCAGCGATCTCCTCGGGAGTAGCGGTAGACTCATCAAGATCCTTTAGCTTCTTGTCGAGGACATATTCCTTGTCCTCATACCATGTGACCATCCTGATGTTCCTGATCTAATCATTGAAGTTGGATCCATCAAAAATGACTCTCCTACAAAGGTTCATGAGAGAGAAGGAGGCGGTAGGGTTTGAGCCAGAAGCAGCATTGTTGGAAGACATATGAAAAGAAAGAAGGACAAGTTTAGATTAGATATAAAGATAGTCCTTAATAAGACATCCAAATGTAATATTAAGGCTAGGACCTAACACAATATTTGAAGGTATAAAATATTTGAAGGTAGGTCAATGACGATTCACCAATTTCGACCATGAAAACGAAATGTATTATTAGGTTTTAATTGGTTTTGAAACTCCTAGATTCTTTTGATATTCATTTAACTTTTCAATGGCATCTTTCAATCTCGAATGTGCCCTTCAAGTTTTGTGACTGGGATACCGAGGATCACAGAACAAGGTGTGAATAACCATGAAAATTACTTGGTACTCTCAATGTTTATCACCTAACCGATGTGTCGATTAACCACACGCGCTCCACCGATCTATGATTGTCACACCCCCAAACCAAGGATGGCGGAAACGTCCGGGGGTGGAGGACTTCATGTAGAGTATCACAACAACGAGTATAATAGTGCTCAAAGTAAATACAACCATCACAATATAATTGAAAAAGTTACATCGAAGTATATGTTTACATGATTCACATCAATTACATTATGATACAAAATGAATTGTTTGACGAATTATCATCCCATCCTCAAAACGTTGTTGATTTCCTGTTTCACTGAATTCCTGAGAATACAAGTAGTTTTGAAAAAGTGTTAACACAAAGGTTGGTGAGTTCATAAGAGATTTTGTTAAAGAAGTAAACCCTTTCCTTGTAAAAGCGTTAGAATATGTATCCATAAAATCTGATATTTTCTTTAAAATCTGTGTAATGTAGTCTTATAACCGAAGACCAAAATGTATAAGTAACCTCTCTTACTAATAGAAAATGATCTGTGTTTAAATCGACATAAACACGCTTGAATTAAATGAAATTCCCGTAAATTCTTATGTTTGTTAATACTTTATGTATATGTAGTCCTAAATCCCAGGACCGAGAAATAACAAGTATTGGCCATACTTAAAGATATAAATGTGGTTTCAAATGATGTGTAATCGTAATTACCAAAATCGAAAGTGTACAATATTATCTGTACTTATTGAGAGAAAAAGTGATTTTAAATCGTCATAAAACCCATTTAGGTTTTATGAAAATCCCATTAACTTTATGGATTGTTATATCCCCATGTGAGTCGCTATAATCATACTCTAACTGAATGAACCTGCCATGACGTTTCTCAGGCGTCGCAAAACTGAAATGACATTTGTCACCCGTACACCTGCAGATCCCACTATAGCTAGCAGCAAGGTGTGGGGTGTCAAATCCAATATAGATCTATATACAAGTATCACGTTCTCCCTCCAGGAGACTCTGATTATAACTACCAGGAATTATATCCTACACTCGGACGTACGGGAAGAGAATGTCTCACAATTTAGGTTAACAAGTTTACGTGTAATGTGTGTGAATGTAAACCTTTTCTGTATGGATATACCCTTTTTGTACGAGCGTGTTAAGTGATGTATCATAAACTATACCTATTATAGTTTATCTAAAATGTTTATAATATGTAAGAATTCTTTTATGAAAATGCATTAGTGTTATGAATCCATTAAACTATGCTTTTTATAACTTAATATACGAGTTCTAAATGAATGAATAATCTTATCATGAATGAATTAGTTTCACTTTATGATGATAAACTAACAAGGAAACACATTCAATAATTAGAACTTATGATTATACACTTTTCTCAACATAATACAAAGTGTTATGATATTTATATGCTGTTAACTAACTTTAACCTTTCAGCACTGTTTCGGAAAAATCATAGAAAAATCATACGAAGTCGAAAACTAGATCCGTAAATTCTGTGAGTCCCCAAAATATGTCTAGTTTACTCATAATTTTTATCATGATTTTTAATGACCTCCAACTTGGGTGAAAAATCCAGAATCACAGACTGGTCCGGATTGGTGTTTGAAATGATGGGCAGTTTTGTAAAAATCACCATAAATTGTAGAAAAATTGTATGGAGATTTGCAAGTAGTCATTTTAAAGCTAAGAACTTGAACTATTTGCAACTTATACAGTTTTGAAAAAAAAATGTTTAAGTTGCCCAAAACAGTCCGTGAATGGAGTTGAACTTTTCCGATGAAGGCTGTTAGAAAAGTTTAGTTTTGTTTTTGGTGTTTTAACTTGTATTCCCCCCCTAAAAACTTGAGAAAACATGAAAATGTAGGGGTAAGAACTCACCTTGAGTGATTTCAGTAGATAAGTGTTGAAGAAGAGAAGTTTTTAACCCAAGAACACTTGAAGAATCACTTGAAGATTCGAAGATCTAACACAATTATGATGGAGTTTGTGTAAGATGTCTATGATTTGAGTAGAAGAAATGAAATAATCATAAGGAGAATGGATTATGCTTACCAAATATGGAGGAAAAACCCAAGATCAGCTCTTGAATCTCGAATTCTAGAGAGAGGAAGTGAGAGAGAAAAGAGTTTGATCTTTTTGGTGAAAGGAGGGAAAATGAGGGAAGTGAGGAGAGAGGATGAATGTCCAGCTCTCAAAAATGTAGGAAAGAGTGATAATTGAGTGGAAAGGACATTGATGTGACCTAGGTAAGGTGGGGAGGTGTGGCTGGTCATAGAGTGGGTGTGGGAGTGGTTGCTTGTGTCATAAGGTAAAGCAAAGTCAACACTCCACCTCTTTGTACTTTACCCGCTTGCTTTTATTATTTAAATAGGGATTTTCATGAAAATATGATTAAATTATGAATATTTAGGGTTTATTATGTCAAAATATAATTTCTGGAGAAAATCCCGCGTTAAAATCACGAAAAAGGGGCTTAAAATGTTAAAAATATCAAAAATGGGTGAAAAGCGTGAAAAATCCGAAGTCTGGCCAGAGGTTCGGTCTTCTGATGCTAGAACCGAGAGGAGAGAGGGGTAGAACCGAGAGGGGCGAGGAACCGAGAGGAGGGGGCAGAGACCGAGAGGGAGGAGCAAAGACCGAGAGGCAAGGCTGAGAGGGAGGAGCAGAGACCGAGAGGCGAGGCCGAGAGGGAGGAGCAGAGACCGAGAGCCTTCTCTCCTTACTATCGGTCCGAGAGGCTTCTCTCCTTACTTTCGGTCCGAGAGGCTTCTCTCATTACTTTCGGTCTGAGAGGCTTCTCTCCTTACTTTCGGTCCGAGAGGCTTCTCTCCTTACTTTCGGTCCGAGTGGCTTCTCTCCTTACCTTCGGTTCCTAAGAAGGGTTTCGGTTCCTAAGGCCTATTTTACTCGTTTTCACTCCGTTTTGAGTCGTTTTTGACCCGGTTAAGGATCGGAATGACCCGAATGATTCCAAAAAGTTATGGAAACTTTTGAGAGATATTTGGGAGAGATTTCACATACTTGGAGAGATTTGGGAGAGATTTGACAATCTTAGAGAGATTTCTCATACAAAGAGATATTTGAGAGAGATTTCACATACTTGGAGAGATTTGGGAGTGATTTGAAATTCTTGGAGAGATTTCTCATACAAAGAGATATTTGAGAGAGATTTCACATACTTGGAGAGATTTGGGAGAGATTTGACATTCTTGGAGAGATTTCTCATACAAAGAGATATTTGAGAGAGATTTCACATAATTGGAGAGATTTGGGAGAGATTTGACATTCTTCGAGAGATTTCTCATACAAAGAGATATTTGAGAGAGATAGAGTGGCAACGATTGAGAGAGGTTTCATTTGTGACCTTTTCGAGTGTCCGGCTTCGTAGTGCAAGGTCCGTAAACCTTGTTTATCCTTGTTTAAGGGTCTTACACACTCCCGATGAGTATGCAACATTGTTTTATCGGTTTGGCTCGCCACGTACCACACTTTTAGGTTAAGGAGATCTAGACGTACACACTTTTCGATTTATTATCTCTCATTAGAATAGCGAGTTGTTTAGAATTTACATAACGTAAACTCTAGTACGCAAGGGTTTTTGTGGAGTTGATCGGTTTGATTTGTTGACTTTAGTTGACTTTGACTTAACCGAAAATTGACGGTTGTCACATCATCCCCCTGTTAGAGGGTATTTCGTCCCGAAATTTGAATTTAGGTAAGGAGTAGGCATGAATAATCGAGTCAAGAGGTGGGGATATTTCTTAATCGATTGAGTCTCATGCTCCCAAGTGACTCCAAGTTCTTGGTTAGTACTCCAGCGAACCTTCACTTAATGGGAAGCGGCGTTGCTTCGTCCGTTTGACCTCTTGATCCATGGTCACTGTGGTACTTCCACGAAGGTGAGGCTCTTGTGGAACTCAATCTCGTCGAGGGGGATTACAAGAGTCTCATCAGATAGATACTTCTGCAAGTTTGGGACATGAAGCCATTCTGAAGTTGCGAGTTACAGGGATGATTCTGACCAGTATGTCGAAAGGCAGAAATGTCTGGGTTTTAGCTTTTCACTCCTTCTGAAGCGCACTAAGCCTTCCCAGAGTACAACTTCCAATGGAAATTGGTCTCTTATTCTGGAGTCCTAAGGGTTTCTCCCTCTTGCTTCTCTTCCCTATCAAGGGTTGCTCCCTTTAGGGTCAAAGTCGTAAGGGGTTTCCGAAATTTACGAGAAGTTCCGAAGGAACTAAGGCTGTAGGTCTGCGAGGCCCATAATTTTGGCGTATCCCTGCTGACGCTTTTGGTGCTGACCGTTTCTCAACGGTTTTTGACCAATTGTAAGGGTCCTTAAGAATTTCCACATTTATGATGATGTGCCTCAGGAATTTGACTTCTCAATTCCAAAGCTCGAATCTAGAGAATTTCGGGTAAGGTTTCTTTGATCATATTGTTTCCGCGGTTGGTTGCAGCTGTTCTCCTTGGTTTCCTTCTTACTACGAGGGTAGATAAGCAAGTCCATTACAATGACAACGACGAAGTGATCTTAGTAAGAATGGCATCTCGTATTCATTAAGTTCATGAATACTGCGAGCGGCTGGTCCTATCCGAGGGGTATTACTATGGACTTGCAGTGTCCGTATCGAACTTGGAGGATTGTCCTCGGTCATCCTTCTCCAATACTCGCGACTGGTGATATTCAGATCTGAAGTCTAGCTCCTGAAGGTACCTTGTTCCTTGCAATTGTTTGTTCTATTCGTCTATGTGAGGCAGATAGTAAAGGTTTCTACTGGAGATATTGTCGGGCCCTCTGACGTAGATGGAACTACAAGCAATTTGCCTTTCTATTTGAAGAATAAGACCGGAGCCTTCCAGGGTGAGAAGCTTGGTTCTATAATTTCATTGTTGAGTGGTTCGATAGGTTTGACCTGACAGTTCTTGTAGCTCGGTAGGAGGCATGTGGGTTTGGTTTACGCGACTAGGCCTTTTCGGTTGGTAGGACATTTACTCGTCCTTCTAGGCAACCTTAGCCCGAAGTTCAAAGTAGGACTCGCATCTGGTTGTATTCATCCCAAGCTCCCGTGCTTGAACCTTGTCTGTTGTATGACATTCCCGAAAGGTCTCCTATAATACCTGTGATACGGTTTCGGGAAGTATAACACTCCTCTGGTGTGTGTTTTTGAGTTCCACAGTGAGAGATGACCCAAAGGTCCGTGCTGGATGTTTATGAGAGACGAAGGTTTCAATATTCGGGGGGGTTAGGCGAAGGGCCCTTTTGTAGTCGTTAAATCGGGAAGATGAGGGCTATATCAATCAAAAATGGATAACGACAACAATATCTTTTTAGATAACATGAGATAAGTTGTATTCGTAAGAAGAGATCACTAGAGTGATAGAGTGTCTTGTATTTCTTTTCTGTGTGTTCCATTTTGTTTGATGTTATGATTATTGTAGATGATTCATACCATAGTCTCTATCACTGGTAGTGGGTGTGTTTTCGATAGCCAGTAATGATACTTGATATCATGATTCCTAACAGGTCTCCATACGATCGAGCAGTATATGATCGTCGTATGTAAGTTGATATCGTGAAATCGTCGAGTGGGTGACCCCACTCAACCCCTAGTACTAGACATGGAATTGGAGTTAGGATGGAATTATTTGTTTCAAGACTTTAGTATTTTTAATTTTAATTAACCCGATGTATGGACAAGGTCATCACAACTTACAGGTAATGATCCTAAGGTCATATATGAATGTCTTTGGTTTGATTTGTATGAGAGAGAATATTTTAGCTACTTTTTAGAAGGAAGGTTACTTTAGTAAGCGTACCAAATTCATTACAAACATATAGTAGTTAAACGTTTTGTCGTTGGGAACATTACAAAAGTCCTAACATGGTTCCCTTGCTGCTCCTGTTGGTGTGTTCATCACACTCCTCCTGTCCCTTCGTCATTCCTCTCAGTCGGACATTCTCTCTTGAAGTATCCCGTTTCACCACATAGGTAGCATATTGGGCCTACCTTGGTGCAGGTGATTGAAGGGAGGTGATGGGTCGGGGCCCTACAGAAACGGATGGTATGCCCTTTCCTGTTGCAGTGTTTATAGTGTATCTCCCGGCAAGCCCCATAGTGATGAAAGCCACATTGGTTGTACTTTGGGAGTGATCCCTCGTATGGTCTGGACGGCGTTTGGGTGGCAGACCCCATGGGTAGTGTCGAGGCATGTGTCGTGACTGCTGTTGTAATGGTAGGGGCGGCCATAGGTTGTTGTCTTTTAGTGGATCCTTAAGATTGGTGGCACTCTTTCATGTTCCAAAACTTTCTCTTCTTGTTCGTAGGTTCGTGGCCTGAGGTATTTTTGTTGGTAGGTACCCATTGGTGTTCCTGATTGTTACCACAATTTGTATTGTTAGTACCGCTTCCACCCCTGCTGACGTTGTTAGCATTGAATTGCACCATGACGGCTGTCACGGCTGCCGTGGCTGCAGCCTGAAAGGTAGCATCATCTATCTGCAGTGTTGGCGCCTTGCTAGTTGGTCTGTTGTCTCTAGGTGAAGACATAGCTCTGTTTCCTGACGAAAAACGACTTCGTTAGTGGAAATGATTATCTTAAGTGGATCCTTACAATTTATATTTATGCATATAAATTTTACACATTACTATACTATTCTTAGTGTTTCTGCTAACGCTCCCGAGATGGAGTTATGGCAGTAGGTAGGAGTAGGTTTCATACGGGCGTTAAGCTTTACTCATCTTAGAATCATGTTTGTCCAAACACATCTGGCTAAGGAGTTTTGATGGGATCCACTGCATTAGTGTTGGTATGAGTGCACCCATAGGTCTATGAAGAAGAAACTTCTCAACAAAATTTTTAAAGGTGAGACGATAATGAGTTCTTAGAATGGCTATATGTCGCAAGTTTTTAACTAAGTTTATCTCATATCGATTTGTATCGTAATTTGGTTGTTGAGGGTGTTCTAAAAACAATATATAACGAGACTCTTTTTATGGTAAACTCATGTATTTTAGTAGTTCTGTATCCAAGTGAAGCCTTACACTTGACCCAAGCTAGGTCCTTTTCATGACTTATTGATGTATGCTTAGTTATATAATTAAGGCTAAATAGACATTCGAGTCTGATAGGTACATCCTAAGCCCATCTTGTTAATATGACTCTAGAAATCATGGTTTCAGTGAAAATTTTTGACCTCGATGCAGGTCTCCTCACATTTATGCAAGGAGAAGTTCTGGTTGTAACTGGATCTCTTGATGTGTATCATTTCTCAAATCGCAGTGTTGTGCTGACACCTAGAATAGGGTAGAACCAACGTGCATTCATGATCTTTATTTACAAGGTCTCGTGGGTGGTATGCATTCACTTACGACGGTCCATCCCTAGTGATGTCTGAAGCAAAGTTGATGCACCTAACAGCCCTGCAGATCGATGCTTGGCTGCGATCATCCTCTCTTTGAATACCGTGTGTCTACCATGTCACTCTCTTTCCTCTTCACGGGCGGCGATAAGGTCCTAAAAAGAGAGTTGGTCTCAGGAATTGTAATCTAATTCTGAGTGACGGGTACGTGAGACAGTAGGGCCTGTAGTAGCGTGAAGTTTCCGATCTTGGGTTGTAGTCTACCTGCTTTAATCCCTGATGTTCGCGATCTGTCTGGTCTTCGCCGGGAGGGCTCTGTCAGTCGGTCCCCCGTGGTTGAGGTCATAGCACCCTTGTTGGTCCACATGGTGGTTGTTGTCATTGTTGTCGACATTCAACCCTCGATCACGATTGTCCAACGGGGTACAGGTTCGATATAGTCGAAACGGTTCGCGGAACCCTTGCTATGCATGGAGGATTGATTACCTCCGCATCCGCTTATGATTCTTCTCATAATCATTCACCATTCCTCAAGTTCATATTATGAAAGTAAGGGTCATCTGACAAGTAGGATTTTGCTATGTTGTATTTGCGAGAATAGGAGTGGAAGAGATAAGTACTATGTGTCTAACTCTATCATCAATTACTTATAGGGGGTGATCCTTATTAGTTACTTCTATAATGACATAGTGCATACTAATTACATATAACAAGATACGATAGACCTTCAAATAAGTGATCCCACCCTAGGTCCACATCCAAACAAGGAAAAGGAAGTAAAGTAATGACCACAAATTCTAAGTCTATAATTTCTAAGTTATATATAACTTTAAAGTATCCACTTAGGGACTATAGACCTATTATTAAGGATCTATTTAGTTTTCATATAAGTTATGATTTTACAAAATACTCCCATAATATTTTAAACTCATGTTCTGTTTTAATGTTCTCATTGTGGTAGTGTTGGTAAGTTTTTAGACTTGTTGCTATATCACAACTATTCTTGGGCATGTGCTAATCACTCCTCAGACCAGCATAGTTGATCAGGCTATGCCACTCCCAAGAGTGACCATACATCCCCGAGCTTACCTGTGATATTCAACAATCATTACTTTTTTTTTGTTCTAGGATGATGCTGACCTTAGTATGTATGCATGCATGTATACTTTTAATAAGAAACTATTTATTCCTAAAAGTATAGTTGTTTTGAAAGCTTTAAATCAGAGAACTTAGTCCCAATGCATTTATAGTTTGTATATCTTATGTGGTTTGATATACTGAGTTCACTATAAACAATGCTCTGATACCAATCTATCACACCCCCAAACCAAGGATGGCGGAAACGTCCGGGGGTGGAGGACTTCATGTAGAGTATGACAACAATGAGTATAATAGTGCTCAAAATAAATACAACCATCACAATATAATTGAAAAAGTTACATCAAAGTATATGTTTACATGATTCACATCAATTACATTATGATACAAAATGATCTGTTTGACGAATTATCGTCCCATCCTCAAAATGTTGTTGATTTCCTGTTTCACTGAATTCCTGAGAATACAAGTAGTTTTGAAAAAGTGTTAACACAAAGGTTGGTGAGTTCATAAGAGATTTTGTTAAAGAAGTAAACCATTTCCTTGTAAAAGCGTTAGAATATGTATCCAGAAAATCCTATATTTTCATTAAAATCTGTGTAATGTACTCTTATAACCGAAGACCAAAATGTATAGGTAACCTCTCTTTCTAATAGAAAATGATATGTGTTTAAATCGACATAAACGCGCTTGAATTAAATGAAATTCCCGTAAATTCTTATGTTTGTTAATACTTTATGTATATGTAGTCCTAAATCCCAAGACCGAGAAATAACAAGTATTGGCCATACTTAAAGATATAAATGTGGTTTCAAATGATGTGTAATCGTAATTACCAAAACCAAAAGTGTACAATATTATATGTACTTATTGAGATAAAAAGTGATTTTAAATCGTCATAAAACCCATTTAGGTTTTATGAAAATACCGTAAACTTTATGGATTGTTATATCCCTATGTGAGTCGTTATAATCATACTATGACTAAATGAACCTGCCACGTCGTTTCTCAGGCGTCGCAAAACTGAAATGACATTTGTCACCCGTAGTCCTGCAGGTCCCACTGTAGCTAGCAACAAGGTGTGGGGTGTCAAACCCAATATAGATCTATATACAAGTATCACGTTCTCCCTCCAGGAGACTTTGATTATAACTAGTAGGAATTATATCCCGCACTCGGATGTACGGGAAGAGAATGTCTCACAATTTAGGTTAACAAGTTTACGTGTAATGTGTGTGAATGTAAACCTTTTCTGTATGGATATAACCCTTTTTGTACGAGTGTGTTACGTGATGTATCATAAACTATACCTATTATAGTTTATCTAAAATGTTTATAATATGTAAGAATTCTTTTATGAAAATGCATTAGTGTTATGAATCCATTAAACTATGCTTTTTATAGCTTAATATACGAGTTCTAAATGTATGAGTAATCTTATCATGAATGACTTAGTTTCAGTTTATGATGATACACTAACAAGGAAACACATTCAATAATTAGAACTTATGATTATACACTTTGCTCAACCTAATACAAAGTGTTATGATATTTATATGCTGTTAACTAACTTTAACCTTTCTGCACTGTTTTCGAAAAATCATAGAAAAATCATACGAAGTCGAAAACTAGATCCGTAAATTCTGAGAGTTCCAGTTTACTCATAATTTTTATCATGATTTTTAATGACCTCCAACTTGGGTGAAAAAGTTCATAATCACAGACTGGTCCGGATTGGTGTTTAAAATGATAGGCACTTTTGTAAAAATCACCATAAATTGTCGAAAAATCGTACGGGATGTGCAAGTAGTCATTTTAAAACTAAGAACTTGAACTATTTTCACCTTATACAGTTTTGAAAACAAAAATGTTTAAGTTGCCCAAAACAGTCCGTGAATGGAGTTGAACTTTTCCGATGAAGGCTGTTAGAAAAGTTTAGTTATGTTTTTGGTGTTTTAACTTGTATTCCCCCCCTAAAAACTTGAGAAAACATGAAAATGTAGGGGTATGAACTCACCTTGAGTGATTTCAGTAGATAAGTGTTGAAGAAGAGAAGTGTTCTACCCAAGAACACTTGAAGAATCACTTGAAGATTCAAAGATCTAACACGATTATGATGGAGTTTGTGTAAGATATCTATGATTTGAGTAGAAGAAGTGAAATAATCATAAGGAGAATGGATTATGCTTACCAAATGTGGAGGAAAAACCCAATATCAGCCCTTGAATCTCGAATTCTAGAGAGAGGAAGTGAGAGAGAAAAGAGTTTGATCTTTTTGGTGAAAGGAGGGAAAATGAGGGAAGTGAGGAAAGAGGATGAATGTCCAGCTCTGAAAAATGTGGGAAAGAGTGATAATTGAGTGGAAAGGACATTGATGTGACCTAGGTAAGGTGGGGAGGTGTGGCTGGTCATAGAGTGGGTGTGGGAGTGGTTGCTTGTGTCATAAGGTAAAGCAAAGTCAACACTCCACCTCTTTGTACTTTACCCGCTTGCTTTTATTATTTAAATAGGGATTTTCATGAAAATATGATTAAATTATGAATATTTAGTGTTTATTATGCTAAAATATAATTTCTGGAGAAAATCCCGCGTTAAAATCACGAAAAACGGGCTTAAAATGTTAAAAATATCAAAAATGGGTGAAAGGCATCAAAAATCCGAAGTCTGGCCGGAGATTCGGTCTTCTGATGCTAGAACCGAGAGGAGAGAGGGGTAGAACCGAGAGGGGCAAGGAACCGAGAGGAGGGGGCAGAGACCGAGAGGCGAGGCTGAGAGGGAGAAGCAGAGACCGGGAGGCTTCTCTCCTTACATTCGGTCTGAGAGGCTTCTCTCCTTACTTTCGGTCCGAGAGGCTTCTCTCCATAGTTTCGGTCCGAGAGGCTTCTCTCCTTACTTTCGGTCCGAGAGGCTTCTCTCCTTACCTTCGGTTCCTAAGAAGGGTTTCGGTTCCTAAGAAGGGTTTCAGTTCCTAAGGCCTATTTTACTCGTTTTCACTCCGTTTTGAGCCGTTTTTTACCCGGTTAAGGGTCGGAATGACCCGAATGATTCCAAAAAGTTATGGAAACTTTTGAGAGAGATTTGGGAGAGATTTCACATACTTGGAGAGATTTGGGAGATATTTGACAATCTTGGAGAGATTTCTCATACAAAGAGATATTTGAGAGAGATTTCACATACTTGGAGAGATTTGACATTCCTGGAGAGATTTCTCATACAAAGAGATATTTGAGAGAGATTTCACATACTTGGAGAGATTTGGGAGAGATTTGACATTCTTGGAGAGATTTCTCATACAAAGAGATATTTGAGAGAGATTTCACATACTTAGAGAGATTGGGGAGAGATTTGACATTCTTTGAGAGATTTCTCATACAAAGAGATATTTGACATACCTGGAGATATTTGGGAGAGATTTGACATTTTCGGAGAGATTTCTCATACAAAGAGATATTTGAGAGAGATTTCACATACTTCGAGAGATTTGGGAGAGATTTGACATTCTTGGAGAGATTTCTCATACAAAGAGATATTTGAGAGAGATTTCACATACTTGGAGAAATTTGGGAGAGATTTAACATTCTTGGAGAGATTTCTCATACAAAGAGATATTTGAGAGAGATTGCACATACTTGGAGAGATTGGGGAGAGATTTGACATTCTTGGAGAGATTTCTCATACAAAGAGATTTTGAGAGAGATTTCACATACTTGGAGAGATTGGGGATAGATTTGATATTCTTGGAGAGATTTCTCATACAAAGAGATATTTGAGAGAGATTTCACATACTTGGAGAGATTTGGGAGAGATTTGACATTCTTCGAGAGATTTCTCATACAAAGAGATATTTAAGAGAGATAGAGTGACAACGATTGAGAGAGGTTTCATTTGTTACCTTTATGAGTGTCCGGCTTCGCAGTGCAAGGTCCGTAAACCTTGTTAAGCCTTGTTTAAGGGTCTTAGAGAGTCCCGATGAGTATGCAACATTGTTTTATCAGTTTGGCTCGTCACGTACCACAGTTTTAGGTTAAGGAGATCTAGACGTACATACTTTTCGATTTATTATCTCTCATTAGAATAGGGAGTTGTTTAGAATTTACATAACATAAACTCTAGTATGCAAGGGTTTTTGTGGAGTTGACCGGTTTGATTGGTTGACTTTAGTTGAATTTGACTTAACCGGAAATTGACGGTTGTCACATCATCCCCCCGTTAGAGGGAATTTCGTCCCGAATTTTGAATTTAGGTAAGGAGTAGGCATGAATAATCGAGTCAAGAGGTGGAAATACTTGTTAATCGACTGATTCTCGTGCTCCCAAGTGACTCGAGGTTCTTGGTGAGTACTCCAACGACCCTTCACTTAATGGGAAGCGGCGTTGCTTCGTCCGTTTGACCTCTTGATCCATGGTCACTTCGGTACTCCCACGAAGGTGAGTCTCTTGTGGAACTCGATCTCATCGAGGGGGATTACAAGAGTCTCATCGGATAGATACTTCCGCAAGTTTGGGACGTGATGTGTAGAATGTACTTTACCACGCTTGCGGGAGTAGATTGAAGTTGCGAGTTACAGGGATGATTCTGACCAGTATCTCGAAAGGCATAAATGTATGGGTTTTAGCTTTCCACTCCTTCTAAAGCGCATTAAGCCTTCCCAAAGTGAAGCTTCCAATGGAAATTGGTCTCTTATTCTGGAGTCCTAAGGGTTTCTCCCTCTTGCTTCTCTTCCCAGTCAAGGGTTGCTCCCTTCAGGGTAAAAGTCGTAAGGGTTTTTCGAAATTTACGAGAAGTTCCGAAGGAACTAAGGCTGTAGGTCAGCGAGGCCCAGAATTTTGGCGTATCCCTGCTGACGCTTTTGGTGCTGACCGTTTCTCAACGTTTTTTTATCAATTGTAAGGGTCCTTAAGAATTTCCACATTTATGATGATGTGCCTCAGGAATTTGACTTCTCAATTCCAAAGCTCGAATCTAGAGAATTTCGGGTAAGGTTTCTTTGATCATATTGTTTCCACGGTTGGTTGCAGCTGTTCTCCTTGGTTTCCTTCTTACTACGAGGGTAGATAAGCAAGTCCTTTACAATGACAATGACGAACTGATCTTAGTAAGAATGGAATCTCCTATTCATTAAGTTCATGAATACTGCGAGCGGCTGGTCCTATCTGAGGGGTATTACTATGGACTTGCAGTGTTCGTATCGAACTTGGAGGATTGTCCTCGGTCATCCTTCTCCAATACTCGCGACTGGTGATATTCAGATCTCAGGTCTAGCTCCTGAAGGTACCTTGTTCCTTGCAATTGTTTGTTCTATTCATCTATGCGACGCAGATAGTAAAGGTTTCTACTGGAGATATTGTTGGGGCCTCTGACGTAGATGGAACTACGAGCAATTTGCCTTTCTATTTGAAGAATAAGACCGGAGTCTTCCAGGGTGAGAAGCTTGGTTCTATAATTTCTTTGTTGAGTAGTTCGACAGGTTTGACCTGATAGTTCTTGTAGCTTGGTAGGAGGCATGTGGGTTTGGTTTACGCGACTAGGCCTTTTCGGTTGGTAGGACATTTACTCGTCCTTCTAGGCAACCTTGGCCCGAAGTTCAAAGTAGGACTCGCACCTGGTTGTATCCGTCCCAAGCTCCCGTGCTTGAACCTTGTCTGTTGTATGACATTCCCGAAAGGTCTCCTGTAAATACTTGTGATACGGTTTTGGGAAGTATAACACTCCTCTGGTGTGTGTTTTGGAGTTCCACAGCGAGAGATGACCCAAAGGTCTGTGCTGGATGTTTATGAGAGACGGAGATTTCGATATTCGGGGGGGTTAGGCGAAGGGCCATTTTGTAGTCGTTAAATCGGGAAGATGAGGGCTATATCAATCAAAATTGGATAAGGACAACAATATCTTTTTAGATAACTTGAGATAAGTTGTATTCGTAAGACGAGATCACTAGAGTGATAGAGTGTCTTGTATTTCTTTTCTGTGTGTTCCGTTTTTTTTGATGTTATGATTATTGTAGATGATTCATACCACAGTGTCTAGCACTGGTAGTGGGTGTGTTTTCGATAGCTAGTAATGATACTTGATATCATGATTCCTGACAGGTCTCCATACGATCGAGCGGTATATGATCGTCGTATGTAAGTTGATATCGTGAAATCGTCGAGTGGGTGACCCCACTCAACCCCTAATACTAGACATGGAATTCGAGTCAGGATGGAATTATTTGTTTCAAGACTTTAGTATTTTTAATTTTAATTAACCGGATGTATGGACAAGGTCATCACAACTTACAGGTAATGATCCTAAGGTCATATACGAATGTCTTTGGTTTGATTTGTTTGAGAGAGAATATTTTAGCTACTTTTTAGAAGGAAGGTTACTTTAGTAAGCGTACCAAATTCATTACAAACATATAGTACTTAAACGTTTTGTCGTTGGGAACATTACAAAAGTCCTAACATGGTTCCCTTGCTGCTCCTGTTGGTGTGTTCATCACACTCCTCCTGTCCCTTCGTCATTCCTCTCAGTTGGACATTCTCTCTTGAAGTGTCCCGTTTCACTGCATAGGTAGCTGATATGTGCATAATTAGTTAATTATTTAGCATATATTCTTAATCATTTTTAATTAATTATGTGAATAATGTGGACAAAAGGTGCTTAAAATGTGTTGAATTTTGTTTTCAGTCCAGAAGATATGCTTGGAAGTAAAAGGGAGCAAGGGGAAGCAATTGAAGACCAAAGAGTTAAAATAAGAGACAAAAGACCACCTACTCGGCGAGTAGACGACTGTACTCAGCGAGTACACGAGGATGTTCTAGAAGATAGCTACGATTCCTGATTCAAGACAGATAACTATGCACCTACTCGGCGAGTTGGTCCTGCTACTCGCCGAGTACACCCTGTTTTGGGATATCTATAAAAACCGAATCTTTATCCAATGGGATGACATTCCTGGCGATTTTTGAAGGTCAAGCTGCGACTAAAAGTGCTAGAAGACGCTGAGGAACCCTAAGCTTCAATCTTTTGAAGAATTCAAGCAATTAGGTTAATCCTACCACTTAGATTTAGGAATTGAATATGTTTGATTTAGTAAACCTTGTTTTTATGTTTGTTTCTACTGCAACTATGAACTAAATTCGTTTTTGTTTCTGTTTGGGGAATACCAAGGAACTCCTATGGTTTAATTATTAATTTTTGTTTGATTGTTCATTGGTGATTTATTAAATTAAGTTTGTTAAAGAACCTTATGCATTAATCACTACTATTTTTTGTTAATTAGAGACAATTAGGTTGCATGAACATCTCTTAGTTGTTAACCTTATATGTCTATGTGAACACTAAACCATATGCTTAGAAGTAATGATTATGAAACTAAGATTAATAAGACAATAGGAAGATTAATGTGTGAGCTTGTTTGAGAAACCATCAAACAAGAGGTTAATTGAATTAATAACTTAATTGACCATTACAAATCTTATTTAATCCAAATCATTAATCTAGGGAATTAATTAGTTTAAACACTTGATCACCGCTTAAATTAGTTAATTGTCTAAGGGTTAGGAGTAATGAACATGAACCTAACCATTATAATTGGTAACCAATAGCAATTAATCTATCATAAATACAAATAACCATAGGAGTGAATTGGTTGAACCTAAATAGAAACATCTTTATCAAATTTGGTGAATAGTTGTTGCTTTAGTTATTTAGTTAATTTAGTGTGCCTAAGTTTCTAGTCTTGCAAAACTAGAAGAAACCCCTTTTACTTTTATTAGTTGTTTTAGTTAAAATTAGTTATTAGTTTAATTTTCCGTTCCCTGAGTTCGACACCTTACTTACTAATCTATACCACTAAAAGACAGGTTCACTGCCTGTGTGTGTTAAATTTATTAATTAAAAGTAGGGATAAAACAAGTGCATTTCACACACATCAAGTTTATGGTGCCGTTGCCGGGGTACGGTTCTAAATAATTAATCTAATTCCTAATTTTTTATCGTTTGTGTCAGTTTACTTGCATAGAGTTCATTTATTGCAATTTAGTAATTAGTAATTAGGTTTTAGCATCTGTTTTAGTTTTAGTATTAAATTTAGAATTTTTTCAAAATATCACTGATACTCGCCGAGTGCAATCGCACCTACTCGGCGAGTAGCAGTTGATTTAGCAGTAAATTTTAGTTTTTTTTAGTACATTTTTTTGTTCTTTTTACACTTTTATTTTATTTATTTCAGGACTTTCATGACCAGAGGATCAAACACACCACTGGTATCCCCGTTTGAAGATCCCGAATCCGCATTGAAAAGGAACAAAGGAAAGGACGTGGAGAGCTCAAGTACACCAAAGAAGTCACCTTTGTCCAACTTCAAGACCGTTTTTGGGAAGAAGAAGAGCAGTAAATCAGGAGCATCTAGCACCTCTTTGATAATTGAGGAACCAATTCAAGAAGATATTGGGTACGAGACCAAGGAAGAAGAGGAGGCAACGTACGAGCACGAAACCGAGTCCGAGGAAGAGTTAGAGGGTGATTGTTTTTTCTCTGCAGGTCTGCGTGACCTCTTCTGTCTGCGAGGCACAGACCACGCGCAGACATAATGGTTTACAGTCTGTTTGTTTTTCTGAAGTGCGCAGACATAAAAACGTCTGCGTGAGGTCTTCACCACACAGATATGGGATAGCATCTTCTAAAGTCTGCAAGCCCTTTAACCTATTAAAAACGCATCTTTTTTTTTTGCTTCCGCCTCCAGTCCTCGTCCAACCCTCCCAGAAAAAACCCTCGATCGATCGATCGTACTCCACCTTGCAGCGACCACCACCATCGCAACCCTCCTCTCCGATCAAAACCATCGATCGCCGCCTTCCTCTCCGATCCGGCGTCCTCCGATTTTCCGACCATCACAGTCGATTGCAGCAGCCGGCGAACAACAAGGTCATAGCGACAACTTCAACTAGCGACCAAGCGGCGACTCCTCCTCTGCTCGCCGCCGTTAACCAGCGCCTCCCCTGTGAAGCCACCGGCCGGAGACCGTCGCCCCCACAGCTACACTGGAGACTTCGACCTCACAGCTACAGGTTCGTTTTTTTTTTCCTGCTGTCAGTCTTCCTTCTTCTCCCGACTTTCTGTTATTCCCTTCTTATCCGTTGCATTGAAGCTATAGTTCAGAATTTATATTAATTGATGCATAACTCATAAAAGAGCTGTAAAATAAAAACATTTGTAATGAAAGTAATTTATCTTTGAATGTGAAATTGGATTTGATTTTGAATGAAATAACGAGATGTTAAACCTGTAACATCTCCAGCTTGGTCTGTTTGATCGAAAAAGTCCAATTGTGTATGTGTTTGTGCTTCAATTAGCAATTGAACCTAGATGTTAAACCTGTAACAGTAGCACCCAAATTTTCTGTTTAATTATGTTATTGTCAAGCCTGGGCATGCCTCCTGTTGTTTTGAATGATGTTCTTATATTGCTTATATGATACCTTGAATGTAATTTAGGTTATGTACACCAACAATGTTAAATTTCCACTCACCCGTATTATCAACAATGCTTATAATTAGAATCGATTGTATTACTTAAATATGCAGTAATTCAAAGTTGTATATATATATATATATATATATATATATATATATATATATATATATATATATATATATATGATTATTGATTGTGTATATTTATATGATAGTGTATATGTATATGATTGTTGATTTTGTATGTATATGATAGAAAGCATCAAAAAGAGACATAAGTTTTGTTTATTTTATAGAAGTAAAGTTTTTGTCGTTAAAGTGAAGTTTATTTGATTTATAAAGTTTTTTAGAAAACTTTGAATTAAAACACTCTAATTGAGGGTATTTATAATTGAATAAAAAGTTTCACATTATTGTGATTGAAAATAAAACAAAATTACAAATTTGTCGTGAAAATAAAAACTTTTTCTTGAAATAATGATGTTACTTGTTCACTGTTTATTGTTATTTGGTTATTAGAGATGGGAGAAAAACAATAATGGACCAATGAACACTTAAAATGCTTATTGGATACTTGTATTGAAGAAGTAGAGAGTGTTGGTAGAAAAGGATTGAGTTTGCAGAAAGATTCATGGATAAGGCTAGGAAGAGTTCTTAAGGAGAAATTTGGGGTTGAGTTGACTCAAAAACAAATGAAAAACGCATATGACAATCTGAAAGCCAAATACACTGGATGGGTATATTTAAGCCAAATACACTGGATGCAATGGATGATGATGGTGTTGACACTTCTCATCATGAGCCACCACCTTCTGCTGCTTCACCTTCTGCAGCTTCACCTTCTGCTGCTTCACCTTCTGCTGGTTCACCAGATACTGCTACACCATCCGGTAACCCCAACAAAAGGTCTAAACCCTCAACTCCTGTAGCTCCTAGTGCCTCACCATCTGCTTCTTCACCTGATGGAACTTCTGTTACTGCTGACGATTTAGCATTTGAAATGAAAAAAGCTCTACAAAGTTTGACTAAAGGGTATACAATTCCTCAGTGTTTAGAGAAGTTAGAGGTCCTTCGGTTAGGCCCTACAGATCCTTTACGCTTTGTCGCATATCATATTTTTGGAGGAACCATGAACATGAGAGAGATGTGGATGCATTTGCCTAATGTTCCCGAGATATTACGAGGGTGGCTTGAGATGACGGGTACCAGTTTAGGAGTTTTGAAGGATGGGAAGATTGTTCGATGATTTTCTAGTGTTGAAAGTATTTGTTATGTCTTTTTGCCCTTGTTGGAACTACTTTGTTAAATGTTTTTGCCTTTGTTGGAACTATTTTGTTAGGACTTTTTGCCGTTGTTGGAACTACTTTGTTAAATGTTTTTGCCTTTGTTGGAACTATTTTGTTAGGTCTTTTTTCCCTTGTTGGTACTTGAAATATGATTAATGGAATGTTTATTTGATACTTGAAATATGGTTTATGTAATGTTATTTTGGCTTGAAATATGATAAATGGAATGTTTATTTGATACTTGAAATATGGTTTATGTAATGTTTTTTAAAGTTCTACTTTGTTGATTTTAGGTTCATATGGATCACGATCAAAAGTTACTTCTCGTAATTCTAATGTACCTATACATTCGTTATTTTTGGAAGAGGGGTGTGAAACGATTGCGGGATAATGATTCGGAAATGACGGGACACGAATACACATTGGAGTTATTACACCGTAATCATTTACAATGTGTTGAAGTATTATGCATGTCCCGTGAATCTTTTGTACGACTATGTGCTCATTTTAGAGCAAATTACTCATTAAAGGACAGCAAACATGTATCAGTTGAGGAAAAGATGGCTATGTTTTTGATGATGATCGGACATAATCAACGTTACGTGATTATCAAGCGGAGATTTCAACACTCGAAGCAAACAATTCATAAATTTTTTTATGAAGTGTTGGAAAAAATGATGCTTTTCGCACAAGATGTTATAGTACCAACATCTTTTAATCCGAATCCAAACATTCCAGGACATAATAGGAGGCTACGAAGGGTTTTCAAAGGAGCAGTTGGTGCACTTGATGGCACTTTGATACATGCTGTTGTCCCTGCTAAGAAACAAGACTTATATAGAAGTAGGGGAAAGGGAGATTGCTACCAAAACGTATTGGCAATATGTGACTTCAATATGATTTTTACATTTGTTGTGACCGGGTGGGAAGGGGTAGCGCATGACTCTAGAATATTATCAGAAGCAGTAGCCGATCCACAGGCATCATTCCCGTTTCCACCACCAGGTAATTTTTTGTTTTTTTTTAATATTTTCATTTTAATTTGAAAATTGATTAGTGTTTTGCATTTTTTTCAGACAAATATTATCTTTGTGATGCCGCGTATGCACACACTAGAGGATTTATGGCCCCTTATCGTAATGTGAGGTATTGGCTTGGAGATTTTCGTCAAAGACGTGTATTGACCAATAAAGAAAAATTTAACCATGGACATGCAAAACTTCGAAATGTCATTGAGCGTGCTTTTGGTGTTTTGAAAGCACGCTTCCCTATATTGAAGAGGATGGCACCATTCCCATTTGTGACACGAAGAAACATTGCCATGGCATGCTTCGTGCTTCATAATTATATAAGGAAAGAAGGATTGAGTGATGAGTATTTCGCACGATACGATGAACCCAATGTCCCGTTTCGAAATAACAATGTGGCCATTGATGATGATGAAGACGGGATTCCAACACATGGTACTGCAGCAGACTGTGAATATATGACTCAGTTACATGATGAAATTGCTGATCAGTTGATGCACAATATGGATTGAATTGTTTTAAATGAAATCGTTATTGTAAAACATTTTTTTTTATTGTATGACTAATTTAGTTGCATGAATTTTATTTTCAATGTTATAAGACTATTATTATTAAAATTTTGGTGTTGAAAAATCATTTTAAGTTTGTAAAATAATTTTATTTAAAATTCAGTTTATTTCAGCAGCCTGCAGACGTTAAAAAACAAATAGTCTTCTTATTGCAGACTGCAGACGTTTGGTCCACCTCTTCTGCTGCAGAGGCTTGCAGATGTGGTCCGCAGACTGCAGACATTTTGGCTTCAGAAAAACAAACAGCACCTTAGCTTTCACAATGGCTAACATTGATGAAATCCCCATGGGAGAATGGAAGAAGAGGATGTGCGATTACAATGGCCCGAGACTTGTGCAACCCGCAATTCCCGCGACTGCCACCTTCGAGCTAAAGGGTCATATCCTAGCTTCACTCAAAGAAATACCTTTTTATGGGAAAGATCATGAAGATGCCTACAATAATTTGGATGAAGTCAATGATGTAGCTGATTACTTCAATATTCCAAATGTAACCCGCGAGACTTAACTACTTCGTATGCTTCCGGTAACATTTAATGGTGCTGCTAAAGACTGGCTCAAGTCACTTCCCCCCGGATCAGTCACTACTTGGGCCAAGATGAAGGAAGAATTCATTGATCACTTTTGCCCACCTTCTAAGATAGCCAAGCTGAAGAAGGCCATTGCAAACCTTGAACAACAAGCTGGAGAGTCGCTATATGAAGCATGGGAGAGGTACAAGAGTCTGCTAAGAAATTGCCCACACCATGATCTAAACAGCCAGCAAAAAGTCTCCATCTTCTATGATGGAGTCAATGTCACAACCAGGCAGTTGCTAGACTTGCAAGGCCCACTTACAAAGAAGCCGCCCCCGGTGATTAAAGAATTGATTGAAGAATTCTCTAAACACTCTAGAGAATACCATAACCCTAGACATGATGTCACTAGGGGAGCCGCTTATGCTGCTACTGAAGACTTATCTGCGGTCATGGCTATGCTAAAAACCATGGATATGAGAATGGATAAAATGGATCAAATGATCCATGCTATTCGGGTGGGTTGTGAAAACTGCAATGGGCCTCACCTCACTAGAGACTGTGATTTGGATGAGAATGGCAACAAGAAGGCGCAAGCGTGTTACTCGAGTGGAGACCGATATGATGAAGATTGGCGCAAACAAAAGAAAGAGTGGCTTCCTTACGAAGAATACAAGAAAGCCAAGGAGGAGAAGTATAGACAAAAAGGGAGAGGATTCTACCAAAAGGAGGAGCCGGTGCAAGAAAGGAAGCCAAGCTTGGAAGATATGCTCACTAAATTTGTAGCTGCTTCAGAAAAAAGGCATAGTGATCATGATGCTGCTATTCAAGAAACAAGAACCATGCTCAGGAACTAGCAAGCATCTATCCACAATATAGAAACACAGCTTGGGCAACTTGCTCAACAACTTAACCAAAGGTGAACGGGTAAACTTCCTAGCAAAACCGAAAATAACCCACGAGGCGTGCACATAAACATTGTCACAACAAGAAGTGGGAAGATAATCACTCCCCTAGCACCCATTCGGACTGAAGCACCCAAGGACTCACAGAAGGAAGAAGCAGAAAAACCAGCAGAAAACCAAAAGTTACAATCTGAGAGTCCTACTCGCCGAGTATGGCCGATGGACTCGGCGAGTACACCATCAAAAACATGTGAACAATTCCCTGAAAAGCCTTACCAGCCTCGAATGCCATACCCAACCCGAGCCAAGAAAGAGAAGCAGGAAGAGGAATATCAGATGTTTCTAGACCACATTAAGACTCTTCAAATCAACATACCGTTCATTGAAGTCGTCATGCAAATGCCCAAGTATGCAAAGTTCCTTAAGGAACTCCTCACCAATAGAAGAAAGATGGAAGAAGTGAAGAAGGTAGTGCTTAATAAGAACTGCTCCGCTGCAATGCTAAATAAGCTACCAAAGAAGAAGAGTGATCCGGGGAGCTTGACTTTACCTTACCAATTTGGCAACTTGGCTGCAATTCATGCCTTAGCTGATTCTGGAGCAAGTGTGAATCTTATGCCATACTCATTCTTTAAGAAGCTAGACCTCTTGGAGCCATGGCCAATTCGCATGGCAATACATTTGGCAAAGAAGACAGTCACCTTCTCAAGAGGCATATGCGAAGATTTGCTAGTGAAAGTGGATAAATTTGTCTTTCCTGCTGATTTCATCATTCTAGACATGGAGGCGGATCCACAAGTACCAATCATCCTTGGAAGGCCCTTCCTCAACACAGCTAGCACTATAGTAGACATGAGAGACTCAAAGCTCACCTTGCGGGTCGGGGACGATTCAGTAACATTCGGGGTGGACCAAGCTATGAAGCATTCTAGGAGCAGTGACGACACAACATTCTCAATCGACATGCTTGATGAACTATTGTAGGAAGACGTACCTGAAGATTCCAGCAAGTTTGCAGCTTTAGATGAAGCATTTGATCCAGAAAAGGATTTACTAGAAATTGAAAGACTATTGGAAGAAGCGGAGTATGAAGAACTAACGAAGCAATCTGACAGCCCTACTCGCCGAGTAGGGCCGATCTAGTCGTCGAGTATATCGGAAGAAAAGTCAGAATTCGTGAATGCAGCCACAAACTCGCCGAGTACCCTACCTGCACTCGGCGAGTCCGTCACTAAGAACCAACAAACAGAGCTCAAAACGTTACCAGACCACTTGGAGTATGCTTTTCTGGAAGAAGGCAATCAAAAGCCTGTAATCATAGCCTCTGATCTGTCTAAGTCGGAAAAGGAGGAGCTAGTGCAAGTGTTGAAGAAGCGGAAAAGGGCCATAGCATGGAGCATCGCCGACATCAAAGGAATAAGCCCATCCTATTGCTCTCACAAGATCAATCTAGAAGAAGGAGCAAAGCCGGTGGTACAACACCAAAGAAGGTTGAACCCGAACATGCGAGAAGTAGTCAAGAAAAAAGTGGTCAAACTCTTAGATGCAGGAATCATTTACTCCATTTCTGATAGCCCATGGGTGAGTCCGGTCCAAGTGGTGCCCAAGAAAGGAGAGATGACGGTCATAACCAACGAAAAGAACGAGTTAATCCCACCAAACACATAATATGTTGTCATCGCATGACCTGCCTCTCATCTAGCAGCACTAGCAGTGTCAGCAGTCTCCATCGAATGCTGATACAGGATTTCCATTCCTGCCAAGACTTCATCCAAAACTTCTCGATGCCCAGCTATCACAGCGAGACTGTGACGTAGGCCCGCTGCTATCGACTGCAATCTCCGGGACTCCTCCGGGGTCATACCTGGCTGTCTGACAGGTATCCCTATGACTTGCTGAGGTGAGGGTGCTCTCGGTCCTGCATCGCTGGGTTCTGCTCCGCTAGGTCCTGCCGTGCCATGTCCTGCTGTGCTGGCGGGTATCCTTCCTGGAATGGGAACACTCTTCCTCGCTGTCCTCCAAATGCGAAGTCCATAGAGCGGTGGCTGTGGCAACACCGATGTCGGTGATGCCTCGCGTCGTTGACTCGGGGCGTTGTCATTGCTGATCTCCACCGAGTTCCCAGTATCTTCCGTATCCTCTGATGGGTCTTCTTCTACCGAGGCGGGGGGATTACGTCGAGGGATAATAGTGATGTAGCCGGATTCATCGGCTGAGGCGGTAGCGCGGGAAGATGACGATGTTGACATAGTGGACTATGACATAGTTTCAATGAGATATGAAATAAATGACAATGCATGCCTATAATATGCAATGCTTACACATACCAAAATTAACCTTTTGAAATTTTGAAATAAAGTTTTCTCAAATATTTTTGTTGAACATATTCCCATTATAATTAGCTCAAGCTTTGTATAAATCTTTTCTTAATTAAACATAGGTGATCAGGCTATGTTTAATCAAGGTCCAATAATACAACTCCCGACCTAATTATACTAGTAATATGTTTGATGTAAAAAGAATTTCTTTGTAAGTTTTAGTTATAGGTTGTGTTTTCTTAAAGAAAAACCGATGTTCTCTATAACTTTAGCTCTGATACCACTTCTGTCACACCCCGCTAAAGCGGAAACGCAAGGTATGACATCGATAACGGTTTCAATGCAAAAGATAAAGATACATCACCATAGCAGTATTTAAAAGTTTACAACCCATAGCTTCAAAAGAAACAAAATACAAGTTTTTCAAAATAACATTGTTCAAAATATAGCTTCATAATAGCTTCAACACAATGCAGCATGCTCTATGATGATGAATCTTTACATCCACTTACTAATTACTTCCTGAAAAAGCATGTAAAACGAGCGTCAACTATGAAAATAGTTGGTGAGTATCACAAGTTTATAAAAATCGAGCATACAATAAGGCTTTTCGTAAATACAAGTACATTGCTTCAATGATAAACAAGTTGATTGCTATTAATGAATACAAGTTTATTGCTATAACGAGAAACGAGTTTGTATGTGTATGAGCAAACAATGAGTCTCAACCAAACCTATGACTGAAGCCCTATCGAGATCTATGCTTATCGTTCCATAGATGAATATGGTATCATGCACTCCAGCGATTCGGGCGAGTGAGGAGTTGTCAATTCCTAATAGCGCTATCCATAACGACCATTGGCTCAAAGAGTTAATGGTTAGAGATAAGGGAAGGGCCTTAGTACGATAAGTTCTCATGTTCCGTGTTGCATAGACATACATAAAGAAACATAGCAATACAATAGCAATCATGTTTGATACAATTCAATTTAAATACAACATGCAAACAGTAGTTTTTCTGGACAAGTTTTTCCACCCCAAAACATAAAAACCGAAAATAGGGGAGTGCGTGAATACTCACGATGTTTTGTGTAGACACAAGCGGTACTTCGGGATGCACCAACGTCTTACTACCGGGATCCTACGACATCAAACACACGCACTAGTGAGTTTCCATGTCGATATCTAATGCTAATATACTAAACTCTACATATAGGGAAATGCCAATTTATGTTTTAGTATTGGATTTTATATCAATTAGTTACACTTTTTCTGAAGTAATGAAATTCTATATATCGGGCGATTAATTACAACCTTGGAATATAAACTTTCCAAATTTTTAAGTCCTTATTACAACATAAATTCACGAAAATAGCATTCGAGGGATAAAAATTGTCAAACTTTTTATTTAACTGTTATTACACAATACTAAGCTGGGAAAATTATAAAAATGGATTTCCAAGCTGTTTAATTATATTTTATGATTTTTGAGCATTTATTTCAATAAAAATTGAAATAAATAGAAAACAGTTTCCAAAATTACCCAAACTTTTTATTTAATTGTTATTATACATAAATAGGCTGGGAAAAATATAAAAGATATTTTTCAGTGGGTATTTCTATTTTTCCTTGCTTTATTCCTTTAAATAGTCATTAATTAAAGAAATAATATTAAACAGTTAAAATAAATCACCATAAATTTTTGTAACATCATTTACAGTATAAATATCCTGGGAAAAATATCAAAAGTGATTTTCATAATGTATAAACTAGTTTTGGGTATTTATGTATATTTAAGTGTATTTTAATGCAATTAACTTTAGAAAATAAGAGAAAAACAGTTTACAGTAGAGAAAAATATTCAAAATTTTTATGTAACCTCCTACTCTATAATATTATATCCTGGTAAACTTTCATGAATTTTGGATAATCAGAACTATTTCTCCCATTTTTAGACCATTATAATTACCAAAAATTGGGAAAAATAGTAAAACATGATGGAAAATCTTGAAATTATTTTCTGGAGTCACCCATCACAGGTAAGGTATGCGAAAATTGTTAGATACAATTTTCACATCCTATAAAGTGGTTTTGTAATTTATCATGTCCTAAATAAAAGAAAATTAGAAATCACATGAAACAGTAACAAAAATTGCTGAAATTTGGTGAGGGGTCATTATTCCCCATAAGGATCATCCATGAATTTATTTAGGATTTATTGACCTCTGGAAGTATTTTATATGATTTATGCCCTTGGTTTTAGCAATAATTCTAATAAATCAAAGAAATAACAAAAGCTCTTGAAATTTTCCAGATTATCTCATGCATGCAAGGGCTTTCAAAGGAAAAATGTAAAAAAATGTATTCAGAAGATAAATGAGGGTAATGATTCCAAACAATTTAAGAAAAGTTGCATGCAATAATGCATGAAGTGTAAATGTGGCTGAAGTTCATGAATTTGTGTAGCCTATTCAGTGAGGTTTTAAGCCACGAAATTTCAACCATAATTCACTAGATATGTTAAGTTTCTAAGGTATTTTTCCTCAGATTTATGGTTGGGTTTAAGGCCATTGTTTAAGCAAGATAAAAATAGTGATCACAGAAAAAGAGCTGTATGCGCAACCTTTTTGTAAAATCTGCTAAAAATCGGATATTTAATATTTTACAGTGAGACCAGTTGGGTTTGAAATTTATCTCGTGGAACTAACCAATACAGAAAGAATATCATGATTTGGTTAAGAAATGACTGAGTTATGACTGTTCAAAGTCGAACAAAGTAATCTGGCAGATTGCATGTTTGCTTGTGTGCATTATTAGGGTATTTCAACAAGAACATCATGCATGTCTTTGGTAAGGCCCGATTTCTAACACATGCATGGAATGAATGAGCATCCAAGATGTACTAGAAATGGTTTAAATGCTTTTGTTCATGCATGAACACAAAAGAAATGGAGAAGAACATGAAATATTAAGTTTTGATGTCACATGATCATATGTGCATCTTTTCCACTCCTTGCATGGGTTTGAGCCCGGATTTTCACCATCTCTAACACATGCATTGTGTTATGGTGAGAATCTACAAACTACAAGGGGAGAATAAAGATTTCTAGCCATGGAAAGGCATAGAATCCGAAAAGTAGAGAAGACTAAGAAGAAAAAGAGGTTTAACCATGAAACTATGGAAGAAGATGTTGTTGTTTACCATGGTTTTGACCTTGAGAGAAGTAAGAACACTTCAAGGGCTTCACAATCTCGAAATTTTGCAGAGAAATGAGAGGATTTTCGTGAGTTTAGAGAGAGGGAAGAAGAGAGTGAATTGTGTGAAGAGAGTGAAGTAAGAGAGTGAAGAGGGAAGAGGTGGAGTAAGGGTTTAAGCTTAATGATTGTGTTTTGGGGAAGAGAGAGGGCATGGGGAGAGGTGATGGCCGGTTTTTGCATGCATTTTTGCCTCCTCTCTCCTAAATTTTAAACTTTATAAACTTCCCTCCTATATTTTATATAAAAACATTTATTTTTATAAAATGTTTATTAAGCAATTTGATTTATTTAAAAATCTTGTTTTCAACAAATAATTTATGATTAATACTTGTAATTTATATTTCTAGTTCATTGGTATAATCCATAATTTGATTAATAAAATTTGATATTAGGAAGTTTATAGCCAAATTTTATAAAGTTTTTAAGCTTTATAATTTATAACTTTGGATTTTTGGCTCTTTAGGGTTTTTGGAATATTGTTTGATATTCAACAACATGTTGAAGTATAATTAGAATGTTTTAATTTATTTTTAGAGTTTTATACCCTATTTCAATTATAACAAAGCTTATAGCTTTATTCTAATTATAGTATTGGCATTTCCTATTGTAGCTAAGCAACTTACTAGAATTGTAAGTATCAAGTATATTAGTCCTAGACCTTAGTTGGATCCTAGTTTATGCAAGATTTTTGACCTAATTTATACTACTAGGTCATGGCATGTTGTGCATGAATGGTTATTATAAAGATGCATGAGTCCAAGAATGACCTGAATTGGCAGTTGTCACACATTTGAATTTTTAAAGGAAAAATTAACTAATGCCCCGATCATTATTGCACCAAACTGGAACTTACCCTTTGAGATCATGTGTGATGCTAGTGACTATGCCTTAGGAGCTGTCCTTGGCCAAAGGGTTGATAAGCAATTTCAACCCATATATTATGCTAGCAAGACTTTAAACCCAGCCCAAGAGAATTACACAACCACTGAAAAAGAATTGTTAGCTGTGGTGTATGCTTTTGACAAATTTCTCCCTTACTTGGTTTTATCTAAAACTACTGTTTTTACTGACCACTCGGCTATCAAGTATTTGTTTTCCAAACAGGATGCTAAGCCAAGACTGATACGATGGGTGCTACTTCTTCAAGAATTCAATATAGAAATACGAGACAAGAAGGGAATGGAGAATGTAGCGGCTGATCACTTGTCCAGGCTAGAGAAACCGCAATTGCAAGAAGATAAAGATGGAGACGACTTTCCGGACGAATACATTATGGTGTCAGTGGGAGAAGAGCCATGGTTCGTAGACATAGCTAACTATTTAGCTACAAATTACATCCCGAAGGACTATAGCAGTCAACAAAAAAAGAAATTCTTTGTTGAAATCAAATATTAGTTTTGGGACGACCCATACCTCTTCCGAAGTTGTGCGGATGGTATCATACGAAGATGTGTGTTCGGGAAGGAAAGCCGGAGAATATTAGAACATTGTCATAGCAAGACCACGGGAGGACATCATGGAGCACACTACACTGCAAAGAAGATCTTTGACATTGGGTTTTATTGGCCTACAATCTTTAAAAATGCAGCCCAATTTGTCAAAAAATGTGATGCTTGTCAAAGAGTGGGAAACATTTCATCTCGAAATGAAATGCCACAACATAGTATCCAACTGTGCGAGGTGTTTGACGTGTGGGGAATTGACTTCATGGGACCTTTTCCCATATCCAAAGGAAACAAGTACATACTAGTAGCGGTTGATTATGTATCAAAATGGGCAGAGGCACAAGCGTTACCAACAAATGACGGACGGGTCATGGTGCGATTCTTGAAGAAGCTATTTCACGCTTTGGCGTTCCGAAGGCCTTAATCAGTGACCGAGGCACACATTTTGCCAATGATCAATTGGAAAAGGTGCTAAAGAAATATGGGGTTACCCATAAGTTCTCCACATCATACCATCCACAAACTAGTGGACAAACTGAAGTGACCAATCGAGCCTTGAAGCGAATTTTAGAGAAATCGGTGGGAAGCAACCACAAGGAATGGTCGGATAAACTGGATGATGCGTTATGGGCATTTCATACAGCTTTCAAAACACCTATTGGGACTACACCATATAGGTTAGTTTATGGAAAACAATGCCATTTACCGGTCGAGCTAGAGCATAAGGCGTATTGGGCTTTAAAGAGGTGCAACTTCGACATGGAAGAACTAAAGAGCAACCATTTGATGCAAATGAATACCCTTGAAGAGCTAAGGAATGATGCATACTCTAGTTCTTGGCTTTATAAAGAAAAGACCAAGAAATGGCATGATAAAAAGGATCAAAGATAAAGAAATCCATGAAGGCCAAAAAGTGTTGCTTTTCAATTCACGATTAAAACTTTTCTCAGGCAAACTCAAATCAAGGTGGGATGGTCCTTTTCTGGTGAAGACAGTGTTTCCACATGGGGCTATAGAGTTGTTATCAAGAGATGGAACGCCTTTCAAAGTCAATGGTCATAGAGTAAAAAAAATATGAAGAAGGAGTCCCCCGGAATGAAGGATTTGAAGAGTTGCTGCTGGGTGGGATTGCAACTACGTAGAAGGGGAGGAGTCCAGCTAATGACTCCATGAAAAGAAGCGCTTCTCGGGAGGCAACCCAAGTCTCAAGTTTGCATTTTCTTTCCTTTTCTTTATTTTCACATTTTTTTCATTCTTCTTCATCTACTTTTATACCAATAACTGCTTGAGGACAAGCCATGCTTAGAGTGTGGGGTGGATGGTTTAAAAACATGAATTAATACACTAATTTTTCTAAATACACAAAAATTTTCAACCTGTGACATATACTCGCCGAGTAGAGTCGTGTACTCGGCGAGTAGATGCCCGGTTCATTCAAATGTTGTTCAAAAGCACTTCTACTCGGCGAGTAGACCCATTCTACTCGGTGAGTATCCAGTTTAAAACAAGTGAAATATACATCTATAAAAAAGTTTTTTTTCACCATTCTATCCCATTACTCGCCGTGCACCTCAACCATCTTTAAAGTTGTTTTCAAGATTTCTTCAATTTTCCCCTTAATTCTCCTCATTCAAGCAAAAAGGTAACATCTTTACCCTTTAATTTCATGAAAGGTTTTATTTTTATCACATATCTGTCCAGATTTGAAGTAATTTCAGATTTGGGGAGTTTTCCTCAAACTCTAGGGTTTTGATTTAGTCACGAATTAGATAATGTTAGGAGTATTTTCTTCAAGATCTATGGTTAGATAAGTAATTACAACAAAACCCTATGAAAAATTTGGACTTTTGCACAGATTACACAGATCTAGTACTCGATCTGTCATGGTGTTCATACTACTCGCCGAGTAGAGTCGTGTACTCGGCGAGTAGGTCACAGTCAGACCAATATTATTTTTTTTAATTACTGGGTGTTGTTTGTTGTTGTGTTCTTGATATGTGTATACAGGTATCATGGCAAGAAGGGGTCAATCTTCGCGAGGGGGAAGCCATGGTGATATGCCATGGCTATCTTTTCAACAGATTACGTCCAAATCGTCTAAAACAAGAGCTCTAAACAGACTGGAGACACTTAGGCAGAAGGAAATTCACCTTCCAAATGTAGTGGATTGGGGATGGATGGGAAATGTTGGTTTGGAAGAAGAACTTACCCCGTACTTGGTAAAGGATTGCAATTTGGGATATGCCAACATCACTTGTGTTGGTTGGTTGCAGTTATTTAAAATCCAAGAGCCGGTTTACGCTGAGTTGTGCTGGGAATTCTTTGCTACCATCTCATTTCTAGGTGGTAGTGAGTTCTACAATCCTAAAATAATCTCTTTCTCTTTGGGCGGGGAGCTGCGACAATGCAGCATGGTGGAGTTCTCATGGAGGTTGGGTGTTTATGACCAAGACATGGTGAGGACGGACTATTTTGAAGCCTTCTTGGAAAATTGTTACAAAGAACTTCCCGAGGAGGTGGTGGCGTTGACATGGTGGAACACAATTGCCAACCGAGTCTACATTCCCTCCACCGCGCAAGAAGGTCACATTCGTTCTCCGATCCACCGACTCATTCACCGGTTTGTAGCTAGTACGATAAACATGATGGGTTTTGAGCATTCTAACACTTCCTAAGTGTACATGCAACCCTAATAACCTTGGATCTATGTTTGTCTAATTTGTCATGCAAAGTTGAATTCCAAGGTTATATCCTATCTAGCATTCATGGGGAACAATTTTAACATAAAGTATAGATAGAATAACTTACCTTGTTGTTACTTGTGTTCCTTGAAACCTTGTGAGCCTAGCACCTCAAGTGGTGATGCCTCAAATGCTTCACACAACACCAAATGCTCTTGGAAGAACTTATGAGAGAATACACACTCTTCAAAATCGGCCAAGCCCCCTTATTACTTAGTGCAACCGATTTGGGAGGAGATCATATTCCTTATATAGTGTTGACACATCTAGGGTTAAACCCTAATGTGTCATGACTCTTCATTTCCATGACCCATGGGTTTGTAACTCCCATGGAGCATCCATGGAGCATCCTATGGGTGGAACCCAACTTGACGATCCATGGAGCCTTTTAGCCCACTATACAAGATATGGATGATTTACTTAATCAACCCATATATTTAATTAGTTATCTTTTGATCACTTAATTAATTCTAAATTAATTCTTGATCAAACTAATCAAATAATATTATTAATATATTAGAACTTATAATATATTAATAATCTCCAAGCGTTATTTCTCTCATTTAGTTTATCTAATTGCATGGTGCCATGCAACCCAAATGGACCATGCCGGGTCGGGTCAAGTACATACCAGAAATAGTTATGGACTTAGACACCTTATCCAACAGTCTCCCACTTGGATAAGTCTAGTAACTATTACTGCAAGTATGACTTCAGGAACCGATCGGCAATCGTAGCTCTTTACAAGGTTTCTCGAAACTTGAGAAGATGATGGTACGCCATTTAAGATAAGTGATCATATAATCCTCTGTTCTAGATATCAGTCGGACAAATACATGGAACAATGTCTTACTTATTGTCCAACATTTGTTTCCCGATTTCCGATTTGTTTGACAAAGAACTTTATTGAACACATCAATCTAGTTCTGACCGGGCCCGGTACATAGGTCAAAACAAAATCATCGAGGGGCCCAGATATCAGCTTCTAATCCAAGAAGGAACAGATAAACTTCGACTCATATGTTTGTTCTACTACTTATTGAATTACACATAAGAGCACGATTTTATAACATCGAGTTACCAATGCGTTTTTCGTACAATTAATGCATAACCAACTCGTAAGTAACAAATCATATCTCTAGGTTTAAAGACTTATATGATATTACCGTCTCACGATCACTCGAGATAGAATTCCATGAAGTGATTCCAGTGAGCGTGGGTTGAGTCCAATGCTCAGAACTTATGAGCACTCATGATTGTTGTAGCCTTGTCCCAGACCTCTACAACCAAACATGACAGTCTTGATTCATACCTACTTCCGACATATGACCGACTGTGGAGGTTTGAATAATATGTTATACCAAACAAAATTATTCTGGAAGTCAAAACATGCAAAAGAAATATAGTAAACGATCGACAAGAGATAGCAACACTTTACTCATAAATAAAACACTTTTATTCATCATCAAATGTCAATTACACTTTACAAATTTCGAGATTATCTAACTACTAAATCTAATATCATCCTTCAGCCCTATGCTCCGAGCATGCTGGAGATGCTTAACCCGAGTCAGTCCCTTCGTGAGGGGATCTGCTGGATTCTCATCTGATGATACCCTCTTTGCCACGAGGAGTCCTTCTTCGATCCGATGTCTGATGAAATGGTATTTTTTGTCGATGTGTCTGGATCTCCCGTGATCCCTTGGTTCCTTGGCTAAGGCAACAGCACTTTCACTATCACAGAAAATTTCCATCGGCTCTTTAATAGCTGGTACAACTCCAAGGTCTCCAATGAAGTTCCTCAGCCATAACGCCTCCTTTGCTGCTTCGCTAGCTGCAATATACTCTGATTCACAAGTAGAATCTGCCACTGTCTCTTGCTTGGAACTCTTCCAAGAAATTGCTCCTCCATTTAGGGTAAAGACCCAGCCCGACTGAGAGCGGAAGTTATCCCTATCAGTCTGGAAGCTAGCATCACTATACCCTACAACTCTCAAGTCATCACTTCCACCGAGGGTAAGGACCCAGTCCTTAGTCCTTCGTAGGTACTTGAGAATATTCTTTACCGCAATCCAGTGTGCCTTGCCAGGGTTCCCCTGAAACCTGCTAACCATGCTCAAGGCAAAGGCTACATCAGGTCGAGTACACGTCATAGCATACATGATCGAACCTACAGCCGAAGCATAAGGTAATCGACTCATTTCTGCTATCTCAGCCTCAGTGCTAGGGCTTTGTGTCTTACTCAGCTTGGCGCTACTCTGGATGGGCAACTCTCCTTTCTTGGAGTTTTGCATTCTGAATCTCTTCAGAATCTTCTCCAAGTAGGTACTTTGACTAAGTCCAATTAGTCTTTTACTCCGATCTCTCAAAATCCTTATCCCCAAAATATAGGCAGCTTCACCAAGGTCCTTCATAGCGAAACACTTTCCAAGCCAGGACTTTACTTCCTGCAAGGTTGGAATGTCGTTTCCTATGAGTAGTATGTCATCCACATACAATACCAAAAAGCTAACTATACTCCCACTAGCCTTGACATATACACAAGATTCATCTTTACTCCTAGAAAAGCCAAATTCCTTGACCTTCTCATCAAAGCAAAGATTCCATCTGCGAGGTGCTTGCTTTAATCCATAAATGGATTTCTCAAGCTTACACACTCTATTAGGGTACTCGTTACTGACAAAACCCTCTGGCTGACTCATGTAAACATCTTTAGCCAACTTTCCATTAAGGAAAGCGGTTTTGACATCCATTTGCCAAATTTCATAGTCATGAAATGCGACTATGGCTAACAGAACCCGAATAGACTTAATCTTGGCTACCGGAGAAAAGGTCTCATCATAGTCCACTCCAGGAATTTGAGAGAAGCCCTTTGCAACCAGCCTAGCCTTATAAGTGTGTACTTTACCATCCATGTCGGTCTTCTTCTTGAAGACCCATTTGCACCCTACAGTCTTTCGACCTGGTACATTCTCAACCAAGTTCCAAACTTGATTGTCATACATGGATTGTATCTCGCTATCCATAGCCTCTTTCCATTTGGCAGACTCGGGGCCTGCCATGGCTTCCTCGTAGCTGTTAGGGTCATCATGACTTACTAGTGTCTCATCACTAATAAGTGTCTCACCTTCTGCAGTAATATGGAATCCATAGTAATGCTCAGGTGCACTCCTAACTCTCGTGGAACGCCTCAGAGGTACAGATTCGTCAATTGGCTCAACAGGAGTTTCCTCCTCAAGTTGAAGGCTAGAGTTTGAAGTTCCTTCACCACTTGACTCTTGAATTTCTTGAAGATCAACTTGCCTCCCACTGTCTCCTTGGCTTATAAACTCTCTTTCTTGAAAGACTCCTCTTCTTGCTACAAAGACCACATTGTCACTAGGTCTGTAGAAGAGGTAACCAAAGGATTGCTGTGGGTAGCCGATGAAAATACACCTCTCGCTTCGGGGTTCGAGCTTATCATGAGTCTCGCGTCTCACGAAAGCCTCGCATCCCCAAATCTTGATGTGGTCTAGTTTAGGTACTTTACCAGTCCACATCTCGTGAGGAGTTTTGGCAACTTTCTTTGTAGGGACTAGATTAAGGATATGGGCGGCAGTCTCTAAGGCATACCCCCAGAATGATATTGGTAGCGAAGCTCGACTCATCATGGAACGAACCATGTCCAACAAGGTTCGATTACGCTTCTCAGCCACACCATTCAACTGCGGTGTCCTGGGAGGTGTCAATTGTGAGACAACCCCACATTCCTTTAGATAGTCGAGGAACTCTGAACTAAGATACTCACCACCTCGATCGGATCGAAGCATCTTAATGTTCCTGCCCAATTGATTCTCGACTTCCTGTTTAAATTCCTTAAACTTCTCGAAAGTCTCTGACTTATGATTGATTAAGTAGACATATCCATATCTACTGTAATCATCGGTAAAAGTCAAATAATAACGATTAGCATCTCTTGTGGCATGTTTGAATGGTCCACACACATCCGTGTGTATAAGGTCCAACAAACCTTCACCCCTTTCACATGAGCCTGTGAAGGGTGACTTTGTCATTTTTCCAAGTAAGCATGATTCGCAACTATCATTTGACTTTAGGTCAAACGACTCCAAGACTCCATCCTTTTGGAGTTGGCCTATGCGTTTCTTACTTATATGTCCAAGACGACAATGTCATAACGATGCTTTATCCAAGTTATTATTATTAGTAGAATCAATACACAAGACATTATTTCCTAAGTTATCTACAATAGATACAGCTTCATACACACCATCACAAGGTAATGCTTTAAAATAAAGTACATTATTAAAGAAAGCATTAATCGAACCAACTTCATTATCAAACGAAAAGGTGAAACCTTGTTTGTACAATGCATGAAAGGAAATAATATTTCTTGCCATTTCTAGCGAATAACAACACTTATTCAAATCTAAATTTAACCCACTACTTAGTGATAAAGTATAAACTCCAATCTTGGTGACAGGTGTAACTTTCCTATTCCCCATGATTAAGTTTATTCTTCCTTGCTCCACATTCTCACTTCTTCCTAGTCCCTGCAAGTCACAACAAATATGAATACCGCAACCTGTATCAAGGACCCAAGATTTCGAATGGGGTGAGTTATTAGAAATGATAGTGTAAATACCTACATGGTTGGGTTTGACTTTCCCATCCTTTACATCTTGCTGGTACTTTGGGCAGTTCCGCTTCCAATGAGCTTTTTCGTGGCAATAGAAGCATTCAGCCTCTTTTGGGTCAGAAGAAGGAGTAATGAAACCTTGCTTGGTTCCACTTGAAGAAGAGCCATCAAGGGTCCGAGCCTTGGTACCCTTTGAAGATCTCTTTCTCTTCCTCCCTCGACTCTGCCCGATTGCCAAGACCGGAGTTGTTTCTGGAGTAGGAGTGATAGCAACCGACTTCCCCTTAAGACCTGTTTCTGCGGTCTTGAGAAGTCCCTGAAGTTTGCTGAGGGTGACCTCTTCCTTGTTCATGTGATATGTCATGCGGAATTGATCATAGCACGATGGTAAGGAGTGCAAAATGATATCTATTGCAAGCTCCTCAGGGAAGTTCACATTGAGCTTCAGCAACCGATCCACATACCTTTGCATTTTCTGCATGTGGCTCGTGACGGACTCTCCGTCCTTCATCATGGTCGTTATCATGGAGCAGATGACTTCGTACCTCTCTTGTCGTGCACTTTGATGGTATCTTTCCATCAAATCTTGGTGCATTTCATAAGGGTAGAAGTCTTCATAAGACTTTTGGAGTTCAGCTGTCATGGTGGCTAACATGATGCAAGCCACCTTGGTTGCATCTCTTTCATGAGTATGAAAGTCAGCGATCTCCTGGGGAGTTGCAGTGGACTCGTCAATTTCCTTAAGCTCCTTGTCAAGGACATATTCTTTGTCCTCGTAGTGGGTAATCATCCTAATGTTTCTGATCCACTTATTGAAGTTGGATCCATCAAAGGTGACTTTCCCACACAGACTCATAAGAGTAAAGGAGCCATTAGGATTCGAGCCAGAAGCATTATTTGAAGACATCTGAAAAGAAGAACAAGTTTAGTTTAGATTTAAGAGAGTCCTTAATAAAACACCCAAATATAATATTAAGGCTAGGATCCAATCACAATATAATATAACTTAGAAGAGGTATGCCGTAATCTAAGCTATACCATATTTGAAAGGTAGGTGAATGATGATTCACCAATTTCCACCACGAAAACCGAAATAATAAATATTTAGTTTTTATTGGTTTTAGAAATTCCTAGATTCTTTGAGATCCAATGAACTTTTCAAAGGCATGTTTCAATCTCGGGAGTGCCCTCCAGGTTTTGTGACTGGGATGCCGAGGATCACAAAACGAGGTGTGAAGTAACCATGCAAATCACTTGGTACCCTTAAAGTTTATCACTCAATCGATGTGCCGGTAAACCACACACGCTCCACCGATACTATAATAAACCTTAAGTCACCCTTTACCTACCTTGTTAAGTCCAAGTTAGTGTGCCGGTTAACCACACACGCTCCACCAACGACTCAGACAAAGTGTAAAGTGTAATTTCATGGATTAGCACCTTATTCACATTTTTCCTAAAGTAACTAAGATTGGGAATTTAATAAATGTTTAGTTACTTTATATATTCATCATACTTTGAATGAGAATTTATAAGTCCTTGTCTTACCCGTTCGGCTAACGACCCTCCACCAGTCAAGCAAGCGGTGGGTGAGAATATTCACCCATTAAGTCACCATTTTATAGGCAACAACCTTATACCCACCTTATAGACCGGCTTCGTGAATGAGGCGTACTAGTGGTAAGACGACTTGTTCTTATACATATATATATATAATTATTAAATCATCATAATATAAGTATAAGGGTTGAATTTTAACTTTTAAAATTATAGGGGTTGGAACTAAAGTTTTAACTTAACTTTACTTGTTCCAAAACTTGAGGGCAAGTTTTGTAACTCTCAAAACTTTTCATTTCTTGTAACTTATGAGTTTAATAGAGTCATAAAATGAAGACTCTTCATTTTTATAACTCTTGTGTTTTCTTAATGGTTTTTTAACTCAAGTGACTCTTGGTTTTCCATAACTTAAGGATAAGTTATGGACTCCATTAAAACACATTATGATCAAGAATTAAACTACCAAATAGGTTACAAATAATTCCTATGATCATCTAAAACTTCATAAGAACAAGAACATGAATATGAACATAATCAAAAATTACATAAAACTTTGTAATTTTGATAACTAGTTGTTGTAAATGAATTAGCAAAACATTACACCACCAAAAACAAGTTTATATTTACTAAAACAGTTTAGGGTAATGTTTCTAATTCATTTTCCAGCAACTGAATCGAAATTCTGCACTCATTCGACCCTACTCGCCGAGTGCATGAACATGACTCGCCGAGTGGGTTGAAGATACACATGGACTCGACGAGTCCCCCCTATGGACTCGACGAGTCCGATCGCAGACAGCAAATTTTCGATCTTGTTTTCAACTTTTAAGCACAAATAAGAACAAACAAGCCTAGGCTCTGATACCACTGATGGGTTTTGAGCATTCTAACACTTCCTAAGTGTACATGCAACCCTAATAACCTTGGATCTATGTTTGTCTAATTTGTCATGCAAAGTTGAATTCCAAGGTTATATCCTATCTAGCATACATGGGGAACAATTTTAACATAAAGTATAGATAGAATAACTTACCTTGTTGTTGCTTGTGTTCCTTGAAACCTTGTGAGCCTAGCACCTCAAGTGGTGATGCCTCAAATGCTTCACACAACACCAAATGCTCTTGGAAGAACTTATGAGAGAATACACACTCTTCAAAATCGGCCAAGCCCTCTTATTACTTAGTGCAACCGATTTGGGAGGAGATCATATTCCTTATATAGTGTTGACACATCTAGGGTTAAACCCTAATGTGTCATGACTCTTCATTTCCATGACCCATGGGTTTGTAACTCCGATGGAGCATCCATGGAGCATCCTATGGGTGGAACCCAACTTGACGATCCATGGAGCCTTTTAGCCCACTATACAAGATATGGATGATTTACTTAATCAACCCATATATTTAATTAGTTATCTTTTGATCTCTTAATTAATTCTAAATTAATTCTTGATCAAACTAATCAAATAGTATTATTAATATATTAGAACTTATAATATATTAATAATCTCCAAGCGTTATTTCTCTCATTTAGTTTATCCAATTGCATGGTGCTATGCAACCCAAATGGACCATGCCGGGTCGGGTCAAGTACATACCAGAAATAGTTATGGACTTAGACACCTTATCCAACAAAACATGCGGAAGGATGGGGACAAAGTCCCTACCCTTGACATCTTCTACTTGTAGAGCATCACCACCCCAGATGTTTTTTGCAACCTTCCTTATTGCATTGCCAAATTTCTTGCTGAGGGGGCGGTCAAGGAGAAGATCAATTCAAAGATAAATGGAGGCATGTTTATTACCCGACTTGCCAAGTCATTTGGGATCTTGGATTTGCCACAAGCTCAGGCACTAACAGTTATCCACCCTCCACCATTCAACACTGCACTTTATAGGAGGGCACGGATAGTTGAAAAGTTTGGTGATTCAGTCACTATTCCAAATGAAGATGAGCTGGCGGTCCCCGAGGAACCGGGAAGGCGGGTCTGACAAAGGAGCGAACGGGTGCGGGAAGATCCACCGGTTATTCCGGTGGAGGATAATGATGGTTGGAACCAAGCGGAGTACCGACACTACTTGGATGATATTGGGCAAGGGGTGAACTACACTAATCAATCTTTCAAGTACCTCGTTCAACAAATGCACATTGCCCCGAGACCTGGACCCGGCTATACCTATATCATGAATTGGGATGAGAGGATGCGAAGAAGAGATGGAGAGGGAGGAAGTAGAGCAGGAGGAGCTGGAATGGATGATGAAGATTGAAGAATTTGTTTGTTTTTTTTGTTTTATGCTTATGATGTTTTGTTCTAAGACAATTGTTAAACACTTTGGATTTTGTTTATGGTGGTTGGATTATTAGTGTCACTGTTAGTTGTTTTTTTTCAGGGATTGAAGATAGGGAAGCATACTAACTAGTGAGGGTCAAGAAAGGAATGAGAGACTTTTAAGCAATTATGGAGTCTTGTCCTTAGGATTGAGTCCGTGAGAGTCGAGGGTCATATGGAGTGTTGCTGCTGAGGGAATTCGAGTGAGGGTCAATTTACATTTCCGATTTCAACACCAAAGTCGAGAGAAGCAGCGACTAGAACAATTCTTGAAAAACACTCACTACTCGCCGAGTGCACAAACTCTACTCGACGAGTACATACGATATTACACGATCTTGTTTTGCATCAAGGCCTACTCGCCGAGTAGCCTGCTACTTTTAGAATTTCAGAATTGCTTTGACCATTTTCACTGCAACATTCATACACTCTTTGTGAGGGATTACTACTAGAGACTTTCTAACGACCTTGTTCCGTGGTATTTTTCGAGCCGTCAACCACACGAGACGCATGACACCCGTACCATGGATGAGCTGTTCCCATGGTTAAAGTCAATTGAAGAAGGAGCTGAAGAGGAGAGTGTTAACCTATCGACTGCTACCCCAAGGGAGTTTGTTCCAATTCTTTCTATATTTGCATTTTTATTTTGCATAATATGCAATGAGGGCATTGCATAAAATAAGTGTGGGGTAGGGGGTTAGTCACATATTAGAAAATTTAGAATCTTAATTTACGCTAATTTTAAAAAATTGTTGCACACCAAAAAACACTTAGGATTTAATTTAGGAAATTTTGGTAAAAGAAAATTAGGATTCCATGTTAGAATCATGTTGATAATTGCATGAAAACCCAAATGTTTAGTTGAGCCTATATACGTTCTAGTGTATTTGTGGCTTCCTTATTTCAGTGAAATCATGAGACAAAAACACGACCTTGCTCAGCCTGAGGGATGCAATATGTTTAGCAGCCTAAACCTGAAATGTATCCAGGAAAATTTTTATCGTTAGCCAATAAAGGTTGAGATTGAGTGCCCCTGCTTAAGCATGTAGGGATTTGAGTGAAAAAAAAAGTGAGGAATACATGTAAAAAAAAGATAGAATTACTAGAAAAGTTGTAAGAATTTTGGAGAAAATAAAGTGAAGATCTGAAGATCAAAATTCCAAGAAATCCAAAAAGTTGAAGATACCAAAAATCAATCAATACAAAGTGGTGAATTCAAAGAGATCAAAGATCAAATTATCAAGGAAGTGAAGAATTCAAAGAGCTCCATAGTGGTATCGAAAAGTTATAATTCTAGAATATGTATGCTTGGGTTGCTCAATTAAAAATACCTTGAGGGTATAGAGGTTTTCTGAGGATGGATTCGGAGGGTTGCATAAAATGAGCATAGTTCGGGGTGAGTGGGCGAATGTTTATGAGGATTGTGAGTATTTGAAGTATGGGGGGTTCTTAGGAAATTTTAGACACAAATGCATGCGTTGCGGTCTTGGCATAATGGTTGGGTTAGATTGGAGTTATTATATGTGATTCTAATATGCTTAAAATTTAGTTTTGCTTGTGGGCAAGCAAAAGTCAAGTGTGGGGTATTTTGATATGTGCATAATTAGTTAATTATTTAGCATATATTCTTAATCATTTTTAATTAATTATGTGAATAATGTGGATAAAAGGTACTTAAAATGTTTTGAATTTTGTTTTCAGTCCAGAAGATATGCTTGGAAGTAAAAGGGAGCAAGGGGAAGCAATTGAAGACCAAAGAGTGAAAATAAGAGACAAAAGACCACCTACTCGGTGAGTAGACGACTCTACTCGGCGAGTACACGAGGATGTTCCAGAAGATAGCTACGATTCCTGATTCAAGACGGATAACTATGCACCTACTCAGCGAGTTGGTCCTGCTACTCACCGAGTACACCCTGTTTTGGGACGACATTCCTGGTGATTTTTGAAGGTCAAGCTGCGCCTAAGAGCCCTAGAAGACGCTGAGGAACCCTAAGCTTCAATCTTTTGAAGAATTCAAGCAATTAGGTTAATCCTACCACTTAGATTTAGGAATTGAATATGTTTGATTTAGTAAACCTTGTTTTTATGTTTGTTTCTACTGCAACTATGAACTAAATTCATTTTTGTTTATGTTTGGGGAATACCAAGGAACTCCTATGGTTTAATTATTAATTTTTGTTTGATTGTTCATTGGTGATTTATTAAATTAAGTTTGTTAAAGAACCTTATGCATTAATCACTACTATTTTCTGTTAATTGGAAGACAATTAGGTTGCATGAGCATCTCGTAGTTGTTAACCTCATATGTCTATGTGAACACTAAACCATATGCTTAGAAGCAATGATTATAAACTAAGATTAATAAGACAATAGGAAGATTAATGTGTGAGCTTGTTTGAGAAACCATCAAACAAGAGGTTAATTGAATTAATAACTTAATTGACCATTACAAATCTTATTTAATCCAAATCATTAATCTAGGGAATTAATTAGTTTAAACACTTGATCACCGCTTAAATTAGTTAATTATCTAAGGGTTAGGAGTAATGAACATGAACCTAACCATTATAATTGGTAACCAATAACAATTAATCTATCATAAATACAAATAACCATAGGAGTGAATTGGTTGAACCCAAATAGAAACATCTTTATCAAATTTGGTGAATAGTTGTTGCTTTAGTTATTTAGTTAATTTAGTGTGCCTAAGTTTCTAGTCTTGCAAAACTAGAAGAAACCCCTTTTACATTTATTAGTTGTTTTAGTTAAAATTAGTTATTAGTTTAATTTTCCGTTCGCTGAGTTCGACACCTTACTTACTAATGTATAACACTAAAAGACAGGTTCACTGCCTTTGTGTGTTAAATTTATTAATTAAAAGTAGGGATAAAACAAGTGCATTTTACACACATCAGTAGCATACTGGGCCTACTTTGGTGCAGGTGATTGAAGGGAGGTGATGGGCCGGGGCCCTACAGAAACGGACGGTATGCCCTTTTCTGTTGTAGTTTTTACATTGTATCTCCCGGCAAGCCCCATAGTGATGAAAGCCACATTGGTTGCACTTTGGGAGTGATCCCTCATATGGTCTGGCTGGCGTTTGGGCGGCAGACCCCGTGGCTAGTGTCGAGGCATGTGTCGTGACTGCTGTTGTAATGGTAGGGGCGGCCATAGGTTGTTGTGTTTTAGTGGATCCTTGAGATTGGTGGCGCTCTTTCATGTTCCAATACTTTCTCTTCTTGTTCGTAGGTTCGTGGCCTGAGGTATTTTCGTTGGTAGGTACCCATTGGTGTTCCTAATTGTTACCACAATTTGTATTGTTAGTACCGCTTGCTCCCCTACTGACGTTGTTAGCATTGAATTGCGCCATGACGGTTGTCACGACTGCCGTGACTGCAGCCTGAAAGGTAGCAGCGTCTATCTGCAGTGTTGGCGCCTTGCTAGTTGGTCTGTTGTCTCTAGGTGAAGACATAGCTCTGTTTCCTAACGAAAAAAAAATTCGTTAGTGGAAATGATTATCTTAAGTGCATCTTTACAATTTATATTTACGCATATAAATTTTGCACATTACTGTACTATTCTTAGTGTTTCTGCTAACGCTCCTGAGATGGAGTTATGGCAGTAGGTAGGAGTAGGTTTCATACGGGCGTTAAGCTTTACTCAATTTAGAATCATGTTTGTCCGAACACATCTGGCTGAGGAGTTTTGATGGGATCCGGTGCATTAGTGTTGGTATGAGTGCACCCATAGGTCTATGAAGAAGAAACTTCTCAACAAAATTTTTAAAGGTGAGACGATAATGAGTTCTTAGAATGGCTATATGTCGCAAGTTTTCTAACTAAGTTTATCTCATATCGATTTGTATCGTAATTTGGTTGTTGAGGGTGTTTTGAAAACAATATATAACGAGACTCTTTTTATGGTAAACTCATGTATTTTAGTAGTTCTGTATCCAAGTGAAGCCTTACACTTGACCCAAGCTAGGTCCTTGTCATGACCTATTGATGTATGTTTAGTTATATAATTAAGGCTAAATAGACATTCGAGTCTGATAGGTACATCCTAAGCCCATCTTGTTAATATGACTCTAGAAATCATGGTTTCAGTGAAAATTTTTGACCTCGATGCAGGTCTCCTCACATTTATGCAAGGAGAAGTTCTGGTTGTAATAGGATCTCTTGATGTGTATCATTTCTCAAATCGCAATGTTGTGGTGACACCTAGAATAGGGTAGAACCAACGTGCATTCATGATCTTTATTTACAAGGTCTCGTGGGTGGTATGGGTTCACTTACGACGGTCCATCCCTTGTGATGTCTGAGGCAAAGTTGATGCACCTAACAGCCCTGCCGATCGATGCTTGGCTGCGATCATGCTCTCTTTGAATACCGTGTGTCTACCATGTCACTCTCTTTCCTCTTCACGGGTGGCGATAAGGTCCTAAAAAGAGAGTTGGTCTCAGGAATGGTAATCAAATTCTGAGTGACGGGTACGTGAGACAGTAGGGCCTGTACTAGCGCGTAGTTTCCGAGCTCGGGTTGTAGTCTACCTGCTTTAATCCCTGACGTTCGTGATCTGCTAGGTCTTCGCAGGGAGGGCTCTATCAGTCGGTCCCCCGTGGTTGAGGTCATAGAACCCTCGTTGGTCTCCACATGGTGGTTGTTGTCATTGTTGTCAACATTCAACCCTCGATCACGATTGTCCAACGGGGTACAGGTTCGATATAGTCGAAACGGTTCGCGGAACCCTTACAATGCATGGAGGATTGATTACCTCCGGTTTTGCTTATGATTCTTCTCATAACCATTCACCATTCCTCAAGTTCGGATTATGAAAGTAAGGGTCGACCGGCAAGTAGGATTTTGCTATGTTGTATTTGCGAGAATAGGAGTGGAAGAGATAAGTACTATGCATCTAACTCTATCATCAATTACTTATAGGGGGTGATCCTTATTAGTTACTTCTATAATAACATAGTGCATACTAATTACATATAACAAGATATGATAGACCTTCGAATAAGTGATCTGTGACAACCCGAAATTTCCATTCGGTACAAACTATATCACTTCAATAGAAGTTGTAGCAGTCACAGTTAATTTTCAGACTCTTCGCGTAAGTTTGAGAAATTCAGGGTTTACACTTCAGGAAATATCAGGAGAGTGGGTGCACTAGGGTTAGGTGCAACACTGTTATTCCAACACTCTATTTTATTAGGGATCATTTCAGAAATAAAAATATTTTCTGCCAAAATATCTGAGGACTATAAATAGATTTCTAAACCAAAATCATTCATTATTCACATTTCCGACTAGAGAAAAGCCATTTTCTCTCTGACGGATCTTCGGGTTTTTATACCAAAACGTGAGTAACTCTTTATAGTAATGTTAGAAAGCTTTATACATGTCTATAACATGATTTAGAAGGCTAAAACATGAAATCTAGGAGATTACACCCCAAGGTGTTCTTGAGCGGTAAACTCCTGAAACGAAGCCAAAGACTTAGCCACTAAGTTAGAACAATTCTAGAAAGCATTTGGGACTTCAAAACACACCAAACACACATGTTTGGGAGTTTACGGCCATAAAATCAAGAGTTTACAACCATAAACTCCATGTGTGATGGTTTATATAGAGTAAACTCTCATATGGGGTCCTTTGGAAACCCTAAACACAAATACCCTGTCCCACAATGGCTTAGATGCAATCCTTAAGGCTTAAAACACTTATATAAAGTGTTTATTATGCCTAGGATGTCTTAAACATTATCAATTAGTCATTTGAGTCTAATTGAGTACATATATGTGTGATTATATGTTCATTAGGATCGTAGTGTGTGTGCAAGTCCTCGCTTGACACCTAGCAATCCGATACCGTTCAGTTCATTCCAATCACCAACTACAGGTGAGTTCATACCCCTAATCAATGTTTTAAATGATTTTAAATGCTTTAAAGGGGGGGGAATACAAGTAGAAACAAACATGTTATTAAATCATTATATGTATTTTATAACTGTGTTTGTCATTTAACAGATTTCACATACTACAAAATGTGATGCATGAAATGGTTTTAAATCTTAAAAACGCATTTTTGTCAATTGTTTTACCTTTGAAATGTATATCAAAAATGACATCAAGTCATTGTTAATTATTGTTTCAAATCCATAAGATGTCTTATAAAACCATTTTACATTATTAAACTAAACTATGCATGTACACTTATATTCTTATATATGTATGAATGTTATAGTTTAAAGTTTTCATTTAGTTTCTCACACCCTTGAGTAGTAAGAGTGTATAAACCTACCTGAACAACCAATTACCTTCCCGCAAACTATCATAGGGATAATTTGGAGATATCAAACATAATTCCTATTACAAGGAATCACACAAGAGTCAGTTCATTCATGAGTCTATACTAGTACATTACCTGATACATGAGTACCTTTACATTTGATTACATGATACATGAGTACGTTTACATATACTTACATGATACATGAACACCATACATGAATACTGTTACTTAGATACATTATCCTGTACTCACTTACGTGGATACTTGTACCAAGCTGTTAGCAACACTGGGTGATGAACATCTACGGATGTCTAAGGTTGTTTCTGATATTAGGAGTCAGTTACGGAACTAACCATTCCTCCATCTCCTGTTGCAACAGGGGATGAGATGAAACTCTTCGGATGATCATTAGGTTAACGTTGTTATGGGATTAACCCCCCCCCCCCTCCACCCTGCTGCCACTACAGAGGGTGAGTGGACAATCTTCGGATGTTCATTTGGTATACCTTTCGCGTCGGCGATGTTGTGATAGTCCTGGTCACCCAGGGATAACACTTACATCATTATAGTTTTCCTATTTACTTTATTTTGTGATACTTTCACATAAACGAGGAGTTAGACTAAGTACTCTAGTACTAGTCAATAGAAAGGAAAAGCTATCATATTACTTACAAAACATTCGAGTCTTGGTAAAAGACTACATTTCATACTTATAGAAAATAAGGGTTTTTCTAGGGTTTTCATACGTACATCAACATTTTCATTTAACGATTTACATGGCCTTTATAATAGATTTTCACAAACAAGGCAATGACACTTATATATTTATGAATTCACCAGCTTTAAAGCTGATACTCGCTTTCAAAATAACTTGTATTCTCAGGTCATCAGTAGACAGGTACGGAGGCCAGGTTTTGAGAAGACGGAGCAGACAAGTCTCGTCTTTTATTTTGATTGTATATTTTTGGTGTCTTACTACAATGAAAGAAACACACATGTATTAAAACTTTACTTATAATGCAATGGATGATGTTGTTGCTTGTTTATTATATTACACTGTTGTGATACTGCACATGACGTCCTCCACCCCTGAACGTTTCCGCCGTTCGTGGTTTTGGGGTGTGACAGATTGGTATCAGAGCACTGTTTATAGTGAATTAAGTATATCAACCTATAAAAGATATACTAACATTAAATGCATGGGATTAAAACACTCTGTCTAAGAGTTATACTTTTAAATAATAAAATATTTAACAAAGTATACGTGCCTGCATTCATACTAAAACCAGTGTCACAATGACAAGAACAAAAGTATTACGATTGTTGAACATCACAAGTGAGCCAGGGGATATATAGTCAGTCTTGGGAATAGCATAGCCTGATCAACTATGCTGGTCCGAGGAGTGATTAGCATATGTCCAAGAATGGTTGTGATGTGGCAACAAGTCTAAAAACTTACCAACACAACCATAAAGAAATACCATATGGGTATTTGATCTTACTATAATTATCTTAGTTAGTTCGTCTATTTAAACTATTTCTTATATCCCTTTTCTCGCGTAGATTAAGATGGATGGATTTCACCATGGCGATCCGTACTTCCCAAACCAAGGCAGTGCTGGTTGGCTAGAGGCAGAACCAGAAGATGATCACCCAATTCCTTTGGATGATCACCATGCTGAGGGCTTTTCCGATAGTTCGGACTCGGAGCTAGAAGTCAACAACCTACCCCCAGCTACTCAAAACCCAACCCTGAATCCTTGTCCTGTGTTTCAAGGACCCACACCCTTGTGGGCCATTAACTTGACTGAATGGAGCCATGAACAAGGTCAACCCATTCCCTACAATGGAGACCGAAGTTTCTACAACCTCACTGAAGGAGGTTCTGCTGATAGAGTCCTACCAATCATGGTGCGTATGATTTCTCGAAACACGATCATGGCTCAAACGACTATCAATCAAGTTTCAGAAGTTGACGCCAATTCTGGTGTTAACACTGTCCACATTCGCCAACTAGAGTCTGCTCATGAAAGGACTCTGGTCCGCAATGCAAATCTGCAGAGGGAACTTGCTGAAACCCGAGCAGAAGTTAGAGAACTTCGAGCTCAGCATGCAAGGTTTGATAGGCGTATAAGGGACATTGAACGTCTACTGTCGGGCTCAAGGACTCATGCTAGCAGTTCCCGTCGCCGATAGAATATCGTCATCTCATCTTTTGGATATAACCTAGTTTATGTACAACTTTGGGCTAATTTCCTATCTGTATAAATCTTAGACCTGTTAGGTATTGATCTAGTCTTATTTCTGTCAAAATTTTCCATCTTGGTTGATGTAAGGCCTACTTTTAGGCCATTTTTCCCGAACTTGTTACATCTGTAATTCCATTATTATTGACAGATATCTAATCATATGGAAATTATTATCCAAATTTGTCACTTTCAGTTAGTTATTCTATTCATTATGTTGTTGGACTATGGGGAGTTAGTCCATGGGACACATTCATAAATCATTTATTCTTATCCATGTCATCATCTTTTAAACGTATAGTTAAAGATGCCACCACGCAGAAGTACAAGGCGTAATCCAATCAACAAAACACCGATACCACCGCCTCCTCCACCACCACAACCGCAACCTCAACCTCCTCTACAACCTAACCCCTTTGATGCCAACATGTTTCAGGCGGCTTTCACAGCAGCAGTTGCAGCTGCTGTGTCAGCAATCAACACTCTTGTCCCTAGTGGATCGGGAACAGGTGCACCTCCCTCGAACCACGGCGAAAGCCAACTTGTGGCGATTAATGTTGTTACAGTGACTCCTATTGTCCATGTGAACCCCTTACCAGCAAAAACTTATGCTGGAACCCTTTCGAAGTGCACCAAGTGCAACTTCCACCACCACGGACCTTGCAAGGAGATGTTCTGCTCTAACTGCAACAGGAAGGGGCACACCGTCCGTTACTACAAGGCTCCAACAGCTCAAGCCGCCCAGGTTCCTAACACCGGTATGGGCCAAACTTGCTACGGATGTGGCGAAGTAGGCCATTACAAGAGGAACTGTCCTAAAGCAGGGACGACTGGAGGAGTGGGAAGAGTTATGGCCCTAGGTCACGAGGAAGCAGTAGCTGATCCTACGATAGTTACTGGTACGTTCCTCCTCACTCATTTGCTTGCATACTTTTCGATAGTGGAGCCAAGAAAAGTTTTGTAAGTCACAAATTTGCACACCTGCTTAAACAAAAACCATGTGCATTAGATAATTCATTCACGGTAGAAATGGCTAACAGGAAAACAGAGAGTACAAACTGCATATACGTAGGTTGTACCTTAGCTTTAGATGGCCATACTTTCAAGATAGATCTCATGCCAGTCACAATTAAATGTTTCGACGTTATCATCGGTATGGATTGGTTGAGTCTTCTTCGCGCCGACATCTTGTGCTTTGAAAAAGCAATTCGTCTTAACCTTCCTAACAATGAAACCTTAATTATCTACGGTGACAAACCTAGTACGGGCCTTCGTATCATTTCGTGCATTCAAGCCCAGAAGTGATTGCGAAAGGAATATCATGCATTCCTAGCACACGCCGTCGATACTAGTCAATAACTAAAGGACATCCAGAAAAATCCCAGAAGTACGCGACTTTCCCGACATATTCCCAGAAGAACTTCCTGGTTTACCACCGCAACGCCAAGTCGAGTTCAGAATCGACTTAGTGCCAGGAGCTACCCCAGTAGCCAAATCTCCTTATCGTTTGGCACCGGCCGAGATGCAGGAACTTTCCAGTCAACTTAACGAACTTCTCAAGAAGGGATTCATTCGACCAAGCTTGTCACCATGGGGAGCACTGGTCTTGTTCGTCAAGAAGAAAGATGGATCGTTTCGCATGTGCATCGACTATAGAGAACTCAACAAACTTACCATTAAAAATTGTTATCCCTTACCCCACATTGACGATTTGTTTGATCAACTTCAAGGAGCCAACTACTTCTCAAAGATTGATCTGCGATACGGATATCACCAACTACGAGTGTTAGAGGAGGATGTTCCCAAAACAGCCTTCCAAACTCGTTATGGGCACTACGAGTTTGTAGTGATTCCATTCGGATTAACTAACGCGCCTGCAGTATTCATGGTTCTGATGAATAGGGTGTGTCATCCTTACTTGGATCAGTTCGTCATATTCTTCATTGATGACATACTCATCTACTCTCGAAGTAAGGAGGAACATAGTCAACATCTCTGTAAAATCTTAGAAACATTGCGAGCGGAGAAGCTCTACGCGAAGTTCTCGAAGTGCGAATTTTGGATTTGACGAGTCAAATTTTTGGGCCATGTGGTTAGCGAAGAAGGTATAAACGTGAACCTCTCCAAGATCAAAGCCATTGAGAACTGGTCAGCACCAAAGACACCTACCGAAATTCGTCAATTTCTAGGTCTCGCTGGCTACTATCGCAGGTTCATTCAGAACTTCTCCAGCATAGCGAAACCTCTTACAACCCTGACCCAGAAAAGGCGTGGCCTTTGACTGGGAAGAGAAACAGGAAAGAGCGTTCCAAACGCTCAAACGAGCCTTGTGCACCGCCCCGATACTATCCCTCCCTGAAGGGATAGAAGACTTCATTGTCTATTGCGATGCATCCAACCAAGGACTTGGATGTGTTCTGATGCAGCGAGGTAAAGTCATCACCTATGCCTCGAGACAGCTAAAGACACAGGAGGTGAACTACACAACCCACGATCTTGAACTAGGAGCAGTTGTGTTTGCTCTGAAGATCTGGCGACATTACCTATATGGTATAAAAAGCATGATCTTTACGGACCATAAGAGTCTACAACACATTTTCGACCAGAAAGAGCTCAACATGAGACAACGACGGTGGGTCGAGCTACTCAGCGATTACGAATGTGAAATTCATTATCATCCGGGTAAAGCCAATGTGGTAGCCAACGCCCTAAGTTGGAAAGAATATACTGGTCGTAGAGTCAAATCTTTGACTCTAACTATCCATTCACACTTGTCCACGCAAATTAAGGAGGCTCAGCTCGACGCTTTGAAACCTGAAAACGTGGCTGGTGAATCCCTTAGAGGGATGGATAAGAACTTGGAAGTCAAGGGTGGCGGAGCCTTATACTTCATGGATCGGATCTGGACACCGAAACACGGTGGCTTCAGAGACTTGGTCATGACCGAAGCTCACAACACTCGTTATTCCATCCACCCGGGTTCAGATAAGATGTATCTGGATCTTAAAAAGCTATACTGGTGGCCTAACATGAAAGCAAATATTGCTACCTTTGTGAGTAAATGCCTTACTTGCGCAAAAGTCAAGGTCGAATACCAGAAACCCTCCGGTCTTCTACAACAACCGGAAATATCAGAATGGAAGTGGGAGCGGATCACTATGGACTTCATAACCAAGTTGCCCAAGACGATGGGTGGACTTGATTCCATATGGGTCATCGTCGATAGACTGACCAAGTCTGCACACTTCCTACCGATCAAAGAAACAGACAAGATGGAGAAACTTACCCGAACTTACATTAGGGAGATTGTAAGGCTGCACGGTGTTCCTTTGTCTATCATCTCAGACTGAGATAGTAGATTCACTTCGAGGTTCTAACAATCATTACAAAGTTCCCTAGGAACTAGGTTGGACATGAGTACAGCCTACCATCCACAGACCGACGGGCAAAGTGAGAGAACTATCCAAACCTTAGAAGATATGTTGCGTGCATGTGTGATTGACTTTGGAAAAGCTTGGGATACTCATTTACCCCTAGTTGAATTTTCCTACAACAACAGTTATCACACAAGCATAAAGGTAGCTCCATTCGAGGCCCTGTATGGCCGAAAGTGCAGGTCCCCTCTGGGCTGGGCTGAAGTGGGTGATACACAGTTAGCTAAGGGACGAGTTCCCGAAAGCACTCTCACGGGTCCTGAAATCATTCGGGAAACGACAGAGAAGATCGTTCAAATTTGTGAATGATTGAAAGCCTCTAGAGACCGACATAAAAGCTACACTGACAAGCGTAGGAAACCTTTGGAGTTCCAGGTGGGCGACCGATTCCTACTGAAGGTCTCACCCTGGAAGGGCATGATACCCTTTGGAAAGCGTGGGAAGCTCAATCCAAGATACATAGGGCCTTTTGAGATTCTTGTGAGAATCGGCCCTGTAGCTTACAAACTCAATCTACCGCAAGAACTCAGTAACGTACATCCTACCTTCCACGTCTCGAACTTGAAAAAGTGTCTATCCGATGAGACACTTGTTATTCCACTTGACGAGATCGAGATCAACGAGAGCCTCAACTTAGTGGAGGAACCAGTAGAGATCATGGACCGAGAGGTCAAGCAAACAAAACAGAGCCGTATCCCGATAGTGAAGGTGCGCTCGAACGCAAAGCGTGGACCGGAATTCACTTGGGAATGTGAGGATCAGATGAAACTGAAATACTCTCACCTTTTCGCTTAGTCATTTGTAATTTCTTATTTGCTTAAATTCTAATTTCGGGATGAAATTCCTTCTAACGGGGGGATGATGTGACAACCCGAAATTTCCATTCGGTACAAACTATATCACTTCAATAGAAGTTGTAGCAGTCACAGTTAATTTTCAGACTCTTCGTGTAAGTTTGAGAAATTCAGGGTTTACACTTCAGGAAATATCAGGAGAGTGGGTGCACGAGGGTTAGGTGCAACACTTTTATTCCAACACTCTATTTTATTAGGGATCATTTCAGGAATAAAAATATTTTCTGCCAAAATATCTCAGGACTATAAATAGATTTCTAAACCAAAATCATTCATTATTCACATTTTCGACTAGAGAAAAGTCATTTTCTCTCTGACGGATCTTCAGGTTTTTATACCAAAACATGAGTAACTCTTTATAGTAATGTTAGAAAGCTTTATACATGTCTATAACATGATTTAGAAGGCTAAAACATGAAATCTAGGAGTTTACACCCCAAGGTGTTCTTGAGCGGTAAACTCCCGAAACGAAGCCAAAACCGACACTTGTGTTAGAATAAGGCCTTAGATGCTTATGTATACATGTTAGGGACAAGAAAACAACCACAAATCTCCCAAGTTTGGGGAGTTCACGGCCCAAGAATTTCTTACGCCGTAAACTCCCTTTTCAAGCTCAAAATGGTGATTTAAGGACTATAAGACTTAAAGGCTTTTATCTAGGCTATTTTCCCATGAAGTGTAAGGCCTTAAACACATCAAAAGACACAAACAAATGTGAGTTTATGGCCCAAGTGTATCTTAGGCCGTAAACTCCATAAGAATGGACAAAAGGGTGTTTTCAAGACACCTAAAGCCCTAGACCCCTTCATGGAATTGTTTCCCACAAAAATGAAGAACCAAAGTACATAAAAATCACTCATCAAAGTGAGTTTACGGCCAAGAGAATGCTCTTGGGCCGTAAACTCAAAAGAATTGCACCAAAGTGTGCCTAGGGTTTTCATTATCTTTAAACAATTGTCTAGAACATATCCTTCAAATGCAAGAGACTTGAAAACAACAAAAACCCACTATACTTAGAGTTTACAACCGTAAACTCTAAAGGGAATGGCCTTAAGGTCGTAAACTCCTAATTGGAGCATTTCTAGACCTTAAACCCTTCCAAGGACTTAGCCACTAAGTTAGAACAATTCTAGAAAGCATTTGGGACTTCAAAACACACCAAACACACATGTTTGGGAGTTTACGGCCATAAAATCAAGAGTTTACAACCGTAAACTCCATGTGTGATGGTTTATATAGACTAAACTCTCATATGGGGTCCTTTGGAAACCCTAAACACAAATACCCTGTCCCACAATGACTTAGATGCAATCCTTAAGGCTTAAAACACTTATATAAAGTGTTTATTATGCCTAGGATGTCTTAAACATTATCAATTAGTCATTTGAGTCTAATTGAGTACATATATGTGTGATTATATGTTCATTAGGATCGTAGTGTGTGCGCAAGTCCTCGCTTGACACCTAGCAATCCGATACCGTTCAGTTCATTCCAATCACCAACTACAGGTGAGTTCATACCCCTAATCAATGTTTTAAATGATTTTAAATGCTTTAAAGGGGGGGAATACAAGTAGAAACAAACATGTTATTAAATCATTATATGTATTTTATAACTGTGTTTGTCATTTAACAGATTTCACATACTACAAAATGTGATGCATGAAATGGTTTTAAATCTTAAAAACGCATTGTTATCAATTGTTTTACCTTTTAAATGTATATCAAAAATGACATCAAGTCATTGTTAATTATTGTTTCAAATCCATAAGATGTCTTATAAAACCATTTTACATTATTAAACTAAACTATGCATGTACACTTATATTCTTATATATGTATGAATGTTATAGTTTACAGTTTTCATTTACTTTCTCACACCCTTGAGTAGTAAGAGTGTATAAACCTACCTGAACAACCAATTACCTTCCAGCAAACTATCATAGGGATAATTTGGAGATATCAAACATAATTCCTATTACAAGGAATCACACAAGAGTCAGTTCATTCATGAGTCTATACTAGTACATTACCTGATACATGAGTACCTTTACATTTGATTACATGATACATGAGTACGTTTACATATACTTACATGATACATGAATACCATACATGAATACTGTTACTTAGATACTGTTAGATAAGGTGTCTAAGTCCATAACTATTTCTGGTATGTACTTGACCCGACCCGGCATGATCCATTTGGGTTGCATGGCACCATGCAATTGGATAGACTAAATGAGAAAAATAACACTTGGAGATTATTAATATATTATAAGTTCTAATATATTAATAATATTATTTGATTAGTTTGATCAGGAATTAATTTAGAATTAGTTATGTGATCAAAAGATAACTAATTAAATATATGGGTTGATTATGTAAATCATCCATATCTTGTATAGTGGGCTAAGAGGCTCCATGGATTATCAAGTTGGGTTCCACCCATAGGATGCTCCATGGATTCTCCATGGGAGTTACAAACCCATGGGTCATGGAAATGAAGAGTCATGATACATTAGGGTTTAACCCTAGATGTGTCAACACTATATAAGAAACATGTTCTCCACCTAAAATCGGCTACACGAAGAAACAAGAGGGCTTGGCCGATTTTTGAGAAGTGTGTGTTCTCTCATAAGTTCTTCCAAGAGCATTTGGTGTTGTGTGAAGCATTTGAGGCATCACACTTGGGGTGCTAGGCTCACAAGGTTTCAAGGAACACAAACAGCAACAAGGTAAGTTATTCTATCTATACTATTCTAGTTAAAATTGTTCCCCATGTATGCTAGATAGGAATATAACCTTGGAATTCAACTTTGCATGATAATTAGACAAACATAGATCCAAGGTTATTAGGGTTGCATGTACACTTAGGAAGTGTTAGAATGCTCAAAACCTATCAGTGGTATCAGAGCCTAGGCTTGTTTGCTTTTTATTTGTGCTTAAAAGTTGGAAAAAAAATTCAAAAATCATGCTGTCTACGAATGGACTCGTCGAGTCCATAAGAGGGACTCGTCGAGTTCACGTGTATCTTCAACCAACTCAGCGAGTAAGTTCATGCACTCGGCGAGTAGGGTCGACTGGTTGCAGAATTTCGACTTTAGTTGCTGGAAATGAATTAGAAACATTACCCTAAACTTTTTGGTACTTGAAAAACTTGTTTTGGGTGGTGTAATGTCTTTGCTAATTGATTTACAACAACTAGTTATCAAAATTACAAAGTTTTAAGTGTAATTTAGATTTATGAATGTGTTCATATTCATGTTCTTGTTCTTATGATGTTTTAGATGATCATAGGAATTATTTGTAACCTATATGGTAGATTAATTCTTGATCATAATTTTTTTTAATGGAGTCCATAACTTGTCCTCAAGTTATGGAAAACCAAGAGTCACACTTGAATTAAAACCATTAAAAGAACACAAGAGTTAGAAAAAATGAAGAGTCTTCATTTTATTACTCTATTAAACTCATAAGTTACAAGAAATGAAAAGTTTGAAAGTTACAAAACTTGCCCTCAAGTTTTGGAACAAATAAAGTTAAGTTAAAACTTTAGTTCCAACCCCTAGAATTTTAAAAGTTAAAATTCAACCCTTATACTTATATTATGATGATTTAATAATTATATATATATATATATATATATATATATATATATATATATATATATATATATATATATATATATATATATATATGTATAAGAACAAAGTCGTCTTACCGCTAGTACGCCTCATTCACGAAGCCGGTCTATAAGGTGGGTATAAGGTTGTTGCCTATAAAATGGTGACTTAATGGGTGTCTACTCTCACCCACCGCTTGCTTGACTGGTGGAGGGTCGTTAGCCGAACGGGTAAGACAAGGACTTATAAATTCTCATTCAAAGTTTGATGAATATAATAAAGTAACTAAATGTTTTATTAAATTCCCAATCTTAGTTACTTTAGGAAAAATGTGAATAAGGTGCTAATCCATGAAATTACACTTTACACTTTGTCTAAGTCGTTGGTGGAGCGTGTGTGGTTAACCGGCACACTAACTTGGACTTAACAAGGTAGGTAAAGGGTGACTTAAGGTTTATTATAGTATCGGTGGAGCGTGTGTGGTTTACCGGCACATCGATTGAGTGATAAACTTTAAGGGTACCAAGTGATTTGCATGGTTACTTCACACCTCGTCTTGTGATCCTTGGTATCCCAGTCACAAAACTTGGAGGGCACTCTCGAGATTGAAACATGCCTTTGAAAAGTTCATTGAATCTCAAAGAATCTAGGAATTTCTAAAAAAACCAATAAAACCTAATGTCTAATATTTCGGTTTTCGTGGTGGAAATTGGTGAATCGTCATTCACCTACCTTTCAAATATGGTATAGCTTAGATTACGGCATACCTCTTCTAAGTTATATTATATTGTGATTGGATCCTAGCCTTAATATTACATTTGGGTGTTTTATTAAGGACTCTCTTAAATCTATACTAAACTTGTTCTCCTCTTTCAGATGTCTTCAAATAATGCTTCTGGCTCGAATCCTAATGGCTCCTTTACTCTTATGAGTCTGTGTGGGAAAGTCACCTTTGATGGATCCAACTTCAATGAATGGATCAGAAACATCAGGTTGATTACCCGCTACGAGGACAAAGAATATGTCCTTGACAAGGAGCTTAAGGAGATTGATGAGACCACTGCAACTCCTCAGGAGATCGCTGACTTTCAGGCACATGAAAGGGATGCTATGAAAGTAGCATGCATCATGATGGCCACAATGACAGCAGAACTCCAAAAGTCCTATGAGGATTTCTACCCTTATGAAATGCACCAAGATTTGATGGAAAGATACCATCAAAGTGCACGACAAGAGAGGTACGAAATCATCTGCTCCATGATAACAACCATGATGAAGGATGGGGATTCCATCACGAGCCACATGCAGAAAATGCAAAGATATGTGGATCGATTGCTGAAGCTTAATGTGAACCTCCCTGAGGAGCTTGCAATAGATATAATTTTGCGCTCCTTACCATCGTGCTATGATCAATTCCGCATGACATATCACATGAACAAGGAAGAGGTCACCCTCAGCAAACTTCAGGGACTTCTCAAGACCGTAGAAACAGGTCTTAAGGGGAAGTCGGTTGCTATCACTCCTACTCCAAACTCAACTCCGGTTTTGGCAATCAGGAAAAGTCGAGGGAGGAAGAGAAAGAGATCTTCGAAGGGTACCAAGGCTCGGACCCTTGATGGCTCTTCTTCAAGTGGAACCAAGAAAGGTTTCATTACTCCTTCTTCTAACCCAAAAGAGGTTGAATGCTTCTATTGCCATGAAAAAGTTCATTGGAAGCGGAACTGCCCAAAGTACTAGCAGGATGTGAAGGATGGGAAAGTCAAACCCAACCATGCAGGTATTTACACTATCATTTCTAATAACTCACCCCATTCTAAATCTTGGGTCCTTGATACCGGTTGTGGTATTCATATTTGTTGTGACTTGCAGGGACTAAGAAGAAGTGAGAATGTGGAGCAAGGAAGAATAAACTTAATCATGGGGAACAGGAAAGCTTCACCTGTCACCAAGATAGGAGTTTATACTTTATCGCTAAGTAGTGGGTTTAGTTTAGATTTGAATAAGTGTTGTTACTCGCCAGGAATGGCAAGAAATATTATTTCCTTTCATGCTTTGTACAAACAAGGGTTTACCTTTTCGTTTAATAATGAAGTTGGTTCTATTGATGCTTTCTTTAATAATGTTCTTTATTTTAAAGCATTATCTTGTGATGGTGTGTATGAAGCTATGTCTGTTGTAGATAACTTAGGAAATAATGTTTTGTGTATTGATTCTACTAATAATAATAACTTGGATAAAGCATCATTATGGCATTGTCGTCTTGGACATATAAGCAAGAAATGCATAGGCCAACTCCAAAAGGATGGAGTCTTGGAGTCATTTGACCTAAAGTCAGATTATAGTTGCGAATAATGCTTACTTGGAAAAATGACAAAGTCACCCTTCACAGGCTCGTGTGAAAGGGGTGAAGGTTTGTTGGACCTTATACACGGATGTGTGTGGGCCATTCAAACATGCCACAAGGGATGCTAATCGTTATTATTTGACTTTTAGTGATGATTACAGTAGATATGGATATGTCTACTTAATCAAGCATAAGTCAGAGACTTTCGAGAAGTTTAAGGAATTTAAACAGGAAGTCGAGAATCAATTGGGCAGGAACATTAAGATGCTTCGATCCGATCGGGGTGGTGAGTATCTTTGTTCAGAGTTCCTCGACTATCTAAGGGAATGTGGGATTGTCTTACAATTGACACCTCCCAGGACACCACAGTTGAATGGTGTGCCTGAGAGGCATAATTGAACCTTGTTGGACATGGTTCGTTCCATGATGAGTCGAGCTTCGCTACCAATCTCATTCCGGGGGTATGCCTTAGAGACTGCCGCCCATATCCTTAATCTAGTCCCTACAAAGAAAGTTGCCAAAACTCCTCACGAGATGTGGACTGGTAAAGTACCTAAACTAGACCACATCAAGATTTGGGGTTGCGAGGATTTCGTGAGACGCGAGACTCATGATAAGCTCGAACCCCGAAGCGAGAGGTGTATTTTCATCGGCTACCCACAACAATCCTTTGGTTACCTCTTCTACAGACCTAGTGACAATGTGGTCTTTATAGGAAGAAGAGGAGTCTTTCGAGAAAGAGAGTTTATAAGCCAAGGAGACAGTGGGAGGCAAATTGATCTTGAAGAAATTCAAGAGTCAAGTGGTGATGGAACTTCAAAATCTAGCCCTCAACTTGAGGAGGAAACTCCTGTTGAGCCAATTGACGAATCTGTACCTCTGAGGCGTTCCACGAGAGTTAGGAGTGCACCTGAGCATTACTATGGATTCCATATTACTGCAGAAGGTGAGACACTTATTAGTGATGGGACACTAGTAAGTCGAGATGACCCTAACAGCTACGAGGAAGCCATGGCAGGCCCCGAGTCTGCTAAATGGAAAGAGGCTATGGATAGCGAGATACAATCCATGTATGACAATCAAGTTTGGAACTTGGTTGAGAATGTACTAGGTCGAAAGACTGTAGGGTGCAAATGGGTCTTCAAGAAGAAGACCGACATGGATGTTAAAGTACACACTTATAAGGCTAGACTGGTTGCAAAGGGCTTCTCTCAAATTCCTAGAGTGGATTATTATGAGACCTTTTCTCCGGTAGCCAAGATTAAGTCTATTCGGGTTCTGTTAGCCATAGCCGCATTTCATGACTATGAAATTTGGCAAATGGATGTCAAAACCACTTTCCTTAATGGAAAGTTGGCTGAAGATGTTTACATGAGTCGGCCAGAGGGTTTTGTCAGCAACGAGTATAGTTAGCTTTTTGGTATTGTATGTGGATGACATACTACTCATAGGAAACGACATTCCAACCCTGCAGGAAGTAAAGTCCTGGCTTGGAAAGTGTTTCGCTATGAAGGACCTTATGAAGCTGCCTATATTTTAGGGATAAGGATCTTGAGAGATCGGAGTAAAAGACTAATTGGACTTAGTCAAAGTACCTACTTGGATAAGGTGCTGAAGAGATTCAGCATGCAAGACTCCAAGAAAGGAGAGTTGCCCATCCAGAGTAACGCCAAACTGAGTAAGACACAAAGCCCTAGCACTGAGGCTGAGATAGCACAAATGAGTCGAGTACCTTATGCTTCGACTATAGGATCGATCATGTATGCTATGATGTGTACTCGACCTGATGTAGCTTTTGCCCTGAGCATGGTTAGCAGGTTTCAGGGGAACCCTGGCAAGGCACACTGGACTGCGGTAAAGAATATTCTCAAGTACCTACGAAGGACTAAGGACTGAGTCCTTACCCTCGGTGGGAGTGATGACTTGAGAGTTGTAGGGTATAGTGATGCTAGCTTCCAGACTGATAGGGATAACTTCCGCTCTCAGTCGGGCTGGGTCTTTACCCTAAATGGAGGAGCAATTTCTTGGAAGAGTTCCAAGCAAGAGACAGTGGCAGATTCTACTTGTGAATCAGAGTATATTGCAGCTAGCGAGGCGGAAAAGGAGGCGTTATGGCTGAGGAACTTCATTGGAGACCTTGGAGTTGTACCAGCTATTAAAGAGCCAATGGAAATTTTCTGTGATAGTGAAAGTGCTGTTGCCTTAGCCAAGGAACCAAGGGATCACAGGAGATCCAGACACATCGACAGAAAATACCATTTCATCAGACATCGGATCGAAGAAGGACTCCTCGTGGCAAAGAGGGTATCATTAGATGAGAATCCAGCAGATCCCCTCACGAAGGGACTGACTCGGGTTAAGCATCTCCAGCATGCTCGGAGCATAGGGCTGAAGGATGATATTAGATTTAGTAGTTAGATAACCTCGAAATTTGTAAAGTGTAATTGACATCTGATGATGACTAAAAGTGTTTTATTTATGAGTAAAGTGTTGCTATCTCTTGTCGATCGTTTACTATATTTCTTTTGCATGTTTTGACTTCCAGAATAATTTTTGTTTGGTATAACATATTATTCAAACCTCCACAGTCGGTCATATGTCGGAAGTAGATATGAATCAAGACTGTCATGTTTGGTTGTAGAGGTCTTGGACAAGGCTACAGCAATCATGAGTGCTCAAAAGTTCTGAGCATTGGAATCAACCCACGCTCACTGGAATCACTTCATGGAATTCTATCTCGAGTGATCGTGAGACGGTAATATCCTATAAGTCTTCAAACCTAGAGATATGATTTGTTACTTACAAGTTGGTTATGCATTGATTGTACGAAAAACGCATTGGTAACTCGATGTTATAAATCGTGCTCTTTTTTGTAATTCAATGAGTGGTAGAACAAACATATGAGTCGAAGTTTATCTGTTCCTTCTTGGATTAGAAGCTGATATCTGGGCCCCTCGATGATTTTGTTTTGACCTATGTACCGGGCCCGGTCAGAACTAAGTTGATGTGTTCAATTAAGTTCTTTGTCGAACAAATCGGAAATCGGGAAACAAACTGTTGGACAATAAGTAAGACATTGTTCCGTGTATTTGTCCGACTGATATCTAGAACAGAGGATTATATGATCACTTATCTTAAATGGCGTACCATCATCTTCTCAGTTCCGAGAAACCATGTAAAGAGCTACGATTGCCGATCGGTTCCTGAAGTCATACTTGCAGTAATAGTTATTAGACTTATCCAAGTGGGAGACTGTTGGATAAGGTGTCTAAGTCCATAACTATTTCTGGTATGTACTTGACCCGACCCGGCATGATCCATTTGTGGGTTGCATGGCACCATGCAATTGGATAGACTAAATGAGAAAAATAACATTTGGAGATTATTAATATATTATAAGTTCTAATATATTAATACTATTATTTGATTAGTTTGATCAGGAATTAATTTAGAATTAGTTATGTGATCAAAAGATAACTAATTAAATATATGGGTTGATTATGTAAATCATCCATATCTTGTATAGTGGGCTAAGAGGCTCCATGGATTATCAAGTTGGGTTCCACCCATAGGATGCTCCATGGATGCTTCATGGGAGTTACAAACCCATGGGTCATGGAAATGAAGAGTCATGACACATTAGGGTTTAACCCTAGATGTGTCAACACTATATAAGAAACATGTTCTCCACCTAAAATCGGCTACACGAAGAAACAAGAGGGCTTGGCCGATTTTTGAGAAGTGTGTGTTCTCTCATAAGTTCTTCCAAGAGCATTTGGTGTTGTGTGAAGCATTTGAGGCATCACACTTGGGGTGCTAGGCTCACAAGGTTTCAACGAACACAAACAACAACAATGTAAGTTATTCTATATATACTATTCTAGTTAAAATTGTTCCCCATGTATGCTAGATAGGAATATAAACTTGGAATTCAACTTTGCATGATAATTAGACAAACATAGATCCAAGGTTATTAGGGTTGCATGTACACTTAGGAAGTGTTAGAATGCTCAAAACCCATCAGATACATTATCCTGTACTCACTTACGTGGATACTTGTACCTAGAGTTATTAGGAAGATTTATTTGTACCTTCTGTGTAAATTTTCCTGCCTATCCCAGTTCAATGGGATGTCTATACGGGACTAACCATTCCGGAACCAAGCTGTTAGCAACACTGGGTGATGAACATCTACGGATGTCTAAGGTTGTTTCTGATATTAGGAGTCAGTTACGGAACTAACCATTCCTCCATCTCCTGTTGCAACAGGGGATGAGGTGAAACTCTTCGGATGATCATTAGGTTAACGTTGTTATGGGATTAACCCCCCCCCCCCCCTCCACCCTGCTGCCGCTACAGAGGGTGAGTGGACAATCTTCGGATGTTCATCGGGTATACCTTTCGCTTCGGCGATGTTGTGATAGTCCTGGTCACCCAGGGATAACACTTACATAATTATAGTTTTCCTATTTACTTTATTTTGTGATACTTTCACATAAACGAGGAGTTAGACTAAGTACTCTAGTACTAGTCAATAGAAAGGAAAAGCTATCATATTACTTACAAAACATTCGGGTCTTGGTAGAAGACTACATTTCATACTTATAGAAAATAAGGGTTTTTCTAGGGTTTTCATACGTACATCAACATTTTCATTTAACGATTTACATGGCCTTTATAACAGATTCTCACAAACAAGGCAATGACACTTATATACTTATGAATTCACCAGCTTTAAAGCTGATACTCACTTTCAAAATAACTTGTATTCTCAGGTCATCAATAGACAGGTACGGAGGCCAGGTTTTGAGAAGAGGGAGCGGACAAGTCTCGTCTTTTATTTTGATTGTATATTTTTGGTGTCTTACTACAATGAAAGAAACACACATGTATTAAAACTTTACTTATAATGCAATGGATGATGTTGTTGCTTGTTTATTATATTACACTGTTGTGATACTGCACATGACGTCCTCCACCCCTGAACGTTTCCGTCGGTCGTGGTTTTGGGGTGTGACATGATCCCACCCAAGGTCCACATCCAAACAAGGAAAAGGAAGCAATGTAATGACCACAAATTCTAAGTCTATAATTTCTAAGTTATATATATAACTTTAAAGTATCCACTTAGGCACTACAGACCTATTATTAAGGATCTATTTAGTTTTCATATAAGCTATGATTTTACAAAATACTCCCATAGTATTTTAAACTCATGTTTTGTTTTAATGTTCTCATTGTGGTAGTGTTGGTAACTTTTTAGACTTGTTGCCATATCACAACTATTATTTGGCATGTGCTAATCACTCCTCGGACCAGCATAGTTGATCAGGCTATGCCACTCCCAAGACTGACCATACATCCCCGGGCTTACCTGTGATATTCAACAATCATTACTTTTGTTTTGTTATAGGATGATGCTGACCTTAGTACGTATGCATGCATGTATACTTTTAATAAGAAACTATTTATTCCTAAAAGTATAGTTGTTTTGAAAGCTTTAAATCAGAGAACATAGTCCCAATGCATTTATAGTTTGTATATCTTATGTGGTTTGATATACTGAGTTCACTATAAACAATGCTCTGATACCAATCTGTCACACCCCCAAACCAAGGATGGCGGAAACGTCCGGGGGTGGAGGACATCATGTAGAGTATCACAACAACGAGTATAATAGTGCTCAAAGTAAATACAACCATCACAATATAATTGAAAAGGTTACATTGAAGTATATGTTTACATGATTCACATCAATTACATTATGATACAAAATGAACTGTTTGACGAATTATCGTCCCATCCTCAAAACGTTGTTTATTTCCTGTTTCACTGAATTCCTAAGAATACAAGTAGTTTTGAAAAAGTGTCAACACAAAGGTTGGTGAGTTCATAAGAGATTTTGTTAAAGAAGTAACAAGTATTGGCCATACTTAAATCCCAGGACCGAGAAATAACAAGTATTGGCCATACTTAAAGATATAAATGTGGTTTCAAATGATGTGTAATCGTAATTACCAAAACCGAAAGTGTACAATACAATTATGATGGAGTTTGTGTAAGATATCTATAATTTGAGTAGAAGAAGTGAAACAATCATAAGGAGAATGGATTATGCTTACCAAATGTAGAGGAAAAACCCAAGATCAGCCCTTGAATCTTGAATTCTAGAGAGAGGAAGTGAGAGAGAAAAGAGTTTGATCTTTTTGGTGAAAGGAGGGAAAATAAGGAAAGTGATGAGAGAGGATGAATGTCCAGCTCTCAAAAATGTGGGAAAGAGTGATAATTGAGTGGAAAGGACATTGATGGGACCTAGGTAAGATGGGGAGGTGTGGCTGGTCATAGAGTGGGTGTGGGAGTGGTTGCTTGTGTCATAAGGTAAAGCAAAGTCAACACTCCACCTCTTTGTACTTTACCCACTTGCTTATATTATTTAGATAGGGATTTTCATGAAAATATGATTAAATTATGAATATTTAGGGTTTATTATGTTAAAATATAATTTCTGGAGAAAATCCCGCATTAAAATCACGAAAAACGGGCTTAAAATGTTAAAAATATAAAAAATGGGTGAAAAACGTCAAAAATCCGAAGTCTGGCCGGAGGTTCGGTCTTCTGATGCTAGAACCGAGAGGAGAGAGGGGTAGAACCGAGAGGGGCAAGGAACCGAGAGGAGGGGGCAGAGACCGAGAGGCGAGGCCGAGAGGGAGGAGCAAAGACCGAGAGGCTTCTCTCCTTACTTTCGGCCCGTGAGGCTTCTCTCCTTACTTTCGGTCCGAGAGGCTTCTCTCCTAACATTCGGTTCCTAAGAAGGGTTTCGGTTCCTAAAGACTATTTTACTCGTTTTCACTCCGTTTTGAGCTGTTTTTGACCCGGTTAAGGGTCGGAATGAGCCGAATGATTCCAAAAAGTTATGGAAACTTTTGAGAGAGATTTGGGAGAGATTTCACATACTTGGAGAGATTTGGGAGAGATTTGACAATCTTGGAGAGATTTCTCACACAAAGAGATATTTGAGAGAGATTTCACATATTTGGAGAGATTTGGGAGAGATTTGACATTCTATGAGAGATTTCATATACAAAGAGATATTTGAGAGAGATTTCACATACTTGGAGAGATTTGGGAGAGATTTGACATTCTTGGAGAGATTTCTCATACAAAGAGATATTTGAGAGAGATTTCACATGCTTGGAGAGATTTGACATTCTTGGAGAGATTTCTCATACAAAGAGATATTTAAGAGAGATTTCACATACTTGGAGAGATTTGGGAGAGATTTGACATTCTTGCAGAGATTTCTCATACAAAGAGATATTTGAGAGATATTTCACATACTTGGAGAGATTTGGGAGAGATTTAACATTCTTGGAGAGATTTCTTATACAAAGAGATATTTAAGATAAATTTCACATACTTGGAGAGATTTGGGAGAAATTTGACATTCTTGGGGAGATTTCTCATACAAAGAGATATTTGAGAGACATTTCACATACTTGGAGAGATTGGGGAAAGATTTGACATTCTTGGAGAGATTTCTCATACAAAGAGATATTTGAGAGAGATTTCACATACTTGGAGAGATTTGGGAGAGATTTGACATTCTTGGAGAGATTTCTCATACAAAAAGATATTTGAGAGAGATAGAGTGACAACGATTGAGAGAGGTTTCATTTGTGACCTTTTTGAGTGTCCGGATTCGCAGTGCAAGGTCCGTAAACCCTGTTAAGCCTTGTTTAAGGGTCTTACACACTCCCGATGAGTATGCAACATTGTTTTATCGGTTTGGCTCGCCACGTACCACAGTTTTAGGCTAAGGAGATCTAGACATACACACTTTTCGAATTATTATCTCTCATTAGAATAGTGAGTTGTTTAGAATTTACATAACGTAAACTCTAGTACGCAAGGGTTTTTGTGGAGTTGACCGGTTTGATTTGTTGACTTCAGTTGAATTTAACTTAACCGGAAATTGACGGTTGTCACATCATCCCCCCGTTAAAGGGAATTTCGTCCCAAAATTTGAATTTAGCTAAGCAGTAGGAATGAATAATCGAGTCAAAAGGTGGGGATACTTCTTAATCGACTGATTCTCGTGCTCCCAAGTGACTCCAGGTTCTTGGTTAGTACTCCAGCGAACTTCACTTAATGGGAAGCGGTGTTACTTCGTCCGTTTGACCTCTTGATCCATGGTTACTGTGGTACTTCGACGAAGGTGAGGCTCTTGTGGAACTCGATCTCGTCGAGGGGGATTACAAGAGTCTCATCGGATAGATACTTCTGCAAGTTTGGGACGTGATGGGTAGAATGTACTTTACCACGCTAGCGGGAGTAGATTGAAGTTGCGAGTTACAGGGATGATTCTGACCAGTATCTCAAAAGGCATAAATGTCTGGGTTTTAGCTTTCCACTCCTTTTGAAGCGCACTAAGCCTTCCCAGAGTGAAGCTTCCAATGGAAATTGGTCTCTTATTCTGGAGTCCTAAGGGTTTCTCCTTCTTGCTTCTCTTCCCTGTCAAGGGTTGCTCCCTTCAGGGTAAAAGTCGTAAGGGGTTTCCAAAATTTACGAGAAGTTCCGAAGGAACTAAGGCTGTAGGTCAGCGAGGCCCAGAATTTTGGCGTATCCCTATTGACGCTTTTGGTGCTGACCGTTTCTCAACAGTTTTTGATCAATTGTAAGGGTCCTTAAGAATTTCCACATTTATGATGATGTGCCTCAGGAATTTGACTTCTCAATTCCAAAGCTCGAATCTAGAGAATTTCGGGTAAGATTTCTTTGATCATATTGTTTCCTCGGTTGGTTGCAGCTATTCTCCTTGGTTTCCTTCTTACTACGAGGGTAGATAAGCAAGTCCTTTACAATGACAACGACGAACTGATCTTAGTAAGAATGGCATCTCGTATTCATTAAGTTCATGAATACTGCGAGCGGCTAGTCCTATCCGAGGGGTATTACTACGGACTTGCAGTGTCCGTATCGAACTTGGAGGATTGTCTTCGGTCATCCTTCTCCAATACTCGTGACTGGTGATATTCAAATCTCAGGTCTAGCTCCTAAAGGGACGTTGTTCCTTGCAATTGTTTGTTCTTTTCGTTTATGCAAGGCAGATAGTAAAGGTTTCTACTGGAGATATTGCCGGGGCCTCTGACGTAGATGGAACTACGAGCAATTTGCCTTTCTATTTGAAGAATAAGACCGGAGCCTTCCAGGGTGAGAAGCTTGGTTCTATAATTTCAGTGTTGAGTAGTTCGACAGGTTTGACCTGACAGTTCTTGTAGCTCGGTAGGAAGCATGTGGGTTTGGTTTATGCGACTAGGGCTTTTCGGTTGGTAGGACATTTACTCGTCCTTCTGGGCAACCTTGGCCTGAAGTTCAAAGTAGGACTCGAACCTGGTTGTATCCGTCCCAAGCCCCCGTGCTTGAACCTTGTCTATTGTATGACATTCCCGAAAGGTCTCCTGTAAATACTTGTGATACGGTTTCGGGAAGTATAACAGTCCTCTGGTGTGTGTTTTGGAGTTCTACAGCGAGAGATGACCCAAAGGTCTGTGCTGGATGTTTATGAGAGACGAAGGTTTCGATATTCGGGGGGGTTAGGCGAAGGGCCCTTTTGTAGTCGTTAAATCGGGAAGATGAGGGCTATATTAATCAAAATTGGATAACGACAACAATATCTTTTTAGATAACATGAGATAAGTTTTATTCGTAAGAAGAGATCACTAGAGTGATAGAGTGTCTTGTATTTCTTTTCTGTGTGTTCCGTTTTGTTTGATGTTATGATTATTGTAGATGATTCATACCAAAGTGTCTAGCAATGGTAGTGGGTGTGTTTTCGATAGCCAGTAATGATACTTGATATCATGATTCCTGACAGGTCTCCATACGATCGAGCGGTATATGATTGTCGTATGTAAGTTGATATCGTGAAATCGTCGAGTGGGTGACCCCACTCAACCCCTAATACTAGACATGGAATCGGAGTCAGGATGGAATTATTTGTTTTAAGTTTTTAGTATTTTTAATTTTAATTAACCCGATGTATGGACATGGTCATCACAACTTACAGGTAATGATCCTAAGGTCATATATGAATGTCTTTGGTTTGATTTGTATGAGATAGAATATTTTAGCTACTTTTTAGAAGGAAGGTTACTTTAGTAAGCGTACCAAATTCATTACAAACATATAGTACTTAAACGTTTTGTCGTTGGGAACATTACAAAAGTCCTAACATTGTTCCCTTGCTGCTCCTGTTGGTGTGTTCATCACACCCCTCCTGTCCCTTCGTCATTCCTCTCAGTTGGACATTCTCTCTTGAAGTGTCCCGTTTCACCGCATAGGTAGCATACTAGGCCTACCTTGGTGTAGGTGATTGAAGGGAGGTGATGGGTTGGGGCCCTACAAAAACGGACGGTATGCCCTTTCCTGTTGTAGTTTTTACATTGTATCTCCCGGCAAGCCCCATAGTGATGAAAGCCACATTGGTTGCACTTTGGGAGTGATCCCTCGTATGGTCTGGCCGGCGTTTGGGTGGCAGACCCCGTGGCTAGTGTCGAGGCATGTGTCATGACTGTAGTTATAATTGTAGGGGGGGCCATAGGTTGTTGTGTTTTAGTGGATCCTTGAGATTGGTGGCGCTCTTTCATGTTCCAAAACTTTCTCTTCTTGTTCATAGGTTCGTGGCCTGAGGTATTTTCGTTGGTAGGTACCCATTGGTGTTCCTGATTGTTACCACAATTTGTATTGTTAGTACCGCTTCCACCCCTGCTGACGTTGTTAGCATTGAATTACGCCATAACGGCTATCACGGCTGCCGTGACTACAACCTGAAAGGTAGCAGCATCTATCTGCAGTGTTGGCGCCTTGCTAGTTGGTCTGTTGTCTCTAGGTGAAGACATAGCTCTGTTTCCTGAAGAAAAACGACTTCGTTAGTGGAAATGATTATCTTAAGTGCATCCATACAATTTATATTTACGCATATAAATTTTTCACATTACTGTACTATTCTTAGTGTTTCTGCTAACGCTCCCAAGATGGAGTTATGGCAGTAGGTAGGAGTAGGTTTCATACGGGCGTTAAGCTTTACTCATCTTAAAATCATGTTTGTCCGAACACATCTAGCTGAGGAGTTTTGATGGGATCCGGTGCATTAGTGTTGGTATGAGTGCACCCATAGTTCTATGAAGAAGAAACTTCTCAACAAAATTTTTAAAGGTGAGACGATAATTTGTTCTTAGAATGGCTATATGTCGCAAGTTTTCTAACTAAGTTTATCTCATATCGATTTGTATCGTAATTTGGTTGTTGAGGGTGTTCTGAAAACAATATATAACGAGACTCTTTGTATGGTAAACTCATGTATTTTAGTAGTTTTGTATCCAAGTGAAGCCTTACACTTGACCCAAGCTAGGTCCTTGTCATGACCTATTGATGTATGTTTAGTTATATAATTAAGGCTAAATAGATATTCGAGTCTGATAGGTACATCCTAAGCCCATCTTGTTAATATGACTCTAGAAATCATGGTTTCAGTGAAAATTTTTGACCTCGATGCAGGTCTCCTCACATTTATGCAAGGAGAAGTTCTGGTTGTAACTAGATCTCTTGATGTGTATCATTTCTCAAATCGCAATGTTGTGCTGACACCTAGAATAGGGTAGAACCAACGTGCATTCATGATCTTTATTTACAAGGTCTCGTGGGTGGTATGGATTCACTTACGACGGTCCATCCCTTGTGATGTCTGAGGCAAATTCGATGCACCTAACAGCCCTGCCGATCGATGCTTGGCTGCGATCATCCTATCTTTTAATACCGTGTGTCTACCATGTCACTCTCTTTCCTATTCACGGGCGGCGATAACGTCCTAAAAAGAGAGTTGGTCTCAGGAATGGTAATCTAATTCTGAGTGACGGGTACATGCGACAGTAGGGCCTGTAGTAGCGTGCAGTTTCCGAGCTTGGGTTGTAGTCTACCTGCTTTAATCCCTGATGTTCGCGATCTGTCGGGTCTTCGTCGGGAGAGATCTGTCAGTCGGTCCCACGTGGTTGAGGTCATAGCACCCTCGTTGGTCTCCACATGGTGGTTGTTGTCATTGTTGTCGACATTCAACCCTCGATCACGATTGTCCAATGGGGTACAGGTTCGATATAGTCGAAACGGTTTGTGGAACCCTTACTATGCATGGAGGATTGATTACCTCCGGTTCCGCTTATGATTCTTCTCATAACCATTCACCATTCCTCAAGTTCAGATTATGAAAGTCAGGGTCGTCCGGCAAGTAGGATTTTGCTATGTTGTATTTGCGATAATAGGAGTGGAAGAGATAAGTACTACGCATCTAACTCTATCATCAATTACTTATAGGGGTGATCCTTATTAGTTACTTCTATAATGACATAGTGCATACTAATTACATATAACAAGATACGCTAGACCTTCGAATAAGTGATCCCACCCTAGGTCCACATCCAAACAAGGAAAAGGAAGTAAAGTAATGACCACAAATTCTAAGTCTATAATTTCTAAGTTATATATAACTTTAAAGTATCCACTTAGGGACTATAGACCTATTATTAAGGATCTATTGAGTTTTCATATAAGTTATGATTTTACAAAATACTCCCATAGTATTTTAAACTCATGTTCTGTTCTAATGTTCTCATTGTGGTAGTGTTGGTAACATTTTAGACTTGTTACATATCACAACTATTATTGGGCATGTGCTAATCACTCCTCGGACCAGCATAGTTGATCAGGCTATGCCACTCCTAAGACTGACCATACATCCCCGAGCTTACCTGTGATATTCAACAATCATTAATTTTGTTTTGTTCTAGGATGATGCTGACCTTATTACGTATGCATGCATGTATACTTTTAATAAGAAACTATTTATTCCTAAAAGTAGAGTTGTTTTGAAAGCTGTAAATCAGAGAACATAGTCCCAATGCATTTATAGTTTGTATATCTTATGTGGTTTGATATACTGAGTTCACTATAAACAATGCTCTGATACCAATCTGTCACACCCCCAAACCAAGGATGGTGGAAACAGTCGGGGGTGGAGGACTTCATGTAGAGTATCAAAACAACGAGTATAATAGTGCTCAAAGTAAATACAACCATCACAATATAATTGAAAAAGTTACATCGAAGTATATGTTTACATGATTCACATCAATTATATTATGATACAAAATGAACTGTTTGACGAATTATTGTCCCATCCTCAAAACGTTGTTGATTTCCTGTTTCACTAAATTCCTGAGAATACAAGTAGTTTTGAAAAAGTGTTAACACAAAGGTTGGTGACTTCATAAGAGATTTTGTTAAAGAAGTAAACTGTTTCCTTGTAAAAGCGTTAGAATATGTATCCAGAAAATCCGATATTTTCTTTAAAATCTGTGTAATGTAGTCTTATAACCGAAGACCAAAATGTATAAGTAACCTCTCTTACTAATAGAAAATGATATGTGTTTAAATCGACATAAACGCCCTTGAATTAAATGATATTCCTGTAAATTCTTATGTTTGTTAATACTTTATGTATATGTAGTCCTAAATCCCAGGACCGAGAAATAACAAGTATTGGCCATACTTAAAGATATAAATGTGGTTTCAAATGCTGTGTAATCGTAATTACCAAAATCGAAAGTGTACAATATTATCTGTACTTATTGAGATAAAAAGTGATTTTAAATCGTCATAAAACCCATTTAGGTTTTATGAAAATGCCGTAAACTTTATGGATTGTTATATTCCCATGTGAGTCACTATAATCATACTATGACTGAATGAACCTGCCACGACGTTTCTCAGGCGTCGCAAAACTGAAATGACATTTGTCACCCGTACATCTGCAGATCCCACTATAGCTAGCAGCAAGGTGTGGGGTGTCAAATCCAATATAGATCTATATACAAGTATCACGTTCTCCCTCCAGGAGACTCTGATTATAACTACCAGGAATTATATCCTGCACTCGGACGTACGGGAAGAGAATGTCTCACAATTTAGGTTAACAAGTTTACGTGTAATGTGTGTGAATGTAAACCTTTTCTGTATGGATATACCCTTTTTGTACGAGTGTGTTAAGTGATGTATCATAAACTATACCTAATATAGTTTATCTAAAATGTTTAAAATATGTAAGAATTCTTTTATGCAAATGTATTGGTGTTACGAATCCATTAAACTATGCTTTTTATAGCTTAATATACGAGTTCTAAATGAATGAATAATCTTATCATGAATGACTTAGTTTCAGTTTATGATGATAAACTAACAAGGAAACACATTCAATAATTAGAACTTATGATTATACACTTTTCTCGACATAATACAAAGTGTTATGATATTTATATGCTGTTAACTAACTTTAACCTTTCTGCACTGTTTTGGAAAAATCATAGAAAAATCACACGAAGTCAAAAACTAGATCCGTAAATTCTGAGAGTTCCCAAAATGTGTCTAGTTTACTCACAATTTTTATCATGATTTTTAACGACCTCCAACTTGGGTGAAAAATTCCATAATCACAGACTGGTCCGGATTGGTGTTTGAAATAATAGGCAGTTTTGTAAAAATCACCATAAATTGTAGAAAAATCTTATGGAGATGTTCAAGTAGTCATGTTAAAGCTAAGAACTTGAACTATTTTCGCCTTATACAGTTTTGAAAATAAAAATGTTTAAGTTGCCCAAAACAGTCCGTGAATGGAGTTGAACTTTTCTGATGAAGGCTGTTAGAAAAGTTTAGTTATGTTCTTGGTGTTTTAACTTGTATTCCCCCCCCCCCCCCCCCTAAAAACTTGAGAAAACATGAAAATGTAGGGGTATGAACTCACCTTGAGTGATTTCAGTAGATAAGTGTTGAAGAAGAGAAGTGTTCAACCCAAGAAAACTTGAAGAATCACTTGAAGATTCGAAGATCTAACACAATTACGATGCAGTTTGTGTAAGATATCTATTATTTGAATAGAAAAAGTGAAATAATCATAAGGAGAATGGATTATGCTTACCAAATGTGGAGGAAAAACCCAAGATCAGCCCTTGAATCTCGAATTCTAGAGAGAGGAGGTGAGAGAGAAAAGAGTTTGATCTTTTTGGTGAAAGGAGGGTAAATGAGGGAAGTAAGAAGAGAGGATGAATATCCAGCTCTCAAAAATGTGGGAAAGAGTGATAATTGAGTGCAAAGGACATTGATGTGACCTAGGTAAGGTGGGGAGGTGTGGCTGGTCATAGAGTGGGTGTGGGAGTGGTTGCTTGTGTCATAAGGTAAAGCAAACTCAACTCTCCACCTCTTTGTACTTTACCCACTTACTTTTATTATTTAAATAGGGATTTTCACGAAAATATGATTAAATTATAAATATTTTGGGTTTATTATGTTAAAATATAATTTCTGGAGAAAATCCCGCGTTAAAATCACGAAAAACGGGCTTAAAATGTTAAAAATATCAAAAATGGGTGAAAAGCGTCAAAAATCCGAAGTCTGGCCGGAGATTCGGTCTTCTGATGCTAGAACCGAGAGGAGAGAGGGGTAGAACCGAGAGGGGCAAGGAACCGAGAGGAAGGGGCAGAGACCGAGAGGCGTGGCCGAGAGGGAGGAGCAGAGACCGAGAGGCTTCTCTCCTTACTTTCCGTCCAAGAGGCTTCTCTCCTTACTTTCGGTCCGAGAGGCTTCTCTCCTTACTTTCGGTCCGAGAGGCTTCTCTCCATACTTTCGGTCCGAGAGGCTTCTCTCCTTACTTTTGGTCCGAGAGGCTTCTCTCCTTACTTTCGGTCCGAGAGGCTTCTCTCCATACTTTCGATCCGAGAGGCTTCTCTCCTTACCTTCGGTTCCAAAAGCCTATTTTACTCGTTTTCACTCCGTTTTGAGCCGTTTTTGACCCGATTAAGGGTCGGAATGACCCGAATGATTCCAAAAAGTTATGGAAACTTTTGAGAGAGATTTGGAAGAGATTTCACATACTTGGAGAGATTTGGGAGAGATTTGACAATCTTGGAGAGATTTCTCATACAAAAAGATATTTGAGAGAGATTTCACATACTTGGAGAGATTTGGGAGAGATTTGAGATTCTTGGAGAGATTTCTCATACAAAGAGATATTTGAGAGAGATTTCACATACTTGGAGAGATTGGGGAGAGATTTGACATTCTTGGAGAGATTTCTCATACAAAGAGATATTTGAGAGAGATTTCACATACTTGGAGAGATTTGGGAGAGATTTGACATTCTTGGAGAGATTTCTCATACAAAGAGATATTTGAGAGAGATTTCACATACTTGGAGAGGTTTGGGAGAGATTTGACATTCTTGGAGAGATTTCTCATACAAAGAGATATTTGAGAGGGATTTCACATACTTGGAGAAATTTGGGAGAGATTTAACATTCTTGGAGAGATTTCTCATACAAAGATATATTTGAGAGAGATTTCACATACTTGGAGAGATTTGGGAGAGATTTGACATTCTTGGAAAGATTTCTCATACAAAGAGATATTTGAGAGAGATTTCACATACTTGGAGAGATTGGGGAGAGATTTGACATTCTTGGAGAGATTTCTCATACAAAGAGATATTTGAGAGAGATTTCACATACATGGAGAGATTTGGGAGAGATTTTACATTCTTGGAGAGATTTCTCATACAAAGACATATTTGAGAGAGATAGGGTGACAACGATTGAGAGAGGTTTCATTTGTGACCTTTTTGAGTGTCCGGCTTCGCAGTGCAAGGTCCGTAAACCTTGTTAAGCCTCGTTTAAGGGTCTTACACACTCCCTGTGACAACCCAAGTTGTCCCGTTACATTTCTCCGTTACCGTTAACGGAATTTTCCACTATTCAAAAGTTCCGTTAATAAGAAGCCGCCAAATTTAATAAACATTTCAATTGTGTATGTTTACATGTCGTTAAGTCGTGAAAAAGGAAATAAAACACAGGACACACATTTTCATTCATTTGGAAAATGTCAAGTTTTATTATTACGACCACTAAATCGGGTGCGACCTAAAGCCCCGTTTAACGGCAGTATCGGGTAGAATTTCACTGTGCCCCGACTCAAAACCCTATATAAGGGTGAGTGGAGTCTATTGGAGACTTTTTACACTCTCTCTCTATACTCTCTCTCTAGACCCGTTTTCGCCTCGAATCCGCAACCAAACGCTTCCAAATTGTAAGTCCGCTTACCCTAGCTTATTCTAAACATAGCGATTTATGTTTATAGCCCAAAAATCATCCAAGAAGGCATGGAATAAGGAGTTTATGGCCTAGGAACACTCTAGGGCCGTAAACCCCTAAAATGGTGCCAAACATGCCTCTAAACTTGTCCATAAGCTTGGGAATAATTAGGGGATATAGCCTAGGGGTGTTTAAACACTAAAATGCATGGATTTAGGACTCAAAGAAGAGTTTACGGCCCAAGCACATGCTTAGGCCGTAAACTCCCCAAGTCATGGTCCCAAATGCACTCCAAACTCATCCTAGGGCTTATTACATAATTTAGGGACTTATCCTCTTGAGTTTAGACACTTGAAACACTCCAAAATGATTTAAAGAAAGGAGTTTACGGCCCAGACAAAGGTCAAGGCCGTAAACACCCTAAATCATGCCCAAAAGTTAGTTTTTGTCCCCCAAATGACCATAGGCTATCTCTATAAAATGTTAGGAAGGATCTAAGGGCTTAAACACAAGGAAAATGAGGGATTTCTTGGAGTTTAGGGCCCAAGCATTTATCTAGGCCGTAAACTCCCCAAAACCCCCTCAAATGTTGGTTTTAATCACCCAAAATAGCATCAAACTTCATAAGAAAATTCTAGAAAGGCAATAGGGGCTTAAAACTTCACTAAACTCAAAGGTTGAGAGTTTACGGCCGTAAACTCCCTTGGGAGAGTTCCTAGGCCGTAAAATCTTGTTTAGTACCCTTAGAGGCCTCAAATCCACTCATGCCCTTTAGGAAAAATGCTTAGAATAATTCAATGAACAAGCTAGAAGCATCAAACACCCAAGAATAGAACCTTGGGTGTTTACAGCCGTAAACTCCCTTAGGTTGGGCCGTAAACTCCTTGTTTGGTCCATGTTGGTGTTTTAAATCCATTTACACACTTGATATGTGAGTATAGCAAAATCCCACAACTGATAAGAGACCCTTAGCACCCGTAAACGTTACCCGGGACCCCAAACACTCAACCAAAAGTGTTTTCCACTCCTTTGAGTGTGTATAATTGTTTAATTAGTATATTATATGCTAATTGTATGTGAACACATGTTATCATATGTTAAAATAGGTCTTTGTGTGTGTTCAAGTCCTTGCGTGACCCCGAACGCCCAATCGGCACTTTCGTCGGACCTACTTACACCAGGTGAGTTCATACCCCTGAATGAACCTTTTAAATGCTTTTAAATGTTTTATAGGGGGGGAATAAAAGTTAAACATGCCAGTTATCATGTCAATCGCATATGATTGATAACCCGCATGCACAAGATTTTACCACTTTTACACTGTTTTACCGAGTGGGACACTAAAATGACTTATACATGTTTCATAACTTTTACTTATACTGATTTATTCAAATTCATCCTAAATTGGTTTATGAAAGATCCTCTAAGGTTTTAAACGTATTTTACAAAGGAATAAAATTTGTGATTTTCTCTGTACATAAAGGCTTTTCATTAAAGATTTCCCTTTTTTGACGTATACTTTTACTTGTTAAACACTGCTGCTTCACTTATACTTATTTTATACTCTAACTCGGTAACACTTTCACTTATACCTATAGTCGCTTATACTTGATGACGCTTATACTTATTCACGCTCTTACTTAGAGATACGATTTCTCCTTCACATTTACTGGATAACGACTTTACTCCCCTTATACTTGATAGATGTTCTTACATCACTTATTGTCGTCTCTGCTTCGTGATACACTTATACTTGGTACGCTTATACTTCATGGTTCGATTATCCCACACTGTACACGTATACTTCACGACTCAGATGTTCCACTGTACTCTTATACTTCACGACTCAGTTGTTCCACTGTACACTTATACTTCACGACTCAGATGTTCCACTGTACTCTTATACTTCACGACTCAGATGTTCCACTGTACACTTATACTTCACGACTCAGATGTTCCACTGTACACTTATACTTCACCGTATGATACACACTCAAGCGTAGTTAGATGTATGTTTATGCTTGTATAGATGTATATAAATAATGACTGAAGGACTTAGGAAGGCTTGTCCGCCCTATTTCCTTTTCTTCGTTGAGATGTGGTCTGGTGGGATTGGATGTCCATTTGAAGGTCGTTCGATTCATTAGTTATATATTACGTATATGAGCATAGACATACGAGTTTTCTTCAGTCAATTCAGTTAAGAGTCTATACCTCTAGTCTACACTTACATAAGAAACCCACTCCCTCCTAGTAATACACTATCCTCTATTTGGGATGCATCTTCGGGATGCGGCCTTATCCGTCGTCCAGTTGGTAACCAGAGTCTCCTGTAGGGAGAGCGGACATTGTGTGTATAGGCCTATACGGGATTGACAACCCCGCACCCTGACTGCTAGCTATAGTCCACGGCCTACCAAGCCAAGGGGTGACAAATGTCACAATATATAGATGCTTGTAGGGCGTCTAGTACTCTAGTCAGTATGGTTACGAGTATCCTGTTTTGCCTTATAATTCATGGCTTTAAGGTAACGGTATTTCGTCAGCAATTTACACTGTATGCTGATGTCACCTTTTTCAGAGTCACACTGTTTGACCTTGCTAGACGTGTCTTTCATGTGATATTGTCTGCGGTCTGTAGTCACTGTTTTGACCTTGCGAGATGTACCCTTCATTTGGTATCACCTGCGGTCTGTCTTCACTGTTTTGACCTTGCGAGATGTACCCTTCATTTGGTATCGTCTGCGGTCTGTCTTCACTGTTTTGACCTTGCGAGATGTACCCTTCATTTGGTATCGTCTGCGGTCTGTCTTCACTGTTTTGACCTTGCGAGATGTACTTTTCATTTGGTACCTTCTGGGGTCTGTGTCTCCACTTGTTAGACTGAACCAGGCGTGTCATATGTTTGATACTTTCCTGGAGTCTATGGTTCTTTGCCTTAGTCAGCAGTCCTCACTGCTGAGGCATATGATATTCCCTGATGTCGTTGCTTTCCTCAATCATCAAATTCAGTATTTTGATAATGATAGCAATTTTGGGGAAACTACTTTTTACTCTACATCACTGACCAGTCTTGGTAGAAGGCTGCTTTTATTAAAGAAAATATAGGATTTTCTGGAAAGGACTCTAGTACACTGAAATCTTTTAAACTACTACTTTCTTAAGTTATTTGAATGAAATGTCACTAAATGCTTATGAACTCACCAGCATTTGTAAAAATGCTGATACTCGCTTTTCAAATAACTTGTATTCTCAGGTTAGCATTAGACAGGTACATCCCCGGAGTTGTTGATGAAGATAGCTTTGTACCACGCTGTATTTATACTATTACTTGTATTACTTTAAAGTGTTGTAATGTAACCTTGTAAAAACTATTACTATTAATGCAATGTTTTGTTGTACTTTGATTACTATAATGCATGTGTTGTGATACTTGACATGACGTCATCCACCCCAGAACGTTTCCGCCGTTCCGGTTTTGGGGTGTGACAGATTGGTATCAGAGCATTGTTTATAGTGAGCTATGTATATCAATTCATAAAAGATATACAGCCTATAAATACAAAAGGGATAAAACACTCTGACCAAGAAATTATACTTTAAAATATAACCATATTTTACCAAAGTATAATAACATCCGGAATCTAAGCACTCGAACACAAGTATCACAAGAAGAACAAGAATAAAAGTCTTTGGATGTTGAGCACTACAGACAAATCTGGGCAGTTATGTAATCGTACACTGGAATAAATGTAACCTGATCAACTACCTTTATTCGAGATGCGATGAACGTGTGCTCGGGAGTGATTGCGGTGTGCAACAGGTCTGAAACTTACCAACTAGGATTTGTTAGAGCCAAACATAAAGTTAAAATACTATAGGAGTATTTTAGAGCGCTAAAAGATTCACACTAATCCTAGAATGACATTCAGAAGATGAGAAAACGAACAAGAATTAAAATACCATAGGGGTATTTGGAATACATAGATAACCTGGTGTGAGAATTAAAAGATCCTTATTGATATACCTACAACTACAGAGGGTATACTTCCAAGGTTATATATAATAAGGATCCCATAGACTAAGAATGTGTGGTTTCGCTCTATTTCCTTTTCCTCGTTGGGATGTGGTTCTAGAGTAGTATCACATATTCGAAGGCCTATCGGATCTAAGCTATATATGATTTGTATACCCTGTGTAATCGTAGCAGGACTCGATGTGGATCATCCAGCGAAATGTTAATAATCTATTAGGATTCTTTAGACATTTCCATTCTCGCACGAACCCTGTAGAAAACCCTACCCACTTCAGTGCATAACAGAAGAGTTGATTCCGACCCCGAAGAAGTTCATTTAGAAGATTTCCTGTTCGGAAATAAATGAACTGGGTCGAGATTATTGAATGCACCAAGTGCCCGTGTTCTTTTAGGGACAACGGCGAGAAATTCGCCTAAACTTCGAAGATTCCCAGTCATCCATCATGAAGTGATGACACCCATAGTCGGAGTCAGAAGGAAGGCGGAGTAGAAATTCAATATGTCCGTACGAGGAGAGAACCCTAGGAAACTACCCGAAGGAAATCAACGCCGATTCCAGTCAAGGATACGAGGCAGACCGAGGGAGCCAGTATGTGGAACCCCGAGAAGTGTCTTTTTCCTCGTGTTCTTCACGCTAATACACCCATAAAATAATACAATTTAGTGAGTTAGTGATTACACTGCTCACGCTATGTGTTAGGTAAATCGCCTTGTTCCCGTTGCCAGTAATGCGCTTAGAGCGGATCCTCACACCTCTGTGAGGTTATTTAGCCATAAGCCCTCATGAGCCTCTCTTCCCGCAGCTTCGTTCCGAACTGTTCTCAAATCTCTCCAGACCGGAGAGTGAAACCTTTCTCAGTATAAAGGTAACTTAGTAGTAACGACTCGCATCTTATGGCCTTTTTCCGATATTCATACACTCACTTCGATTACCAGGACTACATCATAGGGATGTAGGTCGACACTCAGACAACCAATACCCGAGGCACGGGAAAAATATTATGCCTAATACGTTCAGGACAGAAACGCCCAGGGTTAACCATCGTCTCTCATTACCTTGTATTCCTTTCCGTGTAGGAAAAACCATGCCACCGAAGAAGCGTAACCAATCCACAAGCAAGAAACCTACTCTCCTATTTGATGAAGCTATGTTCCAAGCTGCAGTTTCAGCAGCCGTAGCAGCTATCATGGCTCACCTGAATGCTAACAACGCCAATGTTAGCAAGGTGCCTGTTGGAAATTCCAATTCTGACGATCGACAGCATCAATCCACACTTCCATACTCAGCCACCCGAGAACCCCAACTGAACCCACTAAAGAGGAAACTCAAGATAGAGGAGGGAAGTACCTCGGCTCAAGGACTTTCCGATGGACAACGAGCTGAGGCAGTCTGTACCACTGTCAAACCCTCCCTCCCGACTCCAAGAAGACCTTATCTAGGAGACCTTCCCCACTGCAGCAGGTGCAACTACCATCATCATGGTGCCTGCCGAGAACTCTATTGTGCTAGGTGCCACATGAAGGGGCATACTGCTCGTGTATGCAGAACTCCGGTGGAATGTATTGCATCAATCACCAATGCGGCGGCCACACAGGTTTGCCGCCTATGTGGCGAGTTTGGACACTTCAAGAAGGATTGCCCAACCGAATGGAAAGACAAAGACACAGAAGGAACCTAACACTACTGCTTAGGGAGAAGCAGCAAAGAACTCATTAGATTTTGGTACGACTCTCGATCTCAGATAACTAAGCTAAGAACAATAAAAGACTAATTCAAATGCAAATTCTTTCCAGTAAGGCGAAAGTCGCAGCACTGTTATAAAAATTTAAAATTCATTAGGTAAAACTATAGTGGCTAAACATATACGTTACGACCATGTATATTTAAGATGGACAGACCTAGAGTGAGCGAATGCCGCCTCATCTCCTGTTCCTCGTTTGGTTGTGGATTTAGGGCGGGGTCGCTCAGTCAATAGTCCTCCCCACCTTAAATATACATGACTAGTATATGTGAGGCGATTATAGAAACGCCTTGTGAGAAGCCGTTCATGAAAAGATACTCTATTCGAAAACACTTAGAACTCTCTATAGTTCCGCGTCGAATCTATCGGTCCAAGTATCCGTGGTAGTGATACGTAGGACGAAAGCCGAGACACCTCAAACTTGTGTGCCTGTTCGGCACATGACTCTATCGATCTTCACTTTATATCATGTCGAAGTGTGCCAATTTCGACGACTCTATTGATCATGGTTTGATTTCGTGCAACCGTGTGTAAATCCTTAAGTGCTGTGTAAAAAGAACTTTCTCCATAGCCATATCGACAAATAAAGGTTCTTCCGAACCTGAACCTAACACAAATAAACCAACTTAATACGATCCGTCAATCGTCCCTCTTATCTCAAACCTTCCGAAGCACCCAAGGGAAGATACCATACACTGTTGACCGACCCCTCGTAGTCAGATGAACACCGAAGTGAAACACACTACAAGATACTCTAGAAGGCGACATCCAACCGAAGCATACTCCGTATAATTTCCCCGAGAGACCCTTCGCACCTCGCACATCAGGTTCGTGAACCTAGAGAATAGAACTCATGAGATTGGCCGCTATAATCAGGTATATGCATAAGGGCGGCATATAATTGAGATCAAAAAGATTAAAGGTGTGTGTTTCCTCCCTATTCCCTGTTCCTCATTGGGTTGTGGGTTTGGGGTGGAGTCGCACAGCTGAACGTCTCGCCGAGCTCAACTGTATACTGCTCGCATACACGCGGTATTTGCAGTTAGGCTTAGTATGAGCTCTACCACGGACCTCTTAGCAAAACACCTTCACCATATTCCATAACATAGGAGCCGAAGTCAAGAAAATCACTACGGGTTGAACTCTTAAAAGTTCCGAGTGAGAAGACTCTATACTCACTAGATTTAACCTAGACCGAGAAAACCCAGAATCTCCGGATGAGTAGTTGCAGTATATGCCCGCACTACTCCGACACTTCGTCCACCTCGTTATAGACAAGTGGTGCCTATCATCCTCTACCCTATTGCATGGAGGAAATCGTCGTCGCCCTGTAGACAATGGAATACATTCTCCGAAGAGGACACTAAAATGCCGAGAACCACAAGATAACCTTCGCAGCCAAGAATACTTCGTAAAGTGCGAACATAGTTGCGTTAAGCCTCGTGACCCTGATCCCGAAGAGATTATAGACTTGACACCAGCCCTGGTGTTAGTCGAAGGGTTATGCAAGAGCACGCACTTTCCACGCTAGAATAAACCACAGTCTTGGAGATTCATTGGACTATTAGGTGTTCCACGAATACTATCTCACGCAGAGATAGTAGAACCACCTCCCGAGATAGTCCAACGTTCATCTAGTGAAACCCTAACTCCTCGATCCTCAGGGTTTCCGTATCTCAAGCTTCGTTAGTGCAGGTTCATTTTGCACAAGCGCGAGATAGACACTCTATAGCAAACCAAAAACCATAGTCACGCAACCCACTCGACGATCTAGAAAGCCTCTATCAGCCAGTTAAAAGAAAACACGAAACCGAAGACCACCTGAGCTTCCTAAAGACTAACCTGAAAGACTACACATCCAGTACAAGCGAGAACGTTAGGAACTTCGTAATGGCGATCACACCAGTGTTGATCTTGCCATAGAAGTACACTATGTTCTTAGTACTGAAAAGCTCTACTCCTTTCCGAGAGCTTAGGACCATCCGAGAATCCTCATGGAGACATGGTCCGACCCTTTTCAGGCTGCTACTACTTTCGGATATACCACAAGGTTCACATTCGATCGACTCACTTCTTAGACTTGATACGTGAATTCCCGACAACACTTTTCGTACCTCACTCATCTTGATAGAATCCATCGAGAACCCTAACCTTGTAGATACACCAGTTGGAACCCACTAGCTACACGAGATGGAACCCGCATCCCGTACGCGAGGGTCTATTGAAATGACAAACACAGACCAGAGATCACTTAGGGATGCAAGGACAATCACATAGGAAGTACTCTCTTACCTCTACTTGGCCATCCATACCTACTTCCTTGCCTAGATCTGAATTTCGGGACGAAATTCCCTCTAACGGGGGGATGATGTGACAACCCAAGTTGTCTCGTTACATTTCTCCGTTACCGTTAACGGAATTTTCCACTGTTCAAAAGTTCCGTTAATAAGAAGCTGTCAAATTTAATAAACATTTCAATTGTTTATGTTTACATGTCTTTAAGTCGTGAAAAAGGAAATAAAACACAGGACACACATTTTCATTCATTTGGAAAATGTCAAGTTTTATTATTACGACCACTAAATCGGGTGCGACCTAAAGCCCCGTTTAACGGCAGTATCGGGTAGAATTTCACTGTGCCCCGACTCAAAACCCTATATAAGGGTGAGTGGAGTCTATTGGAGACTTTTTACACTCTCTCTCTATACTCTCTCTCTAGACCCGTTTTCGCCTCGAATCCGCAACCAAACGCTTCCAAATTGTAAGTCCGCTTACCCTAGCTTATTCTAAACATAGTGATTTATGTTGATAGCCCAAAAATCATCCAAGAAGGCATGGAATAAGGAGTTTACGGCCCAGGAACACTCTAGGGCCGTAAACCCCTAAAATGGTGCCAAACATGCATCTAAACTTGTCCATAAGCTTGGGAATAATTAGGGGATATAGCCTAGGGGTGTTTAAACACTAAAATGCATGGATTTAGGACTCAAAGAAGAGTTTACGGCCCAAGCACATGCTTAGGCCGTAAACTCCCCAAGTCATGGTCCCAAATGTACTCCAAACTCATCCTAGGGCTTATTACATAATTTAGGGACTTATCCTATTGAGTTTAGACACTTGAAACACTCCAAAATGATTTAAAGAAAGGAGTTTACGGCCTAGACAAAGGTCAAGGCCGTAAACACCCTAAATCATGCCCAAAAGTTAGTTTTTGTCCCCCAAATGACCATAGGCTATCTCTATAAAATGTTAGGAAGGATCTAAGGGCTTAAACACAAGGAAAATGAGGGATTTCTTGGATTTTACGGCCCAAGCATTTATCTAGGCCGTAAACTCCCGAAAACCCCCTCAAATGTTGGTTTTAATCACCCAAAATAGCATCAAACTTCATAAGAAAATTCTAGGAAGGCAATAGGGGCTTAAAACTTCACTAAACTCAAAGGTTGAGACTTTACGGCCATAAACTCCCTTCGGAGAGTTCCTAGGCTATAAACTCTTGTTTAGTACCCTTAGAGGCCTCAAATCCACTCATGCCCTTTAGGAAAAATGCTTAGAATAATTCAATGAACAAGCTAGAATCATCAAACACCCAAGAATAGAACCTTGGGAGTTTACGGCCGTAAACTCCCTTAGGTTGGGCCGTAAACTCCTTGTTTGGTCCATGTTGGTGTTTTAAATCCATTTACACACTTGATATGTGAGGATAGCAAAGTCCCACAACTGATAAGAGACCCTTAGCACCCGTAAACGTTACCTGGGACCCCAAACACTCAACCAAAAGTGTTTTCCACTCCTTTGAGTGTGTATAATTGTTTAATTAGTATATTATATGCTAATTGTATGTGAACATATGTTATCATATGTTAAAATAGGTCCTTGTGTGTGTTCAAGTCCTTGCGTGACCCCGAACGCCCAATCGGCACTTTCGTCGGACCTACTTACACCAGGTGAGTTCATACCCCTGAATGAACCTTTTAAATGCTTTTAAATGTTTTATAGGGGGTGAATACAAGTTAAACATGCCAGTTATCATGTCAATCGCATATGATTGATAACCCGCATGCACAAGATTTTACCACTTTTACAATGTTTTACCAAGTGGGACACTAAAATGACTTTTACCTGTTTCATAACTTTTACTTATACTGATTTATTCAAATTCATCCTAAATTGGTTTATGAAAGATCCTCTAAGGTTTTAAACGTATTTTACAAAGGAATAAACTTTGTGATTTTCTCTATACATAAAGGCTTTTCATTAAAGATTTCCCTTTTTTGACGTATACTTTTACTTGTTAAACACTGCTGCTTCACTTATACTTATTTTATACTCTGACTCGGTAACACTTTCACTTATACCTATAGTCGCTTATACTTGATGACGCTTATACTTATTCACGCTCTTACTTAGTGATATGATTTCTCCTTCACTTTTACTGGATAACGACTTTACTCCACTTATACTTGATAGACGTTCTTACATCACTTATTGTCGTCTCTGCTTCATGATACACTTATACTTGGTACGCTTATACTTCATGGTTCGATTATCCCACACTATACACGTATACTTCACGACTCAGATGTTCCACTGTACTCTTATACTTCACGACTCAGATGTTCCACTGTACACTTATACTTCACGACTCAGATGTTCCACTGTACTCTTATACTTCACGACTCAGATGTTCCACTATACACTTATACTTCACGACTCAGATGTTCCACTGTACACTTATACTTCACCGTATGATACACACTCAAGCGTAGTTAGATGTATGTTTATGCTTGTATAGATGTATATAAATAATGATTGAAGGATTTAGGAAGGCTTGTCCGCCCTATTTCCTTTTCTTCGTTGAGATGTGGTCTGGTGGGATCGGATGTCCATCTGAAGGTCGTTCGATTCATTAGTTATATATTACGTATACGAGCATAGACATACGAGTTTTCTTCAGTTAAATCAGTTAAGAGTCTATACCTCTAGTATACACTTACATAAGAAACCCACTCCCTCCTAGTAATACACTATCCTCTATTTGGAATGCATCTTCGGGACGCAGCCTTCTCCGTCGTCTAGTTGGTAACCAGAGTCTCCTGTAGGGAGAGCGGACATTGTGTGTATAGGCCTATACGGGATTGACAACCCCGCACCCTGACTGCTAGCTATAGTCCACGACCTACCAAGCCAAGGGGTGACAAATGTCACAATATGTAGATGCTTGTAGGGCGTCTAGTACTCTAGTCAGTATGGTTACGAGTATCATGGTTTGCCTTATAATTCATGGCTTTAAGGTAACGGTATTTCGTCAGCAATTTACACTGTATGCTGATGTCACCTTTTTCAGAGTCACACTGTTTGACCTTGCTAGACGTGTCTTTCATGTGATACTGTCTGCGGTATGTAGTCACTGTTTTGACCTTGCGAGATGTACCCTTCATTTGGTATCGTCTGCGGTCTGTCTTCACTGTTTTGACCTTGCGAGATGTACCCTTCATTTGGTATCGTCTGCGGTCTGTCTTCACTGTTTTGACCTTGCGAGATGTACCCTTCATTTGGTATCGTCTGCGGTCTGTCTTCACTGTTTTGACCTTGCGAGATGTACTTTTCATTTGGTACCTTCTGGGGTCTGTGTCTCCACTTGTTAGACTGAACCAGGCGTGTCGTATGTTTGATACTTTCCTGGAGTCTATAGTTCTTTGCCTTAGTCAGCAGTCCTCACTGCTGAGGCATATGATATTCCCTGATGTCGTTGCTTTCCTCAATAATCAAATTCAGTATTTTGATAATGATAGAAATTTAGGGGAAACTACTTTTTACTCTACATCACTGACTAGTCTTGGTAGAAGGCTGCTTTTATTAAAGAAAATATAGGATTTTCTGGAAAGGACTCTAGTACACTGAAATCTTTTAAACTACTACTTTCTTAAGTTATTTGAATGAAATGTCACTAAATGCTTATGAACTCACCAGCATTTGTAAAAATGCTGATACTCGCTTTTCAAATAACTTGTATTCTCAGGTTAGCATTAGACAGGTACATCCCCGGAGTTGTTGATGAAGATAGCTTTGTACCACGCTGTATTTATACTATTACTTGTATTACTTTAAAGTGTTGTAATGTAACCTTGTAAAAACTATTACTATTAATGCAATGTTTTGTTGTACTTTGATTACTATAATGCATGTGTTGTGATACTTGACATGACGTCATCCACCCCATAACGTTTCCGCCGTTCCGGTTTTGGGGTGTGACACTCCCGATGGGTATGCAACATTGTTTTATCGGTTTGGCTCGCCACGTACCACAATTTTAGGTTATGGAGATCTAGACGTACACACCTTTCGAATTATTATCTCTCATTAGAATAGCGAGTTTTTTAGAATTTACATAACGTAAACTCTAGTATGCAAGGGTTTTTGTGGAGTTAACCGGTTTGATTTGTTGACTTCAGTTGAATTTGACATAACCGGAAATTGATGGTTGTCACATCATCCCCCCGTTAGAAGGAATTTTGTCCCAAAATTTGAATTTAGGTAAGGAGTAGGCATGAATAATCGATTCAGGAGGTGGGGATACTTCTTAATCGACTGATTCTTGTGCTCCCAAGTGACTCCAGGTTCTTGGTTAGTACTCCAGCGAACCTTCACTTAATGGGAAGCGGCGTTGCTTCGTCCGTTTGACCTCTTGATCCATGGTCACTGTGATACTTCCACGAAGGTGAGGCTCTTGTGGAACTCGATCTCGTCGAGGGGGATTACAAGAGTCTCATCGGATAGTTACTTCTGCAAGTTTGGGACGTGATGGGTAGAATGTACTTTACCACGCTCGCGGGAGTAGATTGAAGTTGCGAGTTACAGGGATGATTCTGACCAGTATCTCAAAAGGCATAAATGTATGGGTTTTAGCTTTCCACTCCTTCTGAAGCGCACTAAGCCTTCCCAGAGTGAAGCTTCCAATGGAAATTGGTCTCTTATTCTGGAGTCCTAAGGGTTTCTCCCTCTTGCTTCTCTTCCCTGTCAAGGGTTGCTCCCTTCAGGGTCAAAGTCGTAAGGGGTTTCCGAAATTTACGGGAAGTTCCGAAGGAACTAAGGCTGTAGGTCAGCGACGCCCAGAATTTTGGCGTATCCCTGCTGACGCTTTTGGTGCTGACCGTTTCTCAACAGTTTTTGATCAATTGTAAGGGATCTTAAGAATTTCCACGTTTATGATGATGTGCCTTAGGAATTTGACTTCTCAATTCCAAAGATTGAATCTAGAGAATTTCGGGTAAGTTTTCTTTGATCATATTGTTTCCGCAGTTGGTTGCAGCTGTTCTTGGTGGTTTCCTTCTTACTACGAGGGTAGATAAGCAAGTCCTTTACAATGACGACGACAAACTGATCTTAGTAAGAATGGCATCTAGTATTCATTAAGTTCATGAATACTGCGAGCGGTTGGTACTATCCGAGGGGTATTACTACAGACTTGCAGTTTCCGTATCGAACTTGGAGGATTGTCCTCGGTCATCCTTCTCCAATACTCCGTATCGAACTTGGAGTATTCATTAGATGGAACTAGTATTCATTAAGTTTCCGTATCGAACTTGGAGTATTCATTAGATGGAACTACGAGCAATTTGCCTTTTTATTTGAAGAATAAGACCGGAGCCTTCTAGGGTGAGAAGCTTGGTTCTATAATTTCATTGTTGAGTAGTTCGACAGGTTAGACCTGACAGTTCTTGTAGCTCGGTAGGAGGCATGTGGGTTTGGTTTACGTGACTAGGCCTTTTCGGTTGGTAGGACATTTACTCGTCCTTCTGGGCAACCTTGACCCGAAGTTCAAAGTAGGACTCGCACCTGGTTGTATCCGTCCCAAGCTCCCGTGCTTGAACCTTGTCTTTTGTATGACATTCCCGAAAGGTCTCCTGTAAATACATGTGATACGGTTTTGGGAAGTATAACACTCCTCTGGTGTGTGTTTTGGAGTTCCACAGCGAGAGATGACCCAAAGGTCCGTGCTGGATGTTTATGAGAGACGAAGGTTTCGATATTCGGGGGGGTTAGGCGAAGGGCCCTTTTGTAGTCGTTAAATCGGGAAGATGAGGGCTATATCAATCAAAATTGGATAACGACAACAATATCTTTTTTAGATAACATGAGATAAGTTGTATTCGTAAGAAGAGATCACTAGAGTGATAAAGTGTCTTGTATTTCTTTTCTGTGTGTTCCGTTTTGTTTGATGTTATGATTATTGTAGATGATTCATACCACATTGTCTAGCACTGGTAGTGGGTGTGTTTTCGATAGCCGGTAATGATACTTGATATCATGATTCCTGATAGGTCTCCATACGATCAAGCGGTATATGATCGTCGTATGTAAGTTGATATCGTGAAATCGTCGAGTGGGTGACCCCACTCAACCCCTAATACTAGACATGGAATCGGAGTCAGGATGGAATTATTTGTTACAAGACTTTAGTATTTTTAATTTTAATTAACCCGATGTATGGACAATGTCAACACAACTTACAGGTAATGATCCAAAGGTCATATATGAATGTCTTTGGTTTGATTTGTAGGAGAGAAAATATTTTAGCTACTTTTTAGAAGCAAGGTTGCTTTAGTAAGCGTACCAAATTCAGTACAAACATATAGTACTTAAACATTTTGTCGTTGGGAACATTACAAAAGTCCTAACATGGTTCCCTTGTTGCTCCTGTTGGTGTGTTCATCACACTCCTCCTGACCCTTCGTCATTCCTCTCAGTTGGACATTCTCTCTTGAAGTGTCCCATTTCACCGCATAGGTAGCATACTGGGCCTACCTTGGTGCAGGTGATTGAAGGGAGGTGATGGGTCGGGGCCCTACAGAAACGGACAGTATGCCCTTTCCTGTTGCAGTTTTTACATTGTATCTCCCGGCAAGCCCCATAGGGATGAAAGCCACATTGGTTGCACTTTGGGAGTAATCCCTTGTATGGTCTAGCCGACGTTTGGGTAGCAGACCCCGTGGCTAGTGTCGAGGCATGTGTCGTGACTGCTATTGTAATGGTAGGGGCGGCCATAGGTTGTTATGTTTTAGTGGATCCTTGAGATTGGTGGTGCTCTTTCATGTTCCAAAACTTTCTCTTCTTGTTCATAGGTTCGTGGCCTGTGGTATTTTCGTTGGTAGGTACCCATTGGTGTTCCTGATTGTTACCACAATTTGTATTGTTAGTACCGCTTCAACCCCTGCTGATGTTGTTAGCATTGAATTGCGCCATGACGGCTATCACAGCTGCCGTGACTGCAACCAGAAAGGTAGCAGCGTCTATCTGCAGTGTTGGCGACATGCTAGTTGGTCTGTTGTCTCTAGGTGAAGACATAGCTCTGTTTCCTGACAAAAAACCACTTCGTTAGCGGAAATGATTATCTTAAGTGCATCCTTACAATTTATATTTACGCATATAAATTTTGTACATTACTGTACTATTCTTAGTGTTTCTGCTAACGCTCCCGAGATGGAGTTATGGCAGTAGGTAGGAGTAGGTTTCATACGGGCGTTAAGCTTTACTCATCTTAGAATCATGTTTGTCCGAACACATTTGGTTGAGGAGTTTTGATGGGATCCGGTGCATTAGTGTTGGTATGAGTGCACCCATAGGTCTATGAAGAAGAAACTTCTCAACAAAATTTTTAAAGGTGAGACGATAATGAGTTCTTAGAATGGCTATATGTCGCAAGTTTTCTAACTAAGTTTATTTCATATCGATTTGTATCGTAATTTGGTTGTTGAGGGTGTTCTGAAAACAATATATAACGAGACTCTTTGTATGGTAAACTCATGTATTTTAGTAGTTTTGTATCCAAGTGAAGCCCTACACTTGACCCAAGCTAGGTCCTTGTCATGACCTATTGATGTATGTTTAGTTATATAGTTAAGGCTAAATAGACATTTGAGTCTGATAGGTACATCCTAAGCCCATCTTGTTAATATGACTCTAGAAATCATGGTTTCAGTGAAAATTTTTGACCTCGATGCAGGTCTCCTCACATTTATGCAAGGAGAAGTTCTGGTTGTAACTGGATCTCTTGATGTGTATCATTTCTCAAATCACAGTGTTGTGCTGACACCTAGAATAGGGTAGAACCAACATGCATTCATGATCTTTATTTACAGGGTCTCGTGGGTGGTATACTTACGATTGTCCATCCCTTGTGATGTCTGAGGCAAAGTCGATGCACCTAACAGCCCTGCCGATCGATGCTTAGCTGCGATCATCCTCTCTTTGAATACCGTGTGTCTACCATGTCACTCTCTTTCCTCTTCACAGGTGGCGATAAGGTTCTAAAAAGAGAGTTGGTCTCGGGAATCGTAATCTAATTCTGAGTGACGGGTACGTGAGACAGTAGGGCCTGTAGTAGCGCGCAGTTTCCGAGCTCGGGTTGTAGTCTACCTGCTTTAATCCCTGATGTTCGCGATCTACCGAGTCTTCACCGGGAGGGCTCTGTCAGTCGGTCCCCCATGGTTGAGGTCATACCACCCTCGTTGGTCTCCACATGGTGGTTGTTGTCATTGTTGTCGACATTCAACCCTCGATAACGATTGTCCAACGGGGTACAGGTTTGATATAGTCGAAACGGTTCGCGAAACCCTTGTTATGCATGGATGATTGATTACCTCCGCATCCGCTTATGATTCTTCTCATAACCATTCACCATTCCTCAAGTTCGGATTATGAAAGTAAGGGTCGTCCGGCAAGTAGGATTTTGCTATGCTGTATTTGCGAGAATAGGAGTGGAAGAGATAAGTACTATATGTCTAACTCTATCATCAATTACTTATAGGGGTGATCCTTATTAGTTACTTCTATAATGACATAGTGCATACTAATTACATATAACAAGATACGATAGACCTTCGAATAAGTGATCCCACCCTCGGTCCACATCCAAACAAGGAAAAGGAAGTAAAGTAATGACCACAAATTCTAAGCCTATAATTTCTAAGTTATGTATAACTTTACAGTATCCACTTAGGGACTATACACCTATTATTAAGGATCTATTGAGTTTTCATATAAGTTATGATTTTACAAAAATACTCCCATATTATTTTAAACTCATGTTCTGTTTTAATGTTCTCATTGTGGTAGTGTTGGTAACTTTTTAGACTAGTTGCCATATCACAACTATTCTTGAGCATGTGCTAATCACTCCTTGGACCAGCATAGTTGATCAGGCTATGCCACTCCCAAGACTGGCCATACATCCCCGAGCTTACCTGTGATATTCAACAATCATTACTTTTGTTTTGTAATAGGATGATGTTGACCTTTGTACGTGTGCATGCATGTATACTTTCAATAAGAAACTATTTATTCCTAAAAGTATAGTTGTTTTGAAAGCTGTAAATCAGAGAACTTAGTCCCAATGCATTTATAGTTTGTATATCTTATGTGGTTTGATATACTGAGTTCACTATAAACAATGCTCTGATACCAATCTGTCACACCCCCAAACCAAGGATGGCGGAAACGTCTGGGGGTGGAGGACTTCATATAGAGTATCACAACAACGAGTATAATAGTGCTCAAAGTAAATACAACCATCACAATATAATTGAAAAAGTTACATCGAAGTATATGTTTACATTATTCACATCAATTACATTATGATACAAAATGAATAGTTTGACGAATTATCGTCCCATCCTCAAAACGTTGTTGATTTCCTATTTCACTGAATTCCTGAGAATACAAGTAGTTTTGAAAAAGTGTTAACACAAAGGTTGGTGAGTTCATAAGAGATTTGGTTAAAGAAGTAAACTGTTTCCTTGTAAAAGCGTTAGAATATGTATCCAGAAAATCCGATATTTTCTTTAACATCTATGTAATGTAGTCTTATAACCGAAGACCAAAATGTATAAGTAACCTCTCTTACTAATAGAAAATGATATGTGTTTAAATCGACATAAACGCGCTTGAATTAAATGAAATTCTCGTAAATTCTTATGTTTGTTAATACTTTATGTATATGTAGTCCTAAATCCCAGGACCGAGAAATAACAAGTATTGGCCATACTTAAAGATATAAATGTGGTTTCAAGTGATGTGTAATCGTAATTACCAAAACCGAAAGTGTACAATATTATCTGTACTTATTGAGATAAAAAGTGATTTTAAATCGTCATAAAACCCATTTAGGTTTGATGAAAATCCCGTAAACTTTATGGATTGTTATATCCCTATGTGAGTCGCTATAATCATACTATGACTGAATGAACCTGCCACGACGTTTCTCAGGCGTCGCAAAACTGAAATGACATTTGTCACCCGTACACCTGCAGGTCCCACTGTAGCTAGCAGCAAGGTGTGGGGTGTCAAATCCAATATAGATCTATATACAAGTATCACTTTCTCCCTCTAGGAGACTCTGATTATGACTACCAGGAATTATATCCTGCACTCGGACGTACGGGAAGAGAATGTCTCACAATTTAGGTTAACAAGTTTACGTGTAATGTGTGTGAATGTAAACCTATTCTGTATGGATATACCCTTTTTGTACGAGTGTGTTAAGTGATGTATCATCAACTATACCTATTATAGTTTATCTAAAATGTTTATAATATGTAAGAATTCTTTTATGAAAATGCATTAGTGTTATGAATCCATTAAACTATGGTTTTTATAGCTTAATATACGAGTTCTAAATGAATGAATAATCTTATCATGAATGACTTAGTTTCAGTTTATGATGATAAACTAACAAGGAAACACATTCAATAATTACAACTTATGATTATACACTTTGCTCGACATAATACAAAGTCTATTCGGGTTCTGTTAGCCATAGCCGCATTTCATGACTATGAAATTTGGCAAATGGATGTCAAAACCGCTTTCCTTAATGGAAAGTTGGCTGAAGATGTTTACATGAGTCGGCCAGAGGGTTTTTTCAGCAACGAGTATAGTTAGCTTTTTGGTATTGTATGTGGATGACATACTACTCATAGGAAACGACATTCCAACCCTGCAGGAAGTAAAGTCCTGGCTTGGAAAGTGTTTCGCTATGAAGGACCTTATGAAGCTGCCTATATTTTAGGGATAAGGATCTTGAGAGATCGGAGTAAAAGACTAATTGGACTTAGTCAAAGTACCTACTTGGATAAGGTGCTGAAGAGATTCAGCATGCAAGACTCCAAGAAAGGAGAGTTGCCCATCCAGAGTAACGCCAAACTGAGTAAGACACAAAGCCCTAGCACTGAGGCTGAGATAGCACAAATGAGTCGAGTACCTTATGCTTCGACTATAGGATCGATCATGTATGCTATGATGTGTACTCGACCTGATGTAGCTTTTGCCCTGAGCATGGTTAGCAGGTTTCAGGGGAACCCTGGCAAGGCACACTGGACTGCGGTAAAGAATATTCTCAAGTACCTACGAAGGACTAAGGACTGGGTCCTTACCCTCGGTGGGAGTGATGACTTGAGAGTTGTAGGGTATAGTGATGCTAGCTTCCAGACTGATAGGGATAACTTCCGCTCTCAGTCGGGCTGGGTCTTTACCTAAATGGAGGAGCAATTTCTTGGAAGAGTTCCAAGCAAGAGACAGTGGCAGATTCTACTTGTGAATCAGAGTATATTGCAGCTAGCGAGGCGGAAAAGGAGGCGTTATGGCTGAGGAACTTCATTGGAGACCTTGGAGTTGTACCAACTATTAAAGAGCCAATGGAAATTTTCTGTGATAGTGAAAGTGTTGTTGCCTTAGCCAAGGAACCAAGGGATCACAGGAGATCCAGACACATCGACAGAAAATACCATTTCATCAGACATCGGATCGAAGAAGGACTCCTCGTGGCAAAGAGGGTATCATCAGATGAGAATCCGGCAGATCCCCTCACGAAGGGACTGACTCGGGTTAAGCATCTCCAGCATGCTCGGAGCATAGGGCTGAAGGATGATATTAGATTTAGTAGTTAGATAACCTCGAAATTTGTAAAGTGTAATTGACATCTGATGATGACTAAAAGTGTTTTATTTATGAGTAAAGTGTTGCTATCTCTTGTCGATCGTTTACTATATTTCTTTTGCATGTTTTGACTTCCAGAATAATTTTTGTTTGGTATAACATATTATTCAAACCTCCACAGTCGGTCATATGTCGGAAGTAGATATGAATCAAGACTGTCATGTTTGGTTGTAGAGGTCTTGGACAAGGCTACAACAATCATGAGTGCTCAAAAGTTCTGAGCATTGGACTCAACCCACGCTCACTGGAATCACTTCATGGAATTCTATCTCGAGTGATCGTGAGACGGTAATATCGTATAAGTCTTCAAACCTAGAGATATGATTTGTTACTTACAAGTTGGTTATGCATTGATTGTACGAAAAACGCATTGGTAACTCGATGTTATAAATCGTGCTCTTGTGTGTAATTCAATGAGTGGTAGAACAAACATATGAGTCGAAGTTTATCTGTTCCTTCTTGGATTAGAAGCTGATATCTGGGCCCCTCGATGATTTTGTTTTGACCTATGTACCGGGCCCGGTCAGAACTAAGTTGATGTGTTCAATTAAGTTCTTTGTCGAACAAATCGGAAATCGGGAAACAAACTGTTGGACAATAAGTAAGACATTGTTCCGTGTATTTGTCCGACTGATATCTAGAACAGAGGATTATATGATCACTTATCTTAAATGGCGTACCATCATCTTCTCAGTTCCGAGAAACCTTGTAAAGAGCTACGATTGCCGATCGGTTCCTGAAGTCATACTTGCAGTAATAGTTATTAGACTTATCCAAGTGGGAGACTGTTGGATAAGGTGTCTAAGTCCATAACTATTTCTGGTATGTACTTGACCCGACCCGGCATGATCCATTTGTGGGTTGCATGGCACCATGCAATTGGATAGACTAAATGAGAAAAATAACATTTGGAGATTATTAATATATTATAAGTTCTAATATATTAATAATATTATTTGATTAGTTTGATCAGGAATTAATTTAGAATTAGTTATGTGATCAAAAGATAACTAATTAAATATATGGGTTGATTATGTAAATCATCCATATCTTGTATAGTGGGCTAAGAGGCTCCATGGATTATCAAGTTGGGTTCCACCCATAGGATGCTCCATGGATGCTTCATGGGAGTTACAAACCCATGGGTCATGGAAATGAAGAGTCATGACACATTAGGGTTTAACCCTAGATGTGTCAACACTATATAAGAAACATGTTCTCCACCTAAAATCGGCTACACGAAGAAACAAGAGGGCTTGGCCGATTTTTGAGAAGTGTGTGTTCTCTCATAAGTTCTTCCAAGAGCATTTGGTGTTGTGTGAAGCATTTGAGGCATCACACTTGGGGTGCTAGGCTCACAAGGTTTCAAGGAACACAAACAACAACAATGTAAGTTATTCTATCTATACTATTCTAGTTAAAATTGTTCCCCATGTATGCTAGATAGGAATATAACCTTGGAATTCAACTTTGCATGATAATTAGACAAACATAGATCCAAGGTTATTAGGGTTTCATGTACACTTAGGAAGTGTTAGAATGCTCAAAACCCATCAGATACATTATCCTGTACTCACTTACGTGGATACTTGGACATTCTCTCTTGAAGTGTCCCGTTTCACCGCATAGGTAGCATACTGGGCCTACGTTGGTGCAGGGGATTGAAGGGAGGTGATGTGTCGGGGCCCTACAGAAACCGACGGTATGCCCTTTCCTGTTGCAGTTTTTACAGTGTATCTCCCGGCAAGCCCCATGGTGATGAAAGCCACATTGGTTGCACTTTGGGAGTGATCCCTCGTATGGTCTGGCCGGCGTTTGGGTGGCAGACCCCGTGGCTAGTGTCGAGGCATGTGTCGTGACTGTTGTTGTAATGGTAGGGGCGGCCATAGGTTGTTGTCTTTTAGTGGATCCTTGAGATTTGTGGTGCTCTTTCATGTTCCAAAACTTTCTCTTCTTGTTCGTAGGTTTGTGGCCTGAGGTATTTTCGTTGGTAGGTACCCATTGGTGTTCCTGATTGTTACCACAATCTGTATTCAAGTGAAGCCTTACACTTAACCCAAGCTAGGTCCTTGTCATGACCTATTGATGTATGTTTAGTATATAATTAAGGCTAAATAGACATTCGAGTCTGATAGGTACATCCTAAGCCCATCTTGTTAATATGACTCTAGCAATCATGGTTTCAGTGAAAAATTTTGACCTCGATGCAGGTCGCCTCACATTTATGCAAGGAGAAGTTCTGGTTGTAACTGGATCTCTTGATGTGTATCATTTCTCAAATCGCAGTGTTGTGCTGACACCTAGAATAGGGTAGAACCAACGTGCATTCATGATCTTTATTTACAAGGTCTCGTGGGTGGTATGGATTTACTTACGACGGTCCATCCCTTGTGATATCTGAGGCAAAATCGATGCACCTAATAGCCCTGCCGATCGATGCTTGGCTGCGATCATCCTCTCTTTGAATACCGTGTGTATATCATGTCACTCTCTTTCCTCTTCACGGGCGGCGATAAGGTCCCAAAAAGAGAGTTGGTCTCGGGAATGGTAATCTAATTCTGAGTGACGGGTACGTGAGACAGTAGGGCCTATAGTAGAGCGCAGTTTCCGAGCTCGGGTTGTAGTCTACCTGCTTTAATCCCTGATGTTCGCGATCTGTCGGGTCTTCGTCGGGAGGGCTCTGTGAGTTGGTCCCCCGTGGTTGAGGTCATAGCACCCTCCTTGGTCTCCACATGGCGGTTGTTGTCATTGTTGTCGACATTCAACCCGCGATCAAGATTGTCCAACGGGGTACAGGTTCGATATAGTCGAATCGGTTCGCGGAACCCTTGCTATGCATGGAGGATTGATTACCTCCGGTCCCGCTTATGATTCTTCTCATAACCATTCACCATTCCTCAAGTTCGGATTATGAAAGTAAGGGTCGTCCGGCAAGTAGGATTTTGCTATGCTGTATTTGCGAGAATAGGAGTGGAAGAGATAAGTACTATACGTCTAACTCTATCATCAATTACTTATAGGGGTGATCCTTATTAGTTACTTCTATAATGACATAGTTCATACTAATTACATATAACAAGATACTATAGACCTTCGAATAAGTGATCCCACCTTAGGTCCACATCCAAACAAGGAAAAGGAAGTAAAGTAATGACCACAAATTCTAAGTCTATAATTTCTAAGTTATATATAACTTTAAAGTATCCACTTAGGGACTATAGACCTATTATTAAGGATCTAATTAGTTTCCATATCAGTTATGATTTTACAAAATACTCCCATAGTATTTTAAACTCATATTCTGTTTTAATGTTCTCATTGTGGTAGTGTTGGTAAGTTTTTAGACTTGTTGCCATATCACAACTATTCTTGGGCATGTGCTAATCACTCCTCGGACCAGCATAGTTGATCAGGCTATGCCACTCCCAAGACTGACCATACATCCCCGAGCTTACTTGTGATATTCAACAATCATTACTTTTGTTTTGTTCTAGGATAATGCTCACCTTAGTATGTATGCATGCATGTATACTTTTAATAAGAAACTATTTATTCCTAAAAGTATAGTTGTTTCGAAAGCTTTAAATCAGAGAACTTAGTCCCAATGCATTTATAGTTTGTATATCTTATGTGGTTTGATATACTGAGTTCACTATAAACAATGCTCTGATACCAATCTGTCACACCCCCAAACCAAGGATGGCGGAAACGTCCGGGGGTGGAGGACTTCATGTAGAGTATGACAACAACGAGTATAATAGTGCTCAAAGTAAATACAACCATCACAATATAATTGAAAAAGTTACATCGAAGTATATGTTCACATGATTCACATCAATTACATTATGATACAAAATGAATTGTTTGACGAATTATCGTCCCATCCTCAAAACGTTGTTGATTTCCTGTTTCACTGAATTCCTGAGAATACAAGTAGTTTTGAAAAAGTGTTAACACAAAGTTTGGTGAGTTCATAAGAGACTTTGTTAAAGAAGTAAACCGTTTCCTTGTAAAAGCGTTAGAATATGTATCCAGAAAATCCGATATTTTCTTTAAAATCTATGTAATGTAGTCTTATAACCGAAGACCAAAATGTATAAGTAACCTCTCTTACTAATAGAAAATGATATGTGTTTAAATCGACATAAACGCCCTTGAATTAAATGAAATTCCCATAAATTCTTATGTTTGTTAATACTTTATGTATATGTAGTCCTAAATCCCAGGACCGAGAAATAACAAGTATTGGCCATACTTAAAGATATAAATGTGGTTTCAAATGATGTGTAATCGTAATTACCAAAACCGAAAGTGTACAATATTATCTGTACTTATTGAGATAAAAAGTGATTTTAAATCGTCATAAAACCCATTTAGGTTTTATGAAAATCCTGTAAACTTTATGGATTGTTATATCCCCATGTGAGTCGATATAATCATACTATGACTGAATGAACCTGCCACGACGTTTCTCAGGCGTCGCAAAACTGAAATGATATTTGTCACCCGTACACCTGCGGGTCCCACTGTAGCTAGCAGCAAGGTGTGGGTTGTCAAACCTAATATAGATCTATATACAAGTATCACGTTCTCCCTCCAGGAGACTATGATTATAACTACCAGGAATTATATCCCGCACTCGGATGTACGGGAAGAGAATGTCTCACAATTTAGGTTAACAAGTTTACGTGTAATGTGTGTGAATGTAAACCTTTTCTGTATGGATATACCCTTTTTGTACGAGTGTGTTAAGTGATGTATCATTAACTATACCTATTATAGTTTATCTAAAATGTTTATAATATGTAAGAATTCTAAATGAATGAATAATCTTATCATGAATGACTTAGTTTCACTTTATGATGATAAATTAACAAGGAAACACATTCAATAATTAGAACTTATGATTATACACTTTGCTCAACATAATACAAAGTGTTATGATATTTATATGTTGTTAACTAACTTTAACCTTTCTGCACTGTTTTGGAAAAATCATATTAAAATCATACGAAGTCAAAAACTAGATCCGTAAATTCCGAGAGCTCCCAAAATGACCTCCAACTTGGGTGAAAAAGTCCATAATCACAGACTGGTCCGGATTGGTGTTTGAAATGATAGGTAGTTTTGTAAAACTCACCATACATTGTAGAAAAATCGTATAAAGATGTGAAAGTAGTCATTTTAAAGCTAAGAACTTGAACTATTTGCACCTTATACAGTTTTGAAAACAAAACTGTTTAAGTTGCCCAAAACAGTCCGTGAATGGAGTTGAACTTTTCTGATGAAGGCTGTTAGAAAAGTTTAGTTATGTTCTTGGTGTTTTAACTTGTATTCCCCCCCCCCCCCCCCCCCCCTTAAAAACTTGAGAAAACATGAAAATGTAGGGGTATGAACTCACCTTGAGTGATTTCAGTAGATAAGTGTTGAAGAAGAGAAGTGTTCAACCTAAGAACACTTGAAGAATCACTTGAAGATTCGAAGATCTAACACAATTATGATGGTGTTTGTGTAAGATATCTATGATTTGAGTAGAAGAAGTGAAATAATCATAAGGAGATTGGTTTATGCTTACCAAATGTGGAGGAAAAACCCAATATCAGCCCTTCAATCTCGAACTCTAGAGAGAGGAAGTGAGAGAGAGAAAAGAGTTTGATCTTTTTGGTGAAAGGAGGGAAAATGAGGGAAGTGAGGAGAGAGGATGAATATCCGGCTCTCAAAAATGTGGGAAAGAGTGATAATTGAGTGGAAAGGACATTGATGTGACCTAGGTAAGGTGGGGAGGTGTGGCTGGTCATAGAGTGGGTGTGGGAGTGGTTGCTTGTGTCATAAGGTAAAGCAAAGTCAACACTCCACCTCTTTGTACTTTACCCACTTGCTTTTATTATTTAAATAGGGATTTTCATGAAAATATGATTAAATTATGAACATTTAGGGTTTATTATGTTAAAATATAATTCTTGGAGAAAATCCCGCGTTAAAATCACGAAAAACGGGCTTAAAATGTTAAAAATATCAAAAATTGGTGAAAAGAGTCAAAAATCCGAAGTCTGGCCGGAGATTCGGTCTTCTGATGCTAGAACCGAGAGGAGAGAGGGGTAGAACCGAGAGGGGCAAGGAACCGAGAGGAGGGGGCAGAGACCAAGAGGGAGGAGCCGAGACCGAGAGGCTTCTCTGCTTACTTTCGGTCAGAGAGGCTTCTCTCCTTACTTTCGGTCCGAGAGGCTTCTCTCCTTACTTTCGGTTCCTAAGAAGGGTTTCGGTTCCTAAAGTCTATTTTACTCGTTTTCACTCCGTTTTGAGCCGTTTTTGACCCGGTTAAGGGTCGGAATGACCCGAATGATTCCAAAAAGTTATGGAAACTTTTGAGAGAGATTTGGGAGAGATTTCACATACTTGGAGAGATTTGACAATCTTGGAGAGATTTCTCATACAAAGAGATATTTGAGAGAGATTTCACATACTTGGAGAGATTTGGGAGAGATTTGACATTCTTGGAGAGATTTCTCATACAAAGAGATATTTGAGAGAGATTTCAAATATTTGGAGAGATTTGGGAGAGATTTGACATTCTTGGAGAGATTTCTCATACAAATATATATTTGAGAGAGATTTCACATACTTGGAGAGATTGGGGAGAGATTTGACATTCTTGGAGAGATTTCTCATACAAAGAGATATTTGAGAGAGATTTCACATACTTGGAGAGATTTGGGAGAGATTTGACATTCTTGGAGAGATTTCTCATACAAAGAGATATTTGAGAGAGATTTCACATACTTAGAGAGATTTGGGAGAGATTCGACATTCTTGGAGAGATTTCTCATACAAAGAGATATTTGAGAGAGATTTCACATACTTGGAGAGATTTGGGAGAGATTTAACATTCTTGGAGGGATTTCTCATTCAAAGAGATATTTGAGAGAGATTTCACATACTTGGAGAGATTTGGGAGAGATTTGACATTCTTGGAGAGATTTCTCATACAAAGAGATATTTGAGAAAGATTTCACATACTTGGAGAGATTGGGGAGAGATTTGACATTCTTGGAGAGATTTCTCATACAAAGAGATATTTGAGAGAGATTTCACATACTTGGAGAGATTTGGGAGAGATTTGACATTCTTGGAGAGATTTCTCATACAAAGAGATATTAGAGAGATAGAGTGACAATGATTGAGAGAGGTTTTATTTGTGACCTTTTTGAGTGCCCGGCTTCGCAGTGCAAGGTCCGTAAACCCTGTTAAGCCTTGTTTAAGGGTCTTATACACTCCCGATGAGTATGCAACATTGTTTTATCGGTTTGGCTCGCCACGTACCAAAGTTTTAGGTTAAGGAGATTTAGACGTACACATTTTTCGATTTATTATCTCTCATTAGAATAGCGAGTTGTTTAGAATTTACATGACGTAAACTCTAGTATGCAAGGGTTTTTGTGGAGTTGACCGGTTTGATTTGTTGACTTCAGTTGACTTTGACTTAACTAGAAATTGACGGTTGTCACAATGATAAACCTTAAGCCACCCTTTTCCTACTTTGTTAAATCCAAGTTAGTGTGTCGGTTAACCACACATTCTCCACTAACGACTTAATCAAGGTGCAGAGTATAATTTCATGGATTAGCACCAAATTCATATTTTCCTAAAGTAACTAAGATTAGGAATTTTAAAAAACATTTAGTTACTTTCTAATAATCATTACTTTTAATGAGAATTTAAAGTCATTGTCCTACCCGTTCGGCTAACGACCCTCCACCAGTCAAGGAAGCGGTGGGTGAGAGTGGACACCCATTAAGCTGAAATTTTATAGGCAACAACTTTAAACCCCCCTTATAGACCGGCTTCTTGAATGAGGCCTACTAACGGTAAAACGACTTATTCTTACATACACACACACACACACACACACATATATATATATATATATATATATTATTAACTTATAATATTATAAAGTATAAAGGATGAATTTTAACTTTTAAAATTCTAGGGGTCGGAACTAAAGTTTTTAAGGTGACTTTACATGTTCCAAAACTTGAGGGAAAGTTTTGTAACTTTCAAAACTTTTCAACTTCATAACTTATGAGTTAATGGTTTATTAAAATGAATGACCCTTCATTTTATGTAACATATGTGTTTATCAATAGACTTTAAAAGGAAGACTTTTGGTAATCCATAACTTGAGGACAAATTATGGATTCCATTAAAACACATCAAGATCAAGAATTAAACTAAAAGGCTATTTGCAAATAATTCCTATGATCTACTAAACTCATAAGTGTATCAACATTCATATCAGCAATTTCAAGAATCATAAAAAACACATATAAAACTTGAAATTTTGATAATTACCATTGTAAATGCATTAGCATGATCATTACCACATCAAAAACAGGTTTTATAAGTCGAAAACATTTAAGGGTAATGATTCTAGTCTATTTCCAACATCAAAACTCGAAAAACTGCATTCTGGGCCTCCTACTCGTCGAGTGCATGAACCTACTCGACGACTAGGATGAAATAACACATGAACTCATCGAGTCCCCCCATGAACTCGGCGATTTCACTCAGTAGAAAGTAGTTTCATTGATTTTTTAACAAGTTTTCATCAAGTATCAAGAAAACAAGCCTAGGCTTTGATACCACTGAAGGGTTTTGAGTATTGTAACACTCCTAAGGTGTCCATGAAACCCTAGAAACCTTGGATCTATGTTTTACTAAGATACATGCAAATTTAATTTTCCAAGGTACTTAACCTAACTAGCATGGCATGAGGAACATGAAACATAAAAGATAGTATGATAACATACCTTTTTTTTTGCTTGGATTCCTTGAGAACTTTGTGATCCTAGCACCCCAAATGTGGTGCCTCAAATGACTCACACAACACCACAACTCTTGTTTTACACATAGTGCCGATTTTGGTAGCCCATGGGGTCCTGTTATAGTTGTGTCACAAGTAGGGTTACAACATGTAAACCCTAATTGACATGGCTTTTCATATTCCATGATCCATGGGTTCATAACCTCCATGGAGCACCTTATGGGTTTTAGCCCAATTTAATAAACCATGGATCATTAGCCCACTATAAAAGAATGGATGATTTACACAATCAGCCCCATATATTTAATTAGTCTCCTTTTGATCACCAAATTAATTCTTGATCAAAACTAATTAAATAATATTATTAATAAATTACAATTTATAATATATTAATAAACCATAAGTGTCCTTTCTCTCATTTAGTCTATCCAAGTGTTGCAATGCCATGCAACCCAAATGGACCATGCCAACCGGGTCAAGTACATCCCATAAATAGTTATGAACTTAGACACCTAATCCAATAATTACTCTTCACGTCATGAGAACGACTTTTTGCTGATTTCTTCATCTTTTAAGCTTTTAATCTTCAAAGTTCCGATCCTTGTCGCTTTTAGTCCTTATTCTTCAAGATGACTTCTTTTGGCTGCAAAATGTAATTTAATCTTATAAGTACCATTTATCTATGCAGATAACCAAAATATGTATAAAAATGTATTCAAATATTGCTTAAAAATATGTATAAATAAGGCAATATCATGAATCTATTAGGCGGAAAGATAAAGGTTTCTCCAATTTGAAAGGAAATGAGAGTACTTTAGTATCGTGTTTGTGATCATCTTAATGATTGTGGAATCATGTCACAAATTGATCCTCTAAGAACATCTTAGTAAAATTATTTGAATAACAAGAGGAATAAGATATTGTTGAAATGGTTCAATCAAGAGATGAGTCACTTCGTTTTCTAATCAAGTTTTAGAGTCAAACTCTAGTAACTTCGAATCGTATCTTGAAACTCATTCTATACCAAGTAGGCTTATAACACCTCATAAAATGTGGAGTAATAATGTTTTCTTACTCTAGCACATTTGGAATTAAAAGTTATGATGTTTTGGTTAAAATAAAGGATGAACTAAGACCAATTCCAGGAAGTGTTTTCTTGTCAAGAATCCACACTAACCTTTTAAATATTTGTTTTTGCTCGTCAAGGAGTGTTCCTTGAGAGAGAAACTTATATGTCAAGAAGTCAGTGGTAGTCTTAATGATCTTGAAAAGTTTGAAGAGTCAATTAAGAATAAACCTTTTAGTTATCACTAGCACACGACCTGAGGTTGGTAACCTATCGTGTTAAGTTGACATATTCTTGTTTCTATGCATCGTCTAGTTGAGTTGGCAATATTTATGAGTTCTATGGTTCTTATTTGACTGCAAAAGGTAGAGCACGTTGGTCAGTGAAAGTACATTGATTAATATGGGTGAACTGCTTAACAACATGGAAGCATTGGTAGGCCTTTGTACTACGAGAAGGTAAGAAATCAAGAATGAGCAAAGTTCAGTCCATGAAAGGAAAAAAAAAATTGATTTTGGTTTTGTCCTCAACCTTATCTTATGATTGTAGGTTAAAAATGATATATTCACATGGATAGGAACATATACACCAGAAAATCAAAGTGGAAAAAGGTTTTGCTCTAATTCATGAAGATGATTATGAGGAAACACTTTCGCTAGTAGATTTTAAATCTTATTAATATCATTATGGTTAGTCGTTGTGTTAATTGTATTCTTAAATTCACAATATGATTACAGCATCCCTTTTTGTAGTTCGAATTGTGAGAAATGGTAAGAAACAGTTCGAGATTGAGTAAGAGATTTTAAATCTAATGAAAGGTGTAAGAGATTGAGAAGTCTAGATGAAGACTTATCAAAGCATCACGTATCAGAAATCTGAACTTTAGTAAGGAAGTCAAGAGTATTGATTTCTATACGTCCAGTTGATTTTTAGGTGCATGTCGTAGCTAGTAGGGAGCATAATTGTTATGCTAGTGGGAGCATATTTGCTATGCTAATTATTGTAGGTTGGCAATACTAGTTGTAGGAAACAAAGATTTCAAATTTTCAAATCGCAAAGTTTGGAAATTGTGTCGCTATAGAAAGATTTAGGGGAGAAAGCTCTTATACATCATTTCAAATCTAAAAGTTTAGATTGAAGTTTTAATAAAACTTAGTCATATATGAATACTGTGTTGAAATGATTCAACAAAGGAAATTCGATATATGGAAATATTATAGCAAGAGGCTGTTAGATCTTTATGTTATAATATTCACTTGTTCTGATTTTTCCAAATAACTAGGGCATTTAGAGGGAAGAAGGGATAGAACAAGATGTGACTAAAGTTGTTAAACAATTGTCAAGAACAATCTGACGTTTACCAAATATTTAGTTGCTTATGGACAGTTGAAAGTATAGTATTTGGAAGGATCATATTGACATAATTATGAGTGGAGGTGATTCTTGTTCATAATTGATGGTCATATTGAAATATGGAAATATTTCCACAATAGGAGTTGGTTATTGAAATGTACATGTGGGTTAGAATCATTAATGCAAGGAAGGTGTTCAAGGAGTTACCTTGAATTTGATACTTCATTACCATGAAATTGTTTTAGTAACAAAGTTTCAATGGAGCATTTTGTGACATCGTTGGCTAAGTCTCGGTGACTTGATGCCACGTCACCACAAAAGGATATTGCATGCCAGGTTAGACTCTAACACATTTAAGGATGACAGGAATTTGGAATTCTTATACATGTAATAAGGATTTGAAATTATGAAATGAGAATCATTGGAATAATGTCCAATCAATTCTCAGAAAGGAAGGACCATAGAAAGACATAGTATGCATGTTTCGAACGTGGCATGACTAATGTTTAATTAAAGTGTCTAGTTGATTAATCGAAACATTATACAATTAATAAAGTCTAATTAATATGGCAATTAAATAATAAAAGTTTTATTTATATTCAATAGCTTTGAGACCATAGCTAATTAGGTTATTATTGTGTTTCACTTCACATGTTTTACTTCCTGAATAATTGGATTATTCAAATATCCATGGTCGTTCATACTTTTGGAAGTAAGTAGCGAATTAAGATTGTAATGAATTGAATTGTAGATTGTCTATGGACATTAGACATAGCAATGGTTTTGCTGCAATGTTCATGAGTACTTTTGAAATGGTGATTTTAAGTATTGGATAAACCTACGCTCATAGAATTACTTCATGGATTTTATCACAAGTTATTTTGAGATGATAATATCTCATATTATTGAAATAAAGATATATGAGTTGTTGCTTACGAGTTTGTTGTGCATTGATAATACGTAAACGCTTCAGTAACTTGATGTTATAAAACGTATTGTTGTACGTGATTTGATGAGTAAATAATGCAAGCATATAAGTTGAAGTTTATCCGTTCCTTTTGCCCTAATGGGAAAAGCGATATATGTGGGTCCTTCAATGATTTGATGATGACATGTTAAGCGCTTGTCCAAGCCTGGACTGAATTCATGTGTTCAATTAGTAATCTGAATCAGTCGTCATAAATCAGAAATCAAGAAACAAATATTGGATAGAGAAATTGATTATAATCCATGTCTCATGTCCTTTCGATATCTTGTATAATGGAGGAATATTTGATCACTTATCTAAGGACACGTAACTAACTGAGTCAAAGTTCGATAGTGACTTTGAGTGCTACAATTTGATAATCAAAATTTGAATTTATACGTGTAATTATAATTATTAGACTTATCCAAGTGGGAGACTGCTAGATTAGGTGTCTAAGCCCATGACTATAATTGGTATGTACTTGAATTGATAGTAGCACAGTCCTTTTGGGTTGCCTTCACACTAGCGACTAGACAGGATAACTTATTGAAAAAGAGGAAGAATTTATTATTTGGAATAATAAGTTAGTATAGAAAAATGATTTATTAATGTATTATGAAAATAAAATATTAATTAAAAAACATGTTATTTAATTAATATTTAATCAGAAAGTAATTTGGAATTAATTTTGGGATTAAAAGAATAAATTAAAAGTACATGGGCTATTTAGCAATTAATTAATATTTGTGGTTTTTGGCTCTTGGACCAACCTTGGAGGGTTGGACAAAAACCTCTAGGGAGGCCCTTAGAGTTTTGTTCCAAAGCCTAAAGGAATGAGAGTCCATGGGATGCTTAGGCCTTAAGATGGAAAGTAGGGTTTCCTCCTACAAACCCTAGTTTTGTCTTTAAGCAACTAACAACTATTTAAGGAGCCTCTAAGCCTCTAGATTATGGCCATGCTTCCTAACCCTAAGAAGATCCGAATTTCTTGAGCTTCCTCCTATCTCCTCTCATCCTCTTGCATAGTGTGTTTATGAGCCGTTAGAGGTATGACACTTGTTCTCAAAGTTCAAGGTCTTCAAGGAACCCATTGTTATTACAATATAACAATAAAGTTATGTGTTATAATCCATGTTTTTTTATTTTTGAAAATAATACATGACTCCTAGGGTTTCTAGTTTTTGTGTTCAATGCTTCTATGTCTAATATAGAAAACATAGATCCAACAAATCTAGGGTTGCATGCACCTATAGGATTGTTTGTATGCTCTAAACCGATCACTACCCTCACGTCCTAAGAAAATTAACCCAAAAGCAACCCTCATGCACTCAAATACAAATCAATCCTTTGCACCCTACATCTACTTGAATTCCAAAGTCAAACGAACTTGCACTACAACTTCAGCTACCCCAATGCTAAACTAACACACTGATCTAACTACTGATCTTCCAAGTTTACCCCTAACTCACTTCCACGAATGGTCTACAACAAAATGCCTTCCAATCTAAATCTAGCTCAACAAGATGTGCACCACTTGTAACTCTCGACATGCAAAATGGCATATAACGAACCTTGATATTACTACCCAAAAAATTACAGGGTAACTAAACTGAAGGTAACGTATTACACATGCAAGCACATGACTCAAAAGTATATAAATACAACATTAAGGAACTAGAAGAACAAAATAGAACATACACGTGATAGCATCTAATGAAACTATGGCCTCTCCCGATTGAGGCTGCAATGCTAGGCTCCTTACTGTTGGGGCTTCCACTATACACTTATGACTGTCAGGGATCCTCAAAGTAGCGAGAGCAAGTGCCTTCACTGATCCACTCATCGGCAACGGACAGTCGGCCTTCTTGTGGCCCACTTGATTGCAGTGAAAACACATCGGAACCAATCGTTGAGGGAAATCCCTAATGAAATGACCCATCTAACTGTTGGGTTTTGAGCAATCTAACACTTCCTAAGTGTGCATGCAACCCTAATAAACCTTGGATCTATGTTTGTCTAAATACATGCAAAATAATAATTTTCCAAGGTTTATAACCTATCTAACATGGCATGGGGAACATTTCAACATAAAAGAGTTAGAAGAGATTACATACCTTTTGGTGAGTTTGGTTCTAAGGAGTTTGAGGGCCAAGCACAATAGCGTGAATGCCTCAAATGGAATCACAAACACCACAAACTCTTGGAAAACTTTGAGAGAGTATACACCCTTGTATAAAATCGGCCACACACATGCACACACACACACACTAGTTCACTAGTTTTCTCTTAGGCTCCATTTCATGCTCCATAAGCATGCTTATATAGTGTGCATGGTTAGGGTGAAACCCTAATAACCCATGTCTTTTCCTTTCCAAGGATCCATGGGTTAAAAGCTCCATGGTTCATCCATGGACTTCCACATAAGCCTAGCCCATTAACAAATGAGTATTAGCTCACACTATATAAAACAAATAGCCCATAATCTAATTAGTCTTCCTTTTAATCTCTAAATTAATTCATAATTAATTTAAGACTAAAACTAATTAAATAACGTAACTTCATATTAATATATTATAACTCATAATATATTAATAAACATATGTGTATAACTCTCATAAAATTATCCATAATAGTTTGGATGAGATGCAACCCAAATGGACCATGCCGGTCGGGTCAAGTATATACCAAATAAGTTATGGACTTAGACACCTTATCCAACAGTCTCCCACTTGGATAAGTCTAATAATTGTATTTGCCTATAAGTTCAGGAACCAACCAGCAATCGTAGCTCTCGAAAACTCCCTCGAACTATGAAGCGCCATTTTAGATAAGTGATCACATAATCCTCTGTTCTCATGATATCAGCCGGACAAACGCATGGAACTATGTCTTGCTTATTGTCTAGCAGTTGTTTCTCGATTTTCCGATTTGTTTGACGAAGAACTTCACTGAACACATCGGTTTAGTTCTGACCAGGCCTGGTACATGGGTCAACACAAAATCATCGAGGGGCCCAGATATCGCTTCTATTTCTAGAAGGAACAGATAAACTTCGACTGATATGCTTGTTCTACTACTTATTGAATTATACACAAAGGCACGTTTTATAACATCAAGTTACTGATGTGTTTACGTGCAATCAATGCACAACCAACTCATAGGTAACAACTCATATCTCTAGGTTTAAAGATTTATATGATGTTATCGTCTCACGATCACTTGAGATAAATTCCATGAAGTGATACAAGTGAGCGTGGGTTTATACCAATACTCATAACTTATGAGTACTCATGAATGTTGCAGCAACCATTGCCATGTCTAAACACCTTTAAGGCATCTACAAACCCAATTCATGACAATCTTGATTCATACCTACTTCCGACGTATGATCGATTGTGGAGGTTTGAATAAATTAATTATTTTGGAAGTGCTTAACCCTCGTCAGTCCCTTCGTAAGGGCATCTGCAGGATTCTCATCCGACGATATCCTCCTTGTCACAAGGAGTCCTTCTTCAATCTTGTGTCTTATGAAGTGATATTTTATGTCAATGTGTTGGGATCTTCCATGATCTCTTGGTTCCTTGGCTAAGGTAACCGCACTATTGTTGTCACAGAAAATCTCTATAGGTTCCTTAATAGCTGGTACAACTCCAAGGTCTCCGATGAAGTTCTTTAGCCATATCACCTCCTTCGCTGCTTCACTCGCTGCTATATACTTTGATTCACAAGTCGAATCAGCCACCGTCTCCTGCTTGGAACTCTTCCAAGAAATTGCCCCTCCATTTAAGGTAAAGATCCAGCCCGACTGAGAGCGGAAATTATCCCTATCAGTCTGAAAACCAGCATCACTATACCCTAATACTTTCAAGTCATCACTGCCACCAAGGGTAAGGATCCAATCCTTAGTCCTCCGCAGGTACTTGAGAATGTTCTTTACCGCGGTCCAATGAGCCTTGCCAGGGTTCCCCTGATACCTGCGGACCATGCTCAAAGCAAATGCCACATCAGGACGGGTACAAGTCATAGCATACATGATCAAGCCAACTGCGGAAGCATACGGTAATTGGCTCATCTCAGTTATCTCTGCCTCTGTACTCGGACTCTGAGTCTTACTCAGTTTGGTATTGCTTTGGATCAGTAAATCTCCTTTCTTGGAATTCTCCATGTTGAACCTTTTCAACACCTTATCCAAGTAGATACTCTGACTAAGTCCAATTAGTCTTCTACTCCTTTCTCTTAATATCCGTATCCCTAGGATATAGGTAGCCTCCCCTAGGTCCTTCATAGCAAAGCACTTCCCAAGCCAGGACTTAACCTCCTGCAAGGTTGGGATGTCATTTCCTATGAGTAGTATGTTATCCACATACAGTACCAAGAAGCTAACTATACTCCCACTAGCTCTGACATACACGCAAGACTCATCTTCGCTTCTCGAGAAGCCAAACTTTTACCTTCTCATCAAAACAAAGATTCCAGCTATGAGATGCTTGTTTTAATCCATAAATAGATTTCTCAAGCTTGCATACTCTATTAGGGTACTTTGCACTGACAAAACCCTCTGGCTGATTCATGTACACATCCTCAGCCAACTTTCCATTAAGGAAAGCGGTTTTGACATCCATTTTCCATATTTCATAATCATGAAATGCTGCAATGGCTAACAAAACCCTAATAGACTTAATCTTTGCTACCGGCGAGAAGGTTTCATCATAATCAATACCTTGAGTTTGAGTAAAACCCTTCGCAACCAGTCGAGCCTTATAAGTATGCACTTTTCCTTCCATGTCTGTCTTCTTCTTGAAGATCCATTTGCACCCGACTGTTTTACGGCCTGGTACATTGTCAACCAAGTTCCAAACTTGATTGTCATACATGGACTGTATCTCGCTGTCCATAGCCTCCTTCCATTTAGCAGACTCCGGGCCTGCCATGGCTTCCTTAACACTGCTAGGTTCATCCAAATTTACCAGTGTACTATCACTAATAAACGTATCACCTTCCGTAGTAATATGAAAACCATAATAAAACGAAGGTGTGTTCCTAACCCGTGTGGAAGGCCTCGGAGGTACAGACTCGTCAGTTGGATCAACAGGAGTTTCCTCCTCAGGTTGATTGCTAGTGTCTGAGGTTCCTTCACCAATTGATTCTTGAATTTCTTCAAGATCAATCTGCCTCCCACTGTCTCCTTGGCTTATAAATTCTTTCTCGCGAAAGATCCCTCTTCGTGCTACAAAGACCACATTCTCACTAGGTCTGTAGAAGAGGTAGCCGAAGGATTTCTGTGGGTAGCCGATGAAAATACACCTTTCACTTCAGGGTTCAAGCTTATCATGTGTTTCACACCTCACGAAAGCTTCGCAACCCCAAATTTTGATGTGGTCCAAATTGGGAACCTTCCCAGTCCACATCTCATGAGGTGTTTTGGTAACCTTCTTTGTAGGGACTAGATTAAGGATATGGGCGGCAGTCTCTAAGGCATACTGATGGGTTTTGAGCATTCTAACACTTCCTAAGTGTACATGCAACCCTAAGAACCTTGGATCTATGTTTGTCTAATTATCATGCAAAGTTGAATTCCAAGGTTATATTCCTATCTAGCATATATGGGGAACAATTTTAACTAGAATAGTAGATAGAATAAATTACCTTGTTGTTGTTTGTGTTCCATGAAACCTTGTGAGCCTAGCACCCCAAGTGTGATGCCTCAAATGCTTCACACAACACCAAATGCTCTTGGAAGAACTTATGAGAGAACACACACTTCTCAAAATCGGCCAAGCCCTCTTGTTTCTTAGTGTAGCCGATTTTGGTGGAGAATATGTTTCTTATATAGTGTTGACACATCTAGGGTTAAACCCTAATGTGTCATGACTCTTCATTTCCATGACCCATGGGTTTGTAACTCCCATGGAGCATCCTATGGGTGGAACCCAACTTGATAATCCATAGAGCCTCTTAGCCCACTATACAAGATATGGATGATTTACATAATCAACCCATATATTTAAGTAGTTATCTTTTGATCACATAATTAATTCTAAATTAATTCTTGATCAAACTAATCAAATAATATTATTAATATATTAGAACTTATAATATATTAATAATCTCCAAGTGTTATTTCTCTCATTTAGTCTATCCAATTGCATGGTGCCATGCAACCCAAATGGACCATGCCGGGTCGGGTCAAGTACATACCAGAAATAGTTATGGACTTAGACACCTTATCCAACAGTCTCCCACTTGGATAAGTCTAATAACTATTACTGCAAGTATGACTTCAGGAACCGATCGGCAATCGTAGCTCTTTACAAGGTTTCTCGGAACTGAGAAGATGATGGTACGCCATTTAAGATAAGTGATCATATAATCCTCTGTTCTAGATATCAGTCGGAAAAATACACGGAACAACGTCTTACTTATTGTCCAACAGTTTGTTTCCCGATTTCCGATTTGTTTGACAAAGAACTTAATTAAACACATCAACTTAGTTCTGACCGGGCCCGGTACATGGGTCAAAACAAAATCATCGAGGGGCCCAGATATCAGCTTCTAATCCAAGAAGGAACAGATAAACTTCGACTCATATGTTTGTTCTACCACTCATTGAATTACACACAAGAGCACGATTTATAACATCGAGTTACCAATGCGTTTTTCGTACAATCAATGCATAACCAGCTTGTAAGTAACAAATCATATCTCTAGGTTTGAAGACTTATACGATATTACCGTCTCACGATCACTCGAGATAGAATTCCATGAAGTGATTCCAGTGAGCGTGGGTTGAGTCCAATGCTCAGAACTTTTGAGCACTCATGATTGCTGTAGCCTTGTCCAAGACCTCTACAACCAAACATGACAGTCTTGATTCATATCTACTTCCGACATATGACCGACTGTGGAGGTTTGAATAATATGTTATACCAAACAAAATTATCCTGGAAGTCAAAACATGCAAAAGAAATATAGTAAACGATCGACATGAGATAGCAACATTTTACTCATAAATAAAAACATTTTTATTCATCATCAGCTGTCAATTACACTTTACAAATTTCGAGGTTATCTAAGTACTAAATCTAATATCATCCTTTAACCCAATGCTTCGAGCATGTTGGAGATGCTTAACCCGAGTCAGTCCCTTCGTGAGGGGATCTGCCAGATTCTCATCTGATGATACCCTCTTTGCCACGAGGAGTCCTTCTTCGATCCGATGTCTGATGAAATGGTATTTTCTGTCGATGTGTCTGGATCTCCCGTGATCCCTTGGTTCCTTTGCTAAGGTAACAGCACTTTCACTATCACATAAAATTTCCATTGGCTCTTTAATAGCTGGTACAACTCCAAGGTCTCCAATGAAGTTCCTAAGCCACAACGCCTCCTTTGCCGCCTCGCTAGCTGCAATATACTTTGATTCACAAGTAGAATCTGCCACTGTCTCTTGCTTGGAACTCTTCCAAGAAATTGCTCCTCCATTTAGGGTAAAGACCCAGCCCGACTGAGAGCGAAAATTATCCCTATCAGTCTGGAAGCTAGCATCACTATACCCTACAACTCTCAAGTCATCACTCCCACCGAGGGTAAGGACCCAGTCCTTAGTCCTTCGTAGGTACTTGAGAATATTCTTTACCGCAGTCCAGTGTGCCTTGCCAAGGTTCCCCTGAAACCTGCTAACCATGCTCAGGGCAAAAGCTACATCAGGTCGAGTACACATCATAGCATACATGATCGATCCTATAGCCGAAGCATAAGGTATTCGACTCATTTGTGCTATCTCAGCCTCAGTACTAGGGCTTTGTGTCTTACTCAGTTTGGCGTTACTCTGGATGGGCAATTCTCCTTTCTTGGAGTCCTGCATGCTGAATCTCTTCAGCACCTTATCCAAGTAAGTACTTTGACTAAGTCCAATTAGTCTTTTACTCCGATCTCTCAAGATCCTTATCCCTAAAATATAGGCAGCTTCACCAAGGTCCTTCATAGCGAAACACTTCCCAAGCCAGGACTTTACTTCCTGCAGGGTTGGAATGTCGTTTCCTATGAGTAGTATGTCATCCACATACAATACCAAAAAGCTAACTATACACCCACTAGCCTTGACATACACACAAGATTCATCTTCACTCCTAGAAAAGCCAAATTCCTTGACCTTTTCATCAAAGCAAAGATTCCATCTGCGAGGTGCTTGCTTTAACCCATAAATAGATTTCTCAAGCTTACACACTCTATTGGGGTACTCGTTGCTGACAAAACCCTCTGGCTGACTCATGTAAACATCTTCAGCCAACTTTCCATTAAGGAAAGCGGTTTTGACATCCATTTGCCAAATTTCATAGTCATGAAATGCGGCTATGGCTAACAGAACCCGAATAGACTTAATCTTGGCTACCGGAGAAAAGGTCTCATCATAATCCACTCCAGGAATTTGAGAGAAGCCCTTTGCAACCAGTCTAGCCTTATAAGTGTGTACTTTACCATCCATGTCGGTCTTCTTCTTGAAGACCCATTTGCACCCTACAGTCTTTCGACCTGGTACATTCTCAACCAAGTTCCAAACTTGATTGTCATACATGGATTGTATCTCGCTATCCATAGCCTCTTTCCATTTAGCGGACTCGGGGCCTGCCATGGCTTCCTCGTAGCTGTTAGGGTCATCTTGACTTACTAGTGTTCCATCACTAATAAGTGTCTCACCTTCTGCAGTAATATGGAATCCATAGTAATGCTCAGGTGCACTCCTAACTCTCGTGGAACGCCTCAGAGGTACAGATTCATCAATTGGCTCAACAAGAGTTTCCTCCTTAAATTGAGGGCTAGAGTTTGAAGTTCCTTCACCACTTGACTCTTGAATTTCTTCAAGATCAATTTGCCTCCCACTGTCTCCTTGGCTTATAAACTCTCTTTCTCGAAAGACTCCTCTTCTTGCTACAAAGACCACATTGTCACTAGGTCTGTAGAAGAGGTAACCAAAGGATTGATGTGGGTAGCCGATGAAAATACACCTCTCACTTCGGGGTTCGAGCTTATTATGAGTCTCGCGTCTCACGAAAGCCTCGCAAACCCAAATCTTGATGTGGTCTAGTTTAGGTACTTTACCAGTCCACATCTCGTGAGGAGTTTTGGCAACTTTCTTTGTAGGGACTAGATTAAGGATATGGGTGGCAGTCTCTAAGGCATACCCCCATAATGATATTGGTAGTGAAGCTCGACTCATCATGGAACGAACCATGTCCAACAAGGTTCGATTACGCCTCTCAGCCACACCATTCAACTGTGGTGTCCTGGGAGGTGTCAATTGTGAGACAATCCCACATTCCCTTAGATAGTCGAGGAACTCTGAACTAAGATACTCACCACCCCGATCGAATCGAAGCATCTTAATGTTCCTGCCCAATTGATTCTCGACTTCCTGTTTAAATTCCTTAAACTTCTCGAAAGTCTCTGACTTATGCTTGATTAAGTAGACATATCCATATCTACTGTAATCATCAGTAAAAGTCAAATAGTAATGATTAGCATCCCTTGTGGCATGTTTGAATGGTCCACACACATCCGTGTGTATAAGGTCCAACAAACCTTCACCTCTTTCACATGAGCCTGTGAAGGGTGACTTTGTCATTTTTCCAAGTAAGCATGATTCGCAACTATCATCTGACTTTAGGTCAAACGGTTCCAAGACTCCATCCTTTTGGAGTTGGCCTATGCGTTTCTTGCTTATATGTCCAAGACGACAATGCCATAGTGATGCTTTATCCAAGTTATTATTATTAGTAGAATCAATACACAAAACATTATTTCCTGAGTTATCTACAACAGATACAACTTCATACACACCATCACAAGGTAATGCTTTAAAATAAAGAACATTATTAAAGAAAGCATCAATAGAACCAACTTCATTATTAAACGAAAAGGTAAACCCTTGTTTGTACAAAGCATGAAAGGAAATAATATTTCTTTCCATTCCTGGCGAGTAACAACACTTATTCAAATCTAAACTAAACCCACTACTTAGCGATAAAGTACAAACTCCAATCTTGGTGACAGGTGAAGCTTTCCTGTTCCCCATGATCAAGTTTATTCTTCCTTGCTCCACATCCTCACTTCTTCTTAGTCCCTGCAAGTCACAACAAATATGAATACCACAACCGGTATCAAGGACCCAAGATTTCGAATGGGGTGAGTTATTAGAAATGATAGTGTAAATACCTGCATGGTTGGGTTTGACTTTCCCATCCTTCACATCCTGCTGGTACTTTGGGCAATTCCGCTTCCAATGAGCTTTTTCATGGCAATAGAAGCATTCAGCCTCTTTTGGGTCAGAAGAAGGAGTAATGAAACCTTTCTTGGTTCCCCTTGAAGAAGAGCCATCAAGGGTCCGAGCCTTGGTACCCTTCGAAGATCTCTTTCTCTTCCTCCCTCGACTTTTCCCAATTGCCAAAACCGGAGTTGAGTTTGGAGTAGGAGTGATAGCAACCGACTTCCCCTTAAGACCTGATTCTGCAGTCTTGAGAAGTCCCTGAAGTTTGCTGAGTGTGACCTCTTCCTTATTCATGTGATATGTCATGCGGAATTGATCATAGCACGATGGTAAGGAGCGCAAAATTATATCTATTGCAAGCTCCTCAGGGAAGTTCACATTAAGCTTGAGCAATCGATCCACATATCTTTGCATTTTCTGCATGTGGCTCGTGACGGAATCCCCGTCCTTCATCATGGTTGTTATCATGGAGCAGATGATTTCGTACCTCTCTTGTCGTGCACTTTAATGGTATCTTTCCATTAAATCTTGGTGCATTTCATAAGGGTAGAAATCCTCATAGGACTTTTGGAGTTCTACTGTGATTGTGGCCAACATGATGCAAGCCACCTTGGTTGCATCTCTTTGATGAGTATGAAAGTCAGCGATCTCCTGGGGAGTTGCAGTGGACTCATCAATTTCCTTAAGCTCCTTGTCAAGGACATATTCTTTGTCCTCGTAGCGGGTAATCATCCTGATGTTTCTGATCCATTCATTGAAGTTGGATCCATCGAAGGTGACTTTCCCACACAAACTCATAAGAGTAAAGGAGCCATTAGGATTCGAGCCAGAAGCATTATTTGAAGACATCTGAAAGAGGAGAACAAGTTTAGTATAGATTTAAGAGAGTCCTTAATAAAACACCCAAATGTAATATTAAGGCTAGGATCCAATCACAATATAATATAACTTAGAAGAGGTATGTCGTAATCTAAGCTATACCATATTTGAAAGGTAGGTGAATGACGATTCACCAATTTCCACCACGAAAACCGAAATATTAGACATTAGGTTTTATTGGTTTTTAGAAATTCCTATATTCTTTGAGATTCAATGAACTTTTCAAAGGCATGTTTCAATCTCGAGAGTGCCCTCCAAGTTTTGTGACTGGGATACCGAGGATCACAAGACGAGGTGTGAAGTAACCATGCAAATCACTTGGTACCCTTAAAGTTTATCACTCAATCGATGTGCCGGTAAACCACACACGCTCCACCGATACTATAATAAACCTTAAGTCACCCTTTACCTACCTTGTTAAGTCCAAGTTAGTGTGCCGGTTAACCACACACGCTCCACCAACGACTTAGACAAAGTGTAAAGTGTAATTTCATGGATTAGCACCTTATTCACATTTTCCTAAAGTAACTAAGATTGGGAATTTAATAAAACATTTAGTTACTTTATTATATTCATCATACTTTGAATGAGAATTTATAAGTCCTTGTCTTACCCGTTCGGCTAACGACCCTCCACCAGTCAAGCAAGCGGTGGGTGAGAGTAGACACCCATTAAGTCACCATTTTATAGGCAACAACCTTATACCCACCTTATAGACCGGCTTCGTGAATGAGGCGTACTAGCGGTAAGACGACTTTGTTCTTATACATATATATATAATTATTAAATCATCATAATATAAGTATAAGGGTTGAATTTTAACTTTTAAAATTCTAGGGGTTGGAACTAAAGTTTTAACTTAACTTTATTTGTTCCAAAACTTGAGGGCAAGTTTTGTAACTTTCAAAACTTTTCATTTCTTGTAACTTATGAGTTTAATAGAGTAATAAAATGAAGACTCTTAATTTTTCTAACTCTTGTGTTCTTTTAATGGTTTTAATTCAAGTGTGACTCTTGGTTTTCCATAACTTGAGGACAAGTTATGGACTCCATTAAAACACATTATGATCAAGAATTAATCTACCACATAGGTTACAAATAATTCCTATGATCATCTAAAACATCATAAGAACAAGAACATGAATATGAACACATTCATAAATCTAAATTACACTTAAAACTTTGTAATTTTGATAACTAGTTGTTGTAAATGAATTAGCAAAGACATTACACCACCCAAAACAAGTTTTTCAAGTACCAAAAAGTTTAGGGTAATGTTTCTAATTCATTTCCAGCAACTAAAGTCGAAATTCTGCAACCAGTCGACCCTACTCGCCGAGTGCATGAACTTACTCGCCGAGTTGGTTAAAGATACACGTGAACTCGACGAGTCCCTCTTATGGACTCGACAAGTCCATTCGTAGACAGAAGGATTTTCGACTTTTTTTTCAACTTTTAAGCACAAATAAAAAGCAAACAAACCTAGGCTCTGATACCACTGATGGGTTTTGAGCATTCTAACACTTCCTAAGTGTACATGCAACCCTAATAACCTTGGATCTATGTTTGTCTAATTATCATGCAAAGTTGAATTCCAAGGTTATATTCCTATCTAGCATATATGGGGAACAATTTTAACTAGAATAGTAGATAGAATAACTTACCTTGTTGTTGTTTGTGTTCCTTGAAACCTTGTGAGCCTAGCACCCCAAGTGTGATGCCTCAAATGCTTCACACAACACCAAATGCTCTTGGAAGAACTTATGAGAGAACACACACTTCTCAAAATCGGCCAAGCCCTCTTGTTTCTTAGTGTAGCCGATTTTGGTGGAGAATATGTTTCTTATATAGTGTTGACACATCTAGGGTTAAACCCTAATGTGTCATGACTCTTCATTTCCATGACCCATGGGTTTGTAACTCCCATGGAGTATCCATGGAGCATCCTATGGGTGGAACCCAACTTGATAATCCATGGAGCCTCTTAGCCCACTATACAAGATATGGATGATTTACATAATCAACCCATATATTTAATTAGTTATCTTTTGATCACATAATTAATTCTAAATTAATTCTTGATCAAACTAATAAAATAATATTATTAATATATTAGAACTTATAATATATTAATAATCTCCAAGTGTTATTTCTCTCATTTAGTCTATCCAATTGCATGGTGCCATGCAACCCAAATGGACCATGCCGGGTCGGGTCAAGTACATACCATAAATAGTTATGGACTTAGACACCTTATCCAACACATACCCCCAAAAAGAGATTGGTAACGAAACTCGACTCATCATAGAGCGAACCATGTCCAACAAAGTTCGATTACGCCTCTCAGCTACACCATTCAGCTGTGGTGTCCTGGGAGGAGTCAATTGTGAGACAATCCTACACTCCTTAAGATAGTCAAGGAACTCGGTACTAAGATACTCACCACCTCGATCGGATCGAAGCATCTTAATGTTCCTGCCCAATTGATTTTCTACTTCCTGTTTGAATTCCTTAAACCTTTCAAAGGTTTCGGACTTATGTTTGATTAAGTAGACATACCCATATCTACTAAAAGCATCAATAAAAGTCACATAATACCGATTAGCATCCCTTGTGGCGGTTTTGAATGGCCTACATACATCAGTATGTATTAGGTCCAACAAACCCTTACCCCTCTCACAAGTTCCAGTGAAGGGTGATTTTGTCATCTTTCCAAGTAGACAAGATTCACAATTATCATCCGATTTAAGGTCAAATGATTCCAAGACTCCACTCTTTTGGAGTTGGCCTATGCGTTTCTTGTTTACATGTCCAAGACGACAATGCCACAATGATGCTTTATCTAGGCTAGTAGAAGAATCAATATACAACACATTATTTTCTAAGTTGTCTACAATCGACACAGTTTCATACACACCATCACAAGGTAATGCTTTAAAATAAAACACGTTATTAAAGAAAGCATTAATACCACCACATTCATTATCAAACGAAAAGGTAAAACCTTGTTTGTACAAAGCATGAAAAGAAATAATATTCCTCGCCATTTCAGACGAGTACACACATTTATTCAAATCTAATTTTAACCCATTATTAAGCAACAGAGTATAAACTCCAATCTTGGAAACAGGTGAAGCCTTCCTATTCCCCATGATTAAGTTTATCTTCACGTGCTCCACATCCTCACTTCTTCTTAGGCCCTGCAAATCAGAACATATGTGAATACCACATCTTTATCAAGCACCCCAAGAGTTAGAATATGTTGAGTAATTAGACAATAAAGTGTAAATACCTGCATGGGTGGGTTTCACTTTCCCATCCTTTAGATCCTGCAAGTACTTAGGGCAGTTTCGCTTCCAGTGTGCCTTTTCATGGCAATAAAAGCATTCAGCATCCTTGGGAATGGCAGAAGGAGTGGCAGAACCGTTCTTGGTCTTTGATGAGGAGCCTTCAAGAGACTTTCCCTTGGTACCCTTCGAAGGGTGCTTCTTCTTCTTCCCTTTGCCTTGCCCAATAGCTAAAACAGGGGTAGATGTTGGAGTAGGAGTAGTAGAGGTAACAACCGCTTTACCCTTAAGACCGGATTCCGCGGTCTTCAAGAGTCCTTGAAGCTTGCTGAGGGTAACTTCCTCCTTGTTCATATGATATTTCATTCGAAAATGATCATAACAAGAAGGCAAGGAGTGCAAAATGATGTCAATTGCCAACTCCTCGGGGATATTAACATTCAGCTTCAGCAAACGGTCCACATACCTTTGCATCTTTTGCATGTGGCCCGTGACGGATTCACCGTCCTTCATGCGGGTAGTTATTATGGAGGAGATTATTTCATACCGCTCCTGACGAGCACTCTGATGGTACCTTTCCATCAAGTCTTGGTGCATCTCAAAAGGGTAGAAATCTTCATATGACTTTTGGAGCTCGGTTGTCATCATGGCCATCATGATACATGCCACCTTAGTAGCATCTCTCTCATGAGTCCTGAATTTAGCGATCTCCTCAGGAGTAGCAGTAGACTCATCAAGTTCTTTTAACTCCTTATCGAGGACATATTCTTTGTCCTCAGAATGAGTAACCATCCTGATGTTCCTAATCCAATCCATGAAGTTGGAACCATCAAAGATGACCCTCCCACAAAGATTCATGAGAGAGAAAGAACCAGTTGGATTAGAGCCTAAAGCATTAGTGTTGGAAGACATCTGAAAGAAGAAAGTAAGTTTAGATTAGATATTTAGGATCCTTAATAAGACACCCAAATGTAATATTAAGGCTAGGATCCAATCACAATATATTACACTTAGAAGAGGGATGCCGTAATCTAAGTAATAATATATTTGAAAGGTAGGTGAATGATGATTCACCAATTTCCACCATGAAAACGAAATAATTTATTAGGTTTAATTGGATTTGAAATTCCTAGATTCTTTTGAGATTCATTGAACTTTTCAATGGCATGTTTCAATCGCGATTGTGCCCTTCAAGTTTTGTGACTGGGATGCTGAGGATCACAAAACAAGGTGTAAATAACCATGCTAATTCACTTGGTACCCTTAATATTATCACCTAATCAATGTGTCGGTTAACCACACACGCTCCATTGATCTATGACAAACATTAAGTCACCCTTCGTGATCCTTACTAGTCCTAATTAGTGTGCCGGTTAACCACACACGCTCCACCAACGACTTGGTAAGGTACAAAGTGTGAATTCCATAGACTAGCACCATGTTCAAATTTTTCCTAAAATAACTAAGATTGGGAATTAAAAGAGTTTAGTTATTTTATAATATTCATTATACTTTTAATGAGGATTTAAAGTCATTGTTCTACCCGTTCGGCTAACGACCCTCCACCGATCAAGCAAGCGGTGGGTGAGAGTATACACCCATTAAGTTGTCATTTTATAGGCAACAACCTTATACCCACCTTATAGACTGGCTTCGTGAATGAGGCCTACTAACGGTAAAACGACTTATTCTTATACATATATATAATAATTAACCATTAATGTTATAAATAGTATAAGGGTTGAATTTTAACTATTAAAACTCTAAGGGTTGAAATTAAAGTTTATTAAAGTGTGTGAAACTTTACAAATTCCAAAACTTGAGGTCAAGTTTTGTAACTTTGCAAAACTCTTCATTTCATAACTTATGAATTAAAGGTTCATAAAAATGAAGACTCTTCATTTTCATGTAACTTATGTGTTTTAAGTGTGTGTTAAATAAGAGTGACCTTTGGAAATCCATAACTTGAGGACAAATTATGAACTCCATTAAAACACATAAATGATCAACAATTAATTCTAAACAATTCAGCAAATAATTCCTATCATTTTCTAAATTCATAAGAACATGAACATGATCATCAAAAATTCAAGAATTATATGAACACATAAAACCATGGAATTTTGATATATGCTATTGTAAATGGATTAGAACGACCATTACACCAACTAAAATAAGTTTTATAACACCAAAACAGTTTAGGGTAATGTTTCCAGTCCATTTCCAGCAGCAAAAGTCGAAAAACTGCACTCTTTCGATCCTACTCGTCGAGTGCATGAACTGACTCGTCGAGTAGGTTGAAGTTTGCCTTGGACTCGTCGAGTCCCCCCAATGGACTTGGCGAGTCCACCATGCAGACAGCAACGATTTCGACTTTTTTCACTATTTTGCATCAAGTATCAAACAAGCAAGCCTAGGCTCTGATACCACTGTTGGGTTTTGAGCAATCTAACACTTCCTAAGTGTGCATGCAACCCTAATAAACCTTGGATCTATGTTTGTCTAAATACATGCAAAATAATAATTTTCCAAGGTTTATAACCCATCTAACATGGCATGGGGAACATTTCAACATAAAAGAGTTAGAAGAGATTACATACCTTTTGGTGAGTTTGGTTCTAAGGAGTTTGAGGGCCAAGCACGAATAGTGTGAATGCCTCAAATGGAATCACAAACACCACAAACTCTTGGAAAACTTTAAGAGAGTATACACCCTTGTATAAAATCGGCCACACACATGCACACACACACACACACTAGTTCACTAGTTTTCTCTTAGGCTCCATTTCATGCTCCATAAGCATGCTTATATAGTGTGCATGGTTAGGGTGAAACCCTAATAACCCATGTCTTTTCCTTTCCAAGGATCCATGGGTTAAAAGCTCCATGGATCATCCATGGACTTCCACATAAGCCTAGCCCATTAACAAATGAGTATTAGCCCACACTATATAAAACAAATAGCCCATAATCTAATTAGTCTTCCTTTTAATCTCTAAATTAATTCATAATTAATTTTAGACTAAAACTAATTAAATAACGTAACTTCATATTAATATATTATAACTCATAATATATTAATAAACATATGTGTATAACTCTCATAAAATTATCCATAATAGTTTGGATGAGATGCAACCCAAATGGACCATGCCGGTCGGGTCAAGTATATACCAATAAGTTATGGACTTAGACACCTTATCCAACACTAACCGCAACTGAAACATCTCCTCCCTGTCTTTCGATAGCGTTTCCTAGGTCCTCCTACACCTGGCACAGCGGCCTCAGCCCTCCTAGCCTCCCAAACGCAAATCCTAAGTCATGAGCCTCTTTGATTGACCCACTACAATCTGAATCCGGTCCGTCTTCCTCTTCCTGAGGTGCTCCAAATCAATCTCCCACTCTTAGGCTATAGCAATCATATCATCCAGGTTCTTACACATTGACAAACTCACAAACTCACTGATGTCATCCCTCAACATATCATGATACCTCGCCTTCTTCATCTCCTTGTCAGTCACATACTATAGAACTAAGAAAACCCTCTCCCGAAATGAGGGAGTCCATGCTCCCAACTCTCTTGTCGTGATCTCGTCCCGAAAGGCCCCGAGTCGCTCATCAAGAAACTCCATAATCCCAATATGGTACATGTTCTGACACTCATGTATAATCTCCATGATCCCTTCCTTGATCGTACCAAAAATCTCATAAGTTTGCTCCAAAGTAACGCAGGTGATCTCCGACGAGATGAACTCCCAAATTCGTTCATCCAACGACTCGGTGCCAACACCAGATCCTCCGTCAAGAGTGCTCATCACCATACTGAAAAGCAACCATAAAAATATCAGAGCATACTCAATGAATCAACATCCCACAAGTTTCCTAGATATTTCGTGACTCCTCTCAATCCAAGTATGGATCCTGTGCTTTTAGTAGTACGAGCCCAATACTACCTTCCACACCTATCTATACTTTCCTAAAGAATTATCTTGAATCCTCTAAGTTACCTTCTCAAATTGGTACTCTAAATACCTGATGAACAATGCATCCATACCCACTAAACACCTCCTAGGATCTCCTCGGTTCCTCATCCTCACCGTGCCATCAGTTGCTGAAGAACTCCCACTAATGTTAGATAACTACTTCATGAATACAATCATAAGCAACAAAGTGTAGATAATCCTTCAAGTAAAGGACTCAACCCTACAATGGCTGGACTTAAACAAGAGCTGCATGATAGGGTCAAATCCATCACCATGCGATTATTTAACCTTTGCAACATGCAACTTAACATATTCATGAAATAATTATCTCAAATTAGTATGAGTCCTACAAAGAAAAAATACTGCAACATTTTGGCATCGAAAAAACTAACCAACGCATCACCTAATCAAGCCATTCTATCCTAATATTCTAAATTCCTTACTTGCATGCATTTCTAAAAGCTCAAGTAACATGAAATCTTGATCAAATCCTTAGCCATAATCTAGCATGCAATTCTCATAACATATAACATATCCACATGTATGGGTATTCTTGAAATCACTTACTTGAGCTCGGCCGATTGCACACATCACACACCCTTTTTCTTTAAGAAAAAAATATTTTAGAAATTTGTTTACTTTCAAAAGATTATCAATCCCTCAGTTTGAGTTTAGTCACACCCCAGAGTGTGTCCGAATCCATCAAATTAAGACTCTAATACCAACTTGTAACGAACCAAAAGTTCTAAGGTAAAATTTTCATTTTTTTAATTCAATCCATAAACACCATTTATTCTTATCAACCATTCAAAAGTATATCATAGTAAAAATAATTATCGAAGTACAATCCCAAAATCATAAAAGTACGGAAACATAGGTGGATGCGTTGCGATCAAGTCAGGCCCTTCCCTTTCGAACTGGAAGTACCTGAAACCATAACCATAAACTGTAAGCATAAAGCTTAGTGAGTTCCCCAAAATACTCCATACCATACATACATAATAGTAAAAAACATAATCGGGTCTATTTCACCCCCTTTAGTCTCTTTTAATCGGTACTGGGTCTATTTCACCCCCTTCAGTCTCTTTCAATCGGTACAAGGTCTAATTCACCGCATTCGGTCTTTTTCAATTGGTACTAGGTCTATTTTACTGTAACACCCGCAGATCCGGGCTAGTCAATTTTGAGGCAATAAGTGTCGAAAATCACTTTTCTACAAAAGATTATTTATAATGTCTCAAGGTTTCCATACATATAAAGAACGCCGAAATTCGAGTTATAACGAAGAAGTTATGACTCGTCGAAGTTTTACGGCAAAACCGGCACGGCACCGGGAAGCGTAAATAGTAAATTTACGATGGAGCGACTTTTAGCCTTAGAAATCTAAACTAAATTTGTAGTATATGTTAAAACAAGAACATACAAAAAAAGACCGCCCAAATCTGACTTCGTATGAGGAAGTTATAATTTTTCTAAGATTCGGCTTAGCAGTGCACGGCCCGAAACTCGAATTTTAGTTCGAGCGGTTTTTGGCTTACGTGACCTAAATGAGAGTTGAAGATCTCATTAATAGGAACTCAACAGTAAGAATATAGACGAAAACGGAGGCCGTATGAAGGAGTTACGAATTCTTCACGGTCATTTAACAGTCTAAACGCCTCCTACTGTTAAATTTGAGATCGGTCGAGAATTAGCTGACGGAGTCTAAATGAAAGTTGTAGATATTAATTTTACCTACACGTTGAAAAAAAGAACGTCAAAAACAGATATTTATTTTACCTATACGATATAGTAATGTTATTAGGTCCTTAAAATAATTATTTGGGTGGTTATTATGAGTTATATTAAGTGTTATTTAACGCTTATATAATAATAATAATAGTCAGACTATTAATTTGTCGCGGATATCGGTAGACTAAACCCTAGTGGTGTTGATACTATGTTTTATCGAAGGAAAGTTGTTTTGAGAGTATCGAAACGCTATCCGAGTGTTAAGTCACCACCTATCATGTGAGTGCATAGTTACTTTCATCTTACACATAGATATGAAGTATTTTATATAAATTACGTGCTATGTGTGCATATTATCTAAATACTTGCTATCTATGCTAGATGAACACTTTTATACGTGTTTTCAATGATTTAAAATGTATATGTATTTTATATCTACGATAATGTTGGGGTAAACACAGGTAGATATAATAGATGGAATATGAGTTGAGAGGTGTTATAGACCACGAGGTTAGGGTGAGAGGTGGACGATGTGAGAAGCCTTTTTCCCAAATGATGGCCCCGTCATTCAGTAGAGTATGGATGACAACCACGGACTATTCTAGACAGTCCAGTGGAATACTAGCAGGCTCGCAACCTGTAGGTGTTGTGAACGACATGTTCACTTGGTGTACTCTAAACCTTGGTGACCATGCAGACTTGGTACCTAAACCTTGGTGACCATGAAGACTTGGTGCCTAAACCTTGGTGATCATGCCGACTTGATGCCTAAACCCTGGCGACTATGCAGACTTAGTGCCCATTGTGTAAACCGTGGCAATGATGGATTTCTTGTCGATTCCTTAGGATAATCCTTAGGAATGAATGAACGAGGAATAGCTGTTCTTAGGGTAGATCCTTAAGAGTAAAGAAGATAACGGGGATGGGTAATTGGGTTGATTGTTTGATTGTTTAAACATAATAATTATATTATTGTGGGTTGAAAACCCTATGTACTCATCAGGTTTCCCAACCTGACCCACTCAATTTATTTATATCACAAGTGTTGATATGAAGTCACATTACACTGAGAGATTTAAAAAGATGTAGATCACTAGTGTAAATAAATGTAAGTTCTGTTTATGCTTATGTTTCTGTATTAACGATGACATCCCAAACGTTTTAAAATGAATAAAATACGTTTCTTCAAAAAATTTAATAACGTATTTATCGTGTTTTTCTGGGAACAAATTCCGCAACATTTTTATTAAAAGAAGAACTTTGATTTTTATAAAGCATAAACAAAAATCGGTCTTTTCTGGCCGTGAAAATGGGAATGTCACATTTACCCCCTTCGGTCTTTTTGAATTGGTATTAGGTCTATTTCATCCCTTACGACTAGCATACAATCATATCAGCAAGAGTCACAGAGACAACAAGCACATACAAACATAACAGTAATTGTCACGAATACAACTATCATCCTAAAAACATAATCTAGTGGGGCGACATTGGTGCCTTTGACCCATGAGTATAGTGAAAAGGCTTACCTCAATCTAGAGATAACCAAATCGAACACGCTGTTGCTACTGGGCTCCTTACACTAAAAACATCCAAATTATCTCTAATCAAATCAATAATTAAGGTAATTCTCTTAATCCAAGGTCCAATTCATATTCTATCATTAAAATAGGTAAAATACCATTTTACCCTTCCCATATCTGACCCAACAACTCATGACCCAAATCCCCAAAAGGCCCAAGGCCCAAAAAGGACCATTAAGGCACCTTGGTGCGTACGCCCAACATACCACCTCAGTACGCTCGACATATGGTGCTTAAACCCTAACTCCATCCGTAGGTCTTATTCCTTTAAGACCAAAATACCAAATCCTCAAGTTCAAGCCTAATGGACGTCTAGATTCATGAAGTTCGTGACTTTATGACCTAACATGACTTAATTGAGCCAAACACCAACTTTAAGCTTCATAACATAACAAAATGACCAATGACTAACTTAAAAGTGCTTAATCATTTAAGACTTTACATCCAAGGCTCATATCTAATTCAAATGGGTGTCTTAATCAATAAAGTCATCAACTTGATGCATTTGCATGGCTCCAAGAAACCCAAAACCCAAACCTAGTCAACTAGCTTCATTAAGAGGTCAACAACTCATGCATGGTCAGACCACAACCAGCAAGATGCAAACTTTATGAAAAAAGGACCTCAAAACATCAAAATAAACAACCCTAAACTTTTAGAGTAGCATTTACTCTCAAGAAACAACTCATTGGACCAAAAAGCACAAAAACCCACAAAGACAAGGTCTAACAAATGAACCATCAAGATTAAAACTTTATACCTCCAGATGTTAGATAAAGGTGAACAAGGCCTGGATCTATAAGCTCCAAGACAACCAACACTTCTCTAAAGAGTTATTCTTCTTCCAAATGCACCAAAAATCAAAAGCTCAATAATCTTTCAAAGTAGGCTAGGGTTTCGAATTTAGGGTTAGAGAGGATGGAGGCTGAAGATAAGAATTAATAAGGGTTGGAAATGAGTTAAGGACTTTAAATAGGGTCCAAGACCTAAAATTAGGGTTTGAGTTTGGATCGTGTATGCCCCACATACCAGGCTGGTTATCCGCGATAACCTGCCTAATACGCCCAACGTACGCCATGTATGCATAGCGTACTCGGCTTAGCACAAAATCTTTGTAACTTCTATTGGCCATAACTTCCTCATCCAAATTCATTTTTGTCGTTCTTTATATGCTCGGAAAGGTAATGAGAAACACTACACTCCTATCCATTCTCCTTTCCCTTAAAACCTTCTGTACTTAATCATTAATTCAAGAAAGGCCCGAACCATCACTTTTACCATTATACCTTTGAGCTCCAAATCACAAATCAAACTCTTGGATTACATAATCTACATTACCCACATCCAAATAGGTCCAAACCTATCTTTCCCAAAGCTCGATGCCTTATGACAATTGATCTTCGGGTCACGACCCCAAATTAAGAAACGACTTGAAACAGAGTGTTACACTTGAATTACATTGATCATCCCTAAAGCCATTATAAATAACCACATTCCCATTAAATGTATACAAATGACATTTGTTACCCTTTTAACTTTTTTATACATTTATTTATAAATACTTTCCAAGGACCATTTACGTAATTTATCATAAATCTTCCTCTAAAATATTTCCCACATAACAAGCTCGATACTAATGTCTAGATCTCATAAACCACCGAAACATTTCACCACCGTCACCAACTTCTTCAACATCGCCAAATGTTGCTTTCTTCCATTGTTGATGTGCCTAAAAACTCCATGGATTCAATTAGAGAGAATGGTAAAAATAAATTGAAGCATGAACATCATTCTTAGTGATGTCAGTCATTTCGACACTTTCGTTTTGATCTTGCCTGCCAAACCATATAGTGAAAACACGAATGTTGCCGCTTTACTAGATTCGTGAAGTTATCGACACCATAAATTATGTTAAAAACTAGTCAACCCCAAATTCAAGGAAACCCACACAATTAAGAATCTTAAATTTGTAGTTTTTAATCAAACTGAATATTATAAAGTCGTTTCCTACAAAATTCGTCCTCATAAACGTCAGAAATAGGAACCCTAACTCCAGATTGGTATGTTGACCATGAAAACTACTCCTAGTGTCGCAAATCAGTTCGACTAAGTGTGGTGATTACCACTTTAGGACAGGAACTAAATCCTTGACTGCCATGGTTAGAGACGACCTCAATAACACCCCTAATGTAGTAATTCCCGAAATTGGAATCAATGAGAGTTTCCAGATCTGCGTTGACTAACGAAAAAATATCGAAAAATAACAAATGCTAGTAGCTGTGACAGTCACCAAAAAAACGCAGCTTGGACATCATTGACCACCCGCTCATTTGGACGATAATTCTCACAAATGTCGGGATTTGCTTGGTTCATTCGAAACACCCATAGTTTAGGAGGATAATGAAAGTGATGATTTGTATTAGGACGTGTGAATTTACAGATCTAAAGAAATAAATTTCAGATTAAATTAGATAAATGGTCCTTATAATTTATGGAGATAATCAGGAAACATAAAAAAAAAAATTTAAAAAGAAAAAGAAAGGATAAAAATATCATTTTTATAAATTTAATGACATTTTTTGACGTCTTTAATTAAAAGGACTATCTCCGCAATATTGACAAAACACAAGGACTGAGTTTGTCTGTTTTCCTTGAATTGAACTATATGTGCATAGTTCATCATACCACACGGTCATTTAATTTTGTAATTTTGTAGATATTAATAGTATTTCTCGAAATATAGAGGAATACTATTTATATCTCAAAAAATAGAGATGAAAATGAGATAGAATTGAAGAAGAATAAGAAAAAAAATAAGTGAAAAAATAGAGTTTGTGGGTTGGTTGAACAATCCCAAACACACTTTTAATATCAAACATATCACAAAACCGAAAGGAGGTATGTGTAACTATCACGACAAACAAAGGTTGTGGGGATTGGAGAAGGGAGTAACGGGCACAAAATGAAAGCTCGAGGGTCCAATTCCAAACATTTGACGAAGAAGGAGCGGGTATAACGTTACGTTACAAATTTGAGTTTTGAAAGATTAACCACTCTTATTCCCGCCCATCACCTCCACCCCACCCCCTTTTCGCTTTTATATGTTATAAACCCTAATTTCACCCCAATTGCACTCGATCGCGCCTACCAATTCTCTATTAGCACTTCTAATCTCAATTTCAAATCGTTTCATCAACACATATCAGATGGAGGATGCTGTCAAGGGTCGATCTTCTGTACCCGGTAATCAATTCCAGTCCATAATTTCTGCAGCCTGATTGGGCGTAAACGTACTCACGGCGTTTATTTTACTAAATTTTGGATATATTTTCGCAGGAAATAACGGTGGATCTGCTAAACTTCTTCGTTATCCTCTTCGATCCGGCACCAAGTCGAAGGATGATAAGCCGCCTCTGTCAGCTACATCAACTCCTTCCTCATCTAGAAGGTTTAATTTTGGCTATGATAATTATATCTATGTTCCACACGCCTTAATTTACATCTTTGTAATCGCTGTTTGTCATTTTTGGTGGACGTTTGAAAAAACGATGTTCTATGTTGAATTTCCTGCTCAAGCTTTGGTCTGCGATAACACCATACGTAATCGTTGTAAAATTTTCATCGATGCTGGTGGTCGTAGTCGGTTGGATTAGTTATTAAGTCTTTATCACTATTATTCAACGTTTTAGGACATTATGCTTGAAGGACTATAAGGTGTTTGTTCAATTGTGGTTAAGCTATTCCATTTGCTGATGTTCAATTTACCTTCATTCTAAAGTAACGTAATCAAGTAATTAGGTATCCAGTTTTCTTTATCTCTACTACGCTCTGCTATTGGTTTTGTAATCTAGGAACTACTCTTTGTAGCTTAAGATTCACCCGATTAGTGTCTCTGCACTCAATTTGTTAAGTCACATTGTTTTTCAGCATTTGTGATGGGATCTCTATGGTCGATCTTAGACTTAAATCTACAGTTTTACACCAAGGTCTCTTCCATGCGATCAACCATGAAGGAAATGGATGACGCCATAACTAATTATGATTCATGTTAATTCTATCCACAGGGGAAAAGCTTCAAGTGTGAGTCAAAGTGTTAGCATTCTTGATCTATCAGCCAAAGACAAATCTGCAAAGCCTCCAAGAAGGTACTCCATTCCCACCAAGTCAACCACCACCCCTGCTACCAAACCAGCCACCAACACAACTCCAACATCAGATGCAAGAACAAACAGGTCCAGAAACAACACACCAGTTTCAGATGCTTCTAGATCATTAACCCGAAGGAAATTCAGTGTTCTATCTTCAGCTTCATATTGGCTCTCTCAGATCAAACTCTCTGAAGCTGCTGGAAAGCACCAAGTTTCACTTGGTTTCTTTAAACTTGCTCAAGTCGCTGCTTGTGAGGTATCACAAATCTTCTTCACCTAAAAAAGATGGTAATTGTTTATTGTATTCAATCCTTTTTTTCTCACTTTCTGTTAAAATTGATAGAATCTTCAACTACTGAGAGATGAACTCAAGTCCTACACTCTGCGCCACAGCATTCTTGAACTTGGGGAATCTGCAAAAGAAGTTCTTCAGCTTTATGACATATCAGAAAGTATTGAAGGTGTTCAAGTTTCTGAAACCTGTTGTTCCCAGATATCTGAAGATGCAATCAGTTTGTCTTCTATTAATGGAGTTCACAAACCGAAACCAAAGTCTTCAAGCAACAATGGTGGAATTGCTGTCAAAGAAAACAATCAGAAGAAACCTGTACAACATACAAAAGCTTCAACAAATAAGAAAATGACAAATCAGCAAAAGAACATGCAGAAGCAAGTCACAAACAAGCCAAAAGAGATTGTCAAAAGCAAGGGAAAGAAATCTGTTACTGAAGGTGATTGAATAATTTTGTCTTTGATATATGAAATTATTCAAACCCTTTTTTTTTTTTTTTTTTTTTGTAACATGGACATTATTTTTCAGGGGTGGTGATGAGTTCTTCTCCTGAGGAGGTAATTACCCAAGAAAACAAAGAAAACATGGTGAGATATTTGACTAGTAAAAATTCATTAGAAAAGTCAAAATTAAGATTAAGTTAATGTTTCTTGATTATCATTAATTGTTAATTGATTTTGTGTTTTATGATAGGATGCTCCCCCAGTAGAGGAGATCAGCATGGAATCATAATAAGTATATTCTGCTTCAATTAAAGCTGGGAGTTATATATAGTTTATAATTTTTTTGGTTGTTTGATTGTGTTTAATGTTTCATATTTTGTTACTTGGGATGTTTGTTTTCTCCTCTTGTTTCTATTGGTGTCTAAAAGATTAACTTCTTGTACGAAAAAAACTCGTTCGTATTTTGCAAGTGTTGAAATTAATGTGTGAAATTTGCTGGAAAAAAATATGTTGTAAACATATTTTTAGTTATCATTTGTAGCGTTTTAATATGCTATTTGATATCTGAGCTTATAGTGGGTTTTGTTATTTTTGATCCAATGGCTTCTACAAGAAATGCCTGATTATTTGTGATAATATAAGATGTAATAATATTCTTATGACTTTGTGTGTTAAAGATAATAAAGTTTCTAAAATGTTTCAAAAATACAATTATTGTTTTTTAGTACAAAAATACCATTGAAGGATACAATTTGTACATAAAATACCAATGTAGTACACAATTGTTAGAATAAAACCTTACAATTTCGAAAAATTAAGCGCAACTTTTATTCTCTGCGTCCATACTTAAGAATTTTTATGACATAACATCACACCGATTTCTCTCTTAAATCAATGTTTACGTTGGAGAAGCATGAACGTATATATGTTTTAGGTTTGATGCATATAATATGATCGAGAAGCAAGAATGTTTAAATGATGTTATAACTCACTTCTTATATTACCACAAGGTTAAAATATGTACTTTGGTGGTATTATGTGATTCTATTTGGATACAATACGATCAAGTGAGGGGATGAAAAAGAGTGTACACATAGTGTGAGTTGATATGGTTGTGTATGATCTCCAGTGACTGTTCTACATAATATGCAACAACGAAAATAACAAAAAGTGCTCTGAAAATACAACAATGATATTTTTCTGAATTTCAATGGTATTTTTTTGTACTAAATGTATACTTTGTTGGTATTCTGTGTACACATGCTATATTTCAACAATATTTGTACTATAAAAACAAAAATGCTATTTTTTTTTAAATATTTTGGAAACTTCGTTACCCTTTAAAGACATTTTTCTATTTACAAATTGTATATTTTAATGATATTATTTGTACTAAAAAACAATAATAATATTTTTTTTATATATTTTAGAAACTTCGTTACCTTTTTAAGTTATTTTCTCTAAAATGACTATAATCTTTTTTCAAACATGCTAATGAAATGTGGCCAGAAGTTTTTAAAATGACTATATATATATATATATATATATATATATATATATATATATATATATATATATATATATATATATATATATATATATATATATATATATATATATATATATATATATATATATATATATATATATATAGGCTACATAACTTTTTTAATTTTTAAAATTTTCAAACCTAAAAGATTGTTCCATTGCTAGTAATTTTACAATAGTGAAACCAAATTCACACGATACTTTTTGAATCTCGACTTTGCTTCTTTTCTATGATCTAAGGTGTTGTTTGTTTTTCCGAAGCGAAAATTTCTGAGTCTGCGGACCACTTCTGCAACCCTCTATAGCAGAAGAGAGGGAGCAAACGGCTGCAACATGTAATAAAAAGTCTGTTTGTTTTTAATATTTGCAGACTGCTACAAGAGTTAAAGTAAGGTGTGAAAATGTTTAAAGCAGAGAGTCCAGTGCTGCACCACACATCATACGCGCAACAAATTTTAAGTCAGAAGTCTCCTAAAAAACGAACAGTTGTTAAGGGCCAAATGTTGCGCGGCGCAACAATAAATTGTCAGAAATTGTTTTTTAGAAAAAACAAACAACACTAAGTTTATCGCATATACTAGTCGGAAGCCTATTTCTCTTTCAACTACAAACTAGTCTTCATCATATGGGTTTAGATTTGGAAAAGAAGATATGTTTGGATTTCGATTTACCGGTTAAATTAAAATTTTGATTTGTATTTATGTTTAGTTGGTAAGAATGATTTTTGAAAAAACCCAAAACCTATATACTAAAGGACGTTTTAATGATTATTATTGAAAGAAAATTTTTCAAAAATGGTCTAAGTGGTTTTTATCCTTGATTTTTTTCGGTCTCATAAAAGATCCATATGGTTTCAATTTCTATCGTATTTGGTTACCCATCGTGTAAAAGAAAACCGTTATACCTTTTTAAGTTATTATATATTTTCTTTAATCAAAATTTAATTTAAATGAATAAGAAAATAAGATGGACCCATCCCACCCAACTTACACCTATCTTCTACCTCACGAATATCATCATTCTTTCACTCACTCACACATTGAATCTATGTGTGTGTATTATCCCTCCCAAAAACCATCTTCCACATTTTTTTAAAGATCTTTTCTTCCTATTTTCATTTTCCAAACACCACCACCATTACCACCACCCCGCCCCAAATCTTCACCTCTATTGATCTCTTCTTCTTTTCCCCTGCCTTCACCGAACACCACCCTTCTCTTCTATATATCAATGAAGTTGTTGTTGATTAAGTTATTTCACGTGCTTCCCGTCAAGCATGAATCCCCAAATTAAATTCAGAAAATAAAGTGAAATCAGAGAATGATCATCGATTTAATCCTTCAATGTAGAGATGAGAACATGTGATGGTCGTCAACTAAAGGATAACGACGGAGGAAATCAGGCGCCCGGAGTTGCATGAGGTGAAGAACAAAGGTTCCTAGCTGATGTTCAAACCATCTCCTGTTAACACTCTAAGCTCAACTTCAACTTTACCGGCTGTAACACCACTACCACTACCACCACCACCACCACCATCACCATTGTTTCTTCCTCCAGTTCACGATCTAGTCTTGTTCATCCAATTTTTACCCATCATCTCCTTCTTCTCTCAACTAGTTTGTAGGATGAGTTGGTATATATTGGTATATGATTTTTTTGCCCTAAATCGCTGAAGAAAACTCCACTTCTTCCCTTTCTTTACCATTTATTTGCAGGTAAGAATGATGCATAACTAGAAAATGATGGATAATAATGGATTTTCAGTTCTAAAGATGATAAACATCGATAATAGTGGTTAAATGTGATGGTTGTTGATCAAGATGGGTAAAAAATGTGGAAAAGACGATGAACAGTAGATTTCTTAACCTTTATTTGGAAAATGAAACCCAACTTTAATAATATTCATCGGGAATGTCGAGTCAGTAAAAATAACGACAAGAATGAGCAAATTAGATGTAACACCCGTTTTTCGGTATTCTTGTAGAATCTAAGAATCGAGTTTGAATATTAATCAAAGTTTTAAATCAGAAAAGTATGTAAGATTGAACACCGATGCAAATAAGATCTTGATTCAGCTCAATATAACGCTTTTAGGTTTACAGAGTGCAAAATAGACAAGATTGTAAAAAAACCTTATCTAACTCTAGTAAAGACTAGTAAAGACTCCTATTTATAGGAGAATAAAAGCGTACAAAAATATACTAAGGACTAGACACCTAAGCTTCGAATAATGTGCCTTAGTAAAATAGATAACAGATCATACGAAGAGTACATATAAGACTTCGACTCATTACAACCAAACTACCCTTACATTCTCCCCCTGTGTAAACAGAGTTGAAGACTTCAATTTGTAAGCAGTTGAATGGAGTACAACATTACTCTTCGTATCTCAGTATGCCAAGAGATAATCTTCTTCAGTTCCTTCTTGTCTCCTTTGTTATTCTTCTTGCAATGATTCATACGAACAATCAAGTTCGTATATTGCGAAGTAGAATATTTTTCAACTTCACTCGCCTGGAACAAAAATCTTTTTGACTTTCCTGACTTGTCCTTCTCAGAGAAGACTAAGCTAAAAGGCTTCAAGCATATTTCACCATCTGCATATTTCTTTAAGTCTGCTTGAGTCTTCGAAGGAGCCATAGTTGCTGTAATTTCCAGACCTTTAGCTGTAGCCAACTCCACATCAGTCATTGCTAAACATTCAAAAATCTTGATGTGAGTAACTCCCAGCTTGTACTCATCATGATTTGTGTTTTGAAGGTATGAAAAAGACCTTTCCTTCAATAGTAATGCAACTTGTATAAAATCATACAAGTTCATCAAAGGAAAGTCAACAATTGTAAACTCGCACACATTACCATTTGCCCTGGTCACAATATACTTCATGTTTTGGACTGTGTTTTCGAAAACCACATCCTTCTTTATACTTATGACCTTTTTAATCTTGATCAAGGACCATACTACTTCTGCAGGCTTGGCAAGAACCGCATGAAATCTTATCTTCATTTGAGTACCTTCATCATTCTCCTTGAATTTACTTTCTACTTTAAATTGAGGCATGATGAACATCATTTCGTTAATTGGAAAGTCCAATTGACTTGCATCTGTATTCATGACAATATAACTCTGTTTAGGCTTCTTCTCAAACGAATACATGTGATTAAATGAAACTTTGGCTTCAATTGTTTCATAATTGTTGTTCTTTGATGGATCACCCTTGTTCATGCCAGGAGGATCACTAGCCCTTTGAGTCATGATGCTTTGAATCATCCTCATCTTTTCCACTCATGCCTCAGCCTCTGCCTTCGTCTCTTCTTTATATTTTTCAATTAATATTGACTTTCCCCTTTCCTTCGAAACAAATTCCTCTATCACTTCTTTTGCTTTAGTATCACTTCTACCAGTGTCAACAAATTTACCAATCACAATTCCTTTCGAAATTGGTCTTATGATTGGCACAATTGTAACTATTGTTAAAGAAATAGGACCAGCAGTTGCTATCACTGGTTTGGATGTTGGGATTTTAAAAGGAAACACCTTTCCCACTACCTTCGCATCTTCGCCTCCAGCCTTCGAACCTTCAATTTTCTTTTCTCCCCCTTGCACCCCTGTATTAGCAGGCGGGGCATCCATTATGGGAAGAAGGCTAAATATTCTTGAAAGAGGAGCCAACTGTTGAAGAAGTAAAGCTTCAAATTGAGAAAATTTGTTGAGAAGATCTTCAGAGGATAGCATAGAAAATGAAGCAGATGTTGAAGATAAGGTTTTAAGCTCCTTTAACAACGTGAAAACCTCCATGAAATTTTTGTTCTCTGTTGTAGAAAGTTGAGCAATTTGAGGACTCAGACTTTCGTACAACTTAGCAAACTTAGTAACTGCATCACAAATGATATCCACCTTCTGATTGAGAGATGCAAAATCAGTACGAACATTTTCAATCTCTTTCTCCATATCTTGTCTAAGTTCTTGGAGTTTATAATTCACGCCTTCTATAACTTTCTTCACATCTTGAATAAACAAAACATGTCTCTCCTTTGCAACCTTTAATTCCTTCATATCACCTTCAAAAGTAGATTTCTGAGCATTGACACTCATATCATTACTATGATCGCAAAGATAAATTTTCTCCAGGAGACGAGACTTAGAATCCTTTATCATTCCGGAAACTTTCAAAGAAATCCTCCCTTCAACCATCTTTAGCATACCATCCACTTTGAGATTGGTCACTGAATTTCCTCCCCCAAGATCAGCCTGAGACTGCAAAATTGAATTGAGTTTTGTATTCAATATCTTGAACTATTTCATTGTCATGAGCATGTGATCTGGGAAGGCAGTTTCTTCTTCATCAAATTCTAGATTTTCAAATGTCCCTCCAAAACCTTCAAACTCATGTTCAGTTTCCATGAAAGAAGAATCTTGAATTGGTGAAGTGGTGGTAGGTGGATCAGTGGATTGTGAAGAAAAAGTGATGTGATTGGTTTTTTGATGATGTTTTCAAAGGTAGGAGAATCAGCTGTGGATGTAGTAGGAATAACAGGTGTGAGCTGTGGAGGTAAAGAAACAATATTATCTGGGGTAACATCCGAAGGTTTACCTTTGTCTCCAGTGTGTGAAGCACCCTCACCCATTTTGACATTTGCATCCATATCGGATATGTTTACAAAAATGTCAAAAGTTCGTGCCTCCACAGAATCTGTCTTGGCAACCGAAACTTCGGGTGGTATTACATCAGTTGATGCAATATGAGAAGAATCTTTCTGAAGATCAGCTTATGGTGTTTCTGGAATTGTTTCATTTTCATCAGTAGTAGACTCTGATGAAATAATCACCCTACTCTTCTTCTTCTTCTTCGATATGTGTTTGGCCATATCAGTCTCCCTTCTCTTCTTAGAAGATGGTGAAGTAGGGGCAGGAATATCACGAAAGATAACTCCTTGATGCGAAACCTGTGGTTTGCGAACAACATTCGTTAAAGGTGATCGACTCTTATGTTTTGACTTCATCTTGATTCTTCGAAAAATACCAGTCTTTGAAGGAATGATTTCCTTTTGAGTCGATGGGGTATCAGCAACAACAACTTCTGGTTGGATTGGCTCGGCTTCTGTAATTGGTAACTTCTTCGGACTCTTTGTTGATTTAGATTATTTGATAGATTTCGCAGAAGATTCAGCAACAACCTTCTTCGAACATTTAGTCTTCGTCTCTAGCCAAAAGAACCCCGGTTTCAACAGAAGTATCGATGTTTTGTAAGTAAGTGATTAGAACTGTGTTGGTGGGATCAACTCTTTTCAGCATGGCATCAGGAATGCGAGCAACAATTGGAAATTCGTCAGTATCATCAGCTGCATCCTTCGGAAAACTATAAACATGAAACACAACCTTTTCTTCGTCTTCCGGAACCAAAATTCCTTACTTCTCATAAAAATATTTCAAAATCAAACTTCAATATTGAGCACACGAAATGCCATGAAGAGCATTCGTGTTCTCAGTACTCTTCAAGGACTCTTTCCATAATTGAGTAGAGTAATCAACTTGAAGATCATAGTATAAGCCTGCAATCATCGCATAAACTTCCATCCTCCCCTTGTCCAACCCAACAGTTATTCCAGTTAAACATCTGAGAAAAATGTCGAACAAAAAATTCCAAACACTCGGAAGTCCTGACTTCTTGAAATCATTGATCTTTTCCAATTGGGGTTGGTGACCCATTTCATTGAACATGTGAACAATTTGTGGGAATGTAAAAGTGACATATGGCGGAGAATTAGGTATATCGAGAATTTGGTAGAAAAGCTTCTTTGAGAGTCTAACCTTCTTATCAGTCACAAGATTAAACAAAATTGTATCCAAAGCTTTAGAGTAAGTAGCTGTTGATCCAGCTTGAGACAACCATGAAAGAGGAACAAAGAATGAGTTGAACATGGCTTTTTATAATACGGAGCTTTTCAGAGCAACCATGAACATTTTCAGTTCTTCAGGATATCGAGAGACGTTTGCTTCAACTTGGTAATTTGTGCCTTGAATCTTCATTATTGGCAATGAGGTTACATCATCGGTGGTGTGAGACAAAGTTGCATCAGGATTAGCAGTCGCCATTGTTAGGGTTTGAGAGTTGAATGTTTATCAGAGTAAATTTGGGAATATAAAAGCGTAATGTAACACCCCAAAGTTTGGAAAGCCAAGAAAAGAAAGAAAAACCTCAAGTTTAAGGGGAGACTCGGCGAGTCCGAGTGGGATCCGGGTTGTGGTGTAAGCGACCAACTCGGCGAGTCGGCCAAGGAGACTCGACGAGTTGGGTCTGAGCGAGGAAAAACCCTAAATCCGGGATTTGGAGCCTATTTAAGTGTCTCATTCTCTTCCCTAGGGTTCCTTTACTGCCTCTCTACCCTAGAACACCAAACCCTAGCCGCCATATCCGTTTTTGAGCTAGATCTTGCCTTGTAGAGTGCACTAAAGCTTGGAGAAGGAAGAAAAGCCTTGGAGGTGCAAGAAGGGACTGTAGATCCAAGATTGAGAAGACATTTCAGACCAGTTGGAGGTAATAAGTTGTTGCTTGGACTCCCTTCGCACCTAGATCTATTCTTATATGTGAGTTTTGGTCATTGTTAGTATGATATGTAACCAATCCGAGTTGGAGGTTCAGATCTGAGGTTGCTACCTCAGATCCATGTTTGTTTTGGTCTTGAATCCCCTAAAGTATCAGCCCTTGGTTTGTTGAAGAAGTATGTTTGCCATAAACCCTAGTTTAGGGTGTTTTGAGCCTAGATCTCTTAATCTACACGTAAAGTTTGCCACTTTACGTGGGGGATAGTCCCTAGAAGTATGGATCTATGAGTTGGAAACTCTATTTGGCTCGAAAAGCCACTGCATGGATTGAGGACTGGATAGACTCGGCGAGTCCTTCGAGTAGACTCGGCGAGTAGCTTGAAGATGAGGAGGAACTCGACGAGTAGGATGAACAACTCGTCGAGTCGGATGAAGTTAGGCATGGACTCGGCGAGTTGGATGAGCAATTTGACGAGTTAGTTGAAGATTGTCTAGGACTCGGCGAGTCAGATCGCGAAACCCTAAACCCTTCGAGTTGGGGCTCGAATCAGTGAGTCGGGTGGTGACTCAGCGAGTTGGACAGGATAGGACTTGGAACTAGTTGGACTCGGCGAGTCATGGACTGACTCGGCGAGTCGAGTCGCGGATAAGAAAGACCCATAACATATGAACTCGGCGAGTCAGTAGGTAGACTCGGCGAGTAGGGTTGACCCGGAAGGTTGACTTTGACTAGGATTTTGACCTTGACCAGAATTGACCTAGTGACCTTTGGAGGTCAGTTGGACTAAGTGTTATATTGATATTGGTAGCTCGAGGAGCTAGTGGAGCAGCAGTCGAAGTCAGAGGTCAGGTAGCAGTCAAAAGGATTAGCAGCAGTAGTTCAGCAGCATCAGGTGAGTTTCCTTCCAGTAGGGACAGGTCTAAGGCCACAATGCCGGCCCGTTCAGTTAGCAGTAGTTTCCGGAATTCGATCCGATGCAGTAGTTAGTATGTTTGATGCCTTCGTGGCTCAGACAGGATTTATGTGTTATGTGCTATGTGTTATGTGTTCCGGGCTACGGCCCGATGTAGTATGCAATATATGTGTTCATGCTAGTTGATATGTTATGCTATGCTATGTTCAGTCAGTTTCCGGACTTCGGTCCGATGTAGGGGGCAAGGCCCCAGTTAGTCCGGACTTCGGTCCGATGCAGGGGACAAGGTCCCAGTCAGTTTCCGAACTTCGGTCTGATGTAGGGGGCAAGGCCCCAGTTAGTCCGGACTTCGGTCCGATGCAGGGGACAAGGTCCCAGTCAGTTTTCGGACTTCGGTCTGATGTAGGGGGTAAGGCCCCAGTTAGTCCGGACATTGGTCCGATGCAGTGGGCAAGGCCCAGTATGTGCTTTATATGTTATTGCATGGTATGTGTTAGATTGGGGGAGCTCACTAAGCTTCGTGCTTACGGTTTTCAGTTTTGGTTTCAGGTACTCAGTTTTCAAAAAAGGAGCTCGGGAAGATTTCAGTGCACACACCATAGTCAGTTAGCTTGGGAATGTTTGACTCTGATAATGATATTATGTTTTGAATTAATACTCGAGAATTTATGTTATGACTTATGATACAGTTTTTATAAATATGATTTTAGTAATGTTTTTAAAGAAATTTTTGGGTCGTTTCACGTAAACTGATAATGAACCCGTGAATCCCCTTTTATATGTAACTCTGAATTTTGAAATTAAAGCAGGATAAGCATTTAGTGATATGTGACGTGTCACCGAGAAAACCGCATCATGATGATGAAAAAGTAACCATGCGTGATAAAGTAATTGTCACATCTCCTCAAAACCCGCACAGAATTCAAAATGACCCTTCAAACAGCCTAGATTGTTTGCCCCAATATAATAGTAACCATCGGAACCCTTCAGATGGGGGTAAGGCTTTTTCACTTTATGGTTTCAAAGTAAAGTCATTTGCTAGATTCTTGAAATCATCAGTCTGAGTTGGTATTACTTAGAACCTCAAGGATTTCGTGTGTGTCAAGTGTGAAAGAATAAAGATGGGAAGCAATTAATTTTTTTTTTTTGGATATTTAGTGATGTCAAAAGTTTAATTTGACACGAAGGCAGTTAAAACCCCGGGCAAAGATTGCTTCGTTAATTATCAAGAGAGATAATCAACAGCTTGTGAATTTTCCTGTGAATTACAATCGAATACGTGTAAATAAGTATCGAAGGGATTCTTTTAAAAGGCTTTTGAGGTGGTTTAATGAATTTTGTTACATATCAACCTAAACATAAGGTGAGTAATTGCAACAGAAATTACTTGTTTGACCAGTGTAGTCAGTGACAAGTTTGCTTTGAAAAACTTTTAAGTAACATGGAATTTTAGATAAAACTCGCACTGAAATCTTATTCAAGAAAAAATTGTATTATGGATCCTGTTGGGTAACAAACATCATGTGTTTCAAATGTTTGATCAAGACCACACATAAGAAATGAATATGATTTGGAGTTTCGAACGAAGGTACAGAAACAAATGTTTCGTTAAAATCTGGAACTAAGTTCCCCGTCAATTCCTTAAAGTTTAATTGAATTGGGTTTCACTTCCATCACGGTCTCATGATGTCTGATCATAAACATAGATTTGTGATATATCTAAGTTTTGATTGGTTTGATCAGAAACCTCTTGGACATATGTCTTCGTGTGTGATAGTGTAAGAATTTTGAGATGAAAAAGATTGGTATATGAAGGAACATGTACCTCTGTTATATTGGACCAAACAGTAAACTCTTAACTCATGTGAGAAGAGTAAGGTAGCTCATTGGACTAATGTGAATGTAAGCCTAATTGGGAAGAAATCTTCGTATGAAAATTTCATTAAGGCTTTCAAACATTGAGTCATTTCGAGGCTTCGGACAACATGCAACAACATGCTTCTAGGGACATCTTAACTAGTAAAAAATTTGAAATTCAAAGAATAGAATGATAAATGTACCTCACCCTAGAACTGTAAGCCTTATCCTCTTTGTATCTTCATGAATATCTGCAACACATTACTTAGAAAAAAAAGAAGAAACAAAATCTTTTTGTTGTTTTTGATTTTTCAAAAATTAAGAACAAAATAATAAGAAAATCTTTTTGATGTTTTTTTTTTAATTTAAAAAAAAAATAAAGAACAAAACAATTAAAAGTACTCATTGCAAATATTCGAAGTTTTACTAAGCTGATAAAAATACCAATCTTACGAATTCGAAGCATTCGAAGAGTTGACTGTGAACAGTAACCTCTGAATATTGAATGATTTTTCTTTATTTTTTTCTTGTAATCACTGTTTGTCTTTTTCGCATGGAATTGAATTTCCATCAATCATTCTCAGTCCTTCCAAAATTTGTACAAAATTATTTTTCATCCAAAGCGTTTGTGAAAATATCAGCCAACTGATCAGTTGTTTTCACGAAATGAACTTCAATATTTCCTTCCTCCACATGATCTTTGATGAAGTGATAACAAAGAGCTATATGTTTAGTCTTTGAATGCTGCACATGATTATGAAAAATTCTTATTGCAATTTGTAAATCACAATATAAAGGAATCTTTTTCATGTTAATTGCATAATCACGTAATTGACTTTGGATCCATATTATATGTGAAGTGCATGCAACAACAACAACATATTCAGCTTCAGCCGTTAAGATTGAAACACACGTCTGCTTTTTCGATTACCAGCTTACCAACTTACCATCGAGAAATTGACATCCTCCACTTGTGCTTTTCCTATCAAGGTTACAACCTCCCAAATCTGCATCCGAATATGCTCGAATAAAGAACCCTGTATTCAAAGGATACGACAATCCTAGCGAAAGAGTTCCTTTGAGATAACGAAAGATATTCTTTACAACAGTGAGATGTGGTTCTCGTGGATTTGATTGATACCTAGCACAATTACATACATAAAACATGATATCAGGTTTACTAGCAGTTAAATATAGTAAAGATCCAATCATGCTTCTATATAAAGTAAGATCAACTGGAAGTTTATCTAACGAAGGAGTTAGTTTGATGCTAGTTGCCATTGGAACTCATAATTTTGTGCTATTCGTTAATCCAAACTTCTCTAGCAAATTATTCGTATATTTTTCTTGATTAATGAAGATTCCTTCACTGCTTTGACGAATGTTTAAACCAAGAAAATTATTAATTTTTCCCATCATGCTCATTTCTAACTTACTTTTCATCAAATCTTCGAACTCTTTGGACAAAGCAGGGTCAGTTGAACCAAAGATAATATCATCAACCTAAATTTGAACAAGCATATGATGATTCCCAACTTTCTTACGAAATAATGTGGGGTAAACTGATCCTTGTTTAAATTTAGATTGCTTTAAAAATGAAGTAAGAGTTGCATACCAGGCTCGTGGTGCTTGTTTCAAACCATAAACTGCCTTATCTAAGATATAAACATAATCAAGATGTTATTCGTTAACAAAACCTGGAGGTTGTTCCACATAGACAGTTTCTTCGAGTTCTCCATTAAAAAAAGCACACTTCACATCCATTTGATAAACATCAAAGTCTTTTTGAGCTTTATAAGCCAAAAATATGCGAACCGCCTCGAGTCTTGAGACAGGGGAAAAAGTTACTTCGTAATCAATTCCTTCTTGTTGAGAGTACTCCTTAACAACAAGGCTGGCTTTGTTTCGAATGATATTGCCATATTTGTCAGTTTTATTTTTAAAAATCCATTTTAACCCAACAACCGAAACATCATTTGGATTAGGAATTAATCTCCAAACCTTATTTATTTCAAATTCAGACAATTCAGATTGCGTTGCAACAACCCAATCTGAATGTTCCATTGCAATCTTTACTATCTTTGGTCCAAAAAGGAAAGGGTTTGAAAAGCCTTATCAAAAAATTCGAAAACTAGGGTTCAAGAACCCTAATTTCGAAATACTTGCCTCCTAGGGTTTATTGGCCATAAACCCTAAAGTGTCAAATTCATACAATTGTATAATTCTAATTGAAAACAATTTAACCATAAGCTCTGATACCACTGATGGGTTTTATACAAACAATCCTATGTGTGCATGCAACCCTAGATTTGGATCTATGTTTTCTCTATTAGATACACAACTTTATGAACACAAGAAGAACCCTAGCATGCATCTAGGTATTTCGAAATCTACGTAATAGAAGGGATTACATACCTCTTGTTGTTATATTGTAATAACAACACAAATCTTCAATCTCTTTGTCTTGAAAGCAAGTACCACAAGTGTAGTACCTCTAATGACTCACAAACACCACAAGCAAATAGAGAGGCGAGAGAGAGAGAGAGAGAGAGAGAGAGAGAGAGAGAGAGAGAGAGAGAGAGAGAGAGATAGAGAGAGAGAGAGAGAGGATAGGCAAGAAATTGGATCTAAGCCTTCTAGGGATCAAATGGACGATTTCCCTTAGCCAAGGGGTCTTTATATAGGGTAGAGATTAGGGTTTCAGTCCTTATCCTTATCTAGTTGCTTGCCTACCAAGCAACCCATAAGATAAGCCTAGAAGCCTTATCCTTGGATGAATTCTAGGGCCTTATCCCCTTAAATTCATCCACCCTATCCATGGGGCATCCATTGCCCTAATCTGCAACTATCACATAACTACAATTCAACCCCTCTAGTTTAATTAATTAAAATTTGATCACAAAATTAATTCTTAATTAATTATTGACCAATATTAATTAAACAAATATGATTTCTCCTTTATATTATTCTTATAATATATTAATAAATCATAATAACCTCTTTCTCTATCATTTCTCCAATCAAGTTGCTTTGGTGAAGGCAACCCAAAAGGACCATGTACAATCGGGTCAAGTACTTACCAAATATGGTTATGGGCTTAGACACTAATCTAACACCATCTTCGGAAGTGCGTTGCTAAAGAGCCCATAGTTGTTTCCTTAGATGACATTCAGGTGGATGGGAGCCTGGATTATGTCGAGAAGTTGGTCTACATTTTAGATAGGAAGATGAAGGGTCTTCGGAACAAGGAAGTGAAGTTGGTAAAGGTGCAATGGCAGCACCGAAAATGCTCCAAATGGACTTGGGAGCCGAAGGAGGAGATTCGGGAGCATTATCTCGAGATATTCGCAGCTACGAACATTGAGGACGAAGTCTAGTTCAAGTGGGGGGGGGGGGAGTTGTAACACTCCAAATCAGGTATGAACTTCTAACCCTTGAAGTATTATTAGTAAGTCACAAGATACTATTAAGTATGATGGTTGCACTTATAAGTTCGCTTAGCGTACTTAGCAAGGAGGATCGCAGGGGGATAGCACGTACGCTGGGTGTATGTGGAGTACGTTGGGCGTACGTGCCAGGATGTTCAAACCCAAATGTTCGGACTTGAGACCTATATAAACACCCTTAACTCCTTTGAGCCTCACCCTTAACAAGCTCATTCACCTTCAAATGCCTCTGAAAACCCTAATATCCATTGTGAGCACATTTTAAGCCTTGAAAGTGAAATTGTGGTCCTTTTAGTGTTCATCCAAGAAGAAGGAAGTGGTTAAGGAAGCTTGGACACTCTTTGGCTTCAAGAAACAACTTATAGTACTTTGAGAAGTTTCTGGAGGTACAAATCTTGAATCCTTACACTCAAATATTTAGATCTAGTTAGGGTTTCTAGTTTGGTCCCTTTTTTTGGTTTGGACCTTTTTCTTGGGAGTTAAGCAACTACAGAGAACAAAAATGGAAGATCTAAGGCCCCTTAGTCCTGTTTCAACACAAAAATGGAGTCTTGGTGGAAGTGTTGGCCTCATGCATGGGTTAAGAACCTTGGGAAGGTTTTAATGGGGGGTGTTGGGTGTTTATGAAGCATGCAAAGGCATAAAGTTACCAACTTTATGCCTTAGGACGTATTAAATAGCTCAGATCTTGCTTTTGGACGTAAAGGAATTGGGCATTAAGCACTTAACGGAAAAAGTGCTTAATCTGGTTATACGTAGGGCGTAACCTAGTGTACGCAGTGCGTAGTCCTAAATCTCAGTACATCGTGCGTACGTGGATGGTACTTCGAGCGTACGCAGTGTAGATGGGCCAAATCTGTTTTGGGCCTCTGAGATATTTGGGCCTCATGGGATTATTGGGCCTAGTGTATTCTATGAATTATGGACTATTTTATCTGTTATGGGTCATAAATTTATTGATTGGCCTTTATTGGACCAAGAGGCCCATTAGTGATTTGGGCTTGGATTTTGGGCCCAATAGCAAGTGAAGGATGATTAGGCCACATGGATGGGTTTGGAGTTTAGGTTTTCCTTTGACCAATCTAAGGTCCTAATATTAATTAATATGATTATTCAGTTCGGGAGGTTTCAAATTGTTAGCAGAGCAGTTTTCGTGTTTGGCGGAAAAAGGTGAGTCTTCTCATCATACCGATGGATCTAAGGCACCAAGGCCGACCCATTATGTGACCTTGATATATGTGTTAGTTATTTTGTGTTTGATATGTTATATGATTGTGTGTTTTGTATGAAAGACCATGGGAGAGCCCATGACACTTGGATGTAAGACCATGAGCAGAGCCCATGGCTTTCCTATCAAAGACCATGACCATGTGGGGGAGCCCATTCCATCTTGGAGTAAGACCCTAGGGACGAGCCCACAACATCCTTATCTGTTGTATGCATGGCTTACATGATATGTGTGTAGCTTTAATTAGCTAACAAGATATGAGTATGTGTTTTGTGTGTGGTACGCTCTGGGGAACTCACTAAGCATTTCACTTATAGGTTGTTGATTTGTTTCAGGTACATCTGAGCCCAAGGGAAAGGGCAAGGCGTGATGACATAGCGTGCACTCTATCTCTCTCTTTCACCGTTAGGGCTTGGGGATACTCTGATGTTTTGAATAAGTTGTAATGAATTGTTGATTTGAAAATAGTTATGTCAGGAATTCATGGTTTATGCAATTATGTTTTATCAATTAAAAGTGAAAAAATTCTTTGAAAATTTGGGTCGTTACATTAGGTACCTTCTTAGTGAACTCCTTGCCTGCTCTTGTGCTTTTTGAATCGGGTACGAGTCGATCTTTCGTGTCTCAGTCTTTCAGTAGGACTTTTGAGACGACTCTGGGAGAGTTGGAGTGTCCATTGCGGGTTTCTATCGCCAATGAACATGGGGTTTCTGCATCGAATGTTTATTGGGGTTGTATTATGGAGATTTTTAGGGTGTCTTACCCGATTGATCTGATCCCTATCCCTATGGGGGATGTATGCGTAATAGTAGGGATGAACTAGTTGAGTAGGTTTGGTGTGATGATTGATTGTGAGGGTCAGCGGGTGGTAGGTTGATCCCAAGTGGGGAAGGACTGGTTATTTATGGAGAGGGTACCAGGGTTGGAGCAACCTTTTTGTTCTGCAACTAGGGCTTGACAATATCTTCAGCATAGATCTTTGGGTTGCCTCCTATATGTGGTTGACACTCGAGTTGAGAAGGAGGTTTCGGTTGTGGATGTGCCTATAGTTAGAGAATTTGACGATGTGTTCCTGGAGGAGTTACCTGATGTGCCTTCTGAGAGACAGGTTGAGTTCATGATTGATTTGGTAGCCGATGAAACTCTGATTACTAAGGTGTCATACCGATTGGCACCACCGGAGATGCAAAAGTTGTCCTCTTAGCTTTAGGAGCTATTGGGCAAGCAGTTTATTACACCAATCAGTTTGTCGTGGGGAGCACCGACCTTGTTAGTTAATAAGAATGATGCTTCACACTGGTTGTGCATTGATTACAAGGAGTTGAACAAAAGTTCTCTGGGTTTAATCTGGTATTATCGTAGATTCATTCAGGCTTTCTCCAAGGCTGTTATACTCCTCACTCGTCTGAAGAGGAAGGGTGTGGATTTCCTTTAGGGGCCTGTGCAGTAGGATGCATTCAAGACACTAAGGTAGAAGTTAAGTGAGGCCCTAATGTCGACCCTTCCTGAGGGTGTTGATGATTTTGTTGTTTATTGTGATGCTTCCATCACTGGTTTGGGGAATGCAACGCTGTGATTTTTCACCCAAATTGAAAAAAAATAAACACTTTTTAACAAATTACGTTTGCGGAAGACTTATTATGAATATTTAAAAAAAAAACATCACCAATGTTACTTAAATGTCAAAACAACCAATCAAAATTTAAATTTCACAAAAACAAGATGATGAAAACCCACCATCCAAATGATATCATATCTAAAGGGACTAAATACGTCTACCCAAAGAGTTCCCGTTCTCACCAAGGCATCATATCAAGCTACTTGTTCCAATGCACAACAACCAACAAGCAAAGAACAAGTGTTAACATAAACTAAGTGAGTCAATTATAGTACGGTGTTAGAAAAACACACATATCATAGATGGATCACACAAAACATCCCCACACAATTAAAGACGCACAGGCAAGACATAATAAAATCACACCGCATATCAAACATTGTTTAGCTCAATTTATTTTTATTTTTCTTTTAGAGTTTCCTTTATTAGTTACTTTCCTAAATCCCGATTTTTTTTAATCTTTTCACCACTATAATATTATTATATAATATTTGATTTCTCCGCTTAATTTTAATAATTAGTCACCGTTCATCATCATTATAATTATCAAACTAATACTTCCTAGTTAGGATCTATTTATTCACCGCAGACCCCCAAGACAAGTACCCCGTTCGCTACTAACGTGAACGGCACGACCCAATGCACTGGATGAGAAGCGACTCTCATCCGTAAAATAAATATATAAATGTAATATAGTTATTTCATATCAACTATGGACAAAACCAAGACAAAACCAAACCTCAAGGACAAAGGACCTACATATATTCATTTAATTATAGGAGACCATTCATTCGTTTATTTTGTCTAAAAAATGATAACCCTAATTTGACAAAGGAGCTACATATATTCATTTAATTATTTTGGCTTCAATCAGCATCTTGCCATGCACAGCTAGCATCTTGCCATGCACAATTTTCTTCACCATACATCACCCATTGCCTAGAGTTTACAACGTATTAATTACAATTGTGTAATCATCTATCATTGACTACTTATAATCCAAAATTACAAAAAATATAATCCAATAATGCACCCATAATTACATTCATCAAACCACATGATCTCTGCTATTTTCCGGAGAAGTAGATTTACTCCTTGAGTTAGAAATCGGCAACGAATTAGAACCAGCAGGTTGCGAACTCAATGTTGCTGCCGTTGACTTGTTGAAGAAGCTTGATGAACATTTGTTTGTGTTTGAAGTTGAAGGAAAGCTCGAAAACACTGGAAATATATCTCCAAGTTTTATATTTTGGTCGGACTTCTCACCTCCGCCTTGAAGCCCCACCCCGCTACCACCAATTATCGATGTCAATGCCGCCTGTAAAACCGATTGGAAATTAGGGTCTGCTGTGATAGCTCTTGTTGCAGCTTCAATGGTGTCTGGCTGTAGAGAATGTTGATTAGCGGTTGCAGTTGCCATCATGTTCTTATTTTGCATATAAGAATGGTAGATGTTTTCTTGAGCTTGTGTTGATCCAAAGTTGAGGGACCCCATTTGATTTTTCCCATAATTGAGGGAGCCATTGCTCCAAGAAATTGGCAATGCGTTAGACTCCAAAGAACTAAAATTCAGATTTGTGGTAGAATATCTTGGTGGGAAAGTGGTAGCCATTGGTGGCGACCGGTAGCTGTATGGTGATGACGTGGAAAGCGTGTTCGAAGTAAGATCAAGTGTAACAGTTGGGCAAGAGGGTGATGGCGATATAGAAGAATGTGGCAAGTAAATCGGCTGTAATTTTGAGTTCTCGTTGAGATAAAAGTTTAGGCCGTGAGAGGTGGTGACAGTGTTAGGGTTTGAATTTGCTCCGGAGGTTGAGGAGCCGGAGGTTAACATACTCGCGGCTGCGGAGGTGGTGGAAGCCATAGCAGTGGCGGAAGCCGCAAGTGGGTGGTTGTGTGTTCCTTCATACGTGGTGATCAAAATCGACATATCTTGAGGACATCTTTGTACCTACACAATTTTCATTCATCAAGATACAAATTAAATAACAGAAACAACCAACATTTTAAACCCACAATACTTTTTATTGAATTCTTTATATAATTATTATACCTGTTTCCTAACTGGGCAAGTCGGAGAAACAGTGCAACGATAATATGCTCGTGGACATGGATTTCCTTTTGCGATCTTTTGTCCATATTTTCTCCATTGACATCCATCATTCATCTGCAAATTTTAAACCTTATGTTTAATTAACCTGATTATATAGATTCACATTTACAGTAAACACATGTAGAAAACTACAAACAAACTGATTATTTACCGTTGGGGTATCACAACGAACCCTAACAGAAACCCTAGTTTTCTTTGCGGGGTTTTGCTGAACATCTTGATCATCTGCACTTCTCTTCGGAGTCGAAGGTTTCTGTGGTGTCCATGTCTCGCCAGCTTCATCTTTAGCTTCCTGATCCAAGCTATTCTCAGGGCTCGGATTGACTGAAGATTCGGCTTGTGTAGTTGATGACAATTCAAACTTTCCGTATTCGAGTCCAAGACCTAATCCTTCCGCATTTTTGGTTGGTGGAGTCGTACTTCTGATCTTATCTTTCTTGACCAGTTCTGTTGACGAAGTCCTTCCGAGACTGAGAGAAACAAGTTCGGATTCATCGTTGATTTGTGGTTGTTCGTTCGTGGGGGCAATATGAGGAGTTGACGACGTCGTTTCTTGTTGTTGATGGAGGATGTCTTGGAATTTCTTTTGAAGGTTTTGGTAATCCTTCATGATCTGCTCAAGGTGCAGTCTTAGCCTCTGGTTTTCTTCCCTCACCTCACCCATTTCGGTTTTTGTTAACTCAAACAGCTTGTCATCTTCCTGCATTCATTAAAATCACATTAATTACTTGAGATTAAGTCTAATGAGTTAATCTATGGATGATAGAATGAATTATTGCATAATTAATTGATAATATTAAAGTTGTCACTTTCTTGTTGTATGGTTTTTCTAGAGCCATTGAATTATTTCTGGGGTATAACTTAAACATCTTAAGTGAAAGAATGGTGTTTTTGGATTCTTTATGGAATTATTAAAAGATATGATTAATTGTTGATTTAGACGAAATTTAGTAGAGATTAGGGTTCTTCATAATGTAAATTCATATATATTGAATTAACTATTTCTACTTTCTCTTAGCTAGTATTTTGGTCTTCCCAAAAAAATGAGAAACTTTTTAACGTTGAAGCTACATGAAATATTGAATCATGAAAATAATAAAACAGTTTCAGTTTTGGGCAACCAACATGACATATTGAATCTTGAATATAATAAGAATTTGAGATAAATTTTGTTTTTCTTTTTGTTACAAAAGTTTGTATTAATTAGAAGTTCAACTTTATTAAACTAATCTAGTAAAAAAGACACAAGAAACATATGATTACAAAGTGGATCACGGAAGAAACCGCCGTCGTTATCCAAAACTGATGTTAAGACATGTTTAGATAACATAATCCAGTAGATCTGATATTTTCAAAAAACCAAAAAAGAAAGATGGAACGCTTTTTCATATAAACATATACCTTAATTAATAACATATTAATCTATATAAGAACAAAAAAGAAAGATGGAAGAAAATAAAGATTTATCATGAAGAACAGCCTCTTAATTCATTGTAGAAATGAAAAAAGCAATAGAAACTAAAAATGAAAAATATATAAAATATGAAAGCTTTATATATGAACGTAGCTTACGAAGAACACCTTTTCTATATCTCAGAGAAAACTAATTAATAGCATGGAATTCTAAAGTAAATAAAAACTAAGCGATGCACCTTATCATCCACAACCTCTTGTTTGCAGTGGCGATCGTCTCCGTTATCTTCCTGCTTCATCTGGGTTGTTTTTCTGTGGTCAACTTCCATGGCTATCTTCTCTGTGTGAACAAAAGTATTCTGATCCACTTGAATATATAGAATTTATAAATGAGGATTTAGCTAACTTAGATCTGTTCTTATATAAAGATGGGGGCCAGCAATGTTTGACTTGTATATACGCTCTATTTTGTTCAGTATTAATTTACTTATTAAAGAATGAAAAATGTCAATGCCCCAATTGCATGTCATCAACTACAAAATTATTTTACTACTACTAGTATCCTTTTGTATTCACAACAAGACTTTTAATTATTAAACTAGAATACCCGTAAGAGGGTGCATGGTATACTGTACATATTAAGGAATATATATATATATATATATATATATATATATATATATATATAAAGTACGTTTTTAGCCAAATTTTATATTAGGAACATATACTTTAAGTTTAAGTGTTTTAGCCATTAATTTTAAGAAAATGTTTGTTTTAATGAATAAAATGGTGTGTATGAAAAAAACCTGATTCTTTCAACTGGAAGAAATTTTTTTAATTTTCATTAACAAAAAAAGGAAAAAAATCAATCAATTTTTTAGGTAAATGTAGATTATATCTCTAGATTTTAAGAAATTATTATTTAAATTTAAGTTGTTATGATATAATAACGAAAGTTTCATAACTACTAATATGTTTTTAATTGATAAAAATGAAAAAAAAAGTCTTTAAATCATCTTTCTTTAGCCTTTAGATAATAACTTTGTAAAGAAAAGAAAAGTTAAAAAAAGATGAGATTTGAACAAAGAACTTGAAGAATTCAACTTCAACGTTTAGGTCTTTTAGATTATGGAGGTTAGACCCGCAAGAAACGGGCCTATTTGCTGACTGACAATCTATTTATTTTTTATAGCCAATAAACAGCTAAACATCATATGGTTGACGTTTCGTACATACAAAAGTCAAACATACACAAATAAAGAAAAAAAATAATAATCAAGAATTCAATATGATAGGAGGTAAGAGTTGCATCACCGTCTTTATGACTCGATTGCAGCTACTAGGGTTTCAGCTTCATACCCAAGTAAAGGTGAAAAGGCTCCAACTCCACAATCTTAATAATTGTGTTAATAGACAATATATATATATATATATATATATATATATATATATATATATATATATATATATATATATATATATATATATATATATATATATATATATATTAATTAATTAATTAATTACCTTATAAAACATTTTTGATCAAATACTGAATTTTATGTCGTAAAAACATACAATGCATTTGTACAATTAATTTATGCATTATAAAAAAAGTAGTATACATATGATCAACAGTTGAAAATGTCAAATCTCTTATCCCCTATTCTTAGACTATTTTGACATGGTTCATTCATTATCTCCGTATTTCCCCAAATCTCGCAATTTCTGTTTACAAATCTTGGATATATATCGTTGACGTTTCCATTTTTAGAGTTTAATTCATCTTTCAGCATTCAACCATCATTGTCACACACGTCGCTTGGCGCGGGTAAACGGCTAGTGTGTGTGTATGTGTATATATATATATATATATATATATATATATATATATATATATATATATATATATATATTATATTATATTATATTATATTATATTATATTCTAACTAATTATTATGTGGATTTAAGATTAATTGTATACTAATCATTTCAATTATTTTAAGAAAGTTATTTATCCATATTATTAAATTAAAAGTTCAGATAATAACATTTAATTAAAAGAAGGGTAAAATTATACATTTCCATTACTTTCAAATTAGGAAACCAAGTTTGACAAAGGGACTTTCGGATCTTAAGGGATTTTTTTATTATTTTAATTTTGAATTATGATTTTCTTTACTTAACTCAATTTTAATTCTGTTAAATGTATATTCTGGCATAATACAACTTCTAACAAAATTAATATTCTGATTGAATATATATTTTGATTGAACGAGCATAATGATGTCTTGGATCTATATACTTAAGAATCATTATAAAGTGATATTATTAATAATACATGATCTTATAGGATCATACATTTATCAAGTTGTCACACTTTGTATATTTATTATTAATATGATTATTAACAAATAATATCGATTCTTGTATTTTAATTAGAGAATAATTATTGTTATATGAAAATAATAATTATAAGAGTGTATAACTAGTTATTATTTCATATGGTATGAATTAATAAGTCATGCACAATATTTTAGACTAGTTGAATTCTTTTGTCTTTTACCTAAATAAAAAGTTTATATTTTATAAACTAGTAGTTTTTAAAAAATAAATAATCCTCATCTTTTCAAGAGGTATGACCTAAAGTATTAAAATATGGGGGTTGCTTTTCAACATCCATGCTTTGTCTCTACGCTTCTAGAAGTTACGATTACTTTAGATTATTTTAATAGTTAAGCCTTACTTTGCATGGACTACATAAGAGATGTACGAGGCTTGGATTTTTGTATGAGAAAACACTATCTTTTTCCTCCTTTTTCTTCTCCAAAACCGTAAGTATGAAGTCCCATCTTCTTATGAAGTTCGGTACTTTACTTTGGTGGTTTAAAAGCCTTATGGAGTTGTCTCTTTTAGTGCTTATTTTAGTTATGTGACATCCCCAAAATCACAGCCAGAGAAGACCAGTTTTGTTTATACTTTATTTCAAAATTAGAGTAACATTTTAATAAAAGAGTTGTGGAATTTGTCCCAAAACAATAATATGATAAAGATTTATCAAAAGTATTTCCTTAGAAATGTATTTCATTAAAAGGTCTGGGATGTCATGTTCGATACAGTACATAAGTATAAACAATACAATATAAGTCTTACTACATTATTTCATATCTACATGCCTATATCTGTAATCCTTCATCCCAACACATCACAACTATGCTCGAGCGCCACTACCTGTAATACATAAAACTGAGTGGGTCGGGATTGGGAGTCTGGTGAGCATATAGGATTTTCAACCCACAATAAATAAGTTTATTAACTTTATCAAACCAAACAAACCCGATTACCCGTTCCCGTTATCCTCACTTTACATCCCTAAAACATCTAACACAAGGGACCTAGTCTAAGGACTATCATCGGGATGGACACTACTACTAAGGGGGATTCCTCAACAATAAAGGTCCTTAAGGCAACCATGTGGGGGATGGAGTACACCTGGTGAGCACACAGTTCAAATAAACACACAGTTCGAATAAACACCTACAGGTTGCGAGCCTGCTAGCGTTCCACTGGACTGTTTAGAATAGTTCGTAATCGTCATCTAAACTCCGCTAGATGACTGGATCATTAATAACATCTATAACGAGGCCTCTCATTATTTTATTTGGTCACACAACAACTATTATATCTACCTATGTTTTACCCAACACATTTTGTAGATATAAAATACATATATAGTTTAAATCATTTAAAACATGTATAAAATTGTTCATCCAGCATAGATAGCAGGTATACAGATAATATACACACATTACGAAATTTATATAAAATACTTCATATCTATGTGTAAGCTGAAAGTAACTATGCAATCACCTGAAAAGGTGGTGATAATGCACTCGGACAGCACTTCGATACTCTCAAAACAATTTTCCTTCGATAAAACCTAGTATCAATACCACTAGGGTTTAGTCTAACGTCAATCGTGACTAATTAATAGTCTAGCTATTATTATTATATAAGCGTTAAACAACACTCTATATAACTCATAATAATAGCTCAAATAATTATTTTAAGGTCCTGATACAGTTACTATATTAAAACATAAGTTATACTAAAGATAGGTTAGGTACAACTCACTTACAACAAGTTTCCTTTTAGGCTTTGCTGGAGCAGCGTTTCTGAGCTGAAAGTCTTTTTTCTCGGGGCTTCTAGAGCCTCGGGGCTTCCTTCGGGTGCTAGGGGGTTTATCTAGACTTTAGGGGGGGGGGGGGGTTAGGGCTTTAGAGAGAGAAACTACAGAGAGAAAGAAGGGCTTGAAGGTGTGAGGAAGTGAGGGAACCCGAGACCTTTATTTATAGGGGTGCTGACTGATGGACTCGCTGAGTAGGAGGACCTACTCGCCGAGTTGGGGCATGTAGCAGCCTTCTGGTGTTGCCACGTGTCCAATTTTGGTGGTCCCACGTCACCTCCTATTGCGTATCAGCCTTCAAACATAGAAAAATCATAACTCTCGCATACGAGCTTTGTTTTCGACGTTCTTTTTTTCAAAGTGTAGGTAAAGTCAAGATCTACAACTTTCATTTAGACTCCGTCGGCTAATTCTCAACCGATTTTAAATTTAGCAGTAGGAGGAGATTAGACTGCTAAATGACCACGAAGAATTCATAACTCCTTCATATAGACTCCGTTTTCGTCTGTATTTTTATCGTTGAGTTCCTATTAATGAGATGTTCAACTCTAATTAAGTTGCTTAAGCCGAAAACCGCTCGAACTTAAATTTGAGTTTCAGGCTATACACTACTAAACCGAATCTTAGAAAAATCATAACTTCCTCATACGAAGTCAGATTTAGGCGTTCTTTTTATGGATGTTCTTGGTTTAAAATATACTACAACTTTGGTTTATACCACTAAGTCTAAAAAGTCCTCCATCGTAAATTCATTATTTACGTCTCCCAGTGCCGTGCCGATTTTGCCGTAAAACTTCGACGTGCCTTAACTTCTTCGTTATAACTCAGATTTCGGCGTTCTTTATATCCCCGGAATACTTGTTTCGACCACTACAACATTATGTAAAGATATCGGGTTTATCTCACACTTTAATTTTGATGCTTATTTTTATCATTTATTTATTATATTTTTATAATTAAGTAAGAAGCACACAAATACACATAATTCACATAGAATTCAAATATTTCATCTTTATTACTTCAAAAAGATTTACAATAGTTGACCTAGACTATTACATTGTCTAAAAATGCTTAGTCTCGAAACCCAGGCGTTACAATTCTCTCCCCTTTAGGATGATTCCGTCCCGGAATAATGCATCAACAAACAGATGTGGGTAGCGACTTATCATGTCACTTTCTATTTCCCAGGTGAGATTTGGCCCATTCGAATGTTTCCATCGGACTAGCACTAAGTCGACCATCTTGCATCGTAACTTCTTAGTCTTACGGTCAACAATTACCTCCGGCTCTTCAATCAACCTTTTATTCTTATCCATTCTTAACTCTAAGATCAGGATTATGTCGGGAACTTCTCCCGTGAACTTCCTCAAATAATACACATGGAAGGTATTATGAATACCATCTAGTTCTTCGGGTAATTCGAGCTTGTAAGCTTGGTTCCCAATCTTCTGAAGAACTTTGAAGGGTCCAATAAACCTTGGACTCAACTTTCCTCGCTTTCCGAATCTTACAAGTCCCTTCCATGGTGAGACTTTAAGTAAAACAGAATCCCCAACTTCAAAAGTCATTAGTCGTCTTTTCTTGTCAGCATAGCTCTTCTAACGATCCTGAGCTGCTAACATCCATTCTGTAATCACTTTCAACTTCTCAGCAGTCTCATGGACTATCTCGGGGACCATAAACTGCTTCTCTCTGGCTTCAAGCCAACAAGATGGTGTATGACACTTCTCTCCGTATAAAGATTGATAAGGTTCCATCTTGATGCTTGAGTGGAAACTGTTGTTGTAGGAAAATTCTACCAGAGGTGAGTGCTCATCCTAATTTCCTTGGAACTCGAGGGTACATGCTCTCAACATATCTTCAAGCATATGAATCGTTCTTTCGCTCTGACCATCAGTTTGTGGATGGTAAGCCGTACTTAAACATAATTTCGTACGAATTCTTTTTGGAGACTCCTCCAAAACCTCGACGTGAAACGACTATCACGATCCGATACAATCGTAAGAGGAACATTGTGAAGTCTTACAATTTCCTTTAGGTAAGCATTTATGAGCTTATCCATAGACCACTTCTCATTGGATGCTATAAAGTGTGTACTCTTAGTGAAACGATCCACGACCACCCAAATCATGTCATGACCGCTCTTCGTCCTGGGCAGTTTGGTCACAAAATCCATGGTGATGTCCTCTCATTTACCCATGGGTACAGGAAAAGATTCCAAACTCCCATACGGTTTCTGATGTTGTGCCTTAACTCTTGAACAAGTCACACACTCGGCCACATACCTCGCAACATCGAGTTTCATCGTTGGCCACCAGTAGTAGGTTCTTAGGTCCCTATACATTTTAGTGCTACCAGGATGAATCGAGTACAAGGTCTTGTGTGCTTCTTCCATTAGAAGATCTCTTATTCCTCCCATCTTAGGTACCCAAATACGATCTTGGAATACCTTCAGTCCTTGACTGTTTGTACCGAACACTAACGTTTTACCCAAACCTTCTTCTTTTTGGTCATTCCTCTCTAAAGCTTCTTCTTGAGCTTTCCTGGTACTTTCCACAATCGTCGAGACGACATTGATTCTCAACACTCTTGGCCTTTTCCTTTTAGGGTTGACTTTCCGAGTGAGAGCATCAGCAACAACATTTGCTTTACCGGGGTGGTAAAGTATCTCACAGTCGTAGTCCTTGAGTAACTCTAGCCAGCATCGTTGCCTCATGTTAAATTCTTTCTGATTAAAGAGATACTGGAGACTCTTATGATCAGTGAAAAGCTTGCACTTCGTGCCGTAGAGGTAATGCCTCCATATCTTTAGAGCGAAAACTACCGCTACCAACTCTAGATCATGAGGGGGGTAGTTCTTTTCATGCTCTTTCAATTGTCGAGATGCGTATGCTATCACCTTTTCTCTTTGGGTCATAACACAACCTAATCTGACTCCAGATGAGTCACTGTATACCGCGATCAGGTAGAGAAAGTATTGGTGCTTCACATAACTTCTTATTTAGCTTCTCGAATACCTCATCGTGTTTCTCACTCCACGTATATGTAACTCCTTTGTGGGTTAAAGTTTTCAATGGAGCAGCTATCGAAGAAAAGCCTTAAATAAATCGTCAGTAATATTCGGCTAATCCTAGAAAGCTTCGAATCTCCGTCGGACTCTTTGGACATTCCCACTTCATTACCGCTTCGATTTTTGCTGGGTCAACCATTATCCTTTCTTGGTTAACCACATGACCCAAGAAATGGTCTTCTCAGATCCAAAAATCACACTTGGAAAACTTAGCGTAAAGCTTCTCCTTCTTTAACACTTCCAACACTTCCCATAGATGCTTGCCATGCTCCTCTTGGCTTTTCGAGTAGATCAGAATGTCGTCGATGAACACTATCACGGATTTATCGAGGAATGGTTTACAAACCCTGTTCATCAAATCCATGAATGTTGCCGGAGCATTGGTCAGTCCAAACGACATAACCAAGAACTCGTAGTGTCCATATCTTGTTCTGAATGCAGTTTTCTCAATATCCTGCTCTCTTACCTTTAGCTGATGATATCCTGACCTAAGATCGATCTTTGAGAAGTAGCTCGAACCTTGCAGCTGATTGAATAGGTCATCAATCCTTGGCAATGGATACTTGTTCTTCACTATTTCCTTATTCAACTCTCGGTAGTCTATGCACATCCTCATGCTTCCGTCTTTCTTCTTCACGAATAACACCAGAGCTCCCCAGGGCGATGAACTAGGTCGAATAAAACCGTTGTCCAAAAAATCCTGAAGTTGCGTCATGAGCTCGTTCATCTCCGTCGGTGCTAGTCGGTAATGTGCCTTTGCTATCGGCGTTGTACCTAGTAACAAATCTATCCAAAACTCCACTTGTCTATCAGGTGGTAATCCGGGGAGATCTTTGGGAAAGACTTCAGGATAATCACACACAACCAGTATATTCTGCACCTCTTTCTTTTCTTTCTTAGCATCGATTACGAATGCCAAGTATGATGCACATCCCTTGGACAAACATTTTCTGGCTTTCATCAGGGAGATGATTCTAGAATTCACTTTGTGTTTGTCCCCATACACCATAAATGATTCTTTTCAGGGTGGGTTCACCCTTACTATCTTCTTCTTGCAAAGAATCTCAGCATCATTGGCGCTAAGCCAATCCATTCCCAAAACGATGTCGAAACCGTTTAACTCTATGGGTAATAGCTCCTTGTGGAATTCATTTCCGTTCAGGTCGATGACGATGTTCCTAATATGGTTACTAACAGATATGAACTTGCCACTGGCAACTTCCACAATTAGGGCATCATCAAGTTTTTCTATAGGCAATGCTAATATTCCACCAAATTTACATGACACAAAGGAGTAGTTGGCTCCAGAATCAAATAGTATATTGGTAGGCAAACCATTTACAAGAAAGGTACCTGAAGCGACGTCTCGTGCCTCCTTTCCAGCCTCGAGCGTCATCGGGAAGGCTCTCACCTCCGGCTTCGGTGGAATGTTGGGCCTTCCCACATCTTTCTTATTTGGGCAATCCTTAGCAATATTCCCTTCTTCACGGCACTCGTAGCACACCCTCTTGTTGATGGTGCACTCATTGGCATGGTGCCCCGTTTTCCCACACTTGTAGTAGGTTACTTCCTCGCTACATTTTCCTGAGTGCTTCTTCTTGCACTTCCCACACCATTTCAATTCATTTCCTCCTCCCCTGAACTTCTTTGAATCGAACTTGCTCTTCTTTTTGTTGGGTTTAGTAGACCCTTCAAATTTCCTCTTCTCGCCAACCTAAACCTTGCTGGAAACTCTTCCCTTAATCATATCCTCCACAGACTTGGCAGCCCAGATAGGTGCCTCCAGAGTATGCGCCTAACGCATTGGCACCGCGTACTCCCATGGAATTCCCTTTGCGTACTTATGAATTTTCATCAGCTCATCCGGAACAAGACGTAAGGCAAACTCCATCTTTTCTGTGAAGTTGTTTGTGTATTCATCGATTGACATGCTTCCCTTCTTCAAGGTTAGGAACTGGTTCTCTAGCTCGAGCAAGTTTTGAGCTGAGCAATACTTTCATTTGAATTGCACCAGAAACTTTGCCCATGTCAGTTGCAGGGGATCATTGGGGCTCAGAGTCTTCCCTAAGGTATTCCACCAATATACAGCGCCTCCTCGAAATTGACGCACTGCAAAGGTGGTTTGCAACTTGCCTTTGCAACCGCACGTCATAAAGGCTAACTCCATTTCTGATATCCAATCCATGACTCTGATCGGATCTTCCTTTCTAGTGAAAGTCGATGGCTTGCAAGTCAAAAAATCCTTGTACTTGCATCCATTCCTCTCGACTCCATCATCTTGGTTGTTTTGTCGAACTATTGGTAGGTTGCCCTGACCAACGATTCCACTGTAGTTTCCCTCCTCAGTCTGCCCTTCGTTCAACTCGGGTTGTTCGATCTGTATGGTCGCTTCCTCTAAATTTTGTTAGAGCAAACGTCTGGTTTCCTCCATTTGAAGATCCAACATCGCCTGGATCATCGCTTGCACTACGACCATCATAATTGGCTCAGCAGCAACTACCACAACTGGTATTTGCTCAATCACTGGGGGTTGGTTTCTGTTCCCTTTTGCATTCACGTTTCTGCTACGAGTCCTTGCCATCTTGATCTATACACCGAATAAGGTGAATTTAGAGCTTTATTTAAGACTGATGTTCAAATCATCCTTATCTCTCTGAAACGTTTACATGCTAGTTCTAATATCGTAGTCGTATGTCTAGAATCCTAAACACATAAGGTTTCCAGATCCGGTCGACAATAGACCATAGATCCGAACAAACAACAACATATCAGGTACAAAGCATTTAGCACATAAAATCATTTTAGGCATAATTCCTAAAATAAGCTAGTGCTCACATCTCACAATCATTGCTTAGCATTCTAAGTTTAAGTCTAGATATCCTACAAATTCCTAGTTCGCTTAAACTAATGCTCTGATACCAACTATGACATACCCAAAATCACGGCTAGAAAAGACAGGATCAAAGTAACCTTTTAATAAAAGAGTTGCGGAATTTGTCCCAAAACAATAATATGACAAAGATTTATCAAAAGCATTTCCTTAAAAATGTATTTCATTAAAGGACTCTCTATGTCATGTTCGATACATTACATAAGTATAAACAATACAATATAAGTCTTACTACATTATTTCATATCTGCAGGCCTATATCCGTAATCCCTCATCCCAACACATCACAACTATGCTCGAGCGCCACTACCTGTAATACATAAAACTAAGTGGGTCAGGATGGGGAGCCTGGTGAGCACATAGGGTTTTCAACCCACAATAAATAAGTTTATTAACTTTATCAAACCAAACAAACCCGATTACCCGTTCCCGTTATCCTCACTTTATGTCCCTAAAACATCTAACACAAGGGACCTAGTCTAAGGACTATCATTGGGATGGACACTACTGCTAAGGGGATCCCTCATCAATAAATGTCTTTAAGGAAACCATGTGGGGGATGGAGTACACCTGGTGAGCACACAGTTCAAATAAACATACAGTTCAAATAAAGACCTACAGGTTGCGAGCCTGCTAGCGTTCCACTGGACTGTCTAGAATAGTCCGTGGTCGTCATCTATACTCCGCTAGATGACTGGATCATCAATAACATCCATAACGAGGCCTCTCATTATTTTATTTGGTCAAACAGCAACTATTACATTTACCTATGTTTTACCCAACACATTTTGTAGATATAAAATACATATACAGTTTAAATCATTTAAATCATGTATAAAATTGTTCATCCAGCATAGATAGCAGGTATTCAGATAATATACACACATCACAAAAGTTGTATAAAATACTTCATATCTATGTATAAGCTGAAAGTAGCTATGCACTCACCTGAAAAGGTGGTGATTCTGCACTCGGACAGCGCTTCGATATTCTCAAAACAATTTTCATTCGATAAAACCTAGTATCAATACCACTAGGGTTTAGTCTAACGTCAATCGTGACTAATTAATAGTCTAGCTATTATTATTATTATATAAGCGTTAAACAACACTCTATATAACTCATAATAATAGCCGAAATAATCATTTTAAGGTCCCAATAATGTTACTATATTAAAACATAAGCTATACTAAAGATAGGTTAGGTACAACTCACTTACAACAGGTTTCCTTGGAGACCGAGATTTGCTAGAGTAGTATTTCTGAGCTGAAAGGCTCTTTTCTTAGGGCTTCTTTCGGGTGCTAGGGGGTTTACCTAGGGGGTTTGGGGCTTTAGAGAGAGAAACTAGAGAGAGAAAGAAGGATTTGAAGGTGTGAGGAAGTGAGGTAACCCGACACCTATATTTATAGGGGTGCTGACTGATGAACTCGCCGAGTAGGAGGAACTACTCTTTGAGTTGGGGCATGTGACAACCTTGTGGTGGTGCCACGTGTTCAATTCTGGTGGTGCCACGTCACCTCCTATCGCGTATCAGCCTTCAAACTTAGAAAAATCCTAACTCTCGCATACGAGCTCTGTTTTCGATGTTCTTTTTTTCAACGTGTAGGTAAAATCAAGATCTACAACATTCATTTAGACTCGGTCTGCTAGTTCGCGAGGGATCTTAAATTTAATAGTACGAAGAGATTAGATTGCTAAATGACCGCGAAGAATTCGTAACTCCTTCATACGGACTCTGTTTTCGTCTGTGTTTTTACCGTTAAGTTCCTATTAATGAGATGTTCAACTCTAATTAGGTTGCGTAAGCCGAAAACCGCTCGAACTAAAATTTGAGTTTCGGTTTGTACACTGCTAAGCCGAATCTTAGAAAAATCATAACTTCCTCATACGAAGTCAGATTTGGGCGTTCTTTTTATGGATGTTCTCGGTTTAACATATACTAAAACTTTGGTTCAGATAACTAACGCTAAAAAGTCCTCCATCGTAAATTCACTATTTACGTTTCCCAGTGCCGTGCCGGTTTTTCCGTAAAACTTCGACGGACCATAACGTCTTCGTTATAACTCAGATGTCAGCGTTCTTTATATCCCCAGAATCCTTGTTTCGACCACTACAACTTTATGTAAAGATATCGGGCTTATCTAACACTTTAATTTTGACGCTTATTTTTTATCCTTTATTAATTATATTTTTATAATTAAGTAATAAGCACACAAATACACATAATTTACATAGAATTCAAATATTTCATCTTTATTACTTCAAAAAGATTTACAATAGTTAACCTAGATTATTACATTGTCTAAAAATGTTTAGCCCCGAAACCTGGGCGTTACAAGTTAAGCAATTAAAGGGTTAAGACTCTCAAGAATACAAGAAGGAACTTGCATTGCAAGTGTCTTACTCTTCATGATGGATACTTGTAGAGAAATCAGATCCTTTGATTTTTGCTATCTTCATCAACAACCCAAAATCAAGTGGGTTCAAAGGCTTCCAATGTTATCTCTAAAACATCTTATGATTGTTTTTTTTTTCATTCTAAAATCTATAAATGGATCCATGATGGTTTGTTTTTGTTACGAATTAAAAATAAACTTGTTATTTTTAAAGTCTTCCTTTTTTCTGTTTTTGTGAAAAAGAAACTTATATTTCGTATCAAAATGAAACAGTGGTATCAGAGTCTTCTTTTATGTTAGAATGATTTTTTATGTTTGATAATCTTTGGTTTTTGGAAAACATGCATGAATTTTTTTGGTTAAGAAAAAATCCATATTTGTCATCTTTGGCAACTTCTTGGTTAAAAATGTTTATTTTTATATGTCACAACTAGGAAATTGATGCCTTGTAAACATTGAACAATGATAACAAATGTGAACCAACAATGTGAAAACATGTAAGATGCTTATTCAATAATAACATAATTTCAATCAAACACTTCATACAAGCACTACAAATAGTCAACAAATAATTAGAAACCCTAGAAATCCTTGTTTAAATCCACTTTGGACTAGGATTTCCTTATTGGGCCCAATGGACCAATAAGCTTCCAATTGGACTATCTTGGACTTAGAACTCTTGAATGGGCTCTAATTGGACTCACTATCATTTATTTCAATATTTTGGACCATATTGGGCCTAGAATGAAACAAAATATTTAAATGGACCTTATTGGGCCATAAGTAACCTAATTTAGCCCTAATAGGTCATAAAAATCACATTTATATTTATTTGGACTAAAAATACTCAAAATAACCATGAAATTGGGCTTAAGCATTTAATGCCCAAAAATTCTCTTTTCCCTCTCCATTCTCGGCCCAAGCCCAACCAAGGAAGAAGAGTTGACTTTTTTTCATTGCCACCTCATTTTTGTTTAATGGTTCTCCATGCAAATCCCATACACCCAAGTAAACATCTCATCAATCCCCTCTCTTCCTCTCCCTCTCTTTTCTTCAGCCGAGAGCAAGAGAAACACACACACACACTCACAACAAAATTCCCTCTAAACCACTCAAGAATCATCCACTCTCCTTCATCCAAAATCTCGAAAATTTGGCTTGAAGTCTAAGGATTTTCATCAAGTAAATCATCATTCAAGGTAAGTTGATGTTAAATCTATGATCTAACTCACTTCATTTCATTAAAAATCTCTTCTAAATCCATTCAATCTTGTGATCTTGCACCTTAGAAGCTCTTTAAGTTCGAGATTTTCCAAGAAAGGTTGCTAGGACCGAAAATAACAACAAACTCTTCTCTTTTCTTCTTCAAATTGAAAACAACAAGCAAAGGTGAGTTTCATACCCCTTTCTTTTTGGTTTTTATGACTTTTATGGGGGAGAATACAATAAAATGTGTAGATCTATGTGTAAATGTATGCTATGTGTGATTTGATGCATGTATGTGTATGATATCATGTGTTTTGTGATGAATATGTTATCAAAAATGTGTAAAAACCGAGATCTAAGACATGAGAAAGGAAATAAAAATAACTTAAGCTATTGTACACTAATCAAGTCAAGAAAATTAGTTTATAAGGTTTGGATGAACACACTTGAACATAAAACCCATCTTTGGGCTTAAATTGTCAAAAATACAAACTTGGGGTAAAAATCAACAAGTCACGGTTTCTTAAAGGTTAAAAGGGGCCAAAACAGTTTTCATAATTTTTTTTTCTGATTTTTAGAAATTTCTAAGGACTTAAAATGTAAATTTTTAACCTAATGGGCTAACTATGGGCTTCTCGGCCCAATAAGCCTCTAAATGCGAAATTTTACAAGTTGAGCGGCTGGAAACGTAACTTTCTGTAAAACAGGGGGTATTTAGCATAAAAAATGTTTATAAGGGTCAAAAATGCTTTTCATTATCAAAAAGGACCAAAAATGCAAACTTTTTAGATTTTGGGCTAAAACTGTAAAAGTTGTGAAAAATGAGTCCTTAACCGAGAATCACTATTCTAGAGGGGCTGAAACTGTCAACTAAGTAAACTGTGGGTTAAAAATCATATTTTCATCAAATAAATTATACAAAAGTATCAAGAAAAGTATTTTAAGGACTAAAAATGAAACTCTTTTATATAAAAGGACCAATAGTGTTATTTTTATAAAAGGAGGGTATTGAAAAGGATCAAACTCCATTTTCAAAAAAATTAAGTCATAAATACAAAATACAAGATCCACGACTACCGACGAAACGTAAAGATAAATACATTCTCAACAACAAATATCATTACAAAACGAATTGATTCGGTCTCGAATCAATAACAAAACAAAATCATGAAACCAAAGCATTTCAATAAACACGCGATAATTATGATGAGTCAACTTACAAACTTTCGGCTTGGAAGTTTCAAATTATGCTTATTGGGCCTTGCTAGCCCAATAACATGATCTTTAGGCCCGAACGGAATACGCTTACATGTTATTAGACCTCCTATGACCCAATTCCATGTAAAAGGACTTTCAATAGCTCTAATGTGCTATTGGGCCCTAGTGGCCCATTAGTACTGCTAGTAAGGTCGACAAGTCAAATGCGAGTTGGTCCAAGTGTCTTTCGCATTCCCGATAGCCTTGAATAACTCATGGAAATAAAGGGGGCTTCGTACCCTCCTTTCTCCTCGGTTGTTGGGCTCATGAGAAATCAAAATAAACAGATTCAGGACGATAAACAATAGTAATCAGGGTGGGTGGATTAAGTGAGTAGTAACGGACGACGCCTTTAAGGATCGTTCGTAAATTGTTGTTATAAACTAGTCATTTTCTAAATGCGTGATTATAACAAGTCACAAACCCTAATTAATCCAACACCACCCGGGTAATCAAAAACATTCGACGTATCGGTATAACAATAAACAAGTCATGTATTTTACGTATTGGGAAAACATCGGGTTTTTCCTTGGAAGCTCAACATTTTCACTTATGTGATGAATACAAAGTTCAACAATTATACATGTTTTGAAAGTCACCAAGCATATTTACGGATCTTCACACTTTTTATAAACAAATACTCTTTTCAGAAAATATCGGATTTTCTGGGTTTACGAACTACACCAAATCATTTCACCATAACATTACTTATGAACTCAACAACATTTCATATGTTGACGTTTTTCAAAATAACTTGTATTCTCTGGTAACAGGTAAGCCGAAGGATAAGTAACAAGTAATGTCATGGTGTTTTGCTTAGGTTATCCGTCAGACAGTTATGTTATGAAATTGTAATGTCTAAAACAATGTACGTAATGTAAACAATATCAGTTGTAATATTTCAATGCATGGTGATGTATTATGTTATGATTCATGTATATTCATTGTAATGGTATTCAATTTAAGTCACAAGAGCCATCGGACGTTTCCGCCGTCTGGTTTGGGGGTGTGACATTATATATACCTATTTTTCATGCATTTTGGTTATATAAGAGTTGCATTAGAAAAAACAAAGAGTTGTTTGTTATAATATTTGATATTTTGTTGTGTATAAAAAAGCCATTTGGATATTTGTGTTGTGTTTGGTTGATATTTATTTGTTCATAAGATGTAATAGATAAATAAGTATTTTTGTTATTTGTTGGTTTGTTGTAATAAATTCATTAGACTAATTGTATGTGTTTTTAAATGTAACAAGATAAAGAAATGACCTCCTTAAAGATGACTTAATCATTTAAGAACATTATCCCAACCACAAGCTTCAATGTTTGATTTTGGGCTTAATTATAGTTTTAATGGTTTAAGTGTTGCAACTTTCACAACATGAAGATTTGAAGTCATTTTGCAAGAAAGAGTTGACTTATCAAGTGGGAGTTTGAACATCTTTTGAAGTGTCCTTTAAGTCATACAGGAAAGACTTAATAATTCTTGTGATAGCTTACAAAAATTATTATTAGATATGGATATGTTTATACATATTATAATGCATGCTTTTGATGTTTATTTAATGTTAAATATATGTTATGTTTTATGTATAATTATAAATATGGTTTTTACATGTCAAATAATATTTTTTCATAAGATAATACCACCTGAAGTTTGAGTAAAACATATTTAAAATATAACATAAGATGTTTATAAATGAATATTTATAAAACGTTTTACCAGTTACGATTACCGGTTTAATGGTTAAAACTTAATTTTTTGTTGAAAATAGTTTTATTGTAAAAATGATAAATACCAAACTTTAAAATAATTGAAATGGTTTAAAAGATGCTTAAACTTTATATAAACTTCATTTATTTATAATAAATTAGTTTATAACCCATGGAAACCATAGTTATAAAATTAATTAAATATGTATAGTAAAAACTAAAAATTATTAATCAATTATTTTAAATAAATTATTAATCATTTATTTTAAAAAAATTATTAATTAAGAGATATTTTTATTAGTTATGTAAAATTATAATCGTAGATTGAAATAAATATATAAAACTAGTTTTTAATGTATATTAGATATTTCTTATTTGTGAATTATTGAAAACAATGATATAAAATTTAAAATTTAAAATGGAAATAAATAGATTGATTAATAGCATCACATTAATTAGGAGGTCTAATAAATTTAAAATGGAGAACAAATAGGTTGACAAGTGGTATCACATTAATTGAGAGGTCTAATATGGTGACACATGAAAAAAGAACTACTATTTTATTAGTACAGGGAGATAAGTAGTTTTTATTAAAAAGACTAAAATCGGTTTATAGTATTATAACGGCAAATAATAAAATTAGTGATTAGGTTTTATGTCGAAAATTAATATATGATATTGGTGTTTTAAACATAACACAACATGTTGATCTTATCTTTTATGCATGCTAAATGAGATTTAAAACATAAGTATCATCACCCAAGTTTTGGTTTATCAAAATATGACTTTTATTATAAGATGCATAAAATTCAGTTTATAAAAAAAGAGTTTATTCTATAAATTCATGAAGTCATAAGTTTTTTGATTGTTAAAAGAGGATTTAAAATAGTGATTTTATACTCATCCAAAACTCCAAGTCTTAAGTATAAAATAAAGTTTTATTAAGACCATTGTTGTAATATCCCATTTAAAATAGAATAATTAACTAATAAAGCCAGAGCCCCGAGAAGTAAATTTTTTATTATTATTTTATGTTATTATAGCCAAAATCAAATAATAATTAGCGGTGTGTGGGTTTTGGGAAGCCAAATGACAAGAATTGAACCTTCGGGGGTTAAAGTGTAATTTTAGGACTTATTTTGTAAAGGTTTTTAGTAGTCTGGGGTGGGGGGGGGGGGTGTTTGGTAGCATTTGGAATTATCATGAAAGGATTTTGAAAACAAAGGGATGTTAGGTAAATTTTGACCTTGATTAGAAAGGAAATTCAAAAGGCAGGGTATAAATGGTAAATATTGGACTTTGTTTGAAGAGATTAGGAATGGGAGGGACTAGTTCTGTCATTTTCTTTATAAGTTTGGATGGAGACGGGATTTAAGACTCGATGCCCCCATACCCATTGGATGGACACCCCATGTAACCCTAACCCTAATCTTTCCACCCAGCCGCCACCTTCACTTCCTCATTCTAGCGTCGCACCATTACTTTGTTCCTCTCGTGTTTCTGACCACCGAGCCACCATTGTGCCAACTCGTTGAAGACGAAATCCACCTTTGGACGTCATGGAAACGGGAGATCAAAAGGAACACACCTTGGGGAGTCGTTGATGCTATTCCGATGGAAGCCGCCACCGTCTTCGCGTCTTCTTCTATCTACCCCCACCATTGTTGAGGTCCCAAACTAACCACCGACAACTCCTAGTGACTCCGACGACGGGCCTAAAGGCGGGTACCGCTACTGCTATTGCGTTTTCCCCTCCTCAGTGTCTTCTTCTTCTCCTTCTTTCTGTCACCATCCGTAGTTGATGTCGTCGTGCCGCTGTCGCCTGTCGTACCACCGCTATTGTTGTCGTTGCTCGACAATTCCGTCAAGAGGGTGGCAGCGTTCATGATTATAATGTGATTTCGTATGTGTTTTATGTTGAAAGGGAGCCATAAAGAATCACCATGGCGGTCGGCCATGGTGGTTGCCGCTGATAACTTTACGTTTCCGACTGGCCGCCGCTAGTTGTTATTCCTTCCATCGCCACCAACCACTGTGGAAGGTGGTTGTGTGTGTGTTTTTGCTATGCACTTAGGATTGTGGGTATTGTTGCTTTATTGTGTTACGCGTGTGTGTATGTGTGTTGTATAATTGGAATTCACGGAAAGGCCACCACCACCACCGTGAGGTGGTGGCTGCCACCTACGACCACCGCCTGCTGCCACAGGATGGCTGTATGAGTAATCGTGTGTTATTTTACGTGTGTGTGTTATTTGTATATTGTTGTAAATTGTATTGTAATCGACCAGAATAATAATAGAAAACTATCACCACCACCAACCGCCGTGTTGGGTGACAATGTGCCTCGTTTGCGTTTTGACTCGTTTGGGATGCTTGGATAGAATAGGCCTAATGAAACCCTAGTCGGCTCAATGAAACCCAAATGGGCTCAGTGAAGCCCTAATTGACCTAAAAGCCCAAATATGTGACTAATGGGCTAGTATTAGGTTGAAAACCCTAATTAGGGTTTGCAAAACCCTAATGTCATGAAACCCTAATTTTGGGGATTGATCGGGACGCACACTAGAATTATTTAATAAACTTAAAATATTAACTAATAATCATTTGCAAGTTAACCTAAGGAAATATTTCACTTAATGGATTAAGTCCTTAATGGGTTAAGTAGGAACACTTAACCCTAATCGTCATTTCATGTAGAAACCCTAATTTCACTTCGGCCTTAAGATGGGCCTTTCTATTGGGCTTTGGTTATTGGGATAGTAATGGTCCATTCAAGAACAATCGTATGGATTAGAATAATTAGATGGGCTTTAAGGTATAGCCCATATGAGGGGTTGGGCCCAATTTGCAAAATAAGGCCATAGTTTAGGCCTTGATGATTATGTGATATTGGGCCATTTGAATGTCAAATGTTTGGATTGGACTAAATGGTTGGGCCTTTGGGGAAGACCATAAATAGGTTTGGGCCCAATTCGGAAAATTGGGCTATAAGTTGGGATTTGGTCTAATTGTTGACTATTGGGCCTTTGGTGTGTGATTTGGACCTTGGGCTTGGAACCCACTTATTAATTGGGTGTTCTTTGATGTTCAAAGTTCGGGAATCTGTCAACCAGCAACTGGAGTTTTATTCGCGGGACTTCAGCAGTTTGAGGTGAGTTTTCTTTACTATACTCGAAGGCACCACGGCCGGCCCTTTGGGTTGTTATCTTGATACGTTATGCTAGTATGATCTGTTAGATCGGTATCATGGTAGATAGGATGGTATACGATATTATGATATGTTAGATTAGTATCCTGGTAAATAGGATGTTATTATGCTGCTATCATCCGTTAGATTGCTTTATCTGTGTATAGACTGTTATGTGATTATTTGTTATATGTGCACATGTTTGATAAGTGGTTGAGGCTTATCTGCTTTCTGCAAAAGCCAATAGACCTAGGGATTGCAACTTGATGGTTGTGGGCCAAGGGTATTCCATCCTGAGGATGATTGGACCCATTATATATATATATATATATATATATATATATATATATATTGGCATTCCAACCTGAGGTATTCCATCCGGATGGATGATTGGACCCGGAGGTTTATTGGGACTGGGTAATTCCAACCCCATGGTTGATTGGACCCATAGTATATTGTTTGTGATTATATGTGTATTGTTGTGTGTATTAGTCTTTTGGGGGAACTCACTAAGCTTTGAGCTTACGGTTTCAGTTTATTATTTTAGGTGCTTGAGATGTCTTGGTAAGGCGAAGACGTGACCATACACATACTCGTGTTTTGGACTTATGGTTTATGGGATACTCTGATATTAAACTATTTTTAAAACATTTTGTAATAACTAATGGCTTTTGGATGTTTGAAAAAGTTTTGAATTGGCTTGATTTTTATGGGTGTTACAAGTTGGTATCAGAGCCTTGGTTTGAGTGAACTGGAGGAACGTTGTGAATCCAGCCTCAAATCAAGGAATAGATTTTCAAATGGTTTTCAAAATAATAAAGGAGGATGCAAGTGTACGATCAGCTGGAGCCAACAAGTAGACCCCAAAATACCATTTAGTTATTTGATAATGTGATAGGTTAGAACAATATGTTAGTACTAGGCTAGGGAACTTCAGGAATTGCATGATAGAATTGCTTGATTGTATGATTCCTGATAGCCTAGGGTTATCATTACGGTAGTTGCTTAGTGTATACGTCACGACCGTACATAATTAAGATCTTATAGCCTGAGAATGTTTGGTTTGGCCTTATTTCATGTTCTTGTTTGATGAAGGGCTTACTGTAGGATCAAGTATTCGAAAGTCTATAGGGTCCAACGTTATGTATGACTAGCATACACTAGTGCTGCAGGGTTGGTGAAAGTTTAATGCATGGTTGATTTGTGCGAGGTCAGTAGACCAGTCATGAGATAGTTAGCTATCCTCTAGGACTGAGGATTGAGCGATCACCATGCATATGTTTGTCTTTAGGGTGTGGAAGGTAGTATGGGCCCGTACTACTGAAAGCACAAGACCCATATACATAGCAAGGAAGTCATAACCCCTAGGGTTCAGTTGGGAGTTGGTTCCATGTTATTATATAGATTATCCGAGATCTCTCTGGTGTATTATCAGAATGGTGGTTATGAGATGTTTGAGATCGGATTCGGATCAAGATTAGGAGCTGGCAGACAGGATAGGCTAGTATTGTTAGAGGATCGTGTCAGTGAGATCATCCGGGAGGAGGTGATCGAGATTTTATGGGGACAGTTGCTTGAGATGTTTGGGTCTATTAAGACCGTCAAGGTTGAGTATTTCGATGAGCACTATGAAGCCCTAGCTGAGACGACTGCTGCAACAACTACAACAACTGTAATGACGACAGGGGAAAGAGCTAGTTGAGCTTTCCCGTACTGGGACTTGTTATTGGTACATATTCTGTTGAGTAGAGGGCTACAGTTACTTGGGATTAGGCAGATGTTCTGTACTCGTTACTTTCCAGAAGTTGAGCGGGAGAGGCTGGCATAGGAGTTTTCGGTTTAGAGGCTTTAAGGGTTTTGCTTGAGGCTGGGATGCGAGTCGCGAGGAATTTGGAAGGAGGTAATGATTATAATTATCTTGAGTTTTGCAGTTGGAAGTGGAATGGTTGATTGATAGATTAAAATGTCATTCTATGGCAAGGGGGTACCATTTCAGTCTTTCGAATTCGAAGAGTGAGAATGCCTGTGACCCTAGGATCGGGTTATATTCCAGCTCGGGGTCAGTTGGTCGCAAAAATTGGCGATAGTATTTCAGGGTTGGTGAGCGCGGGGTGGGTTGATGTGGCATAAGTATTTTGTGAGGTCCAGTTTGCCTTGGGTTTTTTGTATCAGGCGATAAGGATTACTTGTGCGATCTATTGCACTATTAGGATTAGAGGCTATGTCTTGGGAGTAGTTTGTAGCCCAATATAAGGCAGAGGTTGCTTTAGCTACTACACTCCAACTGTGGACGACTGAGCTGGTGAGTGAGTCAGGGTGTGAGACCCTGAATGATATGATTTCTTGGTCCCAAGAGCAGAAGATTTGTATAGAGCACCTTGGGAAGAGGGGTATTATGTGGGAGGTCTACGGACAGGGTCCCATAGGATGGTTATTCAGCATTGTCAGGATTCAGTAGTTTCAGTAACCATTATTGATTGGCGGAGGAAAGCGCCAAGGGAAGTAGCTCATTTTTGAGATATTAGTTGGAGCATATATCTTTGGTCTTCAAGATTTGGGTGTGGGAACATTCGAGATTAGGGACTGTTGGTTTCCCTGGGATTCAGGAAGTATTCATCTAGTTATTAGAAGCGTGTAATCATTTTGGGTTGGCTAGTAAAGGAGTACTAGTTGGAAAGGTCTAGTTGTCATCAGATCAATCGTTGGAAAGTGAGAAGGATTGGGAATTCTCAAATTTTCATATATTATGAAGACTTAGTTGAATCTAAGTGCAGGAGAATCGTCCCAGAATGCAGAATCAAGATCGGTTTTGAAACTAGGATAAGTTTTACATCGTTTTTAGGATGGAAGATAACCCAAGTGGCTGTTTGGTTTGAGTGTTGTGTGAGTTGGGAGTTCAGTAAAACTCCCCAGCATGTGAATCATGTCTTCTCAGTGCTTGATAGTAGAACTTGGGGAAATCAGGCTGGGATTCAAGTCAAGAATTGAGATCAGTTTGGAAGTCCGGTCGAGTGTGTGTGCTCGACTCTGAGGGTTTTTGGATTGATAGATTGAGGGTAAGGTATCAGGGTGTAGTTGTAAGATTGTGGGGGTAAGCGTAGCATTCACGGACTCTTTCAGAAGATTAGGTCAGGGTGGACCAGTTCGCAAGATTATGGGTAGACCATAACATGATTGGAATAAGGAAAACGGTAGGTCGTTGGAGACCAGTCGTGATGTAAGACTACAATTGTTCTGGTAGCGTTCACTTTTAGTATTTGATGTGATGGCGACAGGTTGTCAGGTTGTTATGATCGGATGAACAGAGGATTGAAGTAGCCATGAGTGATGATATAGCTTAGGCATCTACTGCTAGTCGAAGTTTCTTTCGAAGGTCCTGCGGAGCGACTATAAGATTGCTCATTGGTTCTGCAAAGGGACAGGAATCCGGTATTCCGGATGAGTTTTCTGTGAAGTATAAGTATATTGTAGGGAAATTTGGTCCGAGACTCTGTCTTCTTGTAGGAATCTTAGGTTATCAGAAGTTGAGTAGCCAGTCAGGAGATAAGTGCAATGAATTCGACAATGAGTGTAGGCGGTTTGTTAGGGACCAGACCATCTCGAGACTTCAGATTTCAGATTGAGCAATTTGATCATAATGTGGGGAATTCATCCATTTTGGGTTTTAAAACCCTGTTAGGGTTATTTTTGATTGCCTTAGGAAGGCTGGGGTAATGCTCGGGATTGTGGCAATGAAGTTCAAGTTGTTTGGCATGTAAGGAATGATGAGGAACGATTTCGAGGATGAAATCAAATTTAAGTTGGGAGAGTTGTAACATCCCGTTTAAAATAGAATAATTAAATAATAAACCCGGATCCCCGAGAAGCATTTATTATTATTATTTTTTGTTATTATAGCCAAAATCAAATAATAATTAGCGGGGTGTTGATTTCGGGAAACTAAAAGACAAGAATTGACGCTTCGAGGGGTTGTTTGGTATCATTTGGAGTTATCATGAAAGGATTTTTAAAATGGAGGGCTGTTAGGTAAATTTCATACTTGATATGAAAGGAAATTCAGAAGGCATGGTATAAATGGTAAATATTGGACTTTGTTTGACGAGATTGGGAATCGAAGGGACCAATTCTGCCATTTTCATTATAAGTTTGCATGGAGATGGGATTTAAGATCCGATGCCCCCATAGCTGTCAGATGGACACCCCACGTAATCCTAACCCTAATCTTTTCTTCCAGCCGCCACATTCACTTCCTTATTTCGGTGCCACACCACCACTCCATTCCTCTCATGTTTCTGACCACCGAGCCACCACTATGCCAACTCGTTGAAGACGAAAGCCACCTTTGGATGTCATGGCAATGGGATATTGGAAGGAACTCACCTCGGGGAGTCGCTGATTCTATTTATGGTGGAAGCCGCCACCTTCTTCGTGTCTTCTTCAGTCCGCCACCATCATTGTTGGGGTCCCAAGTTAACCACCGGCGACTCCTCGCGACTCTGACGACAGGCGCGAAGGCTGGTACCGTTACTGCTATTGCGTTTTTCCCTCCTCCGTGTCTTCTTTTTCTCCTTCTTTCTGTCACCATCCGTAGCTGATGTCATTGTGTTGCTATCGACAGTTGTACTGCGGCAGTTGCTGCCATTGTTGGACTATTTCATCAAGAGGGTGGCAGCGTTCGTGGTTGTAATATGGTTGCATGTTAGTTTTATATCGCAAGGGAGTCACGAAGAACCACTATGGTGGTCGACAATGGTGGTTGTTGTCATTCCTTCTGTTACCAGTAGCCACCGTGGAAGGTGGTTGTGTATGTGGTTTTGCTATGTACTTAGGTGTGTGGGAGTAAGGTTGTTGGATTGCGTTAAGTGTGTGTTTGTGTGTGTGTGTGTGTTGTGTAACAGGAATTCGCAGAGAATCCACCACCACCACTGTGAGGTGGTGGCTACCACCTCCAACCACCGCCTCCCACCATAGGGTGGCTGTGTGAGTGAGTGTGTGTTATTGTACTAATGTGTTTTATTTGTATATTGTTATAAATTGTATTGTAATTGGCGAAAATAATAATAGAAAACTTATCACTACCACCGTGAGGTGGTGGCTGCTGCCCCCTGCCACCACCAGCCGTAGTGTTGGGTGGCGTTGTGCCTCGTTTGCATTTTGACTCGTTTGGGATGCTCGGACAGAATGAGCCTAATGAAACCCTAGTGGGCGTAATGAAACCCTAATGGTCCCAATGAAGTCCTAATTGAGCTAAAAGCCCGAACATGTGACTAATGGGCTAGTATTGGATTGAAAACTCTAATTAGGGTTTGGAAACCCTAATGTCATGAAACCCTAATTTTAGGGATTGATCGGGACCCGCACTGGAATAATTTAATAAACTTAAAATATTAACTAATAATCATTTTCAAGTTAACATAAGGCAGTATTGGACTTAATGGATTAAGTAGGAACACTTAACCCTAATCGTCATTTCATGTGGAAACCCTAATTTCACTTGGGCCTTAAGTTGGGCCTTTTTATTGGGCTTTGGTGATTGGCCAATAATGAGCCATTCAAGAACAATCATATGGACTAGAATAATTAGATGGGCATTAAGGTAAGGCCAATATGAGGGGCTGGACCACGTTGGAAAATTAGGCCATAGATGGGCCATAATATGGGCCTTGATGATTATGTGATATTGGGCCATTTGAATGCCCAATGTTTGGATTGGACTAAATGGTTGGGCCTTAGGGGAAAACCATGAAGTGGTTTAGGCCTAATTTGGAAAATTAGATCATAAGTTGGGATTTGGTCCATTTGTTGACTATTGGGCCTTTGGAGTGTGAGTTGGACCTTGGGCTTGGAACCCACTTATTAAATGGGTGTTGTTTGATTTTGACAGCTCGAGAATCTATCAACCAGCAGCTGGAGTTTTATTCGCGGGACTTCAACAGTGTGAGGTGAGTTTTCTTCACTATACTCGAGGGTCGAAGGCACTAAGGCCAACCCTTTGGATTGTTATCCTGATATGTTATGCTAGTATGACCTGTTAGATCAGTATCTTGGTGGATAGGATGGTATACACTATGATGATCTGTTAGATCTGTATCTTGGTAGATAGGATGTTATTATGCTGCTATCATCCGTTAGATCAGTTTATCAGTCTATAGATTGTTATGTGATTATTTGTTATATGTGCACATGTTTGATTGGTGGTTGAGGTTTATTTGCTTTGTGTGAAAGCCAATAGACCTGGGCATTGCAACCCGATGGTTGTGGACTGTGGGTATTCAATACCAAGGATTATTGGACTCGTGGTATGTGGGCATTCCAACTTGACGGTTGTGGCCAGAGGCTATTCCATTCCTACGATGGCTGGACCCGTAGGTTGATTGAGCATTCCAACCTAAGGTATTCCATCCAGATGGATGAGTGGACCCGGAGGTTGATTGGGCCTATGGTATTCCAACCCGATGGTTGATTGGACCCATACTATGGTGTTTGTGATTATATGTGTATTTTTGTGTGTATGAGTATTTTGGAGGTACTCATTAAGCTTTGTGCTTACGATTTCAGTTTATTGTTTCAGGTGCTTCAGATGTCTTGACAAGGCGAAGGCGTGATCTTACACATCCTTGTGTTTTGGACTTATGCTTTCCGGGATACTTTGATATTAAACTATTTTGAAAACATTTTGTAATAACTAATGGGTTTTGGATGTTTGAAAAAGCTTTAAATTCGCTTGATTTTTATGGTTTCTACAATTACCGGTTCTTAAAACCAATCTACGACTAATGTAACACTCTAAAATTCTCAAATAAAATTTTCATTTTTAAAACCACACAAAACACAGTTTCACGGTTCTTAAAACCCAAGTTTATAATTGTTCAAAACACAAGACAATAAAATGTTTGTCAGTATCCCCAAATCCTCAAAACACAATCTCTAGCTGTTGTGTACAATCATGTCGATGCCTTCCCGTGGTCCTGAGAGGTACCTAAAATGCATTTCAGACAACACTGACAACACGAAGCTTAGTGAGTTCCCCAAAATACCATACATAAATAATTAGTCTCTCATGGCTATACTCGATAGGGAACCTCTGGTCAGGTGTCTCAGTGAAGACCCTCCGGTCTCACAACTCAGGTTGGACACTCTAGTCCAGTATATCAGTGAAGACCCTCCGGTCTCATAACTCGGTTTAGACCCTCCGGTCGTAACTCAATAAAGCACAAAAAAATATACAAAATAAATCACAAAGACAAAATGTATAATATCACATAAATAAATATAAGCACATAAGACCCTCCAGTCAATAACTCAGATGAGACCCTCCTGTTAATAACTCAGATAACACCATCCGGTCACACAGTATTACCAATCATGTAAGTATAGTGAGAAGACTCACCTCATAAGTAAGCAAGTAGGTCTTGTACTCAACGATCTTCTAGACTCCGCCTAGATATCATAATCATCTCTAAATAACAATTTATAACAACAATTCCAAGATGTTAAGTTAACCCCTTTACTAACGCTCAGAAAGGGTGAAAGATTATGTCACCCTTCCATGGTCTCCAAAGTCCATATCTTGACCAAACCCTAAAAGTCAACTTAAGTCAACGCTTAAGTCAACAGTCGATGTTGACCTAATTCGCCGAGTGCATCCATGCGACTCGTCGAGTTTCTTCTATTCTCAGAAAACTTAGGAAAATCCAAATCAACTCATCGAGTTTTCACATTGTCCAGAATGATGGGGAAAACCCTAACCAACTCGTTGAGTTTTCTTATCAACTCGTCGAGTTCCCTTAAGCTATTCTCTTATTCTGATGGTTTTAAGAAAGACTAAGGTCCCAAACTCTAGATCTAGCCTTCTAAGGCTGAAGTATTGTGTAAAGTTGCAAGCTTTACGTCCATGCATGACATTTAGGGCTAAATATGCCCAAAAACAAGCTCCACAAGGGTTTTAGGCATAGTGGTTGGCCAAAACTAAATAAAGTTCGAATCTTTAGGCTTAGAGGGCCTAATAATGTCTGGATCTGAATTCTTAGCTTCAGGATAAGCTCGAAGCCAATAAGGACCGAAGGGAAATGCTAAAATGGCCATAAACTCTCTAATAGAGAGATCTAACAATCAAGTGGTCAAGGTAGTAGCTTTGTACCTACAAATGGTTGTTGACACTGAATGAGTATCGGATCCAAGGACTCTTTCTATAACGACGTGAATTTTCAAAACAACTTTTCATTGTTTAAAACATACGTTCATTCACAAGATAATATCAAAACATAATGTATCCAATGTTATCATTAAAATATAAATCCCAAAATCCCAAAACATGAACTCCATAAGTGTGTATAGATCACGCCGGCACCTTCCCACAATCCTCGCTAGAACCTGAAACACATAACGCATAACATGGTAAGCATAAATGCTTAATGAGTTCCCCAAAATACCACATACAGCACATACGCCTTTTCAGGCCATAACCTTGTGGGACCTTCCGGTCCAAGTGTCTTAGGGGAATTTCGTACCGAGTCCCGGTAGACCTTCCGTTCCTACCCGTGTCGACCTTCCGGTCCATGTCATCTCGTCATTCCGGTCTATATTATACATAAGATACATAACACATACATATCACATAACAAAATATAGCACATACATCTTATAGCATATAAGACCTTCTGGTCACACATAGGTACCCTTCCAGGTACAATATAGTGAAAAGACTCACATCGGATAACTCGGATAATCTCGCACACGAATATACTAATCTAGCTCCTGCCTAATCAAATGAACAATATCCTCAATTAAATAATGGCTCTCAAAGGCTAGATTAAATCCCTTCCTACAATCCCACAGAAGAGTAAAAGACCATTTTACCCCTCCCTGACCCAAAATTCCAAATGTTGACCAAAACCCTAAAGGTCAACGAAAGTCAACAGGGGGCAGTACACGGCGCGTACCATCTCTATACGCGGGGTGTATGCCGTCGATCCATAATCGGGGTCTTAACCCCTTACGTTGCGCGCTCTGAGAGTTACGCCCAACATAAGTCTCAATTTTAGCCTTTCTTGGATTTTGGTCTTAAACGGTTAAGACACAAACTCAAACTCCAGATCTGACTTCTCTAAGACCACTTAATCCATAAAGTCGAGACCTTTAAGCCTTTTCATGGTTGTAAAGGCCCCTAATCACTCTAATACCTTTCCTTCTTCCTTATAAAGTCTAGATCTCATGCATGGCTCAATATTCATGTCCAAGATTGGATTTTTATGAACATACAACTCATATTACCCTAAAATATGGTAGATCTAGGCCAATGGAGACCACTTGCTCGTAAGGTCTCCACCTTGGGACCAAAAACCCTAAAAAATGTCCAAGAAGCACAAATCACAAAAAACAAGGAAAGCTTTGAGCTTTTTACCTCAGAAAGAAGCTCCAACCTCTGAAGAACTCGGATCTACTCTTATCCACCAACTTCTAGCTCCTAAAATGGCCTCCTCTTCTCTTTCACCACCTTAAAATAGGACCTTGAAGCTTAGAACACACACACAAGCTAGGAATGAAGGGTAGCTCTCTATAAGCGTTTCACTCTATGAAATTGTGGCTGAGGATAAGGCCTTAACATTCCTTTTATAGTGTATAAACCACAACTTAGGGTTTGCATTTGGGCCCGCTGCACCCAACGTAACCCTAGGTACGCCTAACGTACCTAGGCGAGTCTGCGTCCAACTTAAGCGCATGAGTACGCGCATCGTACTCTTCAGTACGCCCAATGTACTCATTTGCCTTAATATTTCTTTTAAGGATTTAACTTGACAGCTTGGAAAAGAAGAAGGGTTCAAGAGACACACCTAAATTTCGGGATGTTACAATTCTCCCCCGCTAGAACCAGACTTCGCCCTCGAAGTCTCATGCCGCAAAAAACTCCGGATGCTGCTCCCGCAATTCTGACTCCGGCTCCCAGGTCAGCTCGGACCCTATCTGATGTTGCCACTGGACCTGCACCAGAGGCACCTCCTTGTTCCTCAGAACCTTGATCTTCCGATCTAGGATCGCGATCAGTCTCTCAACATAATTCAGGCTCGCATCCAACTAAATTTCCTCTAGCAGCACCACCGCTAACTCGTCGGCTATACACTTCCTCCACTGAGACACGTGGAAGGTATCATGTATTTAGCTCAACTCCGCAGGTAGCTCCAAAGGGTACGCTACCTTGGCCACCCTCGTGGTCACCCTGAACGGACCAATGTACCAGGGTGCCAGGTTGCCCCTCTTCCTGAATCGGATCACTTCTTTCCAAGGAGACACCTTCAGGAGTCTGAAGTCTCCCACCTGAAACTCAAGCTCGGATCGTCGCCTATTCGCATAACTCTTCTGGTGACTTTGAGCTGTCAACAACCTCTGCCTGAACTGTTGTATTTGCTCAGTCGTCTGAAGCACTATTTCAGTGCTACCCATCACGCGCTTCCCCACCTCTCCCCAGCAAATGGGAGTACGATATCTCCTTCCATACAACAACTCGAAGGGAGGCATACCAATGCTCTAATGGTGGCTGTTGTTATAGGAAAACTCAGCCAATGGCAAATACGTGTCCCAACTTCCTCCGAAGTCCAACACACATGCTCAAAGCATGTCCTCGAGCATCTGAATCATCCGCTCACTCTGTCCGTCCGTCAGTGGGTGATAAGCGGTACTGAAATGCAGTTTTGTGCCCAACTCCTTATGGAACTTCTTCCAGAACCTGGAAGTGAAACGTACATCTCGATCTGACTCAATCAAGATCGGTACTCCATGCCGCGATACCACCTCCCTCACATACAACTCTGCCAGTCTCTCTGCAGAAGTGCTCTCACTGATATCAAGGAAGTGAGCACTCTTCGTCAGCCGGTCGACAATCACCCAAATTGCATCGACACCCCTCGCGGTCCTCGGCAATTTGGTGATAAAATGCATGGAAATATGTTCCCACTTCCACTGGGGAACCTTAAGTGGCTGCAACTTGCCATGTGGATGCTAGTGCTCGGCCTTAACCCTGCGACAGGTCAAGCACCTCTGAACGAACCATGCAACATCCCTCTTCATACAAGGCAACCAATAATCTTTCTTTAGATCCATATACATCTTAGTGGCCCCAGGATGGATCGAGAATCTCGATTTGTGAGCCTCCTCCATCAAAGTGGTACGTGCCCCTCCTGCACACGACACCTAAATCCGACCCTAAAAGGTCATAAGTCTACGACTATCGGTAACGAATTTAGGTACTTTCCTGATCACTCGCTCTCTCTTGCGGTTCTCCGGTATCACGGCCTCTGCCTGGGCCTCCCGAATGGTGTGCAACACCAGAGTCATCATTATCAACCACATAAAAATGTATCGAATTGGGGCAATCTCTGCCTTACATCTTAGGGCATCAGCTACAACATTAGCTTTGCCCGGGTGGTACAGGATCTCACAATCATAATCCTTTACCACGTCCAACCATCTCCTTTGGTACATATTCAGGCTGGGCTGATCCATCAAATACTTTAAGCTCTTGTGGTCCGTGTATATGGTACACCGAACCCCATACAAATAGTGGCATCAGATCTTGAGGGTGAACACCGTTGTTCCCAACTTCAGATCGTGGGTAGGATACCTCATCTCATGAGGCTTCAACTGCCTCGAAGCATATGCTATTACGTACCTTCTCTGCATGAGTACTGCACCCAAACCCGATACCGATGTGTCACAATACACCACAAAATCTTCCATCCCTTTCGGGAGGGCTAACACCGGGGCTTCACATAATCTCAGGTGAAGTGTCTCAAACAAGGTCTGCTGCTCTGGACCCCACGAAAAGGCAACACCCTTCTGGGTCAACCTGGTGAGAGGCACGACAATCTTGGAGAAATCCTTATGATTGTTTTTGATATCTTTAATTACACATTATTGTTTTATGTTAGAAGAATCTGTTTAGGGTTTCCGTATTTGTCATGATGATTCTCAAACCAATATGATCAATATCTCCAACAACATTGAATCTAAAACTATGATTCCAATCCTATACACTCTAGATTATGAAGTTTGGACACATCACTTTGAAGACTATGTGGTTGGATCTAAAGATAGTGGTTATCTAATCTAGGAAGTGATAACATTGGGTCCATTTGTTCATTCCGGAATAAATAGAACAATTAAGACTCAAAAGGAGTACAACACACTCCTAATTGATGTGGACAAAATTCCTCAAGATTAAAAGGACAAGTTATTGTGTAATATTAAAGCCATGAGAATGATCAGATTTGTTTTAAAGTATGATACTTTTTGTTTGGTAAGTCCATGCACCACAGCGAAAGAGATCTAGGATAGAATTAAGGAGTTATATTCAACTGATGAAGACCTGGAACACTCCATCCAAACACTATTGCTTTCAGAGTTCAGCGCCTTTCAGCAAAAACCAGATGAAAAACTCATTCAGGCTTTCGATTGTTTCAACCATATTCTAAGCAAAATGATCAAGCATGGCATTAGAAGAGAAGTGATCAAACCGAATGTCACATTTTTGAACAGTTTAAGACTCGAATGGATGGATGTGGTGTCAATTGTGAAGGCTCATGAGTAGTTTAAGTCTTATTCCCTGGCGAAGATGGTGGGTATTCTTAAATCTCACGAAAGTGTTATGAAAAAAAAAGTGAAAGTGGTGTCTGTTATGGGATCCTTGGCCCTTCTCTCTAAAGCAAAGAATGTAGCAGAGGATGAAGAATAGTCAGAAATGTCTGAGTGTGATCTGACAAACGAAGAGTATGCAATGATGGTTTCCAACCCGAAGCATTTTGCTCGTAAGAAGTTCCCTATCGCCAAGAACCAAAACTTCCAGAGAAACTATAGCTTAGAAAAGGATAAAGAGGATATCAAAAACAATCCTCAAAAAGAAGAAGAGAGGAATAAGAGCAAGCTAGTGGGAGACTCTGGATACGATTGCAACTTATGCCATGGAAAAAACCATTTTGCCAAAGATTGCATGTTGAGAAAGCTGTCAGAAAAGAAAGAGGGTGAAGATGATGAAGCATGTCATATGCACAAATTGGAGGAGATAAAGAAGAAGAAAGCCTCTAACAAGGCTATGAATGTTTTGGTTGTGCAAGAGAATATTGTCGATAATGAATTCGGTGGAGTAGAAGTCTGGTCAACAGACTCTGAAGATGAAGAAGTGCATAAACTAACGCATGACAGGGTGTTTGTGGCCAAAGAAGATAATGCCGAGTTTGCTGGAAAATGCTTGATGGTCACTGTTGGAGCGTCTAAAATGAGGGGCTACACAAGTCAAGGCGAGTGTAATGAAGGGAATCAGAAGGAAGATTAATTCTTCGCTACCAAGCCTGTGAGCGAAAGGATCATCAACTATGATCATTTGGTCAAGAAGGTACAATCTATTCTCGAATCACTTAAAATACCTGTAACAAACTATGAAAACGAATTAAACAAATTAAAATTTAATTTTTTAAGTTTAAGTGGAAGCCTAATGAAAACTCGCCTCACAAATACTAATTTAATCGCTCAACTTAGTAGGACAACATCCAAGAGTGAGGAGTGAAGAATACGGATCGAGAAGACGGAGTTAGAGTTAGTTAGGACGAAAGATGAGCTCATTTATTTACAATGATACAATTTAAAGATTTTAAAACAAAGGAATAATTTTTGTTTAATAGCTAAACGTCTTTACTCTAATATTACTCAGTTGCACTTAAATTGTGATATTGGAAAAAAGGTTCACAAAATGATCTTGTCATTTCTTGAATTTAAGGAGGATGAAGTAGATGTAGATTGCTACAATTGCGAATCAATTGTATCATCAGATGAGGTATCAGATGCTTACAGGATAGGTCTGGACAAATTTGAGTCCTTTATAAAATCCAAAGATCATAAGGACATGCTTAGGAAGTTGTTGGATGAAAATGACAAATTAAATATAAACACCGAAACCATGCAAAAAATTGACTCATTGAATACCAAATTAAGTTCAGAAAACAAGATGAATGTGGAAAATTCTTCTGAATTTTATGAGGACATTGATATGAGTGAAATTTCTGTAGAGGATGAGGTTAACTGTTATGTATTCCTCAAAAGCGAACCCAAACCAACAAAGCCACTCATATCTGAAAATTCAGTTGAGTTCGCTCGTGTGTCCAAAAACAAGTCCAAAGTCCTTAGAGAAAAAGCAGTTGTATATCTAAAGGTGCAAACTATACCAAATCAAGTGTATGCTACTACCGAAGTTACCAAAGAGCAAACAGTAGGGCTAACTTCGATGGTGGATGAAGACAACGCTGATGGGTATGACAACTTTTTCTAGTCGGCTCCCATTGACAATGCAGATGAAACAGTAGGTCTGTCAGAGCAAACCTCATGGAGAGTCAAAGGTAGATATGTGGTTGAGCCACTTAACAAGCCTTCAAGCATTGATAAGCCAAGTACAAACAATACTAAAGAAATTCAAAGCGAACCAGTAAAGGGTCCAGCTGAATCTTCTCCAAGCGAAGCAAGTAAAGAGAAACTGAAACCAAAAGCAAATATTCACAAGTCTCAAAAACAACTTGCTAAACAAACATGTCAAAGGAATAGAAGGTACCAGAAAAATCTCAACGAGAGGAAACAACTTTGGAATTCTCAAAATGTCAATCATGTTTACAGAGTTTTGAATTCATATGTGAAAGAAAGGCCTCATGCAAGCAAAATCCCATGCACTCACTGTCAATCATGCAGTAAAACGAACCAAACGAGTACTGTTTGTGTCGAATCCAGCAATGATAAGAACTGAAAGACCAGTTTCGGTCCTAAACCCTATTACCTTCATCAACAACCAAAGCAGAACCCAGTCAAGGATATCAAAGGAAAGGGTAAGAAAGTCTCAAATTCTAAAGTTCGTGCCAAGAAGACAACAGCTAACCCTAATAATCAAAAGGCTAATGAGAATCAAAATAAAAATAAACAATCTGATTCAAAGAAACCGAAAGTGCAAAGCAATAAAATCAAAGTATTCACCATTAAAAGAAAAGATGAAACCACTTTAATAAAAAGAACATATTTGATTGATCTTTCTATTGCTATTCCTTGTCTTGTAAGAGGCTCACGAGGACCCAAGAAACTTTGGGTTCCTAAATCTGCTTGATTTTTGCAGGTTATAAGTTACGAGAAGTTCCACGATGAATGGTACATTGATAGTGGCTGCTCACGTCACATGACAGGAAGGAGGGAAGAGCTAAGGGAGTTTCGGGACTTTAATGATGGTGGATGTGTCAAATATGAAAATAATTCATATTGAACGATCAAAGGCTATGGAATGATCACAAACGGGGAATTCTCAATCAAGAAGGTAGCATATGTGGAAGGATTCCAGCACAATCTAATTAGTGTCTCTCACCTTGTTGTGGGAACTGGCTTGAAGGTTTCTTCGATGATGAGGGTTCAGAGAATGTTGAAAATAAGTCGAAGACTGTTCTGTTAAAATCCATGCAAAAGGGACAGATGTACCCTCTTAATCTTAATCCAATTCGAGGAAAGCCAGTTGTATGCCTTCTAACGAAAGCGCACTCTGATGAAAGTTGGCTACGACACCGAAGGGTCTCTCATCTCAACTTCAAGGATATCAACAAGGTGGTTATTGGTGATCGTGTACAAGGACTTTCCCTTCTCAAATTTGATAAGGAACACTTGTACACTGCATGCAAGATGGGAAAGATAAGCCAAAAGATTCATCCTACTCATATCAACACAAAGATCATCGAACCACTTGAACTTCTTCACATCGACTTGCGTGGTCCTTGTGCAATAGAAAGTTGGTGGTAGTAATTACATATTGGTAATTGTTGGTGACTTTTCACGTTTCACTTAGGTTTTCTATCTTAAGCAGAAGAAGGAAGTGACTCCAAAGCTCAAGGCATTTATAAAGCAAGTAGAACTTCAATTACGAAAGATGGTCAGGAATATAAGAAGCGACAATGGGTTGGAATTCAAGAATCAACAGCTCTAAGAATTTCTTGTTGATAAGGGAGTGTCTCACAACTTCTCTGATCCCTACACTCCACAACATAACGACATAGTTGAAAGGCGAAACCGATCGATGTGTGAAGCAGACCGAACCATGCTTAGCTTTGGTTCCTTACTTTTGTACTTCTGGGATGATGCAATCCCTGCTGCCTGTTATACCCATAACCGATCCTTCCTCAATAAGCAATTCTCTATCATTCCATACGCAATATTGAATAATCACAAGCCGAATGTCAAGTTCTTCCATGTGTTCGGTTCAAGATGCTTTATTTTTAATTCCAAAGAGAAGTGAAACAAGTTCGATGTAAAGGCTGATGAAGGGATATTTCTTGGTTACCCCCTAACCTCAAAGACATATGGGGTTCTAAATAAACGTTCAAAGAAAATTAAGGAAACCTATTATGTTACCTTTGATGATGGTTACGTAAAGAAGATTCAATAAAGCATTGATCCATCGGAGGACATCATTCCAAAATCAGGTCATGTCTCGGCTCATATTTAAAGTCTATTTGATGAATACATGTTGCTTTTTGATGAACCAGAATGAGCAATTCACTCTGAGACGAAGGCTGCTGATAACAAGATCGACAACTTGAGGAAAATTATCGATGAAACAGCAAAAGAAATGACAAATGAACATCAGGAACCAACCGAATAACATGGTCCAAGCGAACCTCTAAAAGATAGTCATACATTCCATAAGGAAACTTCATCACTAGCAAGAACCCATGATGTCCCATTTGAGGGGGAGCCATCTAACACTGAGGATGAAACCATCTCATCATTTGAGGGGGAGAATCCAACTTTAAACCATGGAGGTCCAACCGAGGGGGAGCCATTTGAACCGTATGTTGAAAAAGTCCTGCCATTTGAGGGGGAGAATAATCAAGCAAATGACGAAGACTCTCAATCAGAATTTGAGGAAGAAATAAATGCATAATTAGATACTTCCTATGATCCAAACTATCCTCCTCTCACTAATTAGACAAGGGATCATAAAAAAAACTCAGGTAATTGATGAATCATATGAGGGTGTTCTGACTCGGTGTCAAATAAAAGCGAAGCAAACTGCTCTGTTCTCTCAAGTAGAGTTTTGCATGTTTAATTCTCTTGTCTCGAAAATAGAACCAAAAACGGTTAATATTGCACTTGGCGATTCTGACTGGGATCAAGCTATGAAAGACGAACTTAACGAATTTGAACAAAACCAGGTTTGGAGACTGATTCCCACACCAAAATATGCATCTGTAGTTGGGTTAAAATGGGTTTTCAGGAACAAGATAGACAAAGAGGGAAATGTAATTCACAACAAGGCCCGACTGGTTGTAAAGGGATATTATCACGAAGAAGGCATAGACTACAAAGAGACTTTCGCTCCAGTAGCAAGGTTGGAATCGGTTCGCATCTTTCTGGCATATGTTGCACACAAAAACTTTGGAGTGTTTCAAATGGATGTCAAGTGTGGATTCTTAAATGGAGAACTAGAGGAGACAGTACATGTTGAGAAACCACCGGGTTTTGTGAACGAAAGGTATCCTGATCATTGCTATATTCTGGATAAAGTCGTTTATGTTTTGAAGCAACCTCCTAGAGCATGGTATGTAACTCTTACCCGCTTTCTAAAAATGTCCTAGTTTAAACAAGGTTCGATTGACCCAACCTTTTTTCTCAAGAAAGAAGGTGACCACTTAATGATCGTCCAAATCTACATCGATGATATCATCTTCGGTTCCACGAATCCTTGCTTAACCGCTGAATTCAGGAAGTTGATGGAGACTAAGTTTGAGATTAGCTCAATGGATTCAATTAACTTTTTCCTTGGCTTGAATATTAGACAGGGACCCGAAGGCATATTTATCAATCAGGAAGCTCACACAAAGACCTTGCTAACTAAGTTTGGCATGATGGGAGATTCCAAAGTGAAAGTTCCTATGGCATTTGGAATGACGCTAACTATACCACCTGGTTCCTGGTATGTAAATCTTATTTGAGTATTTTCCATTTTTAGCCGTGCACTCTGCGAGTCATAGGTTCGACTCGCCGTGTAGAGCCGGGACCCAGGACACGTTTTAAGTTGGCGACTCGATGAGTCCGTATCCTGGGCTTGGCGAGTCACTGCTGTTGGATGTAACCCTCAGTTTCAGGGGTTTGCACCCTATTTAAACTCTCATCCCGCCCCAATCTCGCACCCATTCACCCTCAGATCTCTATACCTTGTTCAAGAGTTGTTTCTTTGTGAGTTTGAAGCATTTGGTGTGCTCTCTTGAAGTTTTGGAGTGGGAAAAGAGTAGATCAAGAAGAAGAAGAGGAGGTCAAGCATCTTTGAGCTATCTTAGTGTGTTCCCTAATGTATGACTCGATTTTCCCCTTGTTTTCATGCTTATAGTCCCTTATAGCTCCATTAAAGTCTTTCTTGAACCATTTCCAAGCTTGTGTATGTTTGGGGGTTCGTAATAAGCTGAGTAACCTCTAGATCTAGGCATGGTTGAGCTCCAGGAGCTTAGATCTACTGCCTTTATCGACCCATGTTGCATGAAGACCTTAGATCTACTCTTTTGGTGCATTTTGAGCCCTAAAACCCTCATGGATGGATATTTACACGTAAAGTTGGAAACTTTACGTGTTATTCATGCTCTAGGAACCCAGATCTATGAATGACATGGACTGGATTCGAGCAAAATCGCGTTTATGGCTCTTTCATGAAGCAGACTCGGCGAGTCGCTCATCTGAATTGGCGAGTCAAGTCGCGAGTCTCCGAGTTGTCCCCTTTTTCGTTGTGCCGAGTTGTGTAGTGAGTCCAGGGTGGACTCGGTGAGTTGGAAGCCAAAACTCACCCATAAGGGAACTCGGCGAGTCGATGCCCAGACTCAGCGAGTTCAAGGCAATCTTCTTAGAATCAAGTACAGACTCAGCGAGTTGTTCATACAACTCGGCGAGTCACAGTATAAATTGTTAATCGGATGAAGATGAACTCGGCGAGTTGTTCATACAACTTGGCGAGTAGGATGAAGGACTTGAACATCAGTTTGGAAGGAGAACTCGTCGAGTCAATACCTAACTCGACGAGTAGAAATAGAATCCAAGTCAATCGATTGGACAGGAACTCAGCGAGTTGGCGAGCCAACTCGGTGAGTCGGGTCAACTGAAAGTTGACTCTGACTTAGACTTAGGGCATGATCAGGGGTAAAATGGTCATTTTACCCAAAGGACAGTTAGCAGTATTTGACTAAGTGTTTGGTGGGAATTACAGCCGGAGGATTTCCGGAGCAGCAGGAGCAGACAGACTATTCCCACACAGATCAGCAGCTACTACGAGGTGAGTTACCTTCCAGTAGCGGTGGGTCTAAGGTTGTCACAACTGAAAATTTTGTGTCATGTAATCTATACACTCAAGTTAATATGAATCAAAAACTTAAGAACATGTGTAACACCTATGATTATGACTTCAAAAACTTCAATCAAATACATCATACAAGTACTACAAATAGTCATCAAACAATTGGAGACCCAAGAAGTCCTTGTTTAATTCCATTTTGGACTAGGACTCCCTTATTGGATCTAAATGGACCAATAAGCTTCCAATTAGACTATCATGGGCTTAGAACCCTAATTGGGCTCTAATTGGACCCACACTAATTTATTTCAACATTTTGGGCCATGTTGGGCCTAGAATGAAATGAATTAAAAGCCTTGATACATGAATAACCTAAACTAGTCCAATAAAAATATAAAAATCCTACCACATTCCCTTAGACTTAAAACATACCTAAGATTAACTCTAATATTGGGCTTAGGGGCAAAGGCCCAAATTTTTCCTTTTCCCTTCCAAATTCTCGGCCCAATGCCCAAGCCCAAGAGGAAATGGAAGAGTTGACTTAATGCATGCCACCTCATTATTAACCAAAGGGTATCTATGCATGGAACTCATACTTCCAAGCACATATCACTTCAAAGATCACTCCTCTTCTCTCCTCTCTCTCACTCTCGGCCACATTCAAACACACACACAAAAATTTACTCATTCTTCTCTCAAGGAAACTCTCTCCTTTCCTCTCCATAATTTCGAGATTCTAAGAAGCTTTCAAGAGGATCTTTCAAGCTAATCATCATCTTAGGTAAGTATTTACTTATATACATGATCTAGCTATTTCATTCCATCAAAAATCTCTCCTAAATCTATTCCAACTTGTGATCATGCATCTTAGAAGTCACCAAACTCGAGACCTACCAAGGAAAGGTGCTAAGGCCGAAAATCACTTCATTTTTCCTTCCATTTTCTCTTCAAAACCGAAACCACACTAAGGTGAGCTTCATACCCCCTATTTTCTATTTTTATGAGTTTTGTGGGGGGGGGGGGGGGGAATACAAGTGAAAGTGTAGATCTATATGTGTTTTGTATGCCTTGTATGATTTCCATGCTTATATGTGTGCTTTTGTGTGTTATAATGTTGGATCTAGCCATAAAACCCTTCAAAACCGAGATATACCTTATGTTAAATGATTTTAGCATCAAATATATTTCTACATACAAAGTGTTTCTAGAAAAATAGCTAAATGGCTTAGTAACAATTTCTTTGGGCTAAAAACACAATTTTTGGACCTAAAATGTGAAAAATACAAAAATTAAGGGCCCAAATTGACATATCACGAATTCTGATGGATGAAGTGTGTCAAAACAGTTTCAATAAAACAATTTCTGGAAATATACTCATTTAGAGGATTAAAAACATAAATTTCAAGCTTAATGGGCTAAAAATGACATTTTCGGCCCAATGAGGCCCATTATGCGAGATTTTCTGTTTTGGAGGGCCAAAACTGTGCTTTTCTGTAAAACAGTGGACTATAAGTGTTCCAAGTCCTTTTCAAAGGTTTAAAATGTTTTTTTTTTTAAATTTAAAAAGGACCAAAGTTGCAAAATTTTTTACAATTTGGGCCAAAATTGTCAAAATTGCGAAAAAGAAGGGTTATAACCGAGAAAACTGAAATTTCAGGGACTTAAACTGTTTTCATTGAAAAATATGCTGAAAAATATCAATTTCAATAATTTTTGGTGTTAAAATGTCAAGAAAAATGATTTAAGGACCAAACCGGAATATTATTTAATTAAGGGGTTGAAAAAGTAAATTTTACAAACAATGAGGGGCTGAAAACAGAGAACTTCCAAGGCTTATTCAATACATGCGATTTGATCAAATAATGGCACCACGACTATCGACGAAATACAATACACTACAATACCAAAAGTCGTTGTTAAACGAATTGGTTCGGTCTCGAACAAATAAAATCCGAAACTACTAACACGATGACACTACGACACTACGACACTACGACGCTACGACACTACGACACTACGATTCATACAAGTAACATTCGGGAATTCAATATACATGCGAGTGTGCACAGACGTCTACGCACCATCTTTGGGCCCCAAAAGTGTAAAATCTTGTTTGTTGGGCCTAGCTAGCCCAATGACCTGATCTTAAGGCCCGAAGACCTTTATCTTACGAAGTGTTGGGTTTTACCGACCTGACACAACGTAAAAGGACTTTCAATGGCTTGTATACTACTGGTCCCCAAGGGTCCTTTGGTATTGCTAGTAAAGTCTACATTTCATGCGAGGCGGGTCTGGGACCCCTCGTACATTTTTATCCCCAACCGGTTAATGGAGTCATCGAGGTCTGCGTGTCCTCTTTCTCTTCGGATGTGGGACTACACATAGTCAGGGCGATTGGATAACGTAATTAATACGGACGACGCCTACGGGATCGTTAGTATAGCTATAAACTGGTCGTTTGTGTAATGCGTGTTTGTAGCAAATAATCATGCTCAAAAATAATCCAACGTCGCCTGGGACTGACACTACGTGCTATGCAATGGTTTCAATGTGACTTCATGGGATTCACGGAATTAGGAAAACATCAGGTTTTCCTAGGGTTTTCAATACATACAGATTTGAAATGCATACAACTTCAATGAACAATTTTTACAAGTATAGAAACAAACAAGCATACCTATGGATCTTCACAAACGTTTTCAAAAGCTTTTCTTTTCAGAAAATATCGGATTTTTTGGTGATTTTCAAACGATACGATACATTGTTTTTCTTCAAATATCGCTTATGAACTCACCAACATTTCATATGTTGACGTTTTTCAAAATACTTGTATTCTCAGGTAACTAGTGAATTCAAGGAAATCGTACTCAGTGATGGCTTGCTGTTTATTTATTAACGAACTGAACAATTTATTTTTGGGAATGAAATGTTTAAACAATGTACTTCATGTAAACTTCACTGGTTGTACTATATTAATGCATGGTGACGAATGTTGTTACGTTTCATATATATTCAATGTTATGGTATTCAATTGAGTCACGACAGCCCCCGAACGTTTCCGCCGCCCGGTTCGGGGGTGTGACAGGTTGGTATCAGAGCTTTGTTTATAGTAAACTAGCATATCTAGCCACACATTGATATGCAACTATAAACCAAAAAGAGGGACTAACATAACTCTGAACAAAACAAGTAAATAAAACACACTTGCTTGCATTAGGAATAAGGACCTAACGCCGAATCAAACACAATAATGCTGGTATCTCAGTTAATTCGGGACTGTTCTTAGTGATACCAAGGAGTGAATGTAGCCTGATCAACTACATTCTCTCCAAAGTAAAACTAACACACGTCTTGATGAGATCGGGATAGCTAGGGTATTTAAAACTATACCCCTACCACCGAAAAGAGAACGCCTACTTGATCTATGAGATAACTGTAGCATCCTAGGAATAACGTTAGCATAATTACGCACTCTCGTAGACCGCATGGCTGGTTTTCATCACCCTGGAGATCCTTACTTCCCTAACCAGGGGAACAACGGATGGCTAGAGGAGGAGCCCGAGGAAGAGCCTGAGGAGGAGCCTGAGGAAGACCCCGAAGAGGAATCTGACAGGGAACCGGAGGCCGAAGTTGAGGGCGAGCCTGCTGAATCAGAGGAAGATGAAGGAAGCCTCGAGGAGGATACTGATGATAGTGAAGGGGGTGATTCGGATGCGGAGTCCGAAGTCATCAAACCCCCTTACCCGATCAGGGTGCCTGCCTATCGTGTAGGCCCCACTGGTCCTACACCTCCCTGGGGTATTGATCTTTGGAGATGGAGCAGACAGCAGGGACAGCGACCCCCGTACGACATGTCACGCGAGTTCTTTGACCTGAGAGATGGAGGACCAGCTGATCGAGCCCTTCCAGTCATGGTGAAACGGTTACGGAATACGGGCGACCTTACCCAGGACACTGCTGATTAGGTGCGCCAGTTGAGGACTAGGGTCGAGCGTGCGGAGCAGGAGACGCGTGACGTCCTTCGAGAGTTTCACATGAGGCAGGTTCGGTGGGAGTCTCGACTTCGGGACGCAGAACGCTTGGTGGCTCGTCTTCAGGGAGCATCCACATCCTCGGCACCACCTCCGGACGCAACTCATCGTGGTTAGGGATAGACTTATGTTAGTAGGTCGTTAGGAAATATGCTATGTACTCCGACTCTATGTTTAAGTGACTACACTACTCATAGAGCCGTTATGCTGTCGAACTAGTATCACTCATGTATGCTCTTACGAGCAAAATTTTCATGTATCAAATGCGGATAATATTAATAAATTTTTACGTGTTTTGTTACGATATTACAAATTGCTATGTGTTGAGAAATTATGATTGATTGGTCAATGGTAGTAGTGTTTAAGTTCGTACCATGCACCTAGTCAGTAGGATCATGACCTCACAGAAACAACATACCCTCAACATCTTTCCGTTTTGTGACAGAAAGATGCCTCCCCGACCTACTCGCGGAAACCCAGGACCAACCCCACCTGAAGTTGACTCAGCCGCGTTCCAGGCAGCTGTATCTGCAGCAGTCACTGCAGCGATTACGCAAATTCATCAAGGGAACAATGGAGGAGTCAATGGGCAAGGAGCCGGAAGTTCGAACAACGGAATGAATCAAGGACCCACCAAGACATGTACCTACAAGGACTTCACAAACGCTAAACCACGGACTTTCAACGGCATTGGAGGGGTGATCACTCTGAAGCGATGGATCGAGAAGGTAGAGTCGGTATTCAAGATATGCGATTGCCCCGAGCAGATGAAGGTGAAGTTCGCGGCTTGTACTTTTGTGGACAAAGCACTCACTTGGTGGAACGGACACGTGGAAGCTATGACGCTCCCTGTAGACAACTCTATACCATGGGCATAAATGAAAGAAATGTTAATGGCTGAGTACTGCCCCCGAGGCGAAATACAGAAGATGGAGCAAGAGCTATGGAACCTCACTGTGCAGAATGCGAACATCGATGCCTACATATCGAGATTTAGCGAACTATCTCTGTTGTGTCCGGGTACAATCACATCAGAAGGAAAGAAGATTGAACGATTCATCTGGGGACTGACATCCCCCATTCAAGGGAATGTGATAGCTGCGAACCCTGAAACGTTTGACAGTGCGAAGAGATTGGCAAAGAGGTTATATGATCATAACAACAAGAAGGGCGAGAAGCCAGTGGAGATTGAGAAGAAAAAGGAGGGTGATGGCAGGAAAGGGAAGAACAACAAGAGAAAGGGGCGTCAGGACCCCGAGACCTCTAAAAAGCAGCAAACAGTGGCAGTTAACGCTGTCACCGCACCGGTTCCAGCCACACCACATGCTCCAGCCTCAGCTGCTTCAAATGCTTCAAGACCCTATTCCGGTAATCTTCCCAAATGCAATAAATGCGGTTTCCACCATCTTGGCGAATGCAAGGAATTCCATTGCACCAGTTGCAACCGAAGGGGACACACTGCAAGGTTCTGCAGGACATACCCTCCTCAGAACCAAAGTCAGGGAAACAACCACAACAACAACAACAACCACCGCAATAACAACGACACCAATGCCGGCGGCAACAATGCAGGGCCTAGCCACACCTGCTTCGGGTGTGGAAGGACTGGGTATTTCCGCTGAGATTTCCCTAACAACAACTCAGGAAACAGAGGAGCAGGAAGAATGTTGACTATGGGTCAGAGTGATGCAGTCCAGGACCCCGCAGTTGTGACCGGTACGTTCCTCCTAAACCACACTTATGCATGCATCTTATTTGATACCGGAGCGGAGCGAAGTTTCGTAAGCGAGAAGTTTAAACATTTATTAAAACAACAACCCCAGAAGCTAAATGAAACCTATACGGTGGAAATGGCCAATGGGAAAACTGAATCCACTGGGGAGATCTACATCGGATGTACCCTAACCCTTAACCAACACATCTTACGAATAGACCTAATGCCAGTATCAATTAGGAGTTTCGATGTGATTATCGGCATGGATTGGTTAAGCCCCCACCATGCCGAGATTTTGTGCCACGAGAAGGCCGTTCGCCTTCATCTCCCAAATCACGAAACCCTAGTAATTTACGGAGACAAACCCAGTACGAATCTTCGTCTCATCTCGTGCATCAAAGCACAAAAACATCTACGAAAGAACAATTTGGCATTCTTGGCTCACATAGTGGACAAGACCAAAGAAGAAACTAACGTCCAAGATATTCCGGTAGCGTGTTAATTTCCAGACGTGTTTCCTGAAGATCTTCCAGGAGTACCCCCAGAGAGACAGGTTGAGTTCCGAATCGACCTCGTTCCAGGAGCAACTCCTCTCGCTAAATCACCCTATCGGTTGGCCCCTGCTGAAATGCAGGAATTTTCCAGCCAACTCAGTGAGCTTCTGGACAAGGGATTTATCCGACCTAGCTACTCGCCATGGGGAGCTCCGGTGCTCTTTGTCAAAAAGAAGGACAGATCTTTCAGAATGTGCATCGATTACAGAGAGTTAAATAAACTCACTGTTAAAAACCGCTACCCACTCCCACGAATCGATGATCTATTCGACCAGATCCAAGGAGCTAGCTATTTTTTTAAAATAGATCTACGGTCCGGATACCACCAACTCAAAGTCCGAGAAGAGGATATTCCTAAAACCGCTTTCCGAACCCGCTACGGACATTATGAATTCGTCGTAATGCCCTTCGGTCTAACAAATGCACCTGCCGCATTTATGGACCTAATGAATCGAATCTGTCGACCGTTCCTTGACAACTTCGTTATTGTGTTTATCGATGACATCCTCGTCTATTCTCGAAGCAAAGAGGAGCATGGCCAACATCTCCGAGAAGTCCTAGAAACTCTGCGAACGGAAAAGGTTTACGCCAAACTCTCCAAGTGCGAGTTCTGGCTCCGGAGTGTGAATTTCCTAGGCCACGTAGTTAGCCAAGACGGAATTCATGTGGATCCCTCTAAGGTCAAAGCTGTGGAAGGATGGGCATCTACGACTACGCCCACAGAAATTCGTCAGTTCTTAGGCCTAGCAGGCTACTATAGGAGATTCATCCAAAACTTCTCTAAGATCGCCAAGCCGCTTACCTTGCTTATGCAAAAGGGCGTGCCATTCAAGTGGACAGACCGACAAGAGATTTCGTTTCGAACCTTGAAGCAAGCTCTCTGTAGCGCTCCTGTACTATCTCTACCTGAAGGAACGGAAGATTTTGTAGTCTACTGTGACGCGTCGAATCAGGGCTTAGGTTGCGTTCTCATGCAACGTGGAAGAGTGATAGCATATGCGTCCCGCCAACTGAAGACGCACGAAGTAAATTACACGACACATGACCTAGAGCTGGGAGCCGTGGTCTTCGCTCTGAAAATTTGGAGGCACTACCTGTACGGTACAAAGTGCACCATCTTCACGGACCACAAGAGCCTCCAGCACATCTTGAATCAGAAGGAGCTGAACATGAGACAACGAAGATGGGTGGAATTGCTAAACGACTACGAATGCGAGATCAAGTACCACCCAGGCAAGGCCAACGTGGTAGCTGATGCATTAAGTCGGAAGGAGTACTCTAATCGCCGTACGAAAACACACTCGATAACCATTCAATCTCACCTGGCCACTCAAATTGCAGTAGTCCAGTCATAGGCCATGAAGACGGAAAATAGAGCAAGCGAAGTATTGCGTGGAATGGAAAAGAACCTGGAGGCAAAGGAGAATGGAGTATACTATTTCATGAACCGTATTTGGGTCCCTAAACTTGGAGGGCTTAGAGATGTTGTCATGAAGGAAGACCACAAGACGCGATACTCCATTCATCCCGGTTCCGATAAGATGTATTTGGACATTAAACAACACTATTGGTGGCCTAACATGAAGGCGGAAATTGCGACCTATGTTAGTAAGTGCCTTACGTGCGCCAAAGTAAAGGTGTAGTACCAGAAACCTTCCGGATTGTTACAGCAACCGGCAATCCCTAAGTGGAAATGGGAGGGGATTTCTATGGATTTCGTGACCAAGCTGCCCAAGACGTCGGATGGACTGGACACCATATGGGTAATAATCGACCGACTGACGAAATCTGCCCATTTCCTGCCAATCAAAGAATCCTACAAGATGGAGAGACTGACACGTTTGTACCTACGAGAAATCGTAAGACTCCATGGGGTGCCAAAATCTATCATCTCGGATAGGGACAGTAGGTTCACATCGCGCTTTTGGCAATCACTCCACAAGGCAATGGGAACTCATCTCGATATGAGCACCGCATATCACCCACAAACGGACGGTCAAAGTGAACGAACCATTCAAACGCTTGAAGACATGCTTCGTGCATGTGTGATAGACTTTGGAAAGTCTTGGGATACCCACCTACCGTTGATCGAGTTCTCATATAACAATAGTTACCATTCGAGCATCAAGGTGGCTCCTTTCGAAGCACTGTACGGGCGTAAATGTAGATCACCGTTATGTTGGGTTGAAGTAGGTGACACCCAGCTAGCAAGAACGCATACGTCGGATAGGGCACTAACGGTACCGGAGATCATTCGCGAAACCACAGAAAAGATCGTCCAGATCAGAGCTCGATTACAAGTATCGCGTGACCGACAAAAGAGCTACGCCGACAAACGGCAAAAGCCCTTAGAATTCCAGGTCGGTGATCGAGTACTGTTGAAAGTCTCACCCTGGAAAGGGGTTATACGTTTCGGAAAACGGGGAAAGCTGAACCCGCGATACATTGGACCTTTCGAAATCGTCGCTCGAATAGGTCCGGTAGCATACAGACTACAACTACCCGCGGAGCTAAACGGTGTACACCCCGTGTTTAATGTCTCTAACCTAAAGAAGTGCCTATCAGATGAAACCCTTGTCATTCCTCTTGATGAAATTGAAATCAATGAGAATCTCCTGTTCGTCGAAGAACCAATCGAAATCATGGACAGGGAGGTGAAGCGTACTAAGCAGAGTCGCATCCCGATCGTGAAGGTATGGTGGAACGCAAAGCATGGGCCAGAATTCACGTGGGAATGGGAAGATCAAATGAAGCAAAAGTACCCTCACCTATTCTAGCATTCTCAAATCTAATTTTCAAACAGAATTTCGGGACGAAATTCCCTCTAACGGGGGGATGATGTCACAACTGAAAATTTTGTGTCATGTAATCTATACACTCAAGTTAATGTGAATCAAAAACTTAAGAACATGTGTAACACCTATGATTATGACTTCAAAAAATTCAATCAAATACATCATACAAGTACTACAAATAGTCATCAAACAATTGGAGACCCTAGAAGTCCTTGTTTAATTCCATTTTGGACTAGGACTCCCTTATTGGATCCAAATGGACCAATAAGCTTCCAATTAGACTACCATGGGCTTAGAAACCTAATTGGGCTCTAATTGGACCCACACTAATTTATTTCAACATTTTGGGCCATGTTGGGCCTAGAATGATGTAACAGCCCGGAATCTCAAGTATTGTTGAAATTATATTTATGGGGTGTTTTAAGGGGGGACTCGGCGAGTTGGAGCCAGACTCGTCGAGTAGGATCGCAGACCTGGTCGCGGGTTCGCGACTGGACTCGATGAGTCAGATAGGGACTCGGCGAGTCTGCGCTGTTTAGCGAAAACCCTAGCCGTTTAGGTTTGGGACGTATAAAAGGGGACTTATAGGCCGTCATTGTCCGTCTTTAGCCTACTGAGAAGAACCCTAATCGGTTGTGTGCATCTGGAGCAAGGATTGAAGGCCATTGGGGATCTTGAAGAGGTTATTGTGCAAGGAAGAGAAGAGTTTGGCTAAAGGAACAGCAAGGGAATCACATTCTGAGGATTTGAGACACAGAGAGCACATTATCCAGGTAAGGATTCGTGTATACTCTGCTATGGTGATGTATTTAGAGAATTAGGGTTTATGGAACCCTTTTATGGATAGATTGAATGTTACCCTTGTTCCCCAAACGATTGTAACCCTGTATTAGGACCCTTGGAGGTCCAGAATGTCCCATGTCTGTGCATTTCGGGAATTGGTGAAGGTTTTGGATTGAAATCCTTATGCCTTACGTCAACATGTAAATTATAAGTCTTGGGGTGTATCTTGAGCACCTAAATGAAGACCTTATGTAATGGACCAGTCGAGGAAGGCCAGACCTATGAATGGTCGGAGCAGTTATGACCTTAGGAAGCAGTTTGCGCGACTTCATGGCATGGACTCGCTGAGTCAGATGAGCAGACTCGGCGAGTAGCTTGAAGAATAACTGGGACTCATCGAGTTGTTCATCAGACTCGGCGAGTGGAGTCGGGGTGGCCCCGCGTTTCTTCCAGGAGTAACTTGTCGGGTCAAGGAGGATACTCGACGAGTAGAAGGGAAAACTTAGAGGATTGGAGGACGACTAGACTCGCCGAGTCCGGTCGAGTTGACCGTGGACTGTTGACCAGAGTTGACCTATGTGTGATTTCTTAGGGTCAGTTGTCTTGAAAGATAAAAGTATTAATAAGAGAATACATTATCCAGGGAGTTTGAAGCTCGGCGGATCAAGTGCAAGTGATTTCAGGAGTTGCTAATTTCCAGTATCCACGAGGTGAGTCTTCTCACTATACTGTACCCGGAAGGGTTTGACTGTGTGACCGGAAGGTCGGATATGATATGTGTTATAAGTGCTATAAATGGAAAGGTAATTGCTATGCGTGCTATGTATGTTATGTGGGCCGGAAGGTAGTATGTTATGTGATCGAAAGGTCGGATATGATATATGATATATGTGCTATATGTGTTAGGATAAATGTATTATGTGCTGTGTATGTTTATGGGCCGGAAGGCAATATGTTATGGGCCGGAAGGAAATATGTTATGGGCCGGAAGGCAATATGTTATGGGCCGGAAGGCAATATGTTATGGGCCGGAAGGCAATATGTTACGGGCCGGAAGGCAAATATGTTACGGGCCGGAAGGCGATTATCTCATGGGCCGGAAGGCATTGTGCAGTGGACCGGAAGGTCAGGGCCTGGAAAGGCGTATGTGCGTAAGGTGTATATTGGGGAACTCACTAAGCTTCGTGCTTACGGTGTTTTATGTTATGTTGTTTCAGGTTCTTTTAGTAACGCGGGATGGCACCGGCTCGATTGTACACACCAAAGAAAGAGTTGTATTTTGGAGGATCCTGGTTTTCTATTCAAGTGAAAATGGAACTATGTTTTGTAATTCAAATATGAATGAGATTTTAAACAAGTGTTTTAATATTAAATTGATTATTTAAATGAAAATTTTGCCTTGAAAATCACAGTGTTACAAATGAAATGAATTAAAAGCCTTGATACATGAATAACCTAAACTAGTCCAATAAAAATATAAAAATCCTACCACATTCCCTTAGACTTAAAACATACCCAATATTAACTCTAATATTGGGCTTAGGGGCAAAGGCCCAAATTTTTCCTTTTCCCTTCCAAATTCTCGGCCCAATGCCCAAGCCCAAGAGGAAATGGAAGAGTTGACTTAATGCATGCCACCTCATTATTAACCAAAGGGTATCTATGCATGGAACTCATACTTCCAAGCACATATCACTTCAAAGATCACTCCTCTTCTCTCCTCTCTCTCACTCTCGGCCACATTCAAACACACACACAAAAATTTACTCATTCTTCTCTCAAGGAAACTCTCTCCTTTCCTCTCCATAATTTCGAGATTCTAAGAAGCTTTCAAGAGGATCTTTCAAGCTAATCATCATCTTAGGTAAGTATTTACTTATATACATGATCTAGCTATTTCATTCCATCAAAAATCTCTCCTAAATCTATTCCAACTTGTGATCATGCATCTTAGAAGTCACCAAACTCGAGACCTACCAAGGAAAGGTGCTAAGGCCGAAAATCACTTCATTTTTCCTTCCATTTTCTCTTCAAAACCGAAACCACACTAAGGTGAGCTTCATACCCCCTATTTTCTGTTTTTATGAGTTTTGTGGGGGGGGGGGATACAAGTGAAAGTGTAGATCTATATGTGTTTTGTATGCCTTGTATGATTTCCATGCTTATATGTGTGCTTTTGTGTGTTATAATGTTGGATCTAGCCATAAAACCCCTCAAAACCGAGATATACCTTATGTTAAATGATTTTAGCATCAAATATATTTCTACATACAAAGTGTTTCTAGAAAAATAGCTAAATGGCTTAGTAACAATTTCTTTGGGCTAAAAACACAATTTTTGGACCTAAAATGTGAAAAATACAAAAATTAAGGGCCCAAATTGACATATCACGAATTCTGATGGATGAGGTGTGTCAAAACAGTTTCAATAAAACAATTTCTGGAAATATACTCATTTAGAGGATTAAAAACATAAATTTCAAGCTTAATGGGCTAAAAATGACATTTTCGGCCCAATGAGGCCCATTATGCGAGATTTTCTGTTTTGGAGGGCCAAAACTGTGCTTTTCTGTAAAACAGTGGACTATAAGTGTTCCAAGTCCTTTTCAAAGGTTTAAAATGTTTTTTTTAAATTTGAAAAGGACCAAAGTTGCAAAAATTTTACAATTTGGGCCAAAATTGTCAAAATTGCGAAAAAGAAGGGTTATAACCGAGAAAACTGAAATTTCAGGGACTTAAACTGTTTTCATTGAAAAATATGTTGAAAAATATCAATTTCAATAATTTTTGGTGTTAAAATGTCAAGAAAAATGATTTAAGGACCAAACTGGAAAATTATTTAATTAAGGGGTTGAAAAAGTAAATTTTACAAACAATGAGGGGCTGAAAACAGAGAACATCCAAGGCTTATTCAATACATGCAATTTGATAAAATAATGGCACCGCGACTATCGACGAAATACAATACACTACAATACCAAAAGTCGTTGTTAAACGAATTGGTTCGGTCTCGAACAAATAAAATCCGAAACTACTAACACGACGACACTACAACACTACGACACTACGACGCTACGACACTACGACACTACGACACTACGATTCATACAAGTAACGTTTGGGAATTCAATATACATGCGAGTGTGCACAGACATCTACGCACCATCTTTGGGCCCCAAAAGTGTAAAATCTTGTTTGTTGGGCCTAGCTAGCCCAATGACCTGGTATTAAGGCCCGAAGACCTTTATCTTATGAAGTGTTGGGTTTTACCGACCTGACACAACGTAAAAGGACTTTCAATGGCTTGTATACTACTGGTCCCCAAGGGTCCTTTGGTATTGCTAGTAAAGTCTACATTTCATGCGAGGCGGGTCTGGGACCCCTCGTACATTTTTATCCCCAACCGGTTAATGGAGTCATCGAGGTCTTCGTGTCCTCTTTCTCTTCGGATGTGGGACTACACATAGTCAGGGCGATTGGATAACGTGATTAATACGGACGACGCCTACGGGATCATTAGTATAGCTATAAACTGGTTGTTTGTGTAATGCTTGTTTGTAGCAAATAATCATGCTCAAAAATAATCCAACGTCGCCTGGGACTGACACTACGCGCTATGCAATGGTTTCAATGTGACTTCATGGGATTCACGGAATTAGGAAAACATCGGGTTTTCCTAGGGTTTTCAATACATACAGATTTGAAATGCATACAACTTCAATGAACAATTTTTACAAGTATAGAAACAAACAAGCATACCTATGGATCTTCACAAACGTTTTCAAAAGCTTTTCTTTTCAAAAAATATCGGATTTTTTGGTGATTTTCAAACGATACGAAACATTGTTTTTCTTCAAATACCGCTTATGAACTCACCAACATTTCATATGTTGACGTTTTTCAAAATACTTGTATTCTCAGGTAACCAGTGAATTCAAGGAAATCGTACTCAGTGATGGTTTGCAGTTTATTTATTAACGAACTGAACAAATTATTTTTGGGAATGAAATGTTTAAACAATGTACTTCATGTAAACTTCACTGGTTGTACTATATTAATGCATGGTGACGAATGTTGTTACGTTTCATATATATTCAATGTTATGGTATTCAATTGAGTCACGACAGCCCCCGAACGTTTCCGCCGCCCGGTTTGGGGGTGTGACAAAGGCCACAATGCCAACCCACCGGTAGGAGATGTGTGATTAGATGATTGTCTTTGTGATATTCATCTAGGGTTGCTACTACCTGTGTTATGTTTATGTGTTAGTGACAGTAGGGGAGATAGTCCCCCAGAACACCAGTCGATAGGGCCGAAGGGGCGGTCATGCCAATCCATGCTAGATAGACTATGTGATATATGTGTTATGTCATAGTAGTAGGGGTGAAATAGTCCCCAGTATCCGGTCGAGAGGATCAAAGGGGAGCCAGCACCCATATATGCTAAGCAGTATCCGGTCGATAGGACCGAAGGGGAGCCAACACCCAGATATGCTAGGCAGTATCCGGTTGAGAGGACCGAAGGGGAGACCAACACCCAGATATGCTAGGCAGTATCCGGTCAAGTGGACCGAAGGGGTAGGTCGGGCACCCAGATATGCCTGACAATTTATGTATGTTATGTGATTATATGGTATGTGGTGCAATGGGGGAACTCACTAAGCTTTGTGCTTACAGTTTACAGTTTTGGTTTCAGGTACCTCTTCATCGAAGGGGAAGGAGTTGGCACGGTAGCGGCACATCATGCACACACACTGGTTTCCGCATCTATTAGATTTCTCTTGGATTTATGCTATGATATTTTGATTGGTTGTATGATTTGGCTTTTAGACATGGTTTACGTTGTGATGTGGTTTGATCAAACAATGTTTTTAATTATTAACGTTTTCTAAAGTAATGTTTTAAAAATGAAATTTTTGGATGTGAAAATTGGGTCGTTACACTAACACCATCTTTGGAGAAACCGGTTGTTGATATGACCCTCTATTGACAAATGATAGGGTCTCTTATGTATCTAAAAGCTAGTAGACCCGACATTATGTTCTATATTTGTTATTGTGTCAGGTTCTAAGCTAATCCATGTGAACCTTATATGGTAGCTATGAAAAATATTTCAGATACCTGAAGCGAACCTCTTCTCTCAGTCTTTGGTACCTTGCGAAATCAGGTTTCTTTATTCAAGCATTATCAGATGTTGATCTTGGAGGATATGGTTTAGACCGAAAGAGCACCACTGGAGGTTGTCAATTCCTAGATGGGAAACTTGTTAAATGGCAGTCCAAGAAACAAACATGTGTTTCTCTCTCCACAGCCGAAGCCGAATATATTGCTGCAACATCTTGCACATATGGATTAAAAGCCAATTAAGAGATTATGGCCTGAATATGAGGAAGATTCATCTCTTTTGCAATTCTTAAAGCGCCATCAAAATATGTCACAATCTAGTGCAACATTCCAAGACACAACACATAGCACTGAGATATCACTTCATCAAGGACCATGTATAAGATGGAAATGTTGAATTCACTTTGTTCAGTCCTTAGATCAATTGGCAGACATCTTTACTAAAGCCTTACATGAAGCATCGTTTATTAAAATACTACAAGACTTAGGAATGACGGAAGCTGAGTCAGTTCCAAAACCACTCTCATTTCATTAAGTATAACTTTCGTGTTCGCTTTCTTAAAACTTTTCTTACAACTAAAATAAACCGAACGCACGGTCTATTTCGGCTCCTGATTTTTTGGGAACCCAAATGAACCGAAGGCTCGGTCTATTTCGCCTCTTTTAATTTTCCAAAGCAAGCGACTGTTTCATCTTGTGGGTTGTTTCCTGTATATCCTTTGTACACTATGTATATCTTTCCCTTCCTCTTCTTTATGTCTTCAATTGTTTCCCAAAATCCAAAAATATTTTTCTTTTTTCTTTTTATCTTTTTTCAGAAACACTAAAAATCCAAAAATATTTTTCTTTTCTGTTTTTATCTTCTTTTTTCAGAAACATTAAAAATCCAAAAATATTTTTCTTTTCTGTTTTTATTTTTTTAGAAACATTATATATCCAAAAAAAATTCTTTACTATTTTTCTCATTTTTTTATTATTTATTTTTTATTAAGAATCCAAAAATATTATAGTCTAACATCATAGATGTTCTTTTATGATGGAGCTGGGGCAGGTATTTCACACTCTATCCTTGCACTAGCTAAGTGTCTCTAGACACATGTTGCTGCATGCTGACCGAAGCCTCAAAGACTTGAAGTGAAGCCTTAATGATTCGGTATACACAAATTGTTTGTTCCCAATAAGGCAATTAAATACACCTAAGTCACTCGCTACCTTACTCTTCTCATATTGAGTAAAGAGTTAACTACTTGGTCATTTTCTCATAGCAGATATACTTTCGGTTCTTTATCTAACTCTTCACTATTCTCCATTTCGCTTCCGTTCATAATCGTAACCCTTGAGACTCTTGGTCCTTACCATTGAGGTTTATGGTTACACAACATCTGTGTTAATGATCTTAGTTTCGTTTACCCCATGCTAAGTGAAACCCAAAATACAACACCAATAATGAATTGACGGTGAACAATAACATGTTCCAGTTTTCACCCATGTTTTAACGAATTCACTTTGATGGAATGTACCAAGAAATCTCGTTTTTCATCCTTGAGATCTTTATGAAATTGTCTAAATACCAAGACTTTTCTTCCCAAAATATTGAGTTTATTTTTGTTTTTGGAGATTTCTACAAAATATCACCAAGTCACTGAAAATTATACAAACCTACTTGTTTTATAGGCCACATCGGTCTCACAGGTACTTCATCCAACTTTCGGTCTTATGTCAAGTTCTAAAGTTCGGTTGAAGCTAAGCCACCCTTTATAGCCTAAATTTGAAAAGATTCCTTTCGATGTTTCTTAATAAACATTTGATCGTATTTCAACGAGAAACCACACAAACACTTATAAGTCTCTCTTGACTTTGAAGGAAGCGATTCGCTCCCGGGATCCACAGTTTCGTGTCTATCTAGACATCACTAAAATCCCAAAAATAATTTGCTTTATTTCTTTTCTATTGGCATACGCTTGCGTGAACATCTTTATAATTTTCCCAATTCTCGTTCGTGGTGCTAATGGTATTTTTTCAGAATTGATGCTTTGATTGTCACTCTCTGGCAGAATACTATATTAAGGAGCGAACCTAGTCATCTATTTGAAGCGAACATATCAGTGTCCATTGGTAAAGGAATTTGAAACATTTTTGAAGTTGAAAAGGTAGTAACAAGATAAGATTTCAAGCTGAGTCGTTGGATAAGAATTTTAACGGGCGCGTGATTTTTAAACGATTCCTAATCCCACGCCTCATGACGTATTTATAGGGAAACCAAGCTGTTAAATCGCGCTTTTCCAGGCGCCGATTTAGGGGATCGTATCATCATGACTCCAGATTCTTTCTCTCTCCTAGAAACGGTATATAAGTGTTTCTCACACCTACTATACCTCTTTACCCTTTCCAGACTTGCTTAAGCATACATCGGCGATTTTCAATTATTCATTTTCTTCTTCTTCATTCCTGCAACAATGGTGGAATCATCATCAGTTCATGAACAAACTGCTTCATCTTCCCTTATGACCATCAAACCAAATCACAATCTCAATATCGAACTGAATTCCTTTCTCTATGATCTTTACATGCTATAGGTGGTTGAATGCCTTAAATATTTACCACTGGTCATTGAATTAACTCAAGTTTAATTGGTACCTATGTCCCCGCTATCCTAGGTCTATTCATCAACTTCTTATGATAAATGCAAAGAGAGGATCTACTTTGAGATCTACAATCACAAGTCCTCTGTTTCAAAACCCGCATTTGCTCTCTGTTAGTGCTTATTTTTTATGACTATGTTGTATATCCTGATTCCATCACCACCACACAACTCTTTACGTTGTTCTATGATATGTGTTACACCGATGTGCTTGCCACGGTGACGAGTTTAAGAATTCTGTTTACCATCTCAGTGGAATGGTCTTTTTACTCTTATCTTCAAAAGGTTAGCAGAACGGACTGTTGGGTCTGATGGGGCCAACAAGGGCTTTATGACCATTCTTTATGGTCTCTCTCATGGGATCAATCTAGATTATGGCTCCTTGATTTGGACGCAACTAGTGCAAAGTCTAACTTCTTCGTTCAAACACTCCGGATTTCTTGTGGACAATTCTGGACACTAGTCACTCACAGAGCAATGGAACACTTTCAGGTTCCTGTAATGGCGGATGCTTTGAACTCTTCAATTGCTACTTTCCATACCACGAAGATTATTGTCTCTGATCCCAAAAAATTCTCATTCATCGATTCCATTCATGAATCGATGTACCGATGCATTTCAGCCGAAATGTTAGGTAAAAAATATGGTTTATACTTTACTTTTCTAGGAAAATGTATTTTTGTGTCTTGGACCTTAAACAACTTGGTGTTTACGGTCTTATACGTGTTTACGGTTGTGTTTACGGCTGTAAACAGGTTTACGGCCGTAAACCCATTTACGGACCATGTCCACCAAGTTCATATTCTCATGTATATATAGGGGTGAGGGGTGTGAGGTAAGGACTGATGAACACTAGAGGAGCTTAAGTATGTGCATTTGAAGGTGTTCTAGAGAGAGAGACAAGAGAGTGTGTGTTAGTGTGTGTGAATCTTGTATCCGGATCTTCATTCATATCAATACATACAAGATTCATCATCATCTTCTTCTCCTTCTCTTCTTATTGTGATCTGGCATCATCCGTTTGATTGGGATTCCGCACCATCAAACGGATCTGATTGATACACAAGCAGTTTGGGGACTTAAAATTGGTATCACAGCTTGGTTGTATCAATCATTTTTTTTTAGGTCTGGAGCTTATTTGATCTTATTTTGAAGAGATGCATTTTTGGATAGATCTCGCAAAAATAAGGGGGGTTTGGTCTTCGCGTTATTCCTAAAAACGAGTTTTTGATTGAGTTTTGGAGCAAAAAAGGTGAAAAAAAGCTGTTTTTCGTCAATAACAACGATTTCTGAAGAGTTTACAGTCTTTGAAGGGCTTACAGTCCGGAGTTTACGACCGGAAACGAGTTTACGGTCCGGAGTTTGCGGCCTTGGCTCGGTGGATTGCGGCTCAGCTCGGCGGCGTGCGGATCGAACGTGTGCGGCTCGGCTTGGACGGCTTGGCTCAGCAGCAAGCTTCGCATCAGGGCTTCATTAAAAAGGGACGCAAAGTTGGGGGTGGCGGGGATCGAATCAGTGACCTCTAGGTCATTGACACAGCGCGCTTAGCCAACTCGACCAACTGATCATTTGTTTCAATCCCCCTAAATATTAAACTTAACCTCTCCCTGTTGCACCAGTTTCGCAAATTTTACACTTTTTGCCCTAAAATCAATTTCTTTTATTTTTAAACTCCATTTCAACCAAAATTTTAGTTTTTAAATTTTAAGTTTTTATTTTTGACTTTTTACTTAAAATTTTGACTTTGACTTTAAAGTTTGACTTTTGACTTTAAACTTTGACCTTCTCATTTGATATGGACGTGGCTGACATCAAGAAGACAAAAGATCGTAATCATCTTAGTCTTGCTGATATAATTGAAGAACTTGACGCTTTGAATTGTCGAAAAACAATGAGTTCCGCAAACCTTCCGGTTAATGAAGTGTCATGTTCTTATTCATGTGAAGTTTCATGTTCTCAATCATGTGAAGCTACGATTAAACTTCTTCGTGAACATAATGATTTATTTAAAAGAGAAGTTGAGGACCTGAGATATGAAGGACATGAGCTCAGGAAAGGACAGAAACCCCTGAAGGCCCAGTTAGAAACAAAAATAAAGGATTTTAAGAGAATTCAGACATAATATAGTGAAAAATGTGAACTTTATGACTATATTAAGAGACAACTTGATGTTGTGACCGAAGAACTTGACACTTTGAAAATTAAGTGTGGAAAAACAAATGTTAGTTTCAAAAATTATACTACGTCAAGTCAAACAGTCGAGTCTTTATTTGAAACCCAATTAAAATTCAAAGATAATCAAAACAAGGGTCTAGGGTATGATAGTGTTCCTCCACGTTTCAATCATAACTACACATCCATCCCAATGACACAAGAAGAAATTAATAGGGAGGCACATCTTCGATATGGAAAACCAGCTGGATTTGTGTCTGGAGGTATTCGGGTTGAAAATACTAATGTTTCTGCTTCATGTGCAAGTAAAGTAGCAGAAGATGAGAACAAGGAGAAAACCATTAAACAAACCAACATCTCTTTGAACTCTGAATCTGTTGCTTTGAACTCAACTGCTTCTGATCAACCTGCCGTTGAGAAATACAGGCCACCAATTCCTACGCAACAGAGTTCTTGTTACAAGTGTGCTTGTGGGAACAACAAGAGACAAGGCAAGTATACGCCACCAGGGGCAGAACGAAACAACTTCACCGTGAAGAAAAATGCTTGTTTTCACTGTGGAACACCTGGTCATATTGCCCGAAACTGTCCAAATCGCACATACATTCTTTACTACGCACAAAGCTGGCAGAACGCGCCAAGAGGGAGATACTCCAAAAGATACCCCTCGAGATCACGATCAGACATTGACGACTGGAATGCCAAGAAGGCCAAGAATGCAACTCCCAAGGCCTAGAATTCAACTCCCAAGGCCAAGAATCCGAATCCCAAGGGTAATAAGGGAATGTCGGCCAAGAAGCCAAAGCCAAGAGATGCTCCCGTGAAGCTAAAATCAAAGTCATCTCAACGGCCGACATCAAGATCAAAAGCAAGTACTGAGCCACCCATCAGATCAAAAAAGAAACGGGTTAAACCCAATTACAAATGGGTTCCAAAGGTTCAAACTCCGAAATCAACTAACGACTCTAATATTTCTACATCTTTTGTTTGTGATAAGCAGGACATGTCATGGGAGAGAGTATTGTGCAAGGATAACAAAGGTCGACCCAGTTTCAAAATGGAATGGGTTCCAAAGACCAACTTATCCCGCTCTGTGTCGGAGCAGCTGTGGAGGCATATCATCAGACTTCGGTTTGCTGGTAGTGGCTGTTCCTAGCACTTGATAGGGGACATCTCTCAATTGTACAACATTCACACATTTGTTTGAGAGTATGTTTCCTTTGCGGGAAGAGAAGAAAGGAAGAGATCACTCATGGGGTTAGTGCTTAATGACATGAAGAATTTTCGGATCTGTTCTGAGATTACGCGTGCTATTCTCAGACCTTCTGGATGCAAATTCAATCGGTGACTAACGGTTTGAGTTTTCTTCTCTATACTCCTGAGTTTATCTTAAGCTGATTTGCTTTAAAGACTAATTTTTGTTTTAGGATAGTTTAAATTTGCGTATTTACTTTCGTTTCTCTCATATGCACAAATTTAGGGGGACAAATAAAAACAAAACAAAAATTAGAAAGTTTTTCAAACAATCCAAAAACATCAAAAATTCAGAAAAATCAAAAATGTTGTCGCCTATAGTTTTGCGTGTGTTTATTGTATTGGGAAGTGATATTATCAAGTGATAACAAGCAACCCGAGTTTTCGTAATGTACCCAAAGTTGAAGGGTATTTGCTCTAGTTTGATGCATCGGTAGGCATGAATGATTCTAAATGGACATGACTAGGCAGAGTTGAACTTAAGAAATTCTTAGTCTTGACAAATCTTGACCTAGTTAGATCCGTTCAGCCTGACAATACGACGCTCAGATAGGTTGAGCATGGAGATATATATGGGAATCCACTCGTCACATTAAATGAACCCGTACATAGATCTATCGATTAACTTTACCTCGATGTTTGGATTCTGTCCTTAATTCTGGTATTGATGGGGCGACTGGTAAATTGTAACGCCCGCGTTTCTAGGCTAGGCATTATCATTGATGTAATAGTCTAGGTTAACCCTTGTAACTCTTTTTGAAGTATTAATGATGAAATATTTGAGTATTATGTGAATTATGTGTTTATTTTCTTAATTATTATAATTTCATGAATTAAGAATAAAATAAGCGTCAAATTTGAAGTGTGGTATAATTCCAATATCTTTGCATAAATATGTAGTGGTCGAAACAAGGATTCCGAAGATATAAAGAATGCCGAAATCCGAGTTATAACGAAGAAGTTATGACCTGCCGAAGTTTCGCGACAAAATCGACAACGTTGAATGACGTAAAAAGTGAAATTTATGTTAGAGCAATATTTAGCCTTAGTGATCTAAACAAAAGTCGTAGAGTTCGTTAAACCGAGAGCGTGCATAAAAAGAACGCCCAAATCGGACTTCGTATGAGGAAGTTATGATTTTTCGAAGTTTCGACTTAGCAGTATGCAGCCCGAATACTCGATTTGAGATCGAGCGTTTTTTAGCTGAAACAAACTAAATTAGAATCGAAGGTCTCATTAATAGGAGTAAAACGATAAAAATATAGGCGAAAGCGGACGTCGGATGAAGAAGTTATGAATTTATAACGGAATTTTCCTGTCCCGGCCTACTAAAAATATATAATAAAAATAAAGTCAAAATTAGCCAACTGAGTCTAAACGAAAGTTGTAGATCGTTGTCTCACCTTCACGGGGATAGAAAGAACGTCAAAAACGGAGTTCATATGTGGAAGATATGAATTTTTGAAGTTTATTAAATATTTTCGATATTTTATTTATATATAAATTCCGATATTATCCGAAGGGGGGGGGGGGGGGGGGAGTCAGCGATCTTATCGTCGTTATGCCCAGCGTAACTAGGATTTACGCCCAGCGTAAATCGACCTTCCAGCCCCTATAAAAGGGTGTCGAGGGCAGCCGAGTAGTTTGCTCATTTCTTCCCCTTTTCTCGCGTTTTTGCATCGTTTTTCGTGCAAGAATTATCCCGAAGCCCCGGTATCAATCCCGAGCCCCGAAGCAAGTCCCGAGGTCCCAAAGAGACCGAGAAGTAAGATTCCCGAGCCGAAGCTCTGCCTGCAAGGAGTCCGGTTTTTGTGAAGATCTTCCAGATCTGCCGAAGAATACTACTTCAACATGTCGTAGTGCTGTCCGATCATCTTCTGATCAAGTGAGTGTGTAGTTACTTTCTTCTAATGCATAATTATGAAGTATTTTATACGAAATACGTGTTATGTGTATAATTTTGTTATTATATGTGTGAATGTATATTCATTCTCTTCTATCTCATAGATCTGATTTATTTTCTATGAAATACGTGTTATGTGGGTGTGCCTCATCTATTATGTGGAATATATATTGAATGAAAATGCTATACATCTTTTAAACTATGTATAAAAATATATATTTTTATCTACTAATATGTTGGGTAGAACATGGGTAGATATTTGGTGTGTAATAAATAGATGAGAGGCCTCGATGTTGTTGTTGATGACCTAGTTATTCAGCGGAGTATGGATAACGACCACAGACTCCTTCTAGACAGTCTCGTGGAACGCTAGCAGGTTCATAACCTGTAGGTGTTGTGAACGATGTGTTCACCAGTGTACTCTACCCCCATCATGGTTGCCTTTAGGATATCTATTATTAAGGAAACCCCTTAGCAGTAATGTCCGTCCCGATGAAAATCCTAGATTAGGTCCCTTGAGATAGATGTTGTTTTAGGGACGTAAAGTGAGGATAACGGGAATGGGTAATCGGGATAGTGATTGGTTGGTGAAATTAAATATAATTTATTTATTGTGGGTTGGAAACCCTATATGCTCACTAGGCTCCCAAGCCTGACCCACTCAGTTTTATTTGTATTACAGGAAGTGGCGCAAGCGCGTAAGATGGATGAATCATCGAGTTGTTTTGTTTACAAGTCTCTATATGTATATATTTGTTGAATGACTTGTAATGTTATCGTTTATGCTTTATGGTCTGTATCGGAACATGACATCCAGAGTTTTGATTATATAATGAAAATGCATCTCTTGATGAAATGCTTTGATAAATATTATTTTATCATGCTTTGTTTTGGGAACAAATTCCGCAACACTTTTAAATCAAAAGGATTTACTATGAAATTATTTTAAAAAGCATAAATGAAATCGGTCTTTTCTGGCCGTGATTTTTGGGGATGTCACATAAATTCCGATGAATTAGATCTGTAGAAAATTGTTTTCTTTTGTATCTGGTTGTTAGTCATATGTTACCTAATCTGCGTGACCCAAAATCCGACCTGGACTGTAACATATGCAACCCTGTTTTTCTGAATCTTCTATCTAGCAATTCTTTCTATCTGTTAGCCATATATTGTCTCCTTTTTGTGACTCACAATCCGACCTAGTACACAATATATGCACCATTCTACTTCTCAATCCCTCTAAAACCCCAGTTAGTCGTATGTTTCACCCTCTGCGCGATTGGAAGAGATCTGACCTGGGTGTATAGCATATGCATTCTAAATCTATCTTCTCTCTTAATGATTGTCTGCTCACCCAATGTAAGGAGTATTCTGGAAGTCCTTGATTATTGGAGTATATCAGGAAGCGGGAAAAATGTTCCAGTACAATTAAAATTGAGCACTCAAAGATTATCTATAGATCTCGTTGCTCAACTTAGGTGGACAAGATCACAACAATATCCCTGGTCGACGTCAGCTGAATGGTCCTTAAGATATAGTATATAGGAACTTAGGATCACTTTGTCTTACAATTATTAGTATGTCCTAAAATTATCACAATTTTTCGTGTTTAAGTGGACAACAATACCGACGATCGACCAGACAAAGATGTGAAGATTGAAGGTACCGACAAGTGGATAAAGGTTGTCTAAAAACTTTGATCCCAAATCATTCTTAAAGTTAGATATCATTTTATTTTTGTTAAATTTGTTCATAGTTTCTTCTAAGTTAAATATTAGGGGAGAATTAAAACTTAAAAAAAACCAAACAAAAATCAGAAAATTTAAAAAAAAAAAATAGTGTTATTTATGTTTTATTTCTTGTTCAAGAAAATCAAAAATCCAAAAATATTTTTGTTTTTGTGCTAAGTTTTCTTTTAGTGTTCTTTTGTCTTGAAAAGTGATTTCAGGTATAGATAAGACTCATGAAGTTTGTGTCGAAGAGTTCTGAGCCATGGCTTCATCTGTGAGCATCGAAGAATTCGCATTCGAAGGAGCAAGAAATGAAGATTATTCTTTTGACATTCAATCTTTCAACCCCATAAGCAAGGTGAACCTGAAATTGAAGAATATGTGACGGATTGCATTGAAGCCTCCTCAATCAGTCTGCTGCTATCTTATACCTGCTGAAGTGATCTAGAAGTTCAGTTCTCTCTAATATTCTCTCTGAAGATTCTCAAGTTGAAAGCGCTATCTTTCAAGAATCAGTACATCAATCCTCCTCACTCGATGTGCGTTCAAAGCCAAATTCTGAAGAAAAGCCCAACCGCTCAATATGAAGTCATTCAATCAAGATTCATCAAGTTCATCTTGAAGCTGTGAAGAATTTAAAGATTAATGCTGAAGCCAAGTTCCTAATGAAGATTAACAAGAAAAGCCAGCTACTTTTTAGGGGGAGCTTGTTGGGTCATTTAAGAAAAGAAAAGAAAGCTATAAACCAAGGGGGACATTGTTGGGTCAAAAATATGGTTTATACTTTACTTTTCTAGGAAAATGTATTTTTGTGTCTTGGACCGTAAACAACTTGGTGTTTACGGTCGTATATGTGTTTACGGCCGTAAACAGGTTTAAGGCCGTAAACCCATTTACGGCCCATGTCCACCAAGCCCATATTCTCATGTGTATATATATATATATATATATATATATATATATATATATATATATATATATATATTTATATATAGGGGTAAGGGGTGTGAGGTAAGGAGTGATGAACACTAGAGGAGCTTAAGTGTGTGCATTTGAAGGTGTTCTAGAGAGAGAAAAGAGAGTGTGTGAATCTTGTATCCGGATCTTCATTCATATCAATACATACAAGATTCATCATCATCTTCTTCTCCTTCTCTTCTTATTGTGATTTGGCATCATCCGTTTGATTGGGATTCCGCACCATCAAACAAATTTGATTGATACACAAGCAGTTTGGGGACTTACAATTGGTATCAGAGCTTGGTTGTATCAATCATTTTTTTCAGGTATGGAGCTTATTTGATCTTATTTTGAAGAGATTTTTGCTTTTTTGGATAGATCTCGCAAAAATAAGGGGGGAGGGGGGTTTGTTCTTCGCGTTTTTCCTAAAAACGATGTTTTGATTGATTTTTGGAGCGAAAAGGGTGAAAAAACGTTGTTTTTCGTCAAGAACTACGATTTCCGAAGAGTTTACGGCGGAAACGGGTTGCTGGAGTTTGCAGACTCGACTCGGTGGACGGTGGATTGCGACTCGGCTTGGCGGCTTGCGGATCGAACATGTGCGACTCGGCTTGGACAGCTTCGCTCAGCAACAAGTTTCATATCAGTGCTTCATTAAAAAGGGATGCAAAGTTCAGGGTGGCGGGTATCGAACCAGCGACCTCTAGGTCATTGACACAGCGTGCTTAGCCAACTCGACCAACTGATCATTTGTTTCAATCCTCCGAAATATTAAACTTAACCTCTCCCTGGAAGCTCAGTTGCAGCGATTTACCACATTCACTACTGAGATGAATATAGTTGGGGTGTTCTTGACCAAATCTGAGATAAACAAAAAGTTGTTGAATGCACTTCCGAAATCGTGGGATATGGACGTGGTTGACATCAAGAAGACAAAAGATCTTAATCGTCTTAGTATTGATGATATAATTGAAGAACTTGATGCTTTGAATTGTCGAAAAACAATAAGTTCGGCAAACCTTCCGGTTAATAAAGTGTCATGTTCTCATTCATGAGAAGTTTCATGTTCTCAATCATGTGAAGCTACGATTAAACTTCTTCGTGAACATAATGATTTATTAAAAAGAGAAGTTGAGGACCTGAGATATGAAAGATATCAACTCAGGAAAGGACAGAAACCCCTGAAGGCCCGGTTAGAAACAAAAATAAAGGATTTTAAGAGAATTCAGACAGAATATAGTGAAAAATGTGAACTTTATGACTATATTAAGAGACAACTTGATGTTGTGATCGAAGAACATGACGCTTTGAAAATTAAGTGTGGAAAAACAGATGTTAGTTTCAAAAATTATATTGCATCAAGTCAGACAGTCGAGTCCTTATTTGAAACCCAATTAAAATTCAAAGATAATCAAAACAAGGGTCTAGGGTATGATAGTGTTCCTCCACCTTTCAATCATAACTACACATCCATCCCAACGACACATGAAGAAATTGACAGGGAGGCACATCTTCAATATGGCAAACCAGCTGGATTTGTGTCAGGAGGTATTCAGGTTGAAAATACTAATGTTTCTGCTTTATGTGCAGGTAAAGTAGCAGAAGATGAGAACAAGGAGAAAACCATTAAACAAACCAACATCTCTTTGAACTCTAAATATGTTACTTCGAACTCAACTGCTTCTGATCAACCTATCGTTGAGAAATACAGGCCACCAATTCCAACGCAACAGAGTTCTTGTTGCAAGTGTGCATGTGGGAACAACAAGAGACAAGTCAAGGATACGCCACCAGGGGCAGAAAGAAACAACTTCACAGTGAAGAAAAAGGCTTGTTTTCACTGTGGAACACCTGGTCATATTGCCCGAAACTGTCCAAATCGCACATGTGTTCCTTACTACGCACAAGGCTGGCAAACGTACCAAGAGGGAGATACTCCAAAAGATACCCCTCGAGATCACAATCAGACATTGACAACTGGAATGCCAAGAAGTCCAAGAATGCAACTCCCAAGGCCAAGAATTCAACTCCCAAGGCCAAGAATCAAACTCCAAAGGACAAGAATCAGAATCCCAAGGGAAAGAAGGGAACGTAGGCCAAGAAGTCCAATCCAAGAGATGCTTCCGTGAAGCCAAAATCAAATTCATATCAATGGCCAGCTTCAAGTTCCAAAGCAAGTACTAAGCCACCCATCAGATCGAAAAAGAAATGGGTTAAACCCAACTACAAATGGGTTCCAAAGGCTCACTCTCCCAAATCAACTAATGACTCTAATATTTCTTCATCTTCTGTTTGTGATAAACAGGATATGTCATGGGCAAAAGTACCATCCAAGGATGACAAAGGTCGACCCAGTTTCAAAATGGACTGGGTTCCAAAGACCAACTTATCCCACTCCGTGTCGGAGCAGCTATGGAGGCATATCATCAGACTTCGGTTTGCTGGTAGTGTCTCTTCCTGGCACTTGATAGGGGACATCTCTCAATTGTATAACATTTAGACATTTGTTTGAGAGTATGTGTCCTTTGCGGGAAGAGAAGAAAGGAAGAGATCACTCATGGGGTTAGTGCTTAATGACATGAAGAATTTTCGGATTTGTTCTAAGATTGCGCGTGCTATTCTCAGACCTTCTGGATGCAAATTCAAACGGTGACTAACGGTTTGAATTGTCTTCTCTATACTCCTGAGTTTATCTTAAGCTGATTCGCTTTAGAGAGTAATTTTTGTTTTAGGATAGTTTAAATTTGCACATTTAATTTCGTTTCTCTCATATACACAAATTTAGGGGGACAAATAAAAAAAAAACAAAAATGAGAAAATTTTTCAAAAAATCCAAAAACATCAAAAATTCAGAAAAATCAAAAATGTTGTCGCCTATAGTTCTGCATGTGTTTATTGTATTGGGAAGTGATATTATCAAGTGATAACAGGAAACCTGATTCTGCGTAATGTACCCAAAGTTGAAGGGTATTTGCTCTGGTTTGATGCGTCGGTAGGCACGCAAGTGTCTAAATGGACATGACTAGGCAGAGTTGAACTTAAGAAATTCTTAGTCTTGACAAATCTTGACCTAGTTAGATCCGTTTAGCATGACAATACGATGCTCGGATAGGTTGAGCAGGGATATATATATATATATATATATATATATATATATATATATATATATATATATATATATATATATATACATGGGAATCTACTCGTCACATTAAATGAACCCGTACATGGATCCGTGGATTAACTTTTCCTCGATGTGCGGATTCTGTCCTTAATTCCGGTATTGATGGGGCGACTGGTAAATTCCGATGAATTAGGTCTGTAGAAAATTGTTTTCTTTTCTATCTGGTTGTTAGTCATATGTTACCTCCTCTGCATCTTCTATCTATGCAATTCTTTCTATCTGTTAGCCATATACTGTCTCCTTTTCGTGACTCACAATTTGACCTATTACACAGTATATGCACCATTCTACTTCTCAATCCCTCTAAAACCTCAGTTAGTCATATGTTTCACCCTTTACGTGATTGGAAGAGATCTGACCTGGGTGTATAGCATATGCATTCTAAATCTATCTTCTCTCTTAATGATTGTCTGCTCACCCGATGTAAGTGATGGGTTTTGAGCATTCTAACACTTCCTAAGTGTACATGCAACCCTAATAACCTTGGATCTATGTTTGTCTAATTATCATGCAAAGTTAAATTCCAAGGCTATATTCCTATCTAGCATACATGGGGAACAATTTTAGACTTGAATGATAGATAGAATAACTTACCTTGTTGTTGCTTGTGTTCCTTGAAACCTTATGAGCCTAGCACCCCAAGTGTGATGCCTCATATGCTTCACACAACACCAAATGCTCTTGGAAAGACTTTTGAGAGAATGCACACTTCTTGAAATCGGCCAAGCCCTCTTGTTTCCTTAGTGTAGCTGATTTCGGTGGAAAATGAGATCTTTATATGGTGTTGACACATCTAGGGTTACACCATGTAAACCCTAATGTGTCATGACTCTTCATTTCCATGACCCATGGGTTTGTAACTCCCATGGAGCATCCTATGGGTAGAACCCAACTTGATAATCCATGGAGCCTCTTAGCCCACTGTACAGGATATGGATGATTTACATAATCAACCCATATATTTAATTAGTTCTCTTTTGATCACTTAATTAATTCTAAGTTAATTATTGATCAAACTAATCAAATAATATTATTAATATATTAGAACTTATAATATATTAATAATCTCCAAGTGTTATTTCTCTCATTTAGTCTATCCAATTGCATGGTGCCATGCAACCCAAATGGACCATGCCGGGCTGGGTCAAGTACATACCAGAAATAGTTATGGACTTAGACACCTTATCCAACAGTCTCCCACTTGGATAAGTCTAATAACTATTACTGCAAGTATGACTTCAGGAACCAATCGGAAATCATAGCTCTTTTCAAGGTTTCTCGGAACTGAGAAGATGATGGTACGCCATTTAAGATAAGTGGTCATATAATCCTCTGTTCTAGACATCAGTCGGACAAATACATGGAACAATGTCTTACTTATTGTCCAATAGTTTGTTTCCCGATTTCCGATTTGTTTGACAAAGAACTTAATTGAACACATCAACTTAGTTCTGACCGAGCCCGGTACATGGGTCAAAACAAAATCATCGAGGGGCCCAGATATCAGCTTCTAATCCAAGAAGGAACAGATAAACTTTGACTCATCTGTTTGTTCTACCACTCATTGAATTACACACAAGAGCACGGTTTATAACATTGAGTTACCAATGCGTTTTCGTACAATCAATGCATAACCAACTTGTAAGTAACAAATCATATCTCTAGGTTTGAAGACTTATATGATATTACCGTCTCACTATCACTCGAGATAGAATTCCATGAAGTTATTCAAGTGAGCGTGGGTTGAGTCCAATGCTCAGAACTTATGAGCACTCATGATTGTTGTAGCCTTGTCTAACACCTTAGACCTCTGCATCCAATCATGACAGTCTTGATTCATACCTATTTCCGACATATGACCGACTGTGGAGGTTTGAATAATATGCTATACCAAACAAAATTAATCTGGAAGTCAAAACATGCAAAAGAAATATAGTAAAGGATTGACAAAAGATAGCAACACTTTACTCATAAATAAAACACCTTTTATTCATTTTCTAATGTCAATTACACTTTACAAATTTCGAGGTTATCTAGCTACTAAATCTAATATCATCCTTCAGCCCTATGCTCCGAGCATGCTGGAGATGCTTAACCCGAGTCAGTCCCTTCGTGAGGGGATCTGCTGGGTTCTCATCCGATGATACCCTCTTTGCCACGAGGAGTCCTTCTTCTATTCGATGTCTAATAAAATGGTATTTTCTGTCGATGTGTCTGGATCTCCCGTGATCCCTTGGTTCCTTGGCTAAGGCAACAACGCTTTCACTATCACAGAAAATTTTCATTGGCTCTTTAATAGTTGGTATAACTCCAAGGTCTCCGATGAAGTTCTTTAGCCATATAGCCTCCTTTGCCACCTCGCTCGCTGCAATATACTCTGATTCACAAGTAGAATCTGTCACTGTCTCTTGCTTGGAACTCTTCCAAGAAATTGCTCCTCCATTTAGGGTAAAGACCCAGCCTGACTGAGAGCAGAAATTATCCCTATCAGTCTGGAAGCTAGCATCACTATACCCTACAACTCTCAATGTAACAGCCCGGATTATCAGGTATCTTCATTTCATATATTTTTGACATTCTGTGAGGGGACTCGGTGAGTTGGAGGTCGAACTCGCCGAGTCGGGTCGCGGTTTTGGGCGGGGGTTCGCGTCCGGACTCGGCGAGTGCAAGGGATGGACTCGGCGAGTCCGTGCTGTTTAATGAAACCCTAATTTCCCGGTCCTAATCCCTATTTAAAGGACCTTATGGACCTCATTTGCGGCCACCTTGAACCCTAAGAGCCCCCATACGTCTGTGAGCCCTTGTGAGAGTGTTTGGAGGCTTTTTGTTCATTATTTTGTGGGATATTGCAAGGAAAGGAGGGAGAGGATCAAGCTTGAAGAGTTGGGGAGCTTGGATCTGTTGCTACTTCACCAAGGGAGTCTTCTTGAGGTAATTTTCAGAGCCAAACTTCGTGTTTTGTGTTGATGTGCCAAATCTAGGGTTTTTTTTTTTGCATTTCTTGGCTTGAATTGGAAGTATGAGAGGTCCCATGGAGATATGGAACCTAGATCTGGACCTTAGCAGGTCCAGGAGACCCCTTATGACAAGCTTTATGTCCATTCTTTTGAGTTAGAAGCTAAACTTGCCATATTAGAGGTTGTTTCTTCAAAATAAGCCTTGTATGCATTGCATGGAAACCAAGACCGAGACTTTACATGACAAATAAGCTTGGGAAGGCCAGATCTATGTATGTATGGAACGGATCTGACCGCAAAAGCTAGTTTTAGCTGGGTCATGGCATGGACTCGCCAAGTCTGAAGAACAGACTCGACGAGTCGCTTGAAGATTGTTTTTGAGACCATCCTGTGTGTAGTCTGGACCGAGTTGTGGGCGACTCAGTGAGTCGCAGAGAGTTGGAAAGGTTTTGACAAGTTGACCGAGTCAGGTTGGGACTCGCCGAGTTGACCTTCGACTCGGCGAGTTGAGTCGCGGTGGCCCTGTGGTTCAGGCCCAGGAGGAACTCGTCGAGTCGGGGGAGTACTCGACGAGTCAAAAGGGAAAAACCTTGATAGTTGATTAAAATGCGTAGACTCGCCGAGTCACTAGTGTGCACTCGTCGAGTCCGGCCCAATTTGATTAAAGACTGTTGACCAAGTCAACCTGTGTTGCCTTAATAAGGATGGCCCACCTTTATGGTACAAGTAATAATTATAGATTCATAATATCATAGGAGGATTGCAGCTCGAGGGTTCGAGCCCGAGTGATTTCAGGATTTACGATTAGCGACTTAGCAAGGCATACGAGGAGAGTCTTCCCACTATACTGTACCCGGAAGGGTTTTGACTGTGTGACCAGAAGGTCGAATATGATATGAGATATATGCCTTATGTGTGTTAAGTTATTTTTTATATGTGCCATGTATGATATGTTTGATTTGGGCCGGAAGGCAACATGATATGGGCCGGAAGGCGTGGTCATATGGACTGTAAGGTTGACGTGGGTAGGACCGGAAGGTTTACCCAGTCGGGACGGAAGTCCCCTAAGACACATGGATCGGAAGGTCAAGGCCTGGAAAGGCGTATGTGCGTATGTTGTATTTTGGGGAACTCACTAAGCTTTATGCTTACAGTATCTTGTATTATGTGTTTTAGGTACTAGTGAGGACCGTGGGAAGGCGCCAGCGTGACCGTACACACACTCGGGGAAACCATTTTGTTATCTTTTGTTATGTAATCGGTTGTGACCAAATTGTTACTTTGGAATCTAAACTTATTACTCATGTTTTGATGATTGTAAAAATGAAAATTTTTGGTTGGAATTTTATGATGTTACACTCAAGTCATCACTCCCACCGAGGGTAAGGACCCAGTCCTTAGTCCTTCGTAGGTACTTGAGAATATTCTTTACCGCAGTCCAGTGTGCCTTGCCAGGGTTCCCCTGAAACCTGCTAACCATGCTCAGGGCAAAAGCTACATCAGGTCGAGTACACGTCATAGCATACATGATCGATCCTACAGCTGAAGCATAAGGTATTCGACTCATTTCTGCTATCTCAGCCTCAGTGTTAGGGCTTTGTGTCTTACTCAATTTGGCGTTACTCTAGATGGGTAACTCTTCTTTCTTGGAGTCTTGCATGCTGAATCTTTTCAGCACGTTATCCAAGTAGGTACTCTGACTAACTCCAACTAGTCTTTTACTCCGATCTCTCAAGATCCTTATCCCTAAAATATAGGCAGCTTCACCAAGGTCCTTCATAGCAAAACACTTCCCAATCCAGGACTTTACTTCCTGCAGGGTTGGAATGTCGTTTCCTATGAGTAGTATGTCATCCACATACAATACCAAAAAGCTAACTATACTCCCACTAGCCTTGACATACACACAAGATTCATCTTCACTCCTAGAAAAGCCAAATTCCTTGACCTTTTCATCAAAGCAAAGATTCCATCTGCGAGGTGCTTGCTTTAATCCATAGATGGATTTCTCAAGCTTACACACTCTATTAGGGTACTTGTTGCTGACAAAACCTTCCGGCTGACTCATGTAAACATCTTCAGCCAATTTTCCATTAAGGAAAGCGGTTTTGACATCCATTTTCCAAATTTCATAGTCATGAAATGCGGCTATGGCTAACATAACCCTAATAGACTTAATCTTGGCTACCGGAGAAAAGGTCTCATCATAATCCACTCCAGGAATTTGTGAGAACCCCTTTGCAACCAGTCTAGCCTTATAAGTGTGTACATTACCATCCATGTCGGTCTTCTTCTTGAAGATCCATTTGCACCCCACCGTCTTACGACCTGGTACATTTTCAACCAAGTTCCAACTTGATTGTCATACATGGATTGTATCTCGCTATCCATAGCCTCTTTCCATTTAGCAGACTCGGGGCCTGCCATGGCTTCCTCGTAGCTGTTAGGGTCATCTTGACTTACTAGTGTCCTATCACTAATAAGTTTCTCACCTTCTGCAGTAATATGGAATCCATAGTAATGCTCAGGTGCACTCCTAACTCTCGTGGAACGTCTCAGAGGTACAGATTCGTCAATTGGCTCAACAGGAGTTTCCTCCTCAAGTTGAGGGCTAGAGTTTGAAGTTCCTTCACCACTTGACTCTTGAATTTCTTCAAGATCAATTTGCCTCCCACTGTCTCCTTGGTTTATAAACTCTCTTTCTCGAAAGACTCCTCTTCTTGCTACAAAGACCACATTGTCACTAGGTCTGTAGAAGAGGTAACCAAAGGATTGCTGTGGGTAGCCGATGAAAATACACCTCTCACTTCGAGGTTCGAGCTTATCATGAGTCTCGCGTCTCACGAAAGCCTCGCAACCCCAAATCTTGATGTGGTCTAGTTTATGCACTTTACCAGTCCACATCTCGTGAGGAGTTTTGGAAACTTTCTTTGTAGGGACTAGATTAAGAATATGGGCGGCAGTCTCTAAGGCATACCCCCATAATGAGATTGGTAGCGAAGCTCGACTCATCATGGAACGAACCATGTCTAACAAGGTTCGATTACGCCTCTCAGCCACACCATTCAATTGCGGTGTCCTGGGAGGTGTCAATTGTGAGACAATCCCACATTCCCTTAGATAGTCGAGGAATTCTGAACTAAGATACTCACCACCTCGATCGGATCGAAACATCTTAATGTTCCTTCCCAATTGATTCTCGACTTCCTGTTTGAATTCCTTAAACTTCTCGAAAGTCTCTGACTTATGCTTGATTAGGTAGACATATCCATATCTATTGTAATCATCAGCAAAAGTCAAATAATAACGATTAGCATCCCTTGTGGCATGTTTGAATGGTCCACACACATCCGTGTGTATAAGGTCCAACAAACCTTCACCCCTTTCACATGAGCCTGTAAAGGGTGACTTTGTCATTTTTCCAAGTAGGCATGATTCGCAACTATCATCTGACTTTAGGTCAAACGACTCCAAGACTCCATCCTTTTGGAGTTGGCCTATGCGTTTCTTGCTTATATGTCCAAGACGACAATGCCATAATGATGCTTTATCCAAGTTATTATTATTAGGAGAATCAATACACAAAACATTATTTCCTAAGTGATCTACAACAGATACAACTTCATACACACCATCACAAGGTAATGCTTTAAAATAAAGAACATTATTAAAGAAAGCATTAATCAAACCAACTTCATTATCAAATGAAAAGGTGAAACCTTGTTTATACAATGCATGAAAGGAAATAATATTTCTTGCCATTTCTGGCGAATAACAACATTTATTCAAATCTAAATTTAACCCACTGCTTAGCGATAAAGTATAAACTCCAATCTTGGTGACAGGTGTAGCTTTCCTATTCCCCATGATTAAGTTTATTCTTCCTTGCTCCACATTCTCACTTCTTCTTAGTCCCTGCAAGTCACAACAAATGTGAATACCACAACCGGTATCAAGGACCCAAGATTTCGAATGGGGTGAGTTATTAGAAATGATAGTGTAAATACCTGCATGGTTGGGTTTAACTTTCCCATCCTTGACATCTTGCTGGTATTTTGGGCAGTTCCGCTTCCAATGTGATTTTTCATGGCAATAGAAGCATTCAGCCTCTTTTGGGTCCAAAGAAGGAGTGACAAAACCTTTCTTGGTTCCACTTGAAGAAGAGTCATCAAGGGTCCTAACCTTGGTACCCTTCGAAGAACTCTTTCTCTTCTTCCCTCGACTTTTCCCGATTGCCAAAACAGGAGTGGAGTTTGGAGTAGGAGTGTTAACAACCGACTTCCCCTTAAGACCTGATTCTGCGGTCTTGAGAAGTCCCTGAAGTTTGCTGAGTGTGACCTCTTCCTTATTCATGTGATATGTCATGCGGAATTGATCATAGCACGATGGTAAGGAGCGCAAAATTATATCTATTGCAAGCTCCTCAGGGAAGTTCACATTAAGCTTCAACAATCGATCCATATACCTTTGCATTTTCTGCATGTGGCTCGTGACGGAATCCCCGTCCTTCATCACGATTGTTGTCATGGAGCAGATGATTTCGTACCTCTCTTGCCGTGCACTTTGATGGTATCTTTCCATCAAATCTTGGTGCATTTCATAAGGGTAGAAATCCTCATAGGACTTTTGGAGTTCTGCTGTCATTGTGGCCATCATGATGCATGCTACTTTCGTAGCATCCCTTTCATGTGCCTGAAAGTCAGCGATCTCCTGAGGAGTTCCAGTGGTCTCATCAATCTCCTTAAGCTCCTTGTCGAGGATATATTCTTTGTCCTCGTAGCGGGTAATCATCCTGATGTTTCTGATCCACTCATTGAAGTTGGATCCATCAAAAGTGACTTTCCCACACAAGCTCATAAGAGTAAAGGAGCCATTAGGATTCGAGCCAGAAGCAGCATTGTTTGAAGACATCTGAAGGAAGAGGACAAGATTAGTTTAGATATTAAGATAGTCCTTAATAAAACACCCAAATGTAATATTAAGGCTAGGATCCAATCACAATATATTATAACTTAGAAGAGGTATGCCGTAATCCAAGCTATAACATATTTGAAAGGTAGGTGAATGACGATTCACCAATTTCCACCACGAAAACCGAAATATTAGATATTAGGTTTTATGATTGGTTCTTAGAAATTCCTAGATTCTTTGAGATTCAATGAACTTTTCAAAGGCATGTTTCAATCTCGAGTGTGCCCTCCAAGTTTTGTGACTGGGATACCGAGGATCACAAAACGAGGTGTGAAGTAACCATGCAAATCACTTGGTACCCTTAAAGTTTATCACTCAATCGATGTGCCGGTAAACCACACACGCTCCACCGATACTATAATAAACCTTAAGTCACCCTTTACCTACCTTGTTAAGTCCAAGTTAGTGTGCCAGTTAACCACACACGCTCCACCAACGACTTAGACAAAGTGTAAAGTGTAATTTCATGGATTAGCACCTTATTCACATTTTTCCTAAAGTAACTAAGATTGGGAATTTAATAAACATTTAGTTACTTTATAATATTCATCATACTTTGAATGAGAATTTATAAGTCCTTGTCTTACCCATTCGGCTAACGACCCTCCACCAGTCAAGCAAGCGGTGGGTGAGAGTAGACACCCATTAAGTCACCATTTTATAGGCAACAACCTTATACCCACCTTATAGACCAGCTTCGTGAATGAGGCGTACTAGCGGTAAGACGACTTTGTTCTTATATATATATATATATATATATATATATATATATATATATATATATATATATATATATATATATATATATATATATATATATATATATATATATATATATATATATATATATATATATATATATATAATTATTAAGTCATCATAATATAAGTATAAGGATTGAATTTTAACTTTTAAAATTCTAAGGGTTGGAACTAAAGTTTTAACTTAACTTTACTTGTTCCAAAACTTGAGAGCAAGTTTTGTAACTTTCAAAACTTTTCATTTCTTGTAACTTATGAGTTTAATAGAGTAATAAAATGAAGACTCTTCATTTTCTAACTCTTGTGTTCTTTTAATGGTTTTAATTCAAGTGTGACTCTTGGTTTTCGATAACTTGAGGACAAGTTATGGACTCCATTAAAACACATTATGATCAAGAATTAATCTACCACATAGGTTACAAATAATTCCTATGATCATCTAAAACATCATAAGAACAAGAACATGAATATGAACACATTCATAAATCAAAATTACACTTAAAACTTTGTAATTTTGATAACTAGTTGTTGTAAATGAATTAGAAAGAACATTACACCATCAAAACAAGTTTTCAAGTACCAAAACAGTTTAGGGTAATCTTTCTAGTCCATTTCCAGCAACTAAAGTCGAAATTCTGCAATCTGTCGACCCTACTCGCCGAGTGCATGAACTTACTTGCCGAGTTGGTTGAAGTTACACGTGAACTCGACGAGTCCCCCCTATGGACTCGATGAGTCTATTCGTAGACAGCAAGATTTTCGACTTTTTTCGACTTTTAAGCACAAATAAAAAGCAAACAAGCCTAGGCTCTGATACCACTGATGGGTTTTAAGCATTCTAACACTTCCTAAGTGTACATGCAACCCTAATAACCTTGGATCTATGTTTGTCTAATTATCATGCAAAGTTGAATTCCAAGGCTATATTCCTATCTAGCATACATGGGGAACAATTTTAGACTTGAATGATAGATAGAATAACTTACCTTGTTGTTGCTTGTGTTCCTTGAAACCTTATGAGCCTAGCACCCCAAGTGTGATGCCTCAAATGCTTCACACAACACCAAATGCTCTTGGAAAGACTTTTGAGAGAATGCACACTTCTTGAAATCGGCCAAGCCCTCTTGTTTCCTTAGTGTAGCCGATTTTGGTGGAGAATGAGATCTTTATATAGTGTTGACACATCTAGGGTTACACCATGTAAACCCTAATGTGTCATGACTCTTCATTTCCATGAGCCATGGGTTTGTAACTCCCATGGAGCATCCATGGAGCATCCTATGGGTAGAACCCAACTTGATAATCCATGGAGCCTCTTAGCCCACTATACAAGATATGGATGATTTACATAATCAACCCATATATTTAATTAGTTCTCTTTTGATCACTTAATTAATTCTAAATTAATTATTGATCAAACTAATCAAATAATATTATTAATATATTAGAACTTATAATATATTAATAATCTCTAAGTGTTATTTCTCTCATTTAGTCTATCCAATTGCATGGTGCCATGCAACCCAACTGGACCATCCCGGGTCAGGTCAAGTACATACCAGAAATAGTTATGGACTTAGACACCTTATCCAACAGTAAGGAGTATTCTGGAAGTCCTTGATTACCGGAGTGTATCAGGAAGCGGGAAACATGTTCCAGTAGAATTAAAATTGAACACTCAAAGATTGTCTTTAGATCTCGTTGCTCAATTTAGATGGAAAACATCACAATAATATCCCTAGTCGATGTCAGCTGAATGGTCCTTAAGATATAGTATATAGGAACTTAGGATCACTTTGTCTTACAATTATTAGTATGTCCTAAAATTGTCACAATTTTTCGTGTTTAAGTGGACAACAATACCGACGATCGACCAGAGAAAGATGTGAAGATTGAAGGTACCGACAAGTGGATAAAGGTTGTCTAAAAACTTTGATCCCAAATCATTCTTAAAGTTAGATATCATTTTATTTTTGTTAAATTTGATCATAGTTTCTTCTAATTTAAATATTAGGGGAGATTTTTAAAAAAAAAAAACAAAAAAAACAAACAAACAAAAATCAGAAAATTAAAAAAAAAATAGTGTTATTTATGTTTTATTTCTTGTTCAAGAAAATCAAGAATCCAAAAATATTTTTGTTTCTGTGCTAAGTTTTCTTTTAGTTTTGTTTTGTCTTGAAAAGTGATTTCAGGTATAGATAAGACTCATGAAGTTTGTGTCGAAGAGTTCTGAGCCAAGGCTTCATCTGTGAGCATCGAAGAATTCACATCCAAAGAGCAAGAAATGAAGATTATTCTTTTGACATTCAATCTTTCAACCCAGAAGCAAGGTGAAGCTGAAATTGAAGAATATGTGACGGATTTCATTGAGGCCTTCTCTTCTATTTGATCTGACATCATCCGTTTGATTGGGATTCCACACCATCAAATGGATCTGATTGATACACAAGCAAATTATGGACTTTACACGAAAGCAAGGTTCTGGGTGATTACAGGAAATTGCCACCAACAGGGCCGAGGCAACTAACTCCATAAATGCAAAGTATGTTGCAGGTTGTAGATAAACCTGAAAAGAGGAGAAAGAAACTAAATCAGAAGAAGAAGGATGCAAAAGGGTAATCATCCCTAGTAGCTACGCCCAAAAAGCGCAAAGCAGAAAAAGAACCTTGTTTTGCCCATAAGAAGCGAAAGGTTAAAAATATGGCCAAGAAACTGAAGGCACATTCGCCTAGTGATTCAGATTATATTCCTTCTGATCAAGACCAATATAATTCAAACGAAGGAGAAGATGTTCACATCGAAAGTCCACCAAGCGGAAATATACCTCCTCATTCCCCCAACACCTGAGGTACGTTTACACGAATCTGTTTCAACTCCTCACCATTATCCATCTCATACTACAATGCCTATTTCAATTGCACCTCCTCCCCCAACGGTTACTTCTCAACCTACTTCAACTCCACCAATTGCTTCAACTGTTCCTCTTCCACCTCCAATCATCACACAAGCAACACCACAACCACTACGACCAAACCTCCGGTTGTTGTTAATGTATCTGATATGGGGACACCTACCGAAGGTCTCAAAATCAATGTTACTTCAAAACCTTTATCCCCACCTCCCTCAACCGAATCTGATACTGTTCTTGCAAGAGGCGATATGGAGTTTGACTCTGTTTATTTCAGCCCATATAGTGTACTAAGCAATGATGATGATGACGATGATGCTCCCATCACCAAGCAACACCTAAAAGATCTTAATGAGAAGCTTGACATGTTTCTCATTTCATCTTCCACTTCTTCATCCTCTGCTTATTCTGATGTTGTTGTTAAAGCCCTGATTCAAACTTCTATTTAAAAGCATGATGACTCCATCCAACAGGCAACCAAGGCGGTGGATTCCTCTTCTTTATCTTGTAAGAATGCTTCTATTAATGTGGCAAAAATAATTGAAGATTCCCAAATGTTTCTTGATTCTCTTACGGGAGTTGCTAAGTCCAATGCTAACAAGGCCAATTCTGTTGTTGATTCTCTTTCAAAGTCACTTCAAGATGAGCATCAAAAAATTGAGATGGTGCGTGATTCTCTAAAAGCTGATCAGACTGCTTTCCTCCCATCCATCTCCTGTCGCCTTGATAAACTGCAAAATGAACTCGCTATGGAAAATAAAGTCATGGACGAACTGGCTCTCAAAACCACTCAGGTCAAAACTCAAGCTTTACAACTCACCCAGGTTCAAAAAGAGATTGATTATCTCAAATCATAGTGATATATCATTAAAAGCAGTGTTCGTGACATGCATTCTATTCTTATGCATCTAGTTGAAGCTCATGACTCCACTCTTACCATTACGGTTCGGTGCCACTTGGATGAGAAATTGAGACCTGCTCTGGACATTTTGAGCAGGATTGAGGATGTTCCGGAGTCCATTTTCCTTCAGAAACAAGGGGGGACAATGTTTTTCAAGGTCAATCTCAACCACCTCTCATAATCAAACCCACACCACAACCAAAAGTCACTGTTGTACCGAAGGGTAAGGATCCTTCGGGCAGTATGATGGACAAAAGAATGGAGAAAGCTAATGATGACGATGAGGTGGTTATTGAAGACATAATTGAAATTGAATGTAAAACTCAAACATTGTGATCAAGAACTCAAGGAGAAGCTTAAAAAGGCAAATGAATACATTAAAAGAGAGAAGAAGGAAAAAGAAACGAATGAAGCTATGGAAAAAAAGGAAATCCATGTTCCCTTTATGGATGATGGAAATACATTTGAAGGAGGTAATTGGGCCTTGTTGAGTCTAAGGGGTTGCGCCATTGGGCCTTGATAGTTCGGTCCATTTGTACTCACGGTTTGAGCCTATCCAGTTGTGTTTAGTTTTTAGGGTTTACATATATATATATATATATATATATATATATATATATATATATATACACACACACACATATATATATATATATATATACATATATATATATATATATATATATATATATATATATATATATATATATATATATAGTATGCATGCAGTATATTAGACACACTTTTGATTATTATTATGAAGATCAAGTATTGTAACCCAAGCACACCTCTACAGTAGCAATTCACACTGAATTCTTCTGAGGTAGAGCATATTAATCATTCGACACTCGTTTGATTCATCATTGTTTTTTACATCTTTAATTACACATTATTGTTTTGTTGATATATGTTTGAATCTATCGATCTTAGAGAGTATAATTCTCATCAGATGTGTCACTAACTGGGTCAGAGTTGACAACGACTTTTGAAAGCTTACGATTACTAAGTCGGATCCTAGAATAACATTGGCACTTATAGCTATTAGACTTATCCAAGTAGGAGACTGTTGGATTTAGTGTCTAAGTCCATAACTGTAACTGGGATTTACTTGACCCAATTGTAGCATGGTCCTTAATGTGTGTAAAACCAACTAGTTTTAATCCTACTAACTTAGACACAAAATAAACACACGAAAGGCAGTATACCTATCGATTAGTAATATAGTTCAGGCAAGTAGGGTATCGAACATAGGGAACGGTAAACAATTAAAATAAATGCTAATATTATCTAAATAAAACAAATAACAAAAAGGGGGTTTTCTCTAGTTTTACAAGACTAGAAACTTAATTAGAATAACCAACACACAAATTAACTAACTAGCAACTAAAACAATTAATTACCAACTAAATTCAATAGTAAAGAGGACTTCTATTTAGGTACGACTCATTTGTTCCCATGGATGATTTTAATGTATTGGATTAACACTTCATTGGCTACCGATTAAGATAATTAGGTTCATGTTTGCTATTCGTAATTCTTAGAAAACAAATTAACTCAAGCAATGGCCAGTTGTCTAAATTAATGGGTTTCCTAGGTTATTGATTTGGGTTAAGTAAGACTTGTAGTGGTTAACTAAATTGGCCTTTCAATTAACCTCTTGTCGATGTTGATCCAACAAGCTTACACATTAACTTACCTATCTTCTAGTTAATTCTAGTTTCACGTTCGTTATTCCTAGACATACAACTATGTGGTCACAATAAATCATATGAAATTAATAACTAAGAGATGTTCATACAACTTAATTACTGATTTATTAATAGAAGAATTGTTATTGTCAACACATAAGGTTCTTTAACAAGCTTAACAAAACATAATTACCAATCAAAATTAATCCTACTCAAATAATCAATCCATGTTCACAAAATTGTCTACCCTAACAGAAGTTATGAGTTTTTAGCTCATGGTTGCAGCAAACATAAACTCAAAAACGAAATCAAAGTATGTAAACATGATTCAAATCAAAGATTTACTAATAATAAACCAAAATTGTCTTGATTCTCTTCACAATTGAATGTAGGGTTGATTCTTCAGTTCCTCACGACCTAGCAGCACTTCCAATCGTTTCTCAGCCTCCTAGGGTTTCTCTCCATGCTATGATATCGATCTAAAAGTCCCTTTATATAGATTTTCACAAAACAGAGGCTACTCGGCGAGTCCAGTGACCTACTTGGCGAGTCCGTCACTTACAACCCGTGTACGGCAAGTCAGCGCGTCCAGAATCGCGAAAGTTCGATACAACTCGCCGAGTAATCGACCCTACTCGCCGAGTATGTTTTGAATCAGCATTTTCTCAAAACACGAAAGTCGTCCGAAATTGTGTCTACTTTTCAGAACATTTTGAATCTCGTCAATCGGAGTTACGGTTCCTGAGATATGGCCAAAACACTGATGAGGGGTCAAGCTGTCCAGTAACATCCTTCTTTCTTCAAAATCCAAGATCCAAGCTTCCAATAGCTAGTTCCGTTTCATTTTCCTTTCGAGCATGTCTTTGTTGCTGAAAATGAAATATTTAATCTAATTAAGCACTTTTTGTTCATTAAATGAGACAAAATCAACATAAAGTATTAAGATCATGCATGAATTTTATAACTAAATATGTCCATATTAAAATACCCCACACTTGACTTTTGCTTGCCCCCAAGCAAAACTAAATTTTAACACATTAGAATCACATAAGACAACTCCAATCGAACACAACCATTATGCCAAGACCGCACGCATGCATTTGTGTCTAAAATTTTCCTAATAACCCCCATACTCCAAATACTCACAATCCTCATAAACATTCGTCCACTTTTTCCGAACAATGCTCATTTTATGCATCCCTCCGAATCCATCCTCAGAAAACCTCTTAACCACAAGGTATTTTTGGTTGAGCAACCCAAGCATACATAATCTATACAATTACAATTTATGATACCACATTGGAGCTCTTTGGAATTCTTCATTTCTTTGACATTTGATCTTTGATTTTTTGGAATTCACCACCTTGTTATTTGATTTTTGGTATCTTCAACTTTTTGAATTTCTTCGGAATTTTCAATCTTCTAATTTCATACTTAACTTTGATGCTCCAAAAATTCTTCAAACTCTTCTTGTAATTCTCTCTCTCTTTTTTAACATGTAACTCACTTTGTTTCACTCAAAACCCTACATGCTTAAGCAGGGGCGCTCAACTTCAACCTTTATTGGTTAACGATAATAATTTTCCTGGATACATTTCTGGTACACGATGCTAAACATATTGCATCCTTCAAACTAAGCGAGGTCGTGTTTTTGTCCCATGATTTCACTAGAATAAGGAAGCCACAAATGCACTAGAACGTATATAGGCTCAACTAAACATTTGGGTTTTCATGCAATCATCAAATATAATACTAGCATGATCCCTAATTGTTTTACCAAAATTTTCTAAATTAGTCCTAGCAATTTTAATGCAAAAATAATAAATTTTATCAAAACTTAACTAAAAGTTTAACTAAAATAACCAACCCCTTACCCCACACTTAATTTATGCAATGTCCCCATTGCATGTCATGCATAAAATATGAAATATGAAATATAGAGAGAATTGGAACAAACTCCCCTGGGGTAGCAGTCACGAGGCTGATCTTTTTCTTTTGAGCTCCATCTTCAGATGACTTTGGCATGGGAACAGCTCATCCATGCTTTGGGTGTTAAAATCTCGTGTGGTACAGCTCCAATTATAAGGGACAAACTCTTGGAAATGCTCGGAAAATGATCTTCAAAGAATAGAACCAATGCCCATATCAAATGTCATCAAATCTTCAGCTCAAAAGTAAGAAGAATGAGCGACTCGTCAAGTAAGTATGTAGACTCACCGAGTTGAAGCGTAAATGGTAGAAGAATCGTGAATTTTCACATGGACTTGGCGAGTCCATAAGATGCACTCGGCGAGTAGACCGCTGTGTGACAAAAATTTTATTCTGCCCAAGTCCGTTTCTGATGTATGGAGGTTCTATAAACGACTAATTTCCCTCATTTTTCTTCAGGGAATAAACACTCTATAACCCTTATATCAATTGGACTCATAGCTTGACTCAAAACTTCATTTCCTCTCTCGCCTAGATTCGATTTCTCCCTTCGTCAGCCTTGACTCTAGACCCTCACATGCAATCCTAAGCTTCAAACTTAAAAGATCAAAACAACACACAAGTAATAGAAAAACGAAAACAAACATCAAAATTAAAATCCTAAATTACCCTAATAAACTAGAAGTTTAAAGAAAAAAAAGCAAACTCTAATGACGGGTTGCCTCCCGCATTAAATATTAACTGCACTCCCAACCTAATAAACTTCCAATAAACTCAATGTTAATCCATCCATTGCATTAAATATTTTCTTTGGTGGACTGTAGCAACCCGTTATTTCAAGTCACTAAAAATCGAGTCCTGTAACCTCTTTGAGAAAAGAATTAGAATATCATCGAAAAATGAAGTATTCAAAAACTCTATTTGGAGTACACTATGTGGTAGTTATCGTCTTAAGGTTTCCAAACATATAAATAACACAAAAATCCGAGTTATAACGAAGAAATTATGATCATTCTAAGTTTTCCGACAAAAACCGGCAATACGAAGTTGCGTAAAAACGCAAAGTTTCAATAAAACACTTTCCGACCTTAGGTGTCTAAATAAAAGTCGTAGATATCGTTAAACTACAAACATGCACAAAAAGAACGCTCAAATCGGACATCGTATGAATAAGTTATGAATTTTTAAAGAAATTCCTTAATCACGTCATTTTAATAAATACATAATAAAAATAATTCCGGAATTTGCCAACGGAATCTAAATGAAAGTTGTAGATCGTAGTCTCATCTTTGTGAGGATATAAAGAACGTCAAAAACGGAGTTCGTATGAAGGAGATATGAATTTTCGAAGTTTGATAAATAATTTATATATAATTTTTATTAAAACTTCGGTATTATTATCCGAAGGGGAATCAGCGTCCTCATTCGAGGTACGCGCTGCGTACCCCTGTACGCCCCGCGTACCTGAGGAACTTGGCCTCAAACTGTCCACGTTGCCCTATGCGAGGCACCCGACCCGCCCGTCCGACCCGCCGTCCCATCCGACCCGACAGCCTGAGCCGTCCCATCCGAGGCCGAGGCAGTCGAGGCTTCGGTCACGCATGACGTACGCACACGCGCTGCGTACGAGCGTACGCCCCGCGTACGAGGCCTCTCAGGCCCCCCTATAAATAGCATGCGAGGGTTCCCGGGAAAATGGCCCATTCTCTCTCCTTTTGCTTGCGTTTTACCTCGTTTTCCGTGCTCGCACTACCCCGAAGCCCTGGTCATTTTGTGCAAGTCCCGAAGGTCGATTTTTCTCCCGAGGAATCCCGAGATTTCCGAGAAAAATCCATTTCCCGAGACGAAACTCTGCCCGGTTTTCCATCTTGCTATCTTCAAGCTTTCAAGTGAGTTCATACCCCTTTCAAACACACTTTAAATACATTTTCAAATGCTTTTATACTCTTTTAGAGGGGGAATACAAGTAAACATACGGTTATTATCGTGTATTTTATAAAGTTTCACTTAGCTTGTTTTACCGAATAAATCACTTGGAACTCATTACTATTATGGAAAACTCTTGTCATACTTTGTGTGCATTAGACTTATACAAAGTATATAACGATTTCAAAGTACCTTTCATTGCTAAGTCGTTTTATACATTCTAAAAACTTATGATTTTGATTTGTCAAACATTGTGAAAAAGGATAAACTTTTCATAGAAAACTATCACTTTAATACGGGCTTAATTGAGAATCCATGAGACGTGTATATCTTCAAACGTTACCTTTCTTTATTAGAAAGTAATGCTGCAAGTCCTGTCTATAACCAGAGTCTCCCGTTTGGAGAACGTGTCAAATGTGTATAGATCTATACGGGAAGTCATGATCCCGCACCCTGACTGTTAGCTACAGTCCGTCTTTTGGGGTGACAGTTGTCATAACGCTGCGACACCTGAAGAACGTCGTTACAGGCATATTATGTTTAGTATGGTTATAAAACTCATCGGATATACAATTATTATGGTATTATGCTTTTATGAACGAGTAGCTACTAAAACTATTCTTCATCTAACAAATGCGATCTTCGTATAGTTTTATTATATAAAACTATGACACAACTTTTGAGAACGTCGGTTTCTTGCGATTTTCGGTCTTAGAGACTGCCATTTATGTTAGGAAATTAAGGGTTTCTCCTGCATACAAACCAAACAACTAATAGGAAAATAAGGGATTTTCTTGGTGCAATTATTTACAACTTATAACACGAACATTTATATGCATTTCATGCTTTTATAAGAAAATAAGGGTTTTCTGGGAAAACACAACAACTCGTATTTCAACCATTAGGGAAAATATGGGATTTTCTGGATCTAATACATTCACTTTCAACACAACAAATCACAACTCTTTACATTTGAAATGCTGCGTTTTCTGGAAAATATACACCCATTTTGGAATGGCATCCAATTTTTCTAAACTACTTATGAACTCACCAACTTAATTGTTGACACTTTTTCTTTGAAATAACTTGTATTCTCAGGGAACCGCTAAGCAGGTTTGGGAATCAACTTTTGGGATTAACGTGCTGGCGTTAATTACTTCTTTTGAATGATGTTTATGTATTTATCTTTTGAACAAGTAATGAATACAACTATGTAAACATCTTGGAAACTTTAATATATATGGAGGTGTGTACTTTCCTTTCTATGAACTGTTATGATACTGAATATGACGTCCTCCGCCCCCGAACGTTTCCGCCATTCTGGTTTTGGGGTGTGACAGATTGGTATCAGAGCTTTGTTTATATGGAATTAAGTATATCAAAACCATTCCTTTTTGATATACAACTATAAACTCAACTGGGCAAAAACACTCTGAAAAAAATTCATACTTTTGAAAGTAAACCTAATTAGTTTTAAGGTAAGCATGCACTCATTTATACTAATAACATTTTCATAGTAAGTAACTTTAGAAGTATTATAAATAAGTTGTGCAGTACAGGTACGCCTTGGGACATGTAATCGGAACTGGGAAGAATATAGCCTGATCAACTATATTTGTCCAAGAGCCGACTAACGTATGCCAAGGAGTGTCTGTAATGGACAACAAATTTAAAACTTACCAAAAGCATATCGCTAAAGAATACTGAGGGAGTATTCGAGTGCCGTCAACCATTAAACTTAAGGGTAAGTTTCATGTGCTCTAGCTTATAGTAAACTTTTAACTCTATCCTCGTACAGTCTAAATGGCGGGATTCCATCACCCTAATGACCCTTACTACGCCAACCAAGGTAATGGAGGGTGGATCGAAGAAGATCTTGAAGAAGACGAAGAGCCTATAGAGTTGGAGGGAGGGGATGACTCTGGCACAGATTCGGAGCCAGAAATTATAAATCCACTAATCCCACAATCTCCCGTCCACGTGAGGAATTTCCAAGGACCCACTCCAGTGTGGGGAAGTCACCTCCATCATTGGAGCCAACAACAAAGCTTACGCCCTCCTTACGGCATGTGCCGAGACTTCTATGATGTGAGAGGCGGGGGATCAGCCGACCGAGCACTTCCGGTCATGGTTGGCAAACTCACCAACCAGTGCTATCAATCCGGAGTGCAAGCCAACCGAATCCGAGAGGTCAATGTGGAAGTACAAATCCACACGGCCGATATCAACCGCCTAGAGTTGTTGCAGAACGACATCCACAATCGCGCCGAAGCATTTCAAGCACAAGCAAATGTGGCCTTCGCAGAATTAAGAGAATAACAAGATGCGTTTGATAGACGCCTCATGGAGTCGAAGCAGTCCGACACGGAGTCGAGCTCCAAATGCAAAGCGCGCCGCAAGTAGTACTTGCCCGACTCTCAAAATTTTGTTATAAATTAGGACTTCAGATAAAAGTATTATTTTCTTTAAATTGTTCTGTAATCGGAGGCCTTTAGAAAGGCCAAGAACTTTTGTCTAGACCCCGCTGTAACACAACTATATGTTTAATATATATAAGGGTATACCCCTTTTCTTGTTGTTGTTAATCATGCGCAATTCGTTCGATTCATTGGTACATCTATTCAAACTTTACTTTCAAGCTCAAAACATTGTGTCAGTCAAACCCAACTTCTTAGAACTATTAGAAGTTAACTCAATATCATTCAACTCTGAACTGCCAAAACTTATAAATTTTTCCATATTTTTTTTTTCTTTTCGCAGCACGATGCCTCCTCGTCCAATCCTAAGGCCCAGGCCGGGCACGGTACCACCACCACCTCCACCACCAGCTTATGATCCAGCCATGGTCCAGGCTGCTATCACAGCAGTAGTAACTGCAGCCCTCTCGCGAATAAACTCTCACGGAAATGGAGGGGCGGGAAGCAGCACGAATCATCCAAATCATGGCACTAGTCATGGCCAAGGAAGAGAATGTACTTACAAGGAGTTCTCTAACGCTAAGCCAAAAACTTTTAATGGAACTGGGGGAGTCATTGCACTAATGCAATGGTTCAAGAAGACCGAAACGGTCTTCGAGATCTGCTCATGCCTAGAAGCAAGCAAAGTCAAGTTCGCTGCTTGCACTTTCGTAGATCGAGCCCTCACTTGGTGGAAAAGCCATGTGAATTCAGTGACGCTCACTGTCGCCAACGCCATGAGTTGGGACGATCTAAAGGTTCTACTACTGGAAGAATACTGCCCAAGGGGCGAAGTGCAAAATCTGGAGCAGGAGCTCTGGAATCTGAAAATGACTGGGTCTGACCTAGTCACCTACACAGCTAGGTTCAACGACCTCGCTACACTGTGCCCTACCATGGTCAACCCAGAATCAAAGAAGGTTGAAAGGTACATTTGGGGGTTGTCACCCCAGATTCAAGGGCATGTCCTAGCTTCCGGCCCTGTTACCTACAACAGCGCTAAACGCCTGGCTCAGCGACTCATCGACCACGGAGTAAAACCTAGTATCATTTCAGCAACCGCAAATCCACCTAGGGAGGCTCAGGGCCAGAGCAGGCCTTGGAACAAAAGGAGGGGACAAAATCTCCAGGAAAACCCCAAGAAACAACAAGTAATAGCGACCCACGCTATGACTGTACCTGTGAACCCTGCCCCCACAAGCTCATATAATGGGAAACTTCCTAAGTGCAACCGATGCAGCTTCCACCACCATGGTCCTTGCCATGATCTTCAATGCACCAAGTGTAATAAGAAGGGACATACAGCCCACTATTGCAAAGGGCCAACCCAACCATCCGTCCTCACTACTAATACCGGGGTAAGCCGCGCCTGCTTTGAGTGCGGAGACACGGGGCACTACCGCAGGGACTGCCCAAAGGCAAACAACCGGAATACCGGCGGAAGGGGCCGAGTTTTCGCAATGGGACAAGATGAAGCCATTGCAGACCCTACTGTTGTTACGGGTACGTTTCTTCTCGATAACTCGTATACATGCGTTTTGTTTGATAGTGGAGCGGAAAGGAGTTTTGTGAGTCACGACTTTAAAGGCCTGCTAAAATCAATACCACAATCATTAAGTGAACCATTCATAGTAGAAATGGCCAACGGGAAAACCGAAGGCACTAAGGAGATATACTTAAACTGCACCCTAACTTTAAACGATAATCCCTTTTCAATCAACCTCATGCCAGTCTCGATTAAGAGTTTCGATGTCATCATTGGCATGGATTGGCTGAGTTCTCATCATGCGGACATTCTATGTTACGATAAGGCCGTTCGCCTTAATCTGCCAACCGGCGAAACTTTCATTGTCTTGGGCGACAAACCAAGTACCACTCTTCGTATCATCTCAAGTATCCAAGCTCGGAAATGCCTACGCAAGGAGTGTCACGCGTTCTTGGCACATGTTGTAGATGTGAAACGCGAAGTCCAAGACATCAAGAGTGTGCCCGACGTACGCGATTTTCCCGACGTTTTTCCCGAGGACCTTCCGGGAATACCACCCGCGAGACAAGTTGAGTTCCGAATCGATCTGGTTCCCGGAGCTACCCCAGTAGCCAAAGCACCCTATCGATTAGCCCCGACAGAGATGCAAGAGCTATCCAGCCAACTGAATGAACTACTTGGAAAAGGATTCATCAGGCCGAGCTTCTCGCCATGGGGAGCACCCGTACTGTTCGTGAAAAGAAGGATGGATCATTCAGAATGTGCATCGACTACCGAGAACTCAACAAACTTACCATCAAGAACCGATACCCCCTACCCCGAATCGATGACTTATTCGACCAACTCCAAGATCGATCTGAGGTCGGGATATCACCAGCTGCGAGTCCTAGAGAGTGATATTCCCAAGACGGCCTTCCGAACACGATACGGACATTACGAGTTCGTAGTGATGCCGTTCAGACTAACCAATGCCCCGGCCGTATTCATGGACCTAATGAATCGAGTATGTCGTCCATTCTTGGATAAATTTGTGATAGTATTCATAGACGACATACTCATTTATTCAAAGAATAAAGAAGAGCATGGTCAACATCTGAGGCAAGTTTTAGAGACGTTACGGACTGAGAGACTATATGCAAAATTCTTAAAATGTGAATTTTGGATTAGAAAGGTGGACTTCCTCGGTCACGTGGTCAGCAAGGAAGGAATCCACGTGGATCCATCAAAAATCAAGGCTATCAAAAACTGGTCTGCGCCAACTACACCAACAGAAATTCGCCAATTTCTAGGTCTTGCTGGTTATTACCGAAGGTTCATCCAGAATTTCTCCAGCATCGCAAAGCCTCTTACCGCCTTAACCCAGAAAGGTGTGACCTACAATTGGGGAGAAAAGCAAGATGCTGCATTTTAGACTTTGAAACAGGCCCTTTACAGCGCGCCCATCCTTTCTCTCCCAGAAGGGACCGAAGATTTTGTGGTGTATTGTGACGCTTCGAAGCAAGGGCTGGGCTGTGTACTAATGCATAGGGGAAAGGTTATTGCATATGCCTCACGACAACTGAAAACGCATGAGGTCCATTACACCACTCATGATTTAGAACTTGGGGCGGTGGTCTTCGCTCTTAAAATCTGGAGACACTACCTATATGGTACCAAATGCACTATCTTTACAGACCACAACAGCCTACAACACATCTTCGACCAGAAGGAGTTGAACATGAGACATCGACGTTGGGTCGAATTGCTCAACGACTACGAATGTGAGATTCGCTATCATCTAGGAAAGGCTAACGTCGTGGCAGATGCCCTTAGTCATAAGGAGTACTCTGGCCGAAGAGTGAAGTCATTAGCCATGTCAATCCATTCGCACCTGTCGACACAAGTCAAGGAAGCTCAAATATAGGCCATGAAACCCGAAAACGTGACAGGTGAGACCCTTAGGGGAATGGACAGGAATTTAGAAATCAAGAGTGATGGAGCACGCTACCTCATGAACCGAATATGGACGCCCAAGTTTGGTGGACTTAGAGAGGTAGTTATGAGCGAGGCACACAAGACTCCATACTCCGTACACCCCAGATCAGACAAGATGTATCAAGATCTCAAACAACTCTACTGGTGGCCAAACATGAAAGCAGAGATCGCTACATATGTGAGCAAGTGTTTGACTTGCACCAAGATCAAAATAGAACACCAGAAACCCTCAGGACTACTCCAACAACCTGAAATTCCTGAGTGGAAATGGGAGCAGATTTCCATGGACTTTATAACGAAACTGCCCAAAACTCAGGGTGGCCAAGATACTATGTGGGTAATCGTCGATAGATTAACCAAGTCCGCTCATTTCCTACTGATCAAGGAAACTGATAAAATGGAAAAGCTATCGAGAATCTACATCCGAGAGATCGTACGACTCCATGGAGTGCCAATTTCTATCATCTCGGATAGAGACAGCAGATTCACATCTAGATTCTGGCAATCATTGCAAAAATCCATGGGAACAAGATTGGACATGAGTACAGCCTATCACCCCCAAACTGACAGACAGAGCGAAAGAACGATCCAAACCTTGGAAGACATTTTGCGAGCATGTGTAATCGACTTTGGTAAAGCATGGGATGTTCACTTACCTTTGGTTGAGTTCTCTTATAACAATAGTTATCATACTAGTATCAATATTGCTCCATTTGAACTTTACGGTCGTAAGTGCAGATCACCTCTGTGCTCGACGGAAGTGGGCGACACACAACTTGCAAAAGGTCTAGTCCCTGATAGCACCCTCATTGGTCCAGAGATCATCAGAGAAACTACTGAAAAGATCGTGCAAATACGAGAACGACTAAAATCCTCGAGGGATAGGCAAAAGAGCTATGCCGACAAAAGACGTAAACCCTTGGAATTTCAGATTGGCGATCGGGTACTACTGAAGGTCTCACCCTGGAAGGGAATGATACGCTTTGGAAAGCATGGGAAGCTAAATCCTAGGTACATTGGACCCTTCGAAATCATTTCAAGGGTTGGTCCAGTAGCCTACAAACTCCGACTTCCAATAGAGCTTAACAAAGTACATCCAGTATTCCACGTATCAAACCTGAAGAAGTGTTTGTCCGACGAAACACTTGTAATTCCACTCGATGAGATCGAATTAAATGAAAATCTTAAGTTTGTGGAAGAACCCGTCGAGATCATGGATAGGGAAGTTAAACGAACTAAACAGAGTCGCATTCCAATAGTAAAGGTCCGATGGAATGCTAAGAGGGGACCTGAGTTCACGTGGGAACGAGAAGATCAAATGCAACAGAAGTATCCACATCTCTTCCCTAGCCCCTAAGACTCTTCTTTTGTATTAAAATTTTGGGACGAAATTCCCTCTAACGGGGGGATGATGTAACAACCCGTTATTTCAAGTCAGTAAAAATCGAGTCCTGTAACCTCTTTAAGAAAAGAATTAGAATATCATCGAAAAATGAAGTATTCAAAAACTCTATTTGGAGTACACTATGTGGTAGTTATCGTCTTAAGGTTTCCAAACATATAAATAACACAAAAATCCGAGTTATAACGAAGAAATTATGATCATTCTAAGTTTTCTGACAAAAACCGGCAATACGAAGTTGCGTAAAAACGCAAAGTTTCAATAAAACACTTTCCGACCTTAGGTCTCTAAATGAAAGTCGTAGATATCGTTAAACTACAAACATGCACAAAAAGAACGCTCAAATCGGACATCGTATGAATAAGTTATGAATTTTTAAAGAAATTCCTTAATCACGTCATTTTAATAAATACATAATAAAAATAATTCCGGAATTTGCCAACGGAATCTAAATGAAAGTTGTAGATCGTAGTCTCACCTTCGTGAGGATATAAAGAACGTCAAAAACGGAGTTCGTATGAAGGAGATATGAATTTTCGAAGTTTGATAAATAATTTATATATAATTTTTATTAAAACTTCGGTATTATCCGAAGGGGAATCAACATCCTCATCCGAGGTACGCGCTGCGTACCCCTGTACGCCCCGTGTACCCGAGGAACTTGGCCTCAAACCGTCCACGTCGCCCTATGCGAGGCACCCGACCCGCCCGTCCGACCCGCCGTCCCATCCGACCCGACAGCCTGAGCCGTCCCATCCAAGGCCGAGGCAGTCGAGGCTTCGGTCACGCATGACGTACGCGTACGCGCTGCGTACGAGCGTACGCCCCGCGTACGAGGCATCTCAAGCCCCCCTATAAATAGCATGCGAGGGTTCCCGGGAAAATGGCCCATTCTCTCTCCTTTTGCTTGCGTTTTACCTCGTTTTCTGTGCTCGCACTACCCCGAAGCCCTAGTCATTTTGTGCAAGTCCCGAAGGTCGATTTTTCTCCCGAGGAATCCCGAGATTTCCGAGAAAAATCCATTTCCCGAGATGAAACTCTGCCCGGTTTTCCATCTTGCTATCTTCAAGCTTTCAAGTGAGTTCATACCCCTTTCAAACACACTTTAAATACATTTTCAAATGCTTTTATACTCTTTTAGGGGGGGAATACAAGTAAACATACGGTTATTATCGTGTATTTTATAAAGTTTCACTTAGCTTGTTTTACCGAATAAATCACTTGGAACTCATTACTATTATGGAAAACTCTTGTCATACTTTGTGTGCATTAGACTTATACAAAGTATATAACGATTTCAAAGTACCTTTCATTGCTAAGTCGTTTTATACAAACTTATGATTTTGATTTGTCAAACATTGTGAAAAAGGATAAACTTTGCATAGAAAACTATCACTTTAATACGGGCTTAATTGAGAATCCATGAGACGTGTATATCTTCAAACGTTACCTTTCTTTATTAGAAAGTAATGCTGCAAGTCCTGTCTATAACTAGAGTCTCCCGTTCGGAGAACGTGTCAAATGTGTATAGATCTATATGGGAAGTCATGATCCCGCACCCTGACTGTTAGCTACAGTCCGTCTTTTGGGGTGACAGTTGTCATAACGCTGCGACGCCTGAAGAACGTCGTTACAGGCATATTATGTTTAGTATGGTTATAAAACTCATCGGATATACAATTATTATGGTATTATGCTTTTATGAATGAGTAGCTACTAAAACTATTCTTCATCTAACAAATGCGATCTTCGTATAGTTTTATTATATAAAACTATGACACAACTTTTGAGAACGTCGGTTTCTTGCGATTTTCGGTCTTAGAGACTGCCATTTATGTTAGGAAATTAAGGGTTTCTCCTGCATACAAACCAAACAACTAATAGGAAAATAAGGGATTTTCCTGGTGCAATTATTTACAACTTATAACACGAACATTTATATGCATTTCATGCTTTTATAAGAAAATAAGGGTTTTTCTTTGAAAACACAACAACTCGTATTTCAACCATTAGGGAAAATATGGAATTTTCTGGATCTAATACATTCACTTTCAACACAACAAATCACAACTCTTTACATTTGAAATGTTGCGTTTTCTGGAAAATATACACCCATTTTGGAATGGCATCCAATTTTTCTAAACTACTTATGAACTCACCAACTTAATTGTTGACACTTTTTCTTTGAAATAACTTGTATTCTCAGGGAACCGCTAAGCAGGTTTGGGAATCAACTTTTGGGATTAACGCGCTGGCGTTAATTACTTCTTTTGAATGATGTTTATGTATTTAACTTTTGAACATGTAATGAATACAACTATGTAAACATCTTGGAAACTTTAATATATATATATATATATATATATATATATATATATATATATGGTGGTGTGTACTTTCCTTTCTATGAACTGTTATGATACTGAATATGACGTCCTCCGCCCCCGAACGTTTCCGCCGTTCTGGTTTGGGGGTGTGACATGGACCAATTTGTAAAATTTGGCTCTTTACTTCTAAATTTGGCCAAACGAGCTTGAATCCATAAAACCCAAGAATATTGACAAGGGTTGGAACCGGTTGGATACCAATCATAAATGGATCGTGATTTAGAACTTCCTCCAAAGTTGGAATCGTCACCCCATGCTTCGAAACAAAAACCGAAAATACAGGGGGCCATGTCGTGGTAATAGTCAAACCACAACTTGGTTCCTGCAATTCAGCTTGTTCTTGTTCTTCATCTGACCCTTCTGCTAGCAATCTTTCCAGCTCCTCCAAGTCTCTTTCTGGATTAAATTCTTCATCTTGTAACTCAGATGTCCCTTCTGTGTTGGGCAAGATTTTATCTAACCATCTTCCTAATTTCTTCAAATCTTCATCCGAGTCATACTCCTCATATCCTTGCTCAATTTCCTGTACTACTTCCTCAAGAAAAGCATCAAAAGCATCGAGATTTGGAAAATACATAATAAATAAAAATAAAAATAAAAAATTAAACTAAATAAAAAAAATTAATCAACAAATAAAATAAAAAAATGATAACAATTAGCAAATAAAATTAACTATTTAGAACCATTCCCCGGCAACGGCGCCAAAAACTTGATGTGTGTAAAACCAACTAGTTTTAATCCTACTAACTTAGACACAAAATAAACACACGAAAGGCAGTGTACCTATCGATTAGTAATATAGTTCAAGCAAGTAGGGTATTGAACACAGGGAACGGTAAACAATTAAAATAAATGCTAATATTATCTAAATAAAACAAATAACAAAAAGGGTGTTTTCTCTAGTTTTACAAGACTAGAAACTTAATTAGAATAACCAACACACAAATTAACTAACTAGCAACTAAAACAATTAATTACCGACTAAATTCAATAGTAAAGAGTACTTCTGTTTAGGTACGACTCATTTGTTCCCATGGATGATTTTAATGTATCGGATTAACTCTTCATTGGCTACCGATTAAGATAATTAGGTTCATGTTCGCTATTCCTAATTCTTAGAAAACAAATTAACTCAAGCAATGGCCAGTTGTCTAAATTAACGGGTTTCCTAGATTATTGATTTGGGTTAAGTAAGACTTGTAGTGGTTAACTAAATTGGCCTTTCAATTAACCTCTTGTCGATGTTTATCCAACAAGCTTACACATTAACTTACCTATCTTCTAGTTAATTCTAGTTTCACGTTCGTTATTCCTAGACATACAACTATGTGGTCACAATAAATCATATGAAATTAATAACTAAGAGCTGTTCATACAACTTAATTACTGATTTATTAATAGAAGAATAGTTATTGTCAACACATAAAGTTCTTTAACAAGCTCAACAAAACATAATTACCAATCAAAATTAATCCTACTCAAATAATCAATCCATGTTCACAAAATTGTCTACCCTAACAGAAGTTATGAGTTTTTAGCTCATGGTTGCAGTAAACATAAACTAAAAAACAAAATCAAAGTATGTAAACATGATTCAAATCATAAAGTTACTAATAATAAACCAAAATTGTCTTGATTCTCTTCACAATTGAATGTAGGGTTGATTCTTCAGTTCCTCACGACCTAGCAGCACTTCCAATCATTTCTCAGCCTCCTAGGGTTTCTCTCCATGCTATGATATCGATCTGAAAGTCCTTTTATATAGATTTTCACAAAACAGAGGCTACTCGGCGAGTCCGTCACTTAAAACCCGTGTACGGCAAGTCAGCGCGTCCAGAATCGCGAAAGTTCGATACAACTCGCCGAGTAATCGACCCTACTCGCCAAGTAAGTTTCGAATCAGCATTTTATCGAAACATGAAAGTCGTCCGAAATTGTGTCTAATTTTCGGAACATTTTGAAGCTCGTGAATCGGAGTTACGGTTCATGAGATATGGCCAAAACAGTGACGAGGGGTCAAGCTGTCTAGCAACATCCTTCTTTCTTCAAAAATCCAAGATCCAAACTTCCAATAGCTAGTTCCGCTTCATTTTCCTTTCGAGCATGTCTTTGTTGCTGAAAATGAAATATTTAATCTAACTAAGCACTTTTTGTTCATTAAATGAGACAAAATCAACATAAAGTATTAAGATCATGCATGAATTTTATAACTAAATATGTCCATATCAGTCCTTTTTGGATTGCCTTCACTAGTGCAACTTGATAGGATAGACTTTTGAAAATAAGGTTATTTATTGTTTATTAATATATTACAAGTATAATATATTAATATGAAATCATATTATTTAATTGGTATTAATCAAGAATTAATATGGAATTAATTTTATGGTCAAAAGAGCCTCAGTAAATATAAGGGGATTGATTATGTAAATCAATCATTCTTGTAGTGTGGGTCAATGATCCATGATCATGTAGGTGGGATAAACTAATGCATGGATAGTCCATGGATGTTAAGCCTATGGAGCATGAGAATGTGCAATGGCAAGGGTTATTTGGGCTTACAAAATGTAACCCTAGCATGTACAACACTATAAATAGATCCCCCTAGAGCCAAAATCGGTTGCCCCTAATGGGTTTTGTAAACTACAACATCCTATGGTGCACATACAACCCTAAATACCTTGGATCTATGGTTTCACAAATTATACAACCAAATAGTTTCCAAGGCATTAAACCTATAACTAGCATGCATTTGACATAAACCATATAAGATACTAGTTAGGGTAACATACCTTATATGTAGCTTGATGTCTTGATGTATTTGTTGGATAAGGTGTCTAAGTCCATAACTATTTCTGGTATGTACTTGACCCGACCCGGCATGGTCCATTTGGGTTGCATGGCACCATGCAATTGGATAGACTAAATGAGAGAAATAACACTTGGAGTTTATTAATATATTATAAGTTCTAATATATTAATAATATTATTTGATTAGTTTGATCAATAATTAATTTAGAATTAATTAAGTGGTCAAAAGAGAACTAATTAAATATATGGGTTGATTCTGTAAATCATCCATATCTTGTATAGTGGGCTAAGAGGCTCCATGGATTATCAAGTTGGGTTCTACCCATAGGATGCTCCATGGGAGTTACAAACCCATGGGTCATGGAAATGAAGAGTCATGACACATTAGGGTTTACATGGTGTAACCCTAGATGTGTCAACACTATATAACAATCATATTCTCCACCAAAATTGGCTACACTAAGGAAACAAGAGGGCTTGGCCGATTTCAAGAAGTGTGTGTTCTCTCATAAGTTTTTTCCAAGAGCATTTGGTGTTGTGTGAAGCATTTGAGGCATCACACTTGGGGTGCTAGGCTCACAAGGTTTCAAGGAACACAAGCGACAACAAGGTAAGTTATTCTATCTATTATTAAAGTTAAAATTGTTCCCATGTATGCTAGATAGGAATATAGCCTTGGAATTCAACTTTGCATGATAATTAGACAAACATAGATCCAAGGTTATTAGGGTTGCATGTACACTTAGGAAGTGTTAGAATGCTCAAAACCCATCAGTATTTGCCTTAAGAACTTAGACCCACTAGTGTGGAAGCCTCAAATGAAATCACAACACATCATGGACCAAGGATGAAACGTGAGAGAGAATCTTCATACACCAAAAACCATACATATGAACTCCAAGAACCTAAGACACATTTTTGGCTATGTACTCACCTGTTTATATGTAGGATTCCAAGGGTCATAGGTATAACCCAAATCCATACCCATGGGTTTTATGATATATGGTTCATGTGGCCCAACTCTTTATGTATCAATACATAAACTTGGTCCAACATGGATCATAAGCCCAATACATATAAATATAACTAATTACCATATTTAGTCCACATAGATTTAATTAGCCTCCTTTGATCACTAAATTCATTCCAAACTAATTCTTGATCAATACTAATTAAAACATATTATTTCATATTAATATATTATAACTTATAATATATTAATAAATCATATATATAACCTTCTCTCAAGAATCCATCCTAACTAATTGTCCTGATGATATGCAACCCAAATGGACCATGATACTCTCGGGTCAAGTACATACCAATAATAGTTATGGGCTTAGACATCTAATCCAACAGTCTCCCACTTGGATAAGTATATAACTATTATTGCAAGTACGACTCCAAAACCCGACTAGCAATCCTAGCTCTTAAAAGTCCTTTTCGAACTCTGACCTAGTCAATAACATGTCCATTAGATAAGGGATCATATATTCCCCCATTCTAGATATCATATAGACTGAGACATGGATTTAAATCATTCTCTCTGTCCATTTGTTGTTCCCCGATTTCCGATTTATTACGACTGACTAATTGAACAAATCAAATCAGTCAAGGCTCGGCCGAGCACCTATGTTTGTCATCACTAAATCATTGAGGGGCCCACAGATATCGCTTTTATCCCTCAAAAGGTAAAAGGAATGGATAAACTTCGACTCATATTCTTGTACTAACTACTTGTTGAATCATACACAAAGGCACGTTTTATAACATCAGGTTACTGATTCGTTTTCGTACAATCAATGTATAACCAACTCATAGTCAACAAATCATATCTCTAGGTTCGAAGAATATAAGATATTATCGTCTCATGATCACTCGTGATAAAACCCATGAAGTGATTCAAATGAGTGTGGGTTTAATCCAATGCACAAATCTCATTCCAAGAGCACTCATGAATGTTGTAGCAACTTTTGCTATGTCGAAACACTTTAGACATCTACAAGTCCAATTCATGACAACCTTGATTCATACCTACTTTCAATGTATGGTTGACTGTGGAGAGTTTGAATAACCTAGTTGTTCGGGAAGTCAAAACATGCAAAGTGAAACACATGAATAATACTAATCCTATATGGCCTCAACCACTTTTGAGAGTAAATAAAACACCTTTTAGTTAACCACTATATTGATTACTCATTATTCGTTGTATAATGTTTCGAACAATCAACTTTATACTTGAATTGAAACAATAGTCATGCCATGCTCCAAGCATGCACACTATGTTTGTCTAAACAGTAGCTATGCCATGCTCCAAGCATGCATACTATGTTTGTCTATGATCCTTAGATTGTGGAATATATCAATTGAACATAATTCCAATGATTCTCATTTAAAAATCCCAAATCCTTATCGTAAATGTAAGATTTCAAAATTCCTGCCATTTACCGAAATATGTTATATTCTAAACTTATATACATTGATCCTCTTGTAATGACTATGCATAAAGTCATAAAGACTTGTCAATAGACATTACAAAGTATTCTAATGGAGATCTATTCCATGGAAACGAAGTCTCAAATTCAAAGTACATTCCTTTGGACATCCTTCTTGCATTAAGTTTTCTAATCTTACACAGATTTAATGAATAACTTCCACCGATAAAACATTTCCATATTCCGATTCTGACTATCACTTTTGAATAAGTGTTGCCTCCTTTCAGAATATGTTAATATGGTCCTTTCCAAGAATTTAGACTATACTTCCAACTGTTCATGAGCAACCAATATTTGGTAAACCTCAGATTTTCCTTGACAATTGCTTAATCATTTCAGTCATATGCAGTTCTCGTCCTTTTTGCCTCTTATTTCCCTAGGCATTCGGAAAATTCAGAACATATATAAATATTATAGCATATGTAATCGATCCTATACCCGAAGCATAGGGGATGCAATTCATAATGTCTCACATAAAGACATGATACTTGACCAGTCTTTTCCTATAATGTTTCTATTTGCCACGTTCTCACAATTCATAATTAGGACTATGAAGAGGTATACCGTAATCACAATCGAATTTTGAGAATGCGATAAACATTTCCATATATAGAATTTCCTTACGTTGAACCATTCCAACATAACATTCATATATATACATGACTAAATTTGATTAAAAATCTCAATCTAAGCTTTTAGAATTAGAATTAAGTATAAGTTTCTCTCCTATAATTATAGCAAAACAACTTTTCCCAATTGAAACTTTTGTTTTCAATTATTAACATTGCTAAATTGCAAAACTTATTATAATTGATTATACTCCCACTAGAATAATAATTACTAGCATAACAATTATGCTCCCACTAGCTTTCACATGTATCCATTGGGAAGAGAAAGCTTTGCTGGACTTCCAATGTTACCATTGTCAATGTCCAAGTATGTTTGGGAAGTAGATCTTCCAATCAAATTTTCTTTACTAGTGCTTCCAATCATTGCTGATTCACTAGCAATAACCGAATAGGTAAGTTCATTAAGGGTCATGTCATAGTCTGTTACATAGTAGTCCTTAAATAACTCACTATGTGACTTAGGAAGTGATTGAAGAACCCAGTCAACAACCAGCTTCCTTGAGACTTTGACACCCAACTCTCTCATCCTGTCAGTATGTGACTTCATCTACAAGATGTGTGTAACAGCCCGGATCCCCAGGTATCTTCACCTCTTATATATTTTGTCATTCTGTGAGGGGACTCGGCGAGTTGGTGGTTGAACTCGCCGAGTCGGGTCGCGGTTTTTAGCGGGGGTTCGCGTCCGGACTCGGCGAGTCCAAGGGATGGACTCGACGAGTCCGCACTGTTTGATGAAACCCTAATTTCCCGGCCCTAAGCTCTATTTAAAGGACCTTATGGCCCTCATATACGGCCACCTTGAACCCTAAGAGCCTCCATACGTCTGTAAGTCCTTGTGTGTGTGTTTGAAGGCCTTTTGTTCATCATTTTGTGTGATAGTGCAAGGAAAGGAGGGAGAGGAGCAAGCTTGAAGTGTTGGGGAGCTTAGATCTGTTGCTATTTCATCAAGGGGGTCTTCTTGAGGTAACTTTCTGAGCCAATCTTCGTGTTTTGTGTAGATGGGCCAAATCTAGGGTTTCTTCTTGCATTTCTTGGCTTGAATAAGAAGTATGAGAGGTCCCATGGGGATATGGGACCTATATCTGGACTTCAGCAGGTCCAGGAGACCCCTTATGGCAAGCTTTATGCCCATCCTTTTGAGTTAGAAGTTAAACTTGCCATATTAAAGGTTGTTTCTTCAAAATAAGCCTTGTATGCATTGCATGGCAACCAAGACTGAGACTTTACGTGACAAATAAGCTTGGGAAGGCCAGATCTATGTATTTATGGAACGGATCTAACCGCAGAAGCCAGTTTTAGCTGGTGCATGGCATGGACTTGCCGAGTCTGAAGAACAGACTCGACGAGTCGCTTGAAGATTGTCCTTGAGACAATCCTGCGTGTAGACGGGACCGAGTTGTGGGCGACTCAGTGAGTCGCAGAGAGTTGGAAAGGTTTTGATAGGTGGACCGAGTCAGGATGGGACTCGCCGAGTTGACCTTCAACTCGGCGAGTTGAGTCGCGGTGGCCCTGTGATTCAGGCCCAGGTGGAACTCGTCGAGTCGGGGGAGTACTCGACGAGTCAAAGGGAAAATTTTGAGAGTTGGTAAAAACGCGTAGACTCGCTGAGTCACTATTGTGCACTCGCCGAGTCTAGTCCAAATTGACTAAAGAGTGTTGACCAGGTCAACCTGTGTTGACTTGATTTGGATGGTCCACCTTAGTGGTACAAGTAATATTTATAGATTTACAATATCGTAGGAGGATTGCAGCTCGAGGGTTCGAGCCCGAGTGATTCCAGGATTTACGACTAGCAACTTAGCGAGGCATACGAGGTGAGTCTTCTCACTATACTGTACCCGGAAGGGTTTTGACTATGTGACCGGAAGGTCGAATATGATATGGAATATATGCTTTATGTGTGTTAATTTATTTGCTATATGTGTCATGTATGATGTTTGATATGGGCCGGAAGGCGTGGTCATATGGACTGTAAAGGTTGATGTGGGTAGGACCGGAAGGTTTACCCAGACGGGATGGAAGTCCCCTGAGACACATGGACCGGAAGGTCACGGCCTGGAAAGGCGTATGTGCATATGTTGTATTTTGGGAACTCACTAAGCTTTATGCTTACAGTTGTTGCTTTATGTGTTTCAGGTACGAGTGAGGACCGTGGGAAGGCGCCAGCGTGACCGTACACACACTCGGGGAAACTATTTTATCTTTTGTTATGTAATCGTTTGAGACTACGACGTTATTTTGGGAATCTAAACTAATTACTCATGTCTTGATGGTTGTAAAAAAATGAAAGTTTTTGGTTGGAAATTTTATGATGTTACAAGTTGGTATCAGAGCCTTGGTTTGAGGGATTCGGGTACACCTTCGGGCGTAACTGGACTCAAACCGGGGATTGGAGAAAAAAATTTTACAAGAAATTTAATTTAATTAATTAAAATTTAAATTTTTGATAAGTGAGATGACCAAAGAAGAAAAAGTGTGTACGGTCAGCCAGCGCCCGAATGGTAAAAATCCCCAAAATACTCTTATTATATGTGTGACGATATATTATATGATATGATACGCATGCTAGTAGACTAGGTATACATATTAGGGCTAGAGTGGCCTGATTTTGTGATGCCTTAGTCTAGGAAAACTTACTTCTATGAGGTGCTCGAGAGCGAGTGAGTAACAAGAGTATGAAAAGAATAGAGTGCTCAGGATTCGAGGTTGGGGAGGATGACTTGGGTGAATACCGACGCGGTGTAACTGGCAGTATTGGGCCCGTACTACCAAGGACACCGGGTTAGTAGGCAGCCAAGTGGGAACCCCTGAGTATCGAAAACTGAGCAGGACTGCGTTATCGAGTGCGATTTTTGCCCGATAGGGTCTCTGATATTCTTTTGTTGTATTTCAGAGACATCATGGTTGGACCACGACACAGACCTGGCACGAGTGGAGTGACTGACGAGGAGCTTCGTCAGATGATTCATGAGGAGGTAGCTGCAGCGATCCGGGCCGAGATCCCGGAGATGTTTGGGTCTATTAAGACCACGCTGATGGAGACATTTGATGAGCGGTACGCCGCATTGTCTGAGGCTGCCGCTGCTGCAGCTACCGCAGGTGTGGCTGCTGCCAAACCACAGGGGGGTGACTCGTTGTTGTTCCGGGAGTTCAGCAACACGAAGCCACCAGAGTTTGACGGGACTCAGGATCCGATTGCTGCGATGAGGTGGATTGCCGATATTGAGGGATGCTTCTATACTTGTTCATGTCCGGAGCATCTAAGGGTGCGGTTTGCCCTGAACCAGCTCCGCCTGGGAGCGAAGGATTGGTGGAAGTTCGTGATGGTGAACTTCACTCTTGCGGAGGTTTCAGCCTTGACTTGGGAGAGATTTACTGCTATGTTCAGAGACGAGTATGTTCCCCCGGTAGAGAGGGAACGGTTGGTACAGGAGTTCTTGACCCTCAAGCAGGGTAATGATTCGGTTGCAGTGATCACGCGGAAGTTTCATGAGAGGGTGATGTTCTGCCCCGAGCAGGTGTCCACAGAGCAGGCTCGGATGAGCCGGTATTTGGGAGTGCTGAGGAGAGACATCCGGGAGTTCGTATCGAACTCATCATATCAGACTTTTGCTGAGCTTCAGGCGAATGCCAGGAAGCGGGAGATCGAGTTGGAGACCCAGGCCAGGGAGGAGGCCGAGTCTCAACGGATGGATCGGCGGCCGGCTCAGTCGCAGCCGGCAGCCAAGCGGACTAAGTCCGCTGATTTGAGATCCGGAGGACAGAAGAGCCGTACTTGTGGAAAGTGCGGCAAGGGTCATGAGGGCGCATGTCGATCGGGTGCTTGCTACAAGTGTGGCAAGGAGGGGCACATTGCGAGGGATTGCCCCAAGGGATTTATGGTCTGCTTCCATTGCAACCAGACTGGCCATCGGAAGGCCGAGTGCCCCCAGCTTCGCCAGGGATCTTCGCCTGCTGCCAGGGTTCCTGAGGTTCGGCCAGTGAAGACCGAGGCCCCGAAGGCTCGTGGGAGAGCTTTCCAGTTGACTGCGGAGGAGGTCCGCGCGGCGCCTGATGTAGTGGCCGGTATGTATTCTTTCACATATTTACATTTATGCTGAGACATTATGCTTATATTCCTATATGCGTAGGTACTTTTCTTGTGAATCATGTGCCTGCTTTGGTATTATTCGACTCAGGTGCGATTCGGTCCTTTGTTTCGCTGGCTTTTAGCCAGTACATCGATATCGATCGGGAGACGATGAGTCGTCCCCTGCGAGTTGCTATAGCAAACGAGAGAGCAGTATACGCCACTGAGGTGATTCGAGGATGCGTGCTCGAGATTTTTGGGGTCGAGTTTCCTATAGACTTGGTCCCTATAGCTATGGGGGATGTTTGCATTATCGTGGGCATGGATTGGTTGAGTAAGTTTGGAGCAGTCATTGACTGCGAGAGACAGCTGGTGATGATTCGAGACCCTAGTGGGGGAGTGCTCACGGTTTATGGCGAAGGGACCCGGTGTGGGTCAGCGTTTTGTTCAGCGGCCAGGGCAAGGCAGAGTCTGCAGTAGGGCTGTGATGGATTCATAGCCTATGTGATGGATACTCGTGTGACCACGGAGAGGCCCAATTCGATTGATGACGTTCCGGTTGTATGCGAGTTTGCAGATGTGTTCCCCGAGGAGTTACCAGGTGTGCCTCCGGAGAGGCAAGTGGAGTTTCGTATCGATTTGGTTTCGGGGGCGGCGCCCATCGCCAAGGCGCCTTACCGTCTCGCTCCACCGGAAATGCAGGAGTTATCCTCGCAGCTTCAGGAGCTGTTGGGGAAGGGATTCATTCGACCCAGTAGCTCGCCTTGGGGAGCGCCGATTTTGTTCGTCAAAAAGAAGGATGGTTCACATCGGATGTGTATCGATTATCGGGAGTTAAACAAGTTGACGATTAAGAACCGGTACCCGTTACCTAGGATCGACGATCTGTTCGATCAGTTGCAGGGGGAATCTTGGTTTTCCAAGATTGACTTGAGGTCGGGATATCATCAGATGAGGGTTCGCGAGGAGGATATCCAAAAGACTGCCTTCAGGACTCGTTATGGGCATTATGAGTTTGTAGTGATGCCTTTTGGGTTCACCAATGCCCCGGCTGCATTCATGGATCTCATGAACAGGGTGTGCCGACCGATGCTGGATCGGTCGGTGATCGTATTCATCGATGATATTTTGGTGTATTCGAGGACTAGGGACCAGCATGAGGAGCATTTGCGGGAGATTCTTCGGGTTTTGAGATCGGAGAGGCTGTATGCCAAGTTCTCCAAGTGTGATTTCTGGTTGCGAGAGGTCCAATTCCTCGGGCATCTTGTGAACCAGAAGGGGATATTGGTCGACCCGGCCAAGATTGAGGCGGTGTTGAGGTGGGAGGTGCCGAGATCGCCCACCGAGATCAGGAGTTTTCTAGGTTTGGCTGGATATTACCGCAGATTTATCAAGGATTTCTCCAAGATCGTTGTGCCACTTACTAGGATGACCCGGAAGGGTGTTGCGTTTTCATGGGGACCGGAGCAGCAGTCTTCGTTTGAGACGCTTCGTTAGAAATTGTGCGAGGCTCCAGTGCTTGCACTCCCGGAAGGGATGGAGGATTTTGTGGTATATTGTGATGCCTCTATATCGGGTTTGGGGGCGGTACTTATGCAGAGGGGTCATGTGATAGCGTATGCTTCGAGGCAGTTGAAGCCTCATGAGTCGAGATATCCCACGCACGACCTGGAATTGGGGGCGGTGGTGTTTGCTCTCAAAATCTGGCGACACTATTTGTACGGGGTTCGGTGTACGATTTACACGGACCATAAGAGCTTGAAATACTTGATGGATCAGCCAAATCTGAATATGCGTCAGAGGAGGTGGTTGGATGTGGTGAAGGATTACGATTGTGAGATCTTGTACCACCCGGGTAAGGCTAATGTGGTAGCCGACGCATTGAGCCGTAGGGCGGATAGCGCCCAGATCCGAGACATTTGTATGAGGTTGACGGTTTTGACCCCGATTCTGGACATTATTCGAGGGGCTCAGATGGAGGCTGCAAAGCCGGAACACCAGAAGAAGGAACGGGTGGTAGGTCAGGTATCAGGATTTGTTACGGATGGTCGGGGGCTTATGACTTTTTAGGGACGGATTTGGATGCCGTTTGTGGGTGGTGCGCGCACTATTTTGATGGAGGAAGCACATCGATCGAAATTCTCGATTCACCCTGGTGCTACGAAAATGTATTTGGATCTCAAGAAGGAGTACTAGTGGCCATGTATGAAAAGGGATGTCGCTTGGTTCGTCGAGAGGTGCTTGACTTGTCGGCAGGTCAAGGCCGAACACCAGCGACCGCACGGTAAGCTGCAACCGCTAGAGATTCCCGAATGGAAGTGGGAACAAATCTCTATGGATTTCATTACCAAGTTACCGCGAACGGCGAGAGGAGTCGATGCGGTTTGGGTAATTGTGGATCGACTAACAAAGAGCGCTCATTTTCTAGCTATTAGTGAGAGCTCTTCTGCGGAGAAGTTGGCTGAGTTATATGTGAGGGAAGTAGTATCTCGGCACGGGGTGGCAATCTCGATTATTTCGGACCGCGACGTGCGTTTCACTTCCAGGTTCTGGAAGAATTTCCATGAAGAGTTGGGTACTAGGTTACATTTCAGTACGGCATATCATCCTCAGACAGACGGCCAGAGTGAGCGGACCATTCAGACACTCGAGGACATGCTTCGGGCATGTGTGTTGGACTTCGGAGGGTGCTGGGATACCTATCTACCTTTAGCAGAGTTCTCGTATAACAACAGCCATCATTCGAGCATTGGTATGCCGCCCTTTGAGCTGTTGTATGGGCGGAGGTGTCGCACCCCCATCTGTTGGGGTGAGGTGGGACAGCAGGTTATGGGTAGCACGGAGATCGTGCTTCAGACGACCGAGCAAATTCAGATGGTCAGGCAAAGGTTGTTGACCGCTCAGAGCCGGCAGAAGAGTTATGCAGACAGGCGACGGTCCGAGCTTGAGTTACAGGTTGGTGATCTCGTGCTCCTGAAGGTCTCTCCTTGGAAAGGAGTGATTCGATTCAGGAAGAGGGGCAAGTTGGGGCCCCGGTATATTGGTCCTTTCCGTGTGATCGCAAGGGTGGGTCGGGTAGCCTACCGTTTAGACTTGCCAGCAGAGTTGGGACAGATTCACGATACCTTCCATGTGTCGCAACTGCGGAAATGTATAGCCGACGAATCAGCGGTGGTTCCGTTAGGGGATATTCAGGTGGATGCAAGTCTGAATTATGCTGAAAGACCTGTAGCCATCAAAGATCGGAAGATCAAGGTTTTGAGAAACAAGGAGGTGCCCCTGGTATTGGTTCAGTGGCAGCATCGGAAGGGATCAGAGATGACTTGGGAGCCGGAACGGGAGATGCGGGAGCAGCATCCGGAGCTTTTTGCCTAAGAGGGACTTCGAGGGCGAAGTCTTACTCTAGTGGGGGAGATTTGTAACAGCCCGGATCCCCAGGTATCTTCACCTCTTATATATTTTGTCATTCTGTGAGGGGACTCGGCGAGTTGGTGGTTGAACTCGCCGAGTCGGGTCGCGGTTTTTAGCGGGGGTTCGCGTCCGGACTCGGCGAGTCCAAGGGATGGACTCGACGAGTCCGCACTGTTTGATGAAACCCTAATTTCCCGGCCCTAAGCTCTATTTAAAGGACCTTATGGCCCTCATATGCGGCCACCTTGAACCCTAAGAGCCTCCATACGTCTGTAAGTCCTTGTGTGTGTGTTTGAAGGCCTTTTGTTCATCATTTTGTGTGATAGTGCAAGGAAAGGAGGGAGAGGAGCAAGCTTGAAGTGTTGGGGAGCTTAGATCTGTTGCTATTTCATCAAGGGGGTCTTCTTGAGGTAACTTTCTGAGCCAATCTTCGTGTTTTGTGTAGATGGGCCAAATCTAGGGTTTCTTCTTGCATTTCTTGGCTTGAATAAGAAGTATGAGAGGTCCCATGGGGATATGGGACCTATATCTGGACTTCAGCAGGTCCAGGAGACCCCTTATGGCAAGCTTTATGCCCATCCTTTTGAGTTAGAAGTTAAACTTGCCATATTAAAGGTTGTTTCTTCAAAATAAGCCTTGTATGCATTGCATGGCAACCAAGACTGAGACTTTACGTGACAAATAAGCTTGGGAAGGCCAGATCTATGTATTTATGGAACGGATCTGACCGCAGAAGCCAGTTTTAGCTGGTGCATGGCATGGACTCGCCGAGTCTGAAGAACATACTCGACGAGTCGCTTGAAGATTGTCCTTGAGACAATCCTACGTGTAGACGGGACCGAGTTGTGGGCGACTCAGTGAGTCGCAGAGAGTTGGAAAGGTTTTGACAGGTGGACCGAGTCAGGATGGGACTCGCCGAGTTGACCTTCGACTCGGCGAGTTGAGTCGCGGTGGCCCTGTGATTCAGGCCCAGGTGGAACTCGTCGAGTCGGGGGAGTACTCGACGAGTCAAAGGGAAAATTTTGAGAGTTGGTAAAAACGCGTAGACTCGCCGAGTCACTATTGTGCACTCGCCGAGTCTAGTCCAAATTGACTAAAGACTGTTGACCAGGTCAACCTGTGTTGACTTGATTTGGATGGTCCACCTTAGTGGTACAAGGAATATTTATAGATTTACAATATCGTAGGAGGATTGCAGCTCGAGGGTTCGAGCCCGAGTGATTCCAGGATTTACGACTAGCAACTTAGCGAGGCATACGAGGTGAGTCTTCTCACTATACTGTACCCGGAAGGGTTTTGACTATGTGACCGGAAGGTCGAATACGATATGGAATATATGCTTTATGTGTGTTAAGTTATTTGCCATATGTGTCATGTATGATGTTTGATATGGGCCGGAAGGCGTGGTCATATGGACTGTAAAGGTTGATGTGGGTAGGACCGGAAGGTTTACCCAGACGGGACGGAAGTCCCCTGAGACACATGGACCAGAAGGTCAAGGCCTGGAAAGGCGTATGTGCAGATGTTGTATTTTGGGAACTCACTAAGCTTTATGCTTACAGTTGTTGCTTTATGTGTTTCAGGTACGAGTGAGGACCGTGGGAAGGCGCCAGCGTGACCGTACACACACTCGGGGAAACTATTTTATCTTTTGTTATGTAATCGTTTGAGACTACGACATTATTTTGGGAATCTAAACTAATTACTCATGTCTTGATGGTTGTGAAAAAATGAAAATTTTTGGTTGGAAATTTTATGACGTTACAATGTGAGTGTACATAGACTTGCTAATAGGGCTTGAGTGACCTTGAACTATTCAAGTCTTTAAACTTGTGGGTTAGGGAGAATTATTGGAGGAGATGGAGGAAGAGAAGTATGATTTCCATGATCCAATCAGGGCACATCATCTTCATTAGAAAAGCTTGTTCCAAGGGATTTGGGAAGATCATAATTGTCTGAACCAGACATCTACAATGGGAGAAATTCAAGTTAGTTGATTTATGTCTTTAATATAACACCCAATATGAAATATTAAGGCTAGGACTCAACACAATATTTTATAACTTGAAAGAGGGATGCCGTAAACAAAGTTATAAAATATTTGAAGGTAGGCGAATGACGATTCACCAATTTCCACCATGAAAACCTAAACGGTTTTAATTGGATTGAAACTCCTAGATCTTTTGAGATTCATTGAACTTTTCAATGGCATGTTTAAATCTCGGTTGTGCCCTCTCAAGTTTGTAATTGTGATGTCGAGGATCACAAACAAGGTGTGAATAAGCATGCAAATTAACTTGGTACATGTATTTTTTATCACCTAATCGATGTGCTGGTTACCTACACGTGCTCCACCAATCTATGATAAACATTAAGTTACCTTTTACCACTCTTACTATTCCATGTTAGTGTGTCGGTTACCCACACACATTCCACCAACGACTTGGTAAGGTACAAAGTGTAATTTCATGGTTTAGCACAAAATTCACATTTTCCTAAAGTAACTAAGATTAGGAATTTAATAAGGTTTACTTTATATTTATCATTATACTTTTAATGAAAGGAGAATTAATGTCATGTCAAACCCGTTCGGCGAACGAACCTCCACCAGTCAAGGAAGCGGTTGATGAGAGTAGACACCCATTAAACTGTGATTTTATAGGCAGTAACCTTATACCCCCTTATAGATCGGCTTCGTGAATAAGGTCTACTAATAGTAAGACTGACTTTGTTCTTATACATATACATAACTATTAACTATTAATATTATAATAGTATAAGGGTTGAATTTTACCTTTTAAATTCTAAGGGATTAACTTGGAATTAAAGTACTCAGGGGGGGGGGGACTTTACAAATTCCAAAACTTGAGGGAAAGTTTTGAGCAATTCAAAAGACTTTTGGAATCCATAACATATGAGTTTAATATTGCTTTTAATGGCAAGACTCTTGAAAATCCATAACTTGAGGACAAGTTATGGATATCATCAAACAATTTATAGGAAAAACTCTTCAGATACATCACTCATGACATTTAAAGACTCATTAGCAAGAAAGACTTTTGGTTTTCCATAACTTGAAGACAAGTTATGGAATCCATTAAAGGCCATTTAGATCATCTAATAAATAAACAAACATGTCAAGAAAAACTATGATCTAGATTAAACTCATACGAACAAGACAATTCAAATCAAATAATTTTCATGTAATTAGTCTAACCATTAAACTAATAAAAAACATAAACTTTTGACAATTACCTTTTGAATTGGATTAGAATGATCAATACCACATCAAAAACAAATTTATAAGTTCAAAAACAGCTTAGGGTAATGATGTTGGATTAGTATCTAAATCCATAACTATTTTGGTATGTACTTGACCCGATTATAAACATGGTCCTTTTGGGTTGCCTTCACCAAAGCAACTTGATAAGATGATTTGTGGAGAAAGAGATTAATTATGATTTATTAATATATTATATGAAAAGATAAATCATATTTTTTTAATTAATATTAGTCAAGAATTAATAAGAATTAATTTTGTGCCTAAAAGACATTAATTAAATAAAGGGGGCTAGAACTGTCAATTATGTGATAGTTTGATATTCGGCTAATGGACTCCATAGAGGTTGGAGTGGATGAAATCTATAGGGAAACCCACAAGAATTCGTCCAAGGCCTCTAAGGAGGGAGTCCATGGGCTCCTTAGGGCCTAAGTATTCAGATTAGCATTTCCTAGTTCAAAACCCTAATAACCTCACTATATAAAGACCCCTAGGGCAATTAAAAACGTGGCTAAGAATTCCTTGGAGTTTCTTGGATGTTTTTGGTGCCTCCTTCTCCTCTACTAAGTCATCCTCTTGCTCTTGGTGTTTGTGAGCCATTAGAGGTGTGACACTTGTGACACTAAGCTTTTAGAAGCCAATTACACGACAGAATAGATTTTTATTTCTACATAACAGTCAAAGGTAAGATCTAAACCCTATATTGTTATAATATTGATTATTGTATGCTAGATCTAGGGTTTATGGTTTTGGATGATTATTGCGTGTTCATTCGACAAACTAGATTCAAAGCTTTAGGGTTTGTATGTACACCATAGGAATGATGTAGTGCTCAAAACCCATCAGTGGTATTAGAGCCTAGGCTATTTGTTTGATATATTTGTTGCTTGTTTAATCATTTATTGCCTAAAAATCGAAGTTTATGGTCCTTTGCTTGACTGTCTCAGCGAGTTAGTTGATGAACTCGGCAAGTCAGTTGATGAACTCGGCGAGTCAGGCTAACTCAGTGAGTCTCGGGGTCAGACAGAGGATATTTAAGGATTTTAACCTATTTTGTTGTGGGATAATTACCAAAAACATTTTTCATTATTAAAATCCGAAGTTTATCAATATTTGGTGCTTATCCTTTCCAAAATAGAAGATAATTTGCAAGATTAAGATAATTACTTGTTTTATAAGATAAATATTAATTATTTGTAATTTTGTTTTGAATTATCTAAGAAGAAATTGAATTAGGTTAAATTTAGATAATTGCCAATTATTTGATTAATTTTAATTATTTTTAATTTGATCTATATAGTTTTGAAAAGGTTCAAAACTTGCCCTCAAATTTTGGAATTTAAATTTTTTATTAAAAGTTTAATTTTAAAATATTTAAATTCTAAACCCTAATGTTTTGAAATGTTTCAAAACTTGACCATAAGTTTTGGAATTAAATTTTTTTGATTAAATGTTTAATTTTTGAAATTTTAAATTCTAAAACCCTAGTTTTGAAAAGTTCAAATTACACTCTTATGGTTTGTTAAGTTAATTAAAAGTATAATTAAAAGAGAGTTAATAAATCCATAATGATATGGTTTATATTTAATTAAATTAAAAGTGTAATTTATAAAATTAAGCCACCTAGTATTTTAAAAGTGTAAAATACACCCTTTTACTATATATAACATTAAAAGTATAATATTATATATGTATATCATAAACTGCTAGTCTTACCGTTAGTAGGCCTCATTCACGAAGCCGATCAATAAGGGGGGGTATAAGGTTATGGCCTATAAAATGGTCGTTTAATGGGTATCCACTCTCACCACCGCTTCCTTGATTGGTGGAGGGTCGTTAGCCGAATGGGTAAGATAGGGCAAACCCTCTTCTCATTAAAAGTATAATGAATGTTAAAGTAACTAAATGTTTTACAAAAAAAATCTCAATCGTAGTTACTTTAGGCAAAAGTGAATTGATGCAATTCCATCAAATTAAACTTTGTACCCTTGCTAAGATGTTAGTGGAGCGTGTGTGGTTAACCGGTACACTAATTGGGTTCTAAGAGAAGGTGGCGAAGGGTGACTCGATGTTTTTCATAGTTCGGTGGAGCGTGTGTGGTTAACCGGCGCATCGAATAGGTGACTGTAACGTTGGGGGCACCATGTATGTTTCAATGGTTATTCACACCCTGTTTTGTGATCCTTGACATCCTAGTCACAAATCGAGTGGAATATCGAGATTTAAATATGTCATTGAAAAGTTTATTGAATCTCAAAAGATCTAGGAGTTTCCAATACATTTAAAAGTTAACCTTCTTTTTCATTTTTCATGGTAGAAATTGGTAAATCGTCATTTACCTACCTTCAAATATTCTGCAAATTGGATTACAACATCCCTCTTCCAGTTTGTAAAATATTGTGTTGGGTCCTAGCCTTAATATCTCATTTGGGTGTTTTTTTAAGGACTCAATCAACTAAGATGAATTCTCTCCTGTTTTATAGATGTCAAAGTCTAACAAATATGGTCTTCCTGAATCTGTTGGAAAAAGTTTTCCACGTGAAGATGATGTTCCAAGATTGGATTGTGGAAATGGAAATCATGCTTCACCTCCTACGCCTCCTCCAATAATTATCCCTGACCCATGTGTTCGAAGACTTAAAAAGTTCAAGGTCACTCAAGCCCTATTGGCAATAATACACAATGATGGAAAGTATGTGTGTGCACACGTCTTAAAGATGAAGTCACACATTAACAGGTTAAGGATGTTGGGTGTCGATGTCTCAAGGAAGTTGGTTGTTGACTTGGTTCTTCGATCACTTCCTGAATCATATGGTAAGTTCGTTAGAGATTACTATATAATGGACCACAACATGACCCTTATTTATTTGACTTATTTGCTTATTGTTGTCGAATAAGAAATGATTTGGTGCACTGGTCGAGCAAATTGGTCTAATAAATCAATATTCCAACCTTTTATAGGCAATGGCAACATTGGAAGTCCAGAAAAGTTTTCTCTACGTAAGAGAAAGGCTGAGTCTGAGATAGTCTTGTGTACCATTACATAAGAGTCCATATGTTTCTACTGCCAAAAGAAGGAGCATTGGTTACGAAGCTGCCCTGACTACCTGAGAGATCTATGAGATGGGAGAGTCAAGATGTATAACTTTGCTTCAGGTAAAATCCACTATCTGACTCCATTAAGTTCTTATTTGGATATTCTTAATACATGATGTGATAAGATTACATTTTGATGTTTTGAAGGATCGATGAAAAGAAATGAAGCTTAAAGGAAGGAGCAAGTTGAGTCTGATCGAGAAGAAATGGATTATGATCACATGGATTCGATGATCGGATTTTTGAGATGCTGCTTAGAGTTATGATAAATTGTATAGGAATATGTAATAGCATAGTTTTCATTTACATTGTAAGGATATATTTTTCCACAATAAAATAAATTTTCATTTTGTCTTATTTAAATTTCCTTGCAATGGCAATTGTGAAAATTGATGTCTGTGTGTTTCTATTATAAGCAATATTAAATGGATGTGATTCTTACTTATGTTATTTATGGTAATGTCGTAATTTTCTAAGTAAGGAAAGATTCCCATCACCCAAGTTTCAATTGGACAGAAGCTTGGAATCGTATCATTTGAATCATGTGATGTATGGAAATCTTGGTACTTAGAAATTTTAAGGCTAATTCCTTGACAAAGAGTCAAGTGAAGGAGTAGGAGATCGAGCTCACAATGTTGTGCACTGATCAAGTCCACCACAAATAACAATAACATTATTCGTCATGATTTACTAAAAGTCTATTAAATGTGGTTATACTTACAAGATTAAGTGTGATTCTGAATCATTGAAAAGTATCAATGAATGGCAGAACGAATAAGTAGAATCAATGAAAGCAGAAATATAGAAAGTTTCTCCAATCTAAGAAGAAGTGAGAGTACTTTTCTATCGTGTTTTATGATCGTCTTGGTAATCATAGGGACCATATTAGAATTGATACTCTAAGGACACCTTAGTGCACTAGTTTGGCTAAGAAGAGGAATTGAGAATTGTTGTAGTGGTTAAGTCAATAAGATGTATCGTACTTCGTTCCAAAATCAAGTGTTAAAGTTCTACTCCAACATTGTGACTTGAGTGACATAATCTTAAGTATGAATGTTCTTACACTTGCACATTTTGGTAACTTGTGATATCTTGAATAAGACAAAGACCAACTAGTACCAAATTGTGTGTAGGTTATTTCTTGATATACACACATACTAACCCTTGAATATTTGTTTTGTCAACAAATGTTTCTTGACAAGACAATATTATATGTCAAGAGGTCAGTAGGAGTCTAAATGATCTTGAAAAAGGTTCAATAACTAATCAAGAGTAAACCTATTAGACACTAGCACACGACTTGAGGTTTGTAACCTATCGTGTTGACAAAATTTTATTTCTATGCCATTCCAGTGAAGTTACTTATGCATATGAGTTCTACGAGTTCTCAATTCACTGCATAAGGGCAAGCACCTTGTTCAATGAAAGTAGGTTGACTAGTATAGGTGAGCTGCTAAATAACTTGGAAGCAATGGTGGGACCCTTGATTGCAAGAAATTAAGAATGAACAAGTTTTGTCCATAAGAGTTCGGATTTGACACAAACATTATATTATGATTATGGTTATAACAAATTCACATGGATAGGAACACATGCACCACAAAATCTGAGTGTCATAAGGTTTCTCTCCTTCATGAAAATGATTGTGAGGAAATGCTTTCACTAAGAGAGATTTTGAAGATAACATTATGTAATTTGCATTTCTCAAATTCGATTATGATTACCGCATCCCTCTTCATAGTTCGAATTGTGGGAAATGGAAAATGGGTCTGAAAATTTTAGACTTATTGTTATAAGTTCTAAAATTGTTTAAACACACATATAGGTTATCTAAGGAAATGTGTATGAGTTCGAGAAGCTAAGATAAAGGTTTATCGAAACGTCTCGGTTTCAGAAATCGAAACTTTTGTAAGTGAAGTCAATAAGTATTGGTTTCTAGAAGTCCATCTAATTTCTGAATACGTGTCAAAGCTAGTAGGAGCATAAGTGTTATGCTTGAAAAAGATATAATCATCATGTGAATAGGAGCATGATAATTATGGTAAGTATTGCAAGACAGAAATATTAATTATAGAAAAAAAAGTTCAATTCACAAAATTGTAAGGGTTGAAAAGTTGTTTTGCTATAATTAAGGGAGATAATTTTATACTTCATTTTTGTTCTAAAAGCTTGGATTGATTTTTTATCTAATTTAGTCATATAAAATTAAGATTGTGTTCTCAAATTTGATTATGATTACAGCATCCCTCTTCATAGTTTGAATTGTGAGAACATGGGAAATAGAGATATTGTAGCAAAAGACTGGTCAAGTATCACGTCTTTATGTAAGACATTATAAATTGTATCCCATATGCTTCGGGCATAGGATCGATTGTATGTGCTGTAATATTCTCGTGTTCTAAAATTTTCCAAATTCCTAGGGCATTAAGAAGGAAAAAGGATTGGAACCAGATATGACTAAAGGTGATTAATCAACTGTCAAGAGGACAATCTAAGGTTCGCTAAGGATTGGTCGCTTATGAGCAGTTAGAAGTATAGTAATGGAAGGACCATTCTGACATTATTATTATTAGATATGATTCTATTAATAATGAGTTTTCATATGGTAAATATCGAATTGTTTCCATATTGGGAGTTAGACTTTAAGAATCTCTATGTAGATTAGAAACTTTTATGCAAGAAGGATGTTCAAAAGAATGTACTTTGAATGTGAGACTTCATGTCTATGGAATTGTCTTGCAACAATCACCAATAGATGACTTTGAAATTTCATTGGCAAAGTTTTTGAGACTTTGGCGCTATGACATTACGAAGGAATCGTTGCATAACATGTTAAAATCTAACATATTCTATATGTGGCAAGAATTTGGTATTCTCACACTTGTAGTAAGGATTGGGAATTGTGAATGAGTGTGATTGAAAATGTTATTTAGTTATACTATTTCACAAAGTAAGGATCATAGGTAAGCATAGTGTGCATGCTAAGAGCATGGGACAATTGTTGTTATAATTAAAGTAATAAGTAGATTACCAAAAACGTTATATAATCAATAATGTGTAATCAATATGGTGATTAAATAAAAGGAATTTTATTTATACTCAAAAGTTTGGGGCCATATTGGGTTCGATTATTCTTGTGTTTCACTTTGCATGTTTTAACTTCCTGAATAGTAAGATTATTCAAATGTTCCACAGTCGCTCATACTTTTGGAGTGGGTATGAAAGAAGATTGTCATGAATTGGTTTGTAGATTGCCTAAAGTGTATTAGACATAGAAAATGTTTGATGCAACGTTCATGAGTTCTTATGAATATGATTTGAGAATTGGATTAAACCCACACTCACTTGGATCGCTTCAGGGATTTTATCATGAGTGATTGGTGAGACGATAATATCTTATATTCTTGAAATCGAGATGTGTGAGTTGTATCTTGCGAGTCGGTTACATGTTGATAATATGTAAACGCACCAGTTACTTGGTGTTATAAAACGTATTGTTGTGTGTTATTCGGTGAGTGACTATAAGCGAGTATTGAGTCGAATTTTATATGTTCCTTTTACCCAAAATGGGATACAAGAGATATCTGTGGGCCCCTCAATGATTTAGTGATGACACCTAAGTTCTTGGCGAACCCGGGACTAAGTTGATGTGTTCAATTATAGTCTGCTATCAGTCGGCATAAATCGGAAATCGAGAAACAACACATGAATAAAGAGTATGATTTAAATCCATGTCTCAGTTCATACGATATCTAGAATGGAGGAATATATGATCCCTTATCTAAAGGATACGCTTCTGATAAGATCAGAGTTGACAACGGCTTTTTAAAGCTATGATTGCTGATCAGGTTTGAAGTCATACGTAGAATACGTGTTAAACTTATCCAAGTGGGAGACTATTGGATTAGTGTCCGAGTCCATAACTATTTTGGTATGTACTTGACCCGATTATGAGCATGGTCCTTTTGGGTTGCCTTCACCAAAGCAACTTGATATGATGATTTGTGGAGAAAGAGATTAATTATGATTTATTAATATATGATATGAAAAGATAAATCATATTGTTTAATTAATATTAATCAAGAATAAATTTTGTGGCTAAAAGACATTAAATAAGTAAAGTGGGCTAGAACTATCAATTGTGTGATAGTTGGATATTGGGCTAATGGACTCCATAGAGGTTGGAGTGGACGAAATCTATGGGGAAACCCATGAGAATTAGTCCAAGGCCTCTAAGGAGAGAGTCCATGGGCTGCTTAGGGCCTAAGTAGTCAGATTAGGGTTTCCTAGTTCAAAACCATAATAGCCTCACTATATAAAGACCCCTAGGGAACTCGAAAACGTGGCTAAGCATTCCTTGGAGTTTCTTGGATGTTTTTGGTGCCTCTTTCTCCTCTCCTAAGTCATCCTCTTACTCTTGGTGTTTGTGAGCCATTAAAGGTGTGACACTTGTGACACTATGCTTTCAGAAGACAATTACAAGAAGGAATAGATTGTTATTGCTACATAACAATCAAAGGTAAGATCTAAACCCTATATTATGATAATATTGATTATTGTATGCTAGATCTAGGGTTTATGGCTTTGGATGATTATTGCGTGTTCATTAGACAAAATAGATCCAAAGCTTTAGGGTTTGCATGTAAACCATAGGAATGATGTAGTGCTCAAAACCCATCAAATGATTCGAGTCCAATTCCAGCCAAAAACATCAAAAATCTGCACTCAAGGGCTCCGACTCGTCGAGTGCAGGAACAAACTCGGTGAGTTGGATAAATTTGTACATGGACTCGGTGAGTCCATCAGTGGACTCGGCGAGTCCCTAGCTATAGCACCCAGTTCCTGGTATGCATATCACTTTTGGCCTGGGACATGGCGAGTTAGAGGCCCAAATCGTCGAGTAGAATCGATTTTGGACACGAGGATTTCATGACCTACTCGACGAGTCCGATGACCTACTTGACTAGTAGGAGCTATCTAGACAAAAAAAACCTAATATTTAGGGTTTCCACCCTATTTAAACAACTTATATTCCCCCCATCTCATCCCCCATCATCCCTTATAGTCCCAGAAGGCACCTTGAAACCCTAGCCTTGTTTGAGTGTTATAAGGCCATTTTGTGCATTTTGGTGAATTGTGAAGCTTGATAAGAGGAAATGAGCTTGGGAGTTCAAGTTGGAGCTTGGAAATCCAAAGATTTCGTTCCATTTCCAGCTTATTTAAGGTAAAAAGCTCCTATATTGATCTTCCATGTAAATAATCATCTTTAGGGATTGGATCTTGGTATATTTAGGGCTTCTAAGCCATTTTCGGGTTATGAAGTGTAATATGGGGTTATGATTTCAGATCTGGGGCCATTAGGGGTCTTTATGGCATAAAGATGCCAACTTTGTTTCCATAAACACCCCATGCATCTTGTAGACCATCTTTTATGGATTTTTGAGACAAAGATCCCATGCATGTTCACCAAGCTGGAGGCTTTATGTTTAAAATGAACATTAGGAGGCTAGATCTATGGTTTTGATGTGTTAAGAACCATTTAAATTGACTGTATAGTAATGGTTAAGGATGGACTCGGCGATTCGTTCTTAGGACTCGGTGATTCGGGATGTAATGACCATCAAATCCTTTCTGTCAATGGACCAGATGATAGTGTGGAAAGTCCCCCGAGTTGTTCAGGGTCCTAAAGGACTTACGAATTATTGGACTCGACGAGTGCTAGAACAGACTCGGCGAGTCCAAGGAAATCTCCCAATCCATGAGGACGGAATCGACGAGTTGTTCATACAACTCGTCAAGTCACAGACTAGACAAGTTTATATGAGGAAGCTGAACTCGACGAGTTCATGGAAGAACTCGGCAACTCAGTTGAATATTGTCATGATGTTATGATTGAAGGAGAACTCGTCAAGTTCTTTCTAGACTCAACGAGTAGAGTCGGGTAGGGAGAAAATAATGGGAAGAGGACTCAACGAGTTGGCAGGCCAACTCGGCGAGTCGAGCCAACTGAAGGATGAATTTGACTTGGGTTTGGGTTAACTCCTGTAAGGGTTATTGGTATGCATAATAATCGAGAAAGATCGTTGTGTAAGGATTGAGCAGTCGGAATGAGTTGATACCCGTGCTGAGGATTGTGCAGATTCTACACGACATCAAGGTGAGTTACCTTCCAGTAGAAGTGGGTCTAAGGCACCAAGGTCGGCCCACTAGTATGAGTTATAGTTGAGATAATTGTCTTCGTGATAATTTTTTGGTATGTGTGATACGTTATGATTACATGCTAGTATGCTATGATGTTATGTGCTATATGTTAGTAGGGGTTGGATAGACCCCGGTATCGGTCGAAAGGACCAAAGGGGTAGTTAATGCCTAGTCATGTTATTATCTTGTGTGCTATGATTTTATGTGATAGTAGTAGTAGAGAGGTGAAATAGTCCCTGATGACTGGTCGAGAGGACCGAAGGGGTAGGCCAGCACCCAGATATGCTAGGCTAGGTTACCGGTCGAGAGGACCGAAGGGGTAGGCCAACACCCAGGCATGCTAGGCAAGGTTAACGGTCGAGAGGACTGAAGGGGTAGGTCAGGAACCCAAATATGCCTGGCAATATGTGTTATGTACGGTATGTGGTATAATGGGGGAACTCACTAATCTTTGTGCTTACAGTTTCAGTTTTGGTTTCAGGTACCTCTTCGTCTAAGGGGAAGGAGTCGGCAGGGTAGTAGCGCATCAGACACATACACACACACACTCATATGGATTCCGTGTAGAGATCTCTGGGATTGTACTCTAATTTTTATTACTTTTGATGACATGGTTTTCAGACACGTTGTTATGGTTTTTATAAATTGATATGACATTGGCAATATTTGGTAAACTATGTTATGAATCTCGTAATTAAAAAATGAAATTTTTGGCCTTCAAAATTGGGATGTTACACCAGCCCAAAACAGCAGAAAATCAATTTTTTTAGAAATTGCATCAAGTATAATTGAAAACCAAGCCTAGGAACTGATACTACTGAAGGGTTTTGTATACTACAACATCCTATGGTACACATATAACCCTAAATACCTTGGATCTATATTTTCACAAATTATACATGCAGATGGTTTCCAAGGAATTAAACCTATAACTAGCATGCATTTGACATAAACCATATAAGATACTAGTTAGGGTAACATACCTTTTATGTAGCTTGAAGTCTTGATGTATTTGGCCTTAAGAGCTTAGCCCCAATATTGTGGAAGCCTCAAATGAAGTCACGACACATCATGGACAAAGGATGAAACTTGAGAGAGAATATTTATACACTAAAAACCATCCATATGAACTCCAAGAACCATAGACACGTTTTTGGCTATGTACTTACCTATTTATATGTAGGATTCCAATAGTCTTGGGTATAACCCAAATCCATACCTATGGTTTTTTTATCCATGGTTCATGTGGCCCAACTCTTTATGTATCCATACATAAACTTGGTCCAACATTGATCATAAGCCCAACACATATAAATATAATTAATTACCATAATTAGTCCCTATAAATTTAATTAGTCTCCTTTGATCACTAAATTAATTCCAAATTAATTGTTGAGCAATAATAACTAAAACATATGATTTCACATTAATATATTATAACTTATAATATATTAATAAATCATATATATATATATATATATATATATATATATATATATATATAACCTTCTCTTTAGAATCCATCCTAACAAATTCTCCTCATAATATGCAACCCAAATGAACCATGATACTCTCGGGTCAAGTACATACCAATAATAGTTATGGGCTTAGACATCTAATCCAAACAACCCCATCATTCCAAGAGAGTGATACATGATTTTGAGCTTGCTAACCTATTCTCTCAAGCCTCCTCTGGCATATGGTGTTTGTGAACCAATAGAGGCATCACGCTTGAGGTGCTCAAGCTTTCAAATGTCAAGAACTCTACCCTATTCAAGAGGTATGCATCCAAACTATGTTTTATTATATAGCATCAATTGTATGCTAGCTAGGGTGAATGCTTTGGAAAAACAAAATGCATGTATAACAAAAGAAAACATATATCCAAAGCATTTAAGGTTTCTTGTGCACCATAGGAGTGCTATAGTGCTCAAAACCCAAAATAATCATGTGCATGTTTTTGATGCGGAAGCCACCTAGTACACTGGGCGTACTATGCCTAGAGTGAAAACCCTAATTTAAGGTGTGTCCCTATTTAAAAGACGTGATGGCCTCATTTCTAGCCACCATTCCGAGACATCAACTCTCTCAAACCCTAATTTCTCTTCCCTTGAGCTTGTGTGTCCATTTGTGAGCTATTAAGTGTTCTTGTGTTTCTTTGGAGTGAAGAAAGAGTTTTACAGAGGAAGGAGTGCGAGTCTAGGCTTTGGATATGAGCTTATCAGTGGTTGGAGCTTCAATTAGAAGTATAAAGCTCAAAGATTTCTCACCCTTTTGATTTGTGCATCATTTTAGTTCATTTTAGGGTTTTGGTCCCAAAGCTGAATGCTTTGTGAGATATTGAGCTCTAGAGCTTATTATCAGCTCCTTTAAGTGTTTTTAGTGATGTAGAGTCATAAAAATCGAGACTTGGACGTGTAAACTAACCCATGCACGAGATATGAGCATTCTTGCGAATAGAGAGTGTGAGTTTTGGTGTTTGTGACTTTATCAGCCATGCAAAGGCTTAAATCCACTGACCTTATGGAGTGTGAGCCTTTAGGGAGTCTATATATGAGATTTGAGCTAAGATCTTAACGGATTAAGACCAAATGAGTAGAAAGAGCAAAACAGGGGCATACATTGAGCGTAATTCCAGTACGCGCAACGTAGGGTCGAGAATCCCTGATGCGTGCATGGCAAAGGAGAACGCACAGCATATGCACTGCCGTTGACTTTCAATTGACTTTTAAGGTTTGGTCAATTTGTAGACTATTAAGGCCATGGAAGGGTAAAATGGTCTTTTCTCCTTCTGTGAGTTTGTAGAAGGGTTAGTCTAGCTTCTTTGTGATCTTTTATTAATTAGATATGATTATCGTGTGTGTTAGGTGGAGGCTACACTGGTAATTTAAGTTCGAGGTTATCCGATTTCTTATGAGGTGAGTCTTCTCATTATACTATACCTAGAGTGGTAATTTTGTGTGACCGGAGGGTCTTACATGCTTATACTGAGTATTTTGATATTTGTATTATGTGTTGTGTTTTGTGCTGTGTTATTTTGAGTTTACTGAGTTAGGGCCAGAGGGTCCACCCGGGATGTGGGACTGGAGGTTCCTATTGAGACACATTGATCGGAAGATCTTATTTGAGCATAGCCATGAGAAGCTAATGAGATATGTGTGGTATTTTAGGGAACTCACTAAGCTTCTTGTCTACCGTGTTATGTGTTATGTGTTTCAGGTACTTTTCAGGATCACGGGAAGGCATCGGTTTGATTGTACACACAAGGCGGAGTCACATTTTGAGGATCCTGGATTGTGTTGAAAATAGTTTTCTGAATATGTGTTTTTGAAAACATTGTCATTTGAGGTTTCGTGAACTATGTAATGAGAAATATGTGATTTATAAAATGAAATTTTTATTTGAAAATTTACGGTGTTATAGGTCACCATACTAATTCAATTATAAAACCGGTTTTTAAAAATAATTATTTGAGCGTTTGCAAATTCTACAACCGATTTAATCAAAGATTGAAAGTATTATACGTCATCTACCAAATGAAACTGGAAACCAAAAAATCATAGTATGAATTGACTTTCAATATATTTCCTTTTTATCATGAAATGATCATTATGCTGATATAATAAGCTTAGTGATTTTGATCTTTAAAAAATAAAAAAATAAAAAAATAAAATAAAAAAAAATTAAACTAAACTGTGTAAATTAAAATAAAATTACATGATTTATCAAAGGCACACACCTAAATCTTTTCTTAGATATGAATAATGAGCATGAGAATCTGTATGCTTCTCTCATCCTAGTAATTTAACTAAACTATTAATAAATAATACAAAATTGTCAACATGTGAAATAAATAATCATAAATGTATCATATATCTAATTTCTCTTGTTTTAAAAAACATAGGACTTTTTATTTCTTGGATCAAGAGCGTTGACATTTATTTTTCAAAATGAGACTCTACATTAATTATCTTCAACTAAGGTCGAATTAAGATGCAAAGATACATGTTCCTATTGACCGAATGCCTAAAAAATATTTATTTACCACTATCATGTTCCTTTTATATATATATATATATATATATATATATATATATATATATATATATATATATATATATATATATATATATATATATTGAGATTCAACCTCAACCAAATATTTTACATATATCGCTCTAATCATCCGGCGTAGTAGGTATGATATAATCATAAATGCTTGTATCGCGTCGCCGGTTCCTTTCTTTTCTGCCACCATCTCCACCACTACAAACGCCACCGCAACCACCTCTGATACCAGTCGACCCCGTCATTGTCATCTCTGTCACTTATAACCCAGCCACCTCCGTCGTCACCACCTCTTCTGCCACAAACTGTCATAATTATATATAATTACTAAGTTTGTGAACAGACATATATATATAATACTTTGTGATTAGGCATTATCCTACTGCTACCGGAGCACTACAGTGTTCGAACGGCAAATGATAAATATGTGGTTGAGGTTGAATCTCAAGATCTCTACTTTTTTTTATAATCTCAAGTGAACCGTTTCATATATATATATATATATATATATATATATATATATATATATATATATATATATATATATATATATATATATATATATATATATATATATATATATATATATATATATATAGACTGGTTCAAATGAGAACCAAAAAATGTTAATAACCTAAGAACCATTTTAATTTTTTTTATTAAGGGCATTGTGGACAAAATAAAAATTAATATACTATATTAAACAAAACTTTTTCATTTTATAGTTTACAACTAGTTTCAAGTTGTTGTTGTTGGAACGTTATCGGATCGCCGTCGGAGTAACATAAAATTCAATGACAATTTTATATATGTATTCACAGCTTAATAGAACAAAATTTGTAGTTCTCGTTTTTAATGATGTTTTTTTTAACATATCCTTTCATTTTTATAGCCAAATATAGAAAATTTAAATAAAAAGTATATATTTATAGCTGGAAAAATTCGGTTTTTTTTAAATTGTTGATTTCGTTAAGAAATATGTTGTGTATAAGATATATTCACCATCTAAAAATACAATTTTCACAGTTTAATGAACATATAAATTAATTACTACGAAGTTTAATAGTTCATGCATACTTTTATTCATATTTTAAGAGAAAACTTATATAAAATATGCAACTTAATAAAGTCCATTTTTAGTTTAATACATAAACTTCACAACATAACATAATACAATGCTTTATACACTAATTCACATATAAAAAGATGTCAAACCCAAACTCTATCACCACTAACTGCCACACCCTACGACCAACAACATTTGCCACCATCACAATCATTCTTCCTTACAACTTAGGCATGTATATTTAAAATCATTAACTGACAACTTAAAACTCTATTCACAACTTAATAAACCAATTAATTCACTTATTCAATGTTTAATGCAAAATAATTATAAAAACTAATACATTGTTATATATTTGTAGAATAAAAAATTAAATATATTCAAAAGAAAATTAATACAAACATTCATACATAAATTATTCATATTTTAACATAAAATTAATAAAATATTATAGCTTAACCAGTCAATTCACAGTTTTAGCAAAAAAATCCACAGCTTAATGCAATTAATTCAAAGTTTAAACACAAAAATCAAAATATAATACAAAAAATTCACAATATAATATAGACAATTAACAATTTAAACAGATAATTCACAGCTTAATGCAGTTAATTCATAATTTAATACATAAAAATCATAACTAAATCCAAAAAGTTCACATCTTAATATAATAAATTCATAGTTTAATAACAAAAAGTATAATTTCACATGCTCATAGCATATTAAAAATTTAACACTCTTAATATAGTTAATTCACAATTTAATACAATAAATTCACAGTTCAATATACAAAATTCATAACTTAATACTGTTAATTAACATTTTAAATAGAAAATTCACATCTTAGTGAAGTCAATTTAAAGTTTAAAACATAAAAGTCACATTTTCACACACAAAATTCACAACATAAGGCAATAAATTCATAGTTTAGCACACATAAAGAATGCAACCACAACCATATTGTTAACTTAACACTTACAATAATATTTGAGGCTAGTGCTTATTTTTAAGTTTAACTTACACAATATTCATATTTTAACTTTTACGTACTTAGAGAAATCATATTTATATATAATGCTTCTTTCATCTCATATTTCAGAAGCCAACACATAATTCATAAAAAAATTAACACAAAATTCTTTTAAAAAAATCATAATTTAATACAGTCAATTCACAACTTGATATAGTCAATTTACAATTTAATGCACTAAATTCATAGTAAATATAATAAATTTATAGTTTAATACACAAAGTTCACAACCTAATACAGACAGTTCATAGTTTAGACTGTATTAAGTTGTGATGTTTGTATTAACCTATAAATTGATTGTATGAAGCTATGATTTTTTTGCTAATCTTGTATTTACTTCGGAAATATAAGATGTGAGAAGCATTATACTATACTTATAATGCTTCTTTCATCTCATATTTCACAAGCAAACACAAAATTTACTAAAAAAATCACAACTTAATACATTCAATTCACAACTTAATATATTCATCACAGCTTAATATAGTAAATTCACAGTTTAATATAGTCAGTGATAGATCTACTAAAAAAAAAAAAAGGACATGCAAAGAAGATCCATAAAAAAGTTCAAATATTGTGATAATTTCATTAGTGAAAATTAATTAAAAAACATATAATTGTTTTTATGAGTTTTTATTTTGCTAAATTATTCCACTTACAAATGCAAAAATAAATAAATAAATACTGTTTTCAATTTTAAGAAAAAACACCAACCTAATTATATGGCACAAGAAAATTAATTTTTTTTACTAGTTTACCATTTAAAATTAGAATAAATATATAAAATTTAACAACCCCTACGATTTTAAAATTAACAATCATAAATTTCTATTGGAACTAACAAAACAATTAACTAATGACTCGTTGAGTACTTGTCTTAAAAATATTAATTAAACCTATATAAAAGAAAAATACCAATATTATCATCCATTAAATTAACAAAAATTAAAACCACTTATAATTATTTAAATGTTTATCATATCCAAAGAGACCCAGTAGTCATAGAAGCTAGTAGTCATAAAAGCTATGATAATGACCATACACTGTACTGTATAGATATTAAGAGAAACACAGTTATCATATTATTTTATAATTTATTCCTTCGTTTAGAAGGATGTAGTGCCATACGTGAGAGAGAGGGGGGGGGGGGGGAGAGTATTGCATGTATGAGAAAGATTATGAGAGTACAGAGAAGACGTACATACAGGAGTCACCATGAGGCTAGGCAACCAGTAATGAGATGTTGATATAGTATTTTTTCGGTGACACCACAAGGCACCAAGAGGAGGTTAGCAAAAATCATTGGAGGAGTTAGTAGTGTTGATTCAATCGATATAGGAGGCGACAGTGGAACCACAACCAACCACCAGGAGACAAAGTAAATTTAGAGGAATTAGAAATAAATCAGATCTAAAGGGAGCCGATTTTCGTAGATCCTTAGTGCTCGACTGAGTTCTAGATCTGGAGTACGGGAGTCGTCATTGTTAGAGCATCGGAGAAAATAGAGGACAAGAAGCAGCATTTTCTGATGTTTAGACGAGGTCGGAGTTCGAAGATGAAGCACATATAATAGTTCTAAAGGTGCAGAAGATCAGATTTTGGTGGTGATAATTTCCAGATCTAAGCTTGGCATGTAGATTAGATTTGTTCAAGGTTAGGATTCGTAGGCCGGCAGAGTGGTGGTAGTGAAAGTGGTAAGGCAATTGTGGTGACAACTGTTGGATTAGTATCTAAGTCCATAACTATTTTGGTATGTACTTGACCCGATGGTGCATGGTTCTTTTAGGTTACCTTCACCAAAGCAACTTGATAGGATGAATTATGGAGAGAAAGGACTAAATATGATTTATTAATATATTATGGGAATAATATATTAAAGGAGAAATCATATTGTTTAATTAATATTAGTCAATAATTAATTGGTAATTAGTTTTGTGACTAAAAGAGATTAATTAAACTTAAGGGACTAGAATTGTAATTATAAGATAATTGCAATTTGGGCCATGGATTGCCTTGTATCAAGGGTTGGACGAATTCTATGGGGAAGCCCATAAGGAAATCGTCCAAGGGCTTGATTAAAAGGAGTCTATGGGTTGCTTAGGGCTTAAGCATCCAAATTAGGGTTTCCTTGTTAGATAACCCTAATAGCCCAACTATATAAAGACCCCTTAAGGCTCAAAAACGTGGCTTAGCTTTGTGTTAGGGTTTCACACGTTTTTGGCAGCCTCCAACCTCTCTCCTCTTCATTCTCTTACTTATGGTGTTTGTGAACCATTAAAGGAGTGACACTTGTGACTCTAAGCATTCTTAAGTCAAATCAAGGAGATTTGGGATTGTTATTGCTACATAACAATCAAGGTAACATTATAAACTCATTCTTATGTTAATATGATTACTTGCATGCTAGAATTAGGGTTTATAGTCTTGGATTCATAGCATGTACAATAGAGAAACCTAGATCCAAGCTTTAGGGTTTGTATGAGCACATAGGATGTCTTATGACCAAAACCCATCAGTGGTATCAGGGCCTAGGATGGTTTCAATTGTATTGATGCATTGTATATCTAAAAAATTAGATTTTTTGGTGTTCTAGAGGCTGGACTCGCCGAGTCCAGGGTGACTCGACGAGTCCAAGCTTAACTCAACGAGTCAACTCGTCAGATAGTGCTTATCTCGGGATTTCTTGCTATTTTTGCATATGGATAGTTACCTTATCATGTTAGATCAATATTAATCCGATTATATGATATATTTCACTATATGTTTTTATCTAAATGAAGATATTTATCAATTAATAAGATAATTGTTTCCTTATAAGATAATTGATTAATTATTTTGAGTAAATTGATAAATTGTTTTGCAAAAAATCATTAAATAAATCAAATATGGATAATTATGTGATTAAATGTTAATTTAAAATTATTTGTTATTTGATCCTTGTTGTTGAAAAGTTTCATATTTTCCCCTTTTGGTTTTATAGTTTAAATTTGAACCCAAAAGTTTTGAAGTTTTGAAATTTAAATAGTTAAAACCCTAATGTTTTGAAAAAGGTTTCAAAACTTGCCCTCAAGTTTTGGAATTTAAAAGTTGATTAAAAGTTGATTAGGAATGTTAAATTCTAAAACCCTAGTAATGTTTTGAAAAGTTCAAATCACTCCCTTATGGTTTTATTAATTGATTAAGGTGTATAATTAAAAGAGATTTAATAAATCCATAAAAGTTTAGGTTCACAATTTAATTGAATTAAAAGTATAATTGTTAAATTTGATCACCTAGTATTTTAAAAGTGTAAAATACACACTATATTATATATATATAACATTAAAGGTCTAACATTATATATATGTATGAGTAAAAGTCAGTCTTACCGTTAGTAGGCCTCATTCACGAAGCTAGTCTATAAGGGGTGTTTAAGGAAATTGCCTATAATATGGCGATTGAATGGGTATCCACTCTTACCCACCGCACTCTTGACTAGTGGAGGGTCGTTAGCCGAACGGGTAGGATAGGACGAAACCTTCCATTATAAGTATAATGAAATACAAAGTAACTAAATGTTTTACAAATTCCCAATCTTAGTTACTTAGGCAAAGTGAATTGATGCAATTCCATGAAATTACAATTTGTGCCCTTGCGAAGATGTTAGTGGAGCGTGTGTGGTTTACCGGCACACTAAATGGTTCTAAACAAAGGTAGCAAAGGGTGACTCAATGTTTGTCATAGTTCGGTGGAGCGTGTGTGGTTTACCGGCACATCGAATAGGTGATTGTAACATGTGAGGGCACCATGTAATTTTGCATGGTTATTCACACCCGCTTTGTGATCCTCGGCATCCCAGTCACAAACAAGAGGGGCATATCGAGATTTAAACATGCCATTGAAATGTTCAATGAATCTCAAAGGATCTAGGAGTTTTCATAGATTTAAAACTTAAATTTCTTTTTCGTTTTTCATGGTGGAAATTAGTGAATCGTCATTCACTTACCTTCAAATATTCTGCAACTAGATTACGGCATCCCTCTTCTAGGTTGTAGCGTATTGTGTTGGGTTCTAGCATTAGTATCTTATTTGGGTGATTTACTAAGGACTCAATCGATCAACTAACTTGAATTTGTTTTCTCCCGTTTTGTAGATGTCAAAGTTCGACAACTATGGTCTTCCCAAATCCTGTTGAACAAGCATTCCACATGAAGATGATATTCCACGATTCGATCAAGGAACAAGAAATCATGCTTCACTTCCTCCTCCTCCTCCAATTATTCTCCCTAACCCACAAGATTGTAAAATTGAAAGGTTCAATATCACTCAAGCCCTTTTGGCAAGTAAACATAAAGAAGGAAAGTCGGTGTGTGCACACGTCTTAGGGATGAAGTCACACATTGATAGGTTAAGAATGATGGGATCCGTTGTCAGTGAAGAGATGGCTGTTGATTGGGTTCTTCAGTCACTTCCTAACTCGTGTAGTGAGTTCGTAAGAGAGTACTATATGATGAACCACGACGTGACCCTTATTGATCTCACCTATATGCTTATTGCTGCTGAATTAGCAATGGTTTGGTGCAATAGAAAAGCAAAGTTGATTGGTGAATCTACCTTCAAGACCTCTATGGATATAGACAATAGTAATGAAAGACATGCAATGATCGAAAAGTTTGATCATAAGAGAAAGGCGATGTCTGAAGAAGTTCCATGTGTTGTTCCAAAAGAGTCGATTTGCTTTTATTGCCAAGAGAAGCGGCATTGGAGATGAAGTTGCCCTATTTACCTAAGAGATCTAAGATATGGGAGAGTCAAAAGTATGATTACGCTTCAGGTAAAATCCACTATCTAACTTCGTTAAGTTCCTATTCATTGATTCTTAATAGATGATGTGATAAGATTGCATTTGAATGTTTTGCAGGATCGGTGAAAAGAAAGGAAGTTTGATAAGAGAGCAAGATGAATCTAATCACAAGAGATGGATCTCGATCGCATGGACTTGAAGATTGGATTTTGAGCTTAGATAGTCATGATAGAGTTGTTAGAAGTTTTCCTTTTACATAGTTTTAAATAGATTTTGCATTGTAAGGACAAATGTTTTTCCGCTGCTTTTATAAATAAAATAAATTTTGTTTGACTTATTTATTTATTTGTTTACTTCCTTGCAATGAAATCGTTATGAAAATTGATGTTTGCACATTTCTACAACGAATGGATATGATTCTTAGTTATGTTATTTATGGAAATGTCGACAATTTACCAAATAGGGAGAGTTTCTCATCGCCCAAATTTCAATTGGACAGAAATTTGGAATCACGCAACTTGGTTGCATGATGAATGAGAAATTTCATATTTGGAAATTAGACAAATTCATTGACAAAGTGTCAAGTGAAGGACTAGGAGATCGAGTACACAAAGTTGTGTGTTGATCAAGTTCACCATAAGAGTAACAAAGATATTCGTCATGATTTACTAAAGGTTTAGTAAATATGATTATACTTATAGGATTAAGTGTAATTCTGAATTGATTAAAGGGTTTAGATCAATAGTAGAACGAATAAGAAGAATCAAGTAGGCAGAAAAATAAAAGGTTCTCCATTCTAAGAAGAAGGGAGAGTAGCTTTTATGCATTATGATAGATCTTAATGATTAAGAACCATATCTCAATTGATCCTCTAAGTGAGTCTTAGTACAATTGTATGTTTAAGAAGAGCAATCAAGGATTGAAGAAATGGTTAAATCAAGAAGTCAATCATACTTCGTTCCAATAACAAGTCTTAAAGTTAAGATTGTGAAAATGAGTGAAAAGTATTAAAGGTTTATAACATTCATCAAATGTGGAAAGTTGTTATGTCTTGAATAAGACAAAGACCGACTATGACCAATTTATGAAGTGTTTTGATAAAAACTACACTAACTCTTGAATATTTGTTTGTCAAGAAATAGTTATTGACAAAAGAATCTTATATGTCAAGGAGTCAGTGGGAGTCTTAATGGTCTTGAAAGGTTTCAAGAACAAATCAAATAAACCTTATCGATCATCACTAGCACACGAGTTGAGGTTTACAACCTATCATGTTGACGTTATTTTGTTTCTATGCCATTCAAATTGAGTTAATTATGCATGTGAGTTCTATGAGTTCTCATTTTGAACGCATAAAAGGTAAAGCACCTTGATCAATGAAAGGTACATTGATAGGAAAAAGGTGAGATGCTTAACTACTTGGAAGACGTGGTGGGCAGCTGTGCTACCATAAGGCAAGAAATCAAGGTTAAGAAAGTTCAGTCCATATGAGTTTGAATTTGTCGTAAACTTTGGTTTTAACAAATTCACATGGATAGGAACAAATACACCATTTAAATCTAAGTGTCATAATATTTCCTCCTTCATGAAAATGATTGTGAGGAAATGCTTTCACTAAGAAAGATTTTAAAAAGATAGTGATTGTAAAATTGCATTCTCGAATTCTATCATGGTTACGGTATCCCTTTCTATAATTTGAATTGTGAGGTTTGGCAATTAGTCTTAATTGTTAAGACACACATATGAACTATCTAAGGCAAAGGTGTATAAGTTCAAGAAGCCTTGATAAAAGATTATCAAAGCACTAAGTATTAGAAACATGAACTTAAGAAATTCAATAGGTATTGTCTTTCTGAAAGTTAAGATGTTTATGAATACATGTCGAAGCTAGTGGGAGCATAAGGGTTATGTTTTATAGTAATCATCATGATAGTGGGAGCATAAAAGTTATGATTGTATGATTATTATGGAAAGTTTTGCAAGTTGGCAATATTAATTATAGAAAACAAGAGTTATACCTTGCAAAGTTGTAAGGGTTGTATAGTTGTTTTGCTATAATTAAGGGAGAGAATATTATGCTTCATTTCAAATCTAAAGGCTAAGGTTGGGAAATGTTAATAAATTTAGTCAAAGATACATAGTGTGTTCTTAAAATTTCGATTATGATTACGGAATTCCTTTTCACAATTCGAATTTTGAGAACATAGCAAATAAAACATTGTGTATCGTGTCCCATACGCTTCGGGTATAGGATCGATTGCAAATGCTTTAATGTTTGACCATTCTAAAATTTTCCAAATGTTTAACGCATTTAGAGGGAAAATGGACTAGAATTGGTTTTGACTAAAACAATTAAACAACTATCAAAGGACAATCCAAAGTTCGACGAGGATTGGTTGCTTGTGAGTAGTTGGAAGCATGGTATTGGTTGGACCATATTGACATTATTATGAATAGATAAGATTCTATTAAGAAATGAGTCGTCATATGGAACATATGGAAGCGTGTCCATACTGGGAAGTAAATATTGAAAATTTATGACTAGATTAGAAACCTTTATGCAAAAGGATGTTCAAAGGAATGTACTTTGAGTGAGAGACATCGTATCTAATAAATTGTCTTGTAACAATCTCCGATAGACGACTTTGTAATATCATTGGCAATAGTCTTTGTGACTTTGGTGCAGTGACATTACGAAAGAATCATTGCATAGGATGTTAGAATCTAGCATATTCTATAAGTAGCAAGAATTTGATATTCTTTCACTTATGAAAAAGGATTTGGAGTTGTGAAATGAGAATGATTGGAAATGTGTTCAATGTGATCTATTTCACAAATTAAGAACCATAGGTAAACATTGTGTGCATGCTAGGAGCATGGGACAAGTGTAATAATTTAAGTAAGAAGTTGAATACCTGAAACGACAAATAATGAGTAATCGATATGGTGATAAATAAAAGGTGTTTTATTTATGCTCAAAGGGTTGAGGCCATATGGGATTAGTATTATTCTTGTGTTTCACTTTGCATGTTTTGACTTCCAGAATAATTGAGTTTATTAAGAATAATCAAATTATTCAAACGGGCCACAGTCGTTCATATGTTGGAAGTATATATGAATGAAGACTATCGTGAATTGGTGTGTGGATTGTCTAAAAGAGTATTAGACATAAGCAAATGTTTGCTGCAACGTTCATGAGTGCTTATGAATATGAATTTGAGCATTGGATTAAACTCACGCTCGCTTGGATCACTCCATGAATTGTATCACGAGTGATTGGTGAGACGATAACATCTTATATTCTTGAAACTGAGATGTGGGAGTTGTATCTTACTAATCGGTTGCACATTGATAATATGAAAAGGCACTAGTAACTTGGTGTTATAAAACATATTGTTGTGTGTGATTCGGTGAGTGAGTGCAAGCAAGCATTGTATCAAAGTTTATCCGTTCCTTTTATCCAAATTAGGATAAAAGCGATATCTTTGGGCCCCTCGATGGTTTAGTGATGACAAACGTAAATGCTCGGCCGGGCTAGGGCTAATTTTATTTGTTCAATTAGTCAGTCGCCATAAATCGGAAATCGAGATATAGTACAAAGAGAATGATTAGAAATCATATCTCAGACGATATCTAGAATGGAGGAATATATGATCCCTTATCTAAGGACACGCGTATCTGATAGGATCAGAGTTGACAGCAGCTTTGGAAAGCTACGATTGCAGATCAGGATCTGAAGTCATACGCATAATAGTTATTAGACTTATTCAAGTGGGAGACTGTTGGATTAGTGTCTAAGTCCATAACTATTTTGGTATGTACTTGACCCGATGGTGCATGGTCCTTTTGGGTTGCCTTCACCAAAGCAACTTCATAGGATGAATTATGGAGAGAAAGGACTAAATATGGTTTATTAATATATTATGGGAATAATATATTAAAGGAGAAATCATATTGTTTAATTAATATTAGTCAATAATTAATTGGTAATTAGTTTTGTGACTAAAAAAGATTAATTAAACTTAAGGGATTGGAATTGTAATTATAAGATAATTGCAATTTGGGCCATGGATTGCCTTGTATCAAGGGTTGGACGAATTCTATGGGGAAGCCCATAAGGAAATCATCCAAGGGCTTGATTAAAAAGAGTCTATGGGTTGCTTAGGGCTTAAGCATCCAAATTAGGGTTTCCTTGTTAGATAACCCTAATAGCCCAACTATATAAAGACCCCTTAAGGCTAAAAAACGTGGCTTAGCTTTGTGTTAGGGTTTCACACGTTTTTGGCAGCCTCCAACTTCTCTCCTCTTCATCCTCTTGCTTATGGTGTTTGTGAACCATTAGAGGAGTGACACTTGTGACTCTAAGCATTCCAAAGTCAAATCAAGGAGATTTGGGATTGTTATTGCTACATAACAATAGAGGTAACATTATAAACTCATTCTTATGTTAATATGATTACTTGCATGCTAGAATTAGGATTTATAGTCTTGGATTCATAGCATGTACAATAGAGAAACCTAGATCCAAGCTTTAGGGTTTGTATGAGCACATAGGATGTCTTATGACCAAAACCCATCAATAACAAGCAGTGACGAGTTAGATGGTGGTGGTAGTTGGAGGAGATAGTGGTAAATTTTTGTTGTAGGTTCCTGGAAGTTTGTAAAAAAGTTTGAAGGAAATTTTTATAAATGATGTTATTGTTTTAATGTTAACAATTTAAAATGACCATAATGTCCTTATTTCTTTTGGCATTTATCAAAAGTATAATAAAAGAATAACAAAAATATATCAAAATAAGTAGTTCTTAGAGTTGTTAACATTTAAGGGTTCTTATTTCATCTTTTATATATATATATATATATATATATATATATATATATATATATATATATATATATATATATATATATATATTATCATTCCAACAACCACAACTAAAGTTATTGTCTAACCAATTGCTATAAAGTTATTTTCAAAATAAATGGACAAAATAGGTCACCTTGATGGAGACTAGCTATGAGAGCAACATATTTTGACGGAGCACATCCACCAATACATGGCATAATTATGGAGGGAGTAGCTTGGACTGGAGCTCAATATTTCCTTAGTCAACGTGGCAAACACCGACTTTCTGTTTCGGCATGTTAAGCCCATGTCAGGATCTCAAAATACTAAGAGTCTTTCTCGTATCTCATCAATACTCTTTCTCCTCATTTCTTCTTTTTCCTCCCCTCTTGCTTGTTGCCTTTTACTCTGACTGCTTAACAAACTCCTTTGGAAAAATAGGGTGGATGTAGAAAAGGCTGAGGTGGAGCTCAATGATGCCGACACCACTCCTCTCAACCTAAAGTATCAAAAGCAACACTGTAATCAAACTCCTCCATTTTGGGTCCAAAACTCATAGCTCCCATTGTGTTTAGTAAGTAATCCCAATTATTTATGTTATATGCATATTTTAAAATCAGTCTTGATATAAACAATACATACAAATATATCATGTAATTAGAGTTTATCTTTTTAACACTTTACTTTATTCAAATTAATTTCATATGGAAATTAACAATACACATGTTTTATAGGGTATCATTAATAGGCTCTTTGTTGTTGCTTATATGTCCTACAAAATTGTGAGAAGCGTTTAAATTAGAATATTGTTTAAAATAGGGAATGTGACGAAAAATTACTATATTTTACCAAAAATTCGGTTTAACCATCAATTTTTAATAATTTATGAAAAAACCACCAATTTTAAGTAAAATGTTTGTAACACCCAAAGTTTGGAAAGCCAAGAAAAGAAAGAAAACCCCAATTTTAAGGGGAGACTCGGCAAGTCCAAGGAGGGACTCGGCGAGTCCGAGCGGGATCCGGGTCGAGGAGTAAGTGACCGACTCGGCGAGTCGGCCAAGGTGACTCAGCGAGTCTGGTCTGAATGAGGAAAACCTAATCCCGGGAGTTGTATCCTATTTAAAGGGTGTTATGTCCCTCCCTCATCCGACATATCACCCTAGAGAACCTGTAAATCCTTGTTTTCATGAGGGCTTCCATCAATTGAGAGACATAGCTTAGAGGAAGGAAACTTTGGGAAAGGAACTTGAAGATAAAGAAGGTTGCTTCACAGGAGGAGGTGCAAGATCTACTTCAGTTGTGTTCATCTTGGAGGTAACAAGCTGCTATTTTCCCTCCTTTACACCTAGATCTATGTGTGTGTTTTGGGCATTCTTGGCATATGAGTAACCATTCGAGCTAGGGGTTCAGATCTGAGGTTGCTACCTCAGATCCATGCTTATTTTGGTCTAAAATTATGTAAAGTATCAGCTCTTGGTATATTGGTGGAGCATGGTTGTCTTAAACCCTAGTTTATGGTGTATTTTGCCTACATCTCCTTCCCTACACGTAAAGTTTGCAACTTCATGTAAGGAATAGGCTTGGGAAGGGTAGATCTACAGTTTGGAGTCCATTCATGACTCAAATGTCCTCTGCATGTAAAGGGATTTGAATAGACTTGGCGAGTCCTTTGAGTGGACTCGGCGAGTAGCATGAAGTTGTGGAGCAACTCGACGAGTGGGATGAACAACTCGTCGAGTCAGATGAAGATTGCCATGTACTCGGCGAGTCTATTTTTGGACTCGGCAAGTCAGGTTGCGAAACCCCAAACCCTTGGAGTTGAGACTCGAATCAGTGAGTCGGGTGGAGACTCAGTGAGTTGGACAGGTCAGGACTTAGAAATCAGTAGACTCGGCGAGTCATGGACTGACTTGGCGAGTCGAGACGCGAATGGAAGGAATCTGAACATTTTGAACTCGACAAGTCAGTAGGGTGACTCAGCGAGTACGGTTGACCTGGAAGGTTGACTTTGACCAGGGTTGACTTGGTTGTCTTTCGGGGGTCAGTTAGACTCAGTATTGCTTTGATATTGGTAGTTCGGGGAGCAAGGTGAGCAGGAGTTTAGTGAGTTGTCGGGCAGCAGCTAGTGAGATCATCAGCAAGTTCATCCAGTGCAAGTGAGTTTCCCTTTGTGTGAATGGGTCTAAGGCCACAATACCGGCCCATGTAGTTACAAGTAGAAGACCCGGGGGTTAGCCCTAGGCACAGTATGCTAGTATGATACTCCGGACGAGGTCCAGTAATAGCGGGTGGGTGCCCAAGGATTTGTTTATATGATAGTTTATACTTGTTGTCTGTGTGATACATGTATGTGCCTGGTAGGGAGGTGAGTGTGGGCGAGGTCCCGTATCTCACCAATAGCAGAGTGTGGATGGGGTTCCATATCTCATTAGTAGCAGAACAGGGGCGAGGCCCAAACTAGAACAAGAGTGAGAGTGGGCTGGGCCCGTATCTCACTACCATTAGGAGTGTGGACGGGGTTCCATGACTCATCAGTAGCAGGACATGGGCAAGGCCTTAGGACAGAACCAGTTGCATGTGTTTAGTTATGTGTTGTGATATGTTTATGTGTTATTATTTGTTGGCGGGCGAGGCCGTGTGACAGGCGAGGCCTAAGAAAAACAGATCTGTATCCGAGTGGGGCTCGAAGCCAGGCGGGGCCTGGAGCGGCGGGGCCGTTGTAGCGGGCGAGGCTCGAGGTAGGGGGCGAGGCCCAAGATAGCGGGCGTGGCCCAGTATGTGCAGTATGTGGTTTTGCATGGTATGTGGTAGGGTGGGGAACTCACTAAGCTTCGTGCTTACGGTTTTCAGTTTTGGTTTCAGGTACTTCCAGTGGCGGAGGGAAGAGCTCGGGGTGATCGCATGACACACACTATAGATTAGACAACCTAGGAATGTTTACTCTGATAATGAACATGTGTTTTGAAAACTTATACTCATATTATGTTTTGGAATGATGACTTTGCGTTAAGTAATGTTTTATTAAAAGAAATTCTTGGTCTTAAATTTTGGGTCATTACAATGTTTCACTAAGACAACTGGTACCTGTAATAGCCGTTTTTGGGGTTAATTACGAAAAACTACTATATTTTATCACTATTTACGATTTAACCACTCATTTTGTATTTTTTCTATTAAATTGTAAAGTTTTTGGGTTTTATTTCATCATTATTTATGGTGCATCAACAAGTCCATAGCAACATATTTTTAACACTATAAATATGTAATAAGTGGTCAACTGAATAATACAATAAGACCAACCATATGATAGATTGTTTAACAAAAGCTAATGTATCACACAAATGGGGGTTGGTTTCTCAAAAATATGCTAATTAACAATTCATTTAAGGCCAAACAAAACACATCAAAACGAGCACTCTATCATCTACCTACCTAGCCTATCAACCCATTATACATCTATTCCTTCCTCTTCATCGTCTTCATATGTTCAGCTATAACACATATAGCTTGTGTCTTAAGAACTTGTTCCTAAATGTATACAAACATAAATTAGTTACATTTCACTACCAAAAACATCCCTAAAACAACCCTAAACACATCCCAAAACAACCCTAAGATACTCTCAAAACAACCCCAAAAAACTATCTATAATAGCCATAAAAAAACAACAAACACAACCCTAAAAAACACATAGTAAAACAATCTAAAAATACCCTAAAACACCCGAAAAATATCCTAAAAGAGTTCAATAGGTAGATGAAAGAAGACATACCATGGTTTCTTAAGTTTGTTGCATTTCTTTCTCCTTTACATGGCCTACTTTTTCTTGAACGTCTCTCAGATTTATCTACAGTCTTAGGCCTACCCTTTCTCTTTGTTTCTTGTCGTGGGAGTACCTGTTTCGGATTTTTACATGATCTGATATTGTGTTCAATTTCAAAACAATTTTTACATTTTATCACTCGACTAACGACATACTTGTCATTCTTCTCGGACATGTGCCTATTCCGTTTCACACTAGGCCTTCCAAGAATTTTTCTATCCTTTGGAGGTAATGGCTTTATATAACTAGTCACCTCCCACATATTAATATCATTATGAGAGGTAGAATGTTATCTTTGTAAGCTTCAATAAACATCGATTTTTTACAGTAAAAAGAGACTTTTCTTTCTGGACTTGTACGAAATGAGTAAAATATGGCCCAAGCATGCAAACACAAATATCCGCATAGCTCTCATGACCTACATGTGCAAGATTGGTTTTCAATGTCTACCTTATACACTTCAAAACCGCTCCTAACTTCAAAATAGTTTCCCCCACATGGAAAGACATTCCAATATCTAATATTAGTAAAACATCAGTTAGTAAACACACTAGTTGCATACTTACAATCATAAGTAAAAATAGTCTAATGCCTTAAACTCTTTTTGAAAGTTTCCATTTTAAGAGGAACTAATGGGCAAATGTCCCCTTCCCATGTTTCATGTAGCTTAGACATTGTGTTAAACATGTTCATCATGTATAACCAAATTTCTTCCAACATTGTAATAATCGGCTTCTTCCTTGCTTTATCAATTACCGAATTAAATGACTCAAACATCCCATTCTTAACTTCTTCACATGCCTTTCCTAATACAAAGAATGCCTTACACCACGACTTAGGGTCATAGCCATCAAATATTCATATGGTCTTACACTACAGTACAAAGGAAACAAAAAATATAACACATATTAAACATACAAAATTATATATATATATATATATATATATATATATATATATATATATATATATATATTACTGTGGAATACCTTATTGCCTTAATGACATTCATGTGCTTCAAGAATTGTACTTCAACAGTGGATTTCCCAGCTAGCCAAAAAAGTTTCTTTAATACCAATGTACGATATGTTTTACTCATGTTGGCATAGATATTCCTCGCACACTGTCTGTGCTCTACATGTGGAAGGACCTCCTTTACTGCCTCAATCAATCCTTTATGTTGATCTGAAATAATAAACAAGTCCATACCGCTATTTAATCCAAGGTCATTACTCAATAATTCGATGAACCATTTCCAGTTATATTTATTTTCTATGTCTATAACCGCCCACGGAATAGGATGTGTGATTATTTCTGTTTCTACCGATAGCAACATGCAACTCGCCCTTCACATTTCCCTTTAAGAAGTAGTCATCCAGTCCAAAAATCCCCCAACACCCTCTATTCCATCCATCTTTCAATGCTTTGAAGCATACATAAAATAATCTATGAAATTAGTTTCCATCAGGGTTAACATAAACGCCTAACTGCACAGTAGATCCTGGGTTCGATCGTTTAATCTCATTTGTATAATACCACAGCCTCTCATAGTGCTTATGTAATATTGCCTTCAATCATTGTTTGAATTCTTATCTTGTCTCGACGACATTGACTCTTGCTTACCTTACAAAAAATCGTCTTCCGTATATCATCTTTAAGTCATCCAATTTTATATTGTGGGCTGCATCGATTTCACAGTAAAATCCTCTCGCTCATTTGTTGGAGGAGTATCGACTTTGTTTGAAGTGTACGTCTATTAGACTCAAATGCCACAATTAATATATAACATGTTTCACCGGCTGCTTCAAATCATAATGGTTGGGTTAAAACGCTTTTAAAAATATGATGGTTTTATTACAACAAATGAAAATATGATGATTAAACCAAGACAAGTTACAAAGTATAATGTTTTTTTTCGTTATTTTCCCTTTAAAATATAACCAAATTATTTAATCAAAACCATATAACATGTAATTGATTTGAATCTTTTGATAAAAAAATAACGATTATCATTAAAGGCGATTATTTAGCAACTACAGATAGTTGTAAGAATCCTAACCCTTATCAATCACGATTGTTGGATTCATTTCATCGATGATCGAGACTGAGTTTGAGTTTGATGGTTTGTGTATAAAATTTGGTTATGCTTTGAAATCATTATCAAATCTATCCATAAGACCATGAAGTTTAATTTTATTTATTTATTATTATTTTTTTGACAAACTCTTTCCTGATTTTGTAACGTTTTTAGTGTAATAATATTTTACCACGTTCTCAAAGACGTGAGGTGAAGTTGTATCTTTATCACCTTAAATAACCTCTACAAATAATCCCTAGGCTCGTTGCTTTTTTACTCAGAAAATGACAAAAATGTCCTTTCATGATATGTAAGGACCCATACCTCTTAAACTAATAAAATAATTAGCATTAGAAAGTATATCTATATATAGGAAAATGAATAAGAGTTGAACTTAGAAAGTCAACTCTTAGGTCTCCAAAGTCTATACACCGTATGATATGTTTGATTAAAGGATGTGATAGCATATGGGAAGGATATAACTTTTTTCATATATATATATATATATATATATATATATATATATATATATATATATATATATATATATATATATATATATATATATATAATTTGCGAAAACGCGAAAACAAGAAAAACCTATGATATTATATCACCTCAATATTATATTTTGAAAAATAATTCATCCAAACTTTGAAATACATGATGATAATCGATGATAGATGATAAACTGTTTCATATTAGCAAAGTATGATTTTTAACATTTTTATTATGAAAACATGAATTTAAAAATGATTAAAGACGTGAAAAAAATATAATTATAAAAACCGTCTTTAAATCTATATTACCATAACACCATCCAATTCAAACTTACTATCTTTAATTTATTGCTAATAAAATTATTTTTTTATAATACATGTGTTTAATTTTCATAAGATAAAATTTGTTTTCGCGTTTTTGCAGGATATTTATATTTTCGCATGAACTTACTTCTATATATATATATATATATATATATATATATATATATATATATATATATATATATATATATATATATATATATATATATATATATATATATATATATTTCAATTATAAACCTCAAGTTAATTTACTTGTCTTATTAAAGCTAGAAAAAAAAATCATTTATATAGTTGCCTGAAACCTCTGTTGTTAGAATATCTTTAACAATAAATATATAATATGATTTAAAGTTTTGATAACTTATTAATCTATTAATTTACATATAAATTAACGATATTTTCAATAATTAACCTCTTTCAATATAACATTTTAATAAATTTAATATATTGATCATCATTTATTTAAAATATTTGATAAATCTCATTGTTTAGTTAGTCGTTTTTTAACACATCATATTTTAATACGGAATATTTTAAATAAATATTATCACTAGAAATTAATATATAAACATTTTATAAATAAAAACTACTATATATAAATAAATAGTTAATGAAATAAGAAATATATAAAATTAGAATATAATTAAGAGGGTAAACAATATATAATTACCGAGGAAGTGGCTATATGTACAAAACATTATAATATATTGACCCATTAATATATATTAAACTGGATAATAAAAATGAAAAAAAAAAAACTATACTTTCAGTTGTATTAATCGGTGATAAATGGTCAATTAAATAATAAAAAACTATAGAAAAAAAAGTTCTTATTGAAAATGTTATTATTTGGTTGATTAATCTTTAGTTTCAAAATAAAATGCATTGTATTAGAAAGGGATATTTCCGTAGTTGATTTGTAAAAATACAACACTAATTACGTTGCCAAAATATTGGTCGTCTTAGAATACATCATGTCTCGTCGCCAATATGTCACTAATGCTTCACATGGATTAATTACACTTTTATATGTGAAAACTGTGTCGTTGGAAACTACAACTTCAAATTTTGCGTGTCGTACAACTAGGGCTGTTTTGGTGGAATTGTTTCATTCTTGGATACAGCTTGCTTCGTAAAATACAACAAAATAAAAAATAAAAAATAATCTAAAGATAATTATGTAAAAAGAAGGGTGTGTGATGTAGTTATGAAAGAAGCTGGTTATTATTATTGCCAAATGTTGGTGATTTTAGTTTTACCGTATCATTTTAAGTAACTGAAACTAACATCTGAACTAATGGACTTCATAATTTGTAATCTAATATATGTACGGGTGTTGTGCGGAGTGCACTCATGTATAAGATCGAATTAGAAGACAGTTCAACGACTAATCGGGGGTCCGGGGGCAGCACCCCTGGGTCCGAGGTTTCCAAAGGGGCAGCGCCCCTTTGGCGGGGTCTAGGGGCAGCGCCCCTAGCGGGGTCCAAGGGTCAGAGCCCGTGGTTGGGGTCCCGCTGAAAGTCGTTAGTTTTGGTAACCCTAAATCATCATTAAATCCGGATCATCATGACTTGCTTCCAAAGCAACTAGTGACAGCCAAACTCTAATGAAACCCTAATCTCGTTTAATATATAAACACTTTTTCCCCTTCAAAAGAGAGTTACAATCTTAAGCTCTTGTTTTCATCATACTTTCACAGAATCGTCTAGCATATTGGCTTACGATTTCTGTGCCTAGAATCGTAAGTGTCCACTTGGATTATCCTAAGCTGAATTCTTGTAACCCATGCATAGGGTAGAAATATCAGTTCAGAAAGTGATATCATGATCCAACCTGGTATCCAGATCTCCACCATAAACCCTAAATATTCCCTACACCAAATGCGAGTCCTCTCCTCTAAACTTCGTTATATTGGGGAGTCGTAGTAGATGAAAGGGAACCTATAATTATGTGATAGTGACAGGGAGTGGGTAATATTACAATACATGCTTCTTTCTTAATGTTTATGTTTCTTAATAGGGGCGTTGATGGGGTAATTTTTCGGGTTTCGGATAATTCGGGTCAGGTAATTCAGGTTTTCAAATTAAAAAAAAAAATACTCGTTACCCGACCCGTATTAAATTCGGATAATTTAGGTTTGAGTAATTTAGGTAGTAGGTCAGGTTTGTGTAATTTGGGTAATACCCGAAAATAAATTTAATGAAGTAAATATATTAGTGTTATTTATATAAACAAAAGATATCTTGGATTGAATTCTTTAGTTTTTTTTTTCTTTTTCTTGTGGAACTTGATCATTACTTAGGTTTTCAACTTCAATGTTCTCTCCTTCACTTGAATATAGTCATCCCTTTTTGACATATAAAATAGAAAATAGTTAAAAAAGATGAGAAACATTAAAAATAATGAAAAGGCAAAAACAATTAGCAAAAACTGTTAATGAAGATAACAGTGACATGTAATTGACACTTTAGGGTAACAGGGAGCTCCTAATTCCCATTAAATTGGAACAATTTTTTTATCACTATGGCTATTAAAGAATTTTTGAACATAACAATGACCAAGGAAAAACGGTTAATAATTTGAAGATAACAATAACATGTAATACAAACAAATTCACTTTCACTTTTGCAGCCAAACTAAATGAGTACAATAAATAAATAAATTATTAGGCTTTTTTTTTCCAACAATTCAATCTTTTCTTTTTAACTAATTTCTTCTTAATGAATTCTATTACACATAAATTACAAAACAAGAATGTATGAGTGTATGTGACAGTAAACAAGCCTACACAAGTACACATACATATACTCAACAAAGAAGAAACCAAATAAACCAAATCGGAACCGATGATAGGAACTGTTGAAACTATAGAAGCTTGAACAGTTGATAATAATCGGTATGGAGGGTTTTATCAGTGAAAATACCAAACAAAAAAAAGAACAAAAAGAATTTTGAAAGTGTGAAACCTACCAAGAAACTGAGAATCCACAACAACGCGGGTTGAAGAAACTCTTTCAAGACTTAAGCTTGAAATCGATTGTCGAGAGATGAGAATTGAAACTTATGCCTTGCGATGGAGGATTTATCGTAGCTATAGTCGCCGCAACAATTGTTAACGGAGGGTTTTCTTATCTTTAAGCCTGGTTAGATACCCGTTACAGGCTATACGAAAGAAAAAAAAAGGATTTTTTAAAATAGTACCTGATTATATATATATATATATATATATATATATATATATATATATATATATATATATATATATATATATATATATATATATATATAGGTAATCCAGTTACCCGATTATTCGTACCCGAAACACAATTAACCAAGACCGATTACTCGAATTGTCAACAGGTCGGGTTTATTTTTTTTTATTTTTTTATTTTTTTATTTTTTTCGGGTATTAGTTATTTTCGATGTGCCTACTTCTTAAGACCAAAAGTCAAATGAGTCTTTATAGAAAGATCTTTTTAGCTTCGCCTTGGCTAATCAAGGTCATTTTATTTTGTTTGGTGGCTTTAATGTAACATCTTGTTTCCTACCATGGATCCGAAGTCGATTTTGTCAGGTTTTTTGGCCTTAAGGAGGAAAATTTTAGTCTTTGTGGAAGGAGGTAATTATAGGTAAGATATTTTATCCTTGAATTATGTTCTGGGCCGAAAGGTAGAAAGGGAAAAGTCATAGGCCGGGTTCTTGCGTGAAATATGGTTTTTTGTTCGAAAAGTTTTTTAGTCCAAGATATTTATATAATATCGTAGAATTCTTTAACACCTTTATGTGGATATAAAGAACATCGAAAATGGAATTGGAACGAAGAAGTTATGGTTGTTTGAAGTTGGGGCAGTTTTGGGTTGGTTCGCATATGTTGGGCGTACTCAATGTGTATGATGGGCGTAAATTAAGTACGCTAGGCAGTCGCGATCAGTGGCCAAACCCTATTTTGTTGGTTAAAGCCCTATTCAAGCTCCTTAACTTCCCCAAACCCATTCCATTCTCAGCCTCCACCTTTCCAACACCCTCTCTTGAAACCTTAACCCTATATTGAGACTTGTAAGCAAAAAAAAGGTGTTTTAAGTGCTTTGGAGTGTTCTTGGTGTACCTTGGAGAAGAAGGAACTCATTGAAGAAGTATTGGTTGCATTGGAGCATCTAGATCTAGACTTTGTTCACCTTGATCTTTCTTCTAGAGGTATAAAGTTTGAATCTTGATGATGAAATTTTTGATCTAACTAGTTTTGGACGTTATGAGTTTTTTGTCACTTTAAGTGCATAAAGTTTAAATATTGAAAGTTTGTAACCTTTTTATTGATAAAGTTTGAAACTTTATCCATCTAAACATCATCTTGATTCATATATGAAGTTAGAGATATTGACTTAATGGATTAATCTAAAACGATGCACTTTTTGGGTGCCTTTGAGACTTAAAGACTAGATCTTTTTGTTGGGACCATTCTAATGGACAAAGTTGGAAACTTTATCCATTATGGAGCTATTATAAACCATAAAAATATAATCTTGAGTGTTATATGTAACCCATGCATGTGTTAGATGGTCTTATTGAGTAAAGAACATAGGGTTTTGGACATTAAGCACTTAATAGCCATGCAAAGTCATAAAGTTGGAAACCTTATGACTTAGGACATCATATTGCATTTAGATCTGAGTTTTTGACAAAAAGGTTTCTTTTAATGGAGTTTTAAGACATGGTTGTGCGTTGGGCATAGTATGAGGTACGTTGCGCGTACGCGGTCAGTGCCCCTCTTTTGGCTCAACATTAGAGTATGTTGGGCGTAATCTCTTGGTACGCAGGGCGTACTCCGCTGGGAAAGGATATTGACTTTTGGGACCTTGACCATTAACTTTGACTTCAACCAGGGTTGACTAAGTTTGACTTAAGCGTATTTCGGATATTTTGACCATTGTATATTGTCATTTCAGTTCTATGACTAATTGGGCAAGAGGTAAGCCAAACATAAGTTGTGGGATCTGAGGGCAAGCCAAACTTATGTTGTGGACTCGGGAGCAAGCCAGACATAAGCTATGGACCCCGATTGCAAGCCATACTTATGTTGTGTGCTCAGGAGCAAGCCATACATGAGTTGTGGCCTCGATAGGCAAGCTAGACTCATACTGTGGGCTCAGGGGTAATCCAGTCTTTTAGTTATGGACCGATTACATATTGTTATTTCTTATGTTGTGTGGTGGTACTTTAGGGGAACTCACTAGGATTCATGCTTACGGTTTCAGTTCATTGTTTCAGGTACTCCAAGGGATCATGGGAAAGCGAATGCATGATCGTGCTATTAGATTAGGTGTCTAAGCCCATAACTATAATTTGTATGCACTTGACCCGAGATTAGCATGGTCTAATTCGGGTTACCTTCACTAGAACAATTTGAAAGGATGGATACTTGAAAAAGAGGTTATTTGTGATTTATTAATATATTATAAGTATAACATATTGATTGAGAAATCATATTATTTAATTAATATTGGTCAAGAATTAATTTGGAATTAATTTAGTGATCAAAAGAGATTAATTAAATTAAGGGGACTGATTAATTAAATCAGTAATATATATAGTTTGGGACAATGATCCATGATTGATTAGTGATGGAATAAGTTTATGCAAGAGTCCATGAAGTGTTAGTCCATAAGGCTTATCATATGGGTTATTGAATTAAACTCCCAAGGAATGAATTAGGGTTTACAAGTTGAAACCCTAGGAATTCCACACTATAAAAGTAACAACTTAGCTCCAAATTCACCATCCCAAGGGTTCTATGAGAACCCTATCCGATTTTGGTGGTTCTAGCCTCTCCCTCAAAGTCCTCCACTTATTCATGGTGTTTGTGACTTGTTTAAGGTATCATACTTGAGGTGCTAAGCTCTTGAAAGGCCAACAACTACAAGCTACAATGAAGAGGTATTCTTATAACTACTTCTATGATTCATGTACCAAATTTTTATGCTAGATAGGCTTCATGTTTTGGATAATTTTTTTACATGTATAACTACAAAAAACTTAGATCCAAAGAATTAGGTTTCTATGTGCACAATAGGAGTGTTATAGTACATAAAACCCAACAGTGGTATCAAAGTCATGAGTGTTTTCTATTATATTGATGCATTGGTTAATTGTTTAAAGCAAGAAAAATAGCTTTTTTTTGGAATCTGCATGATCACCACGACGTCGTCAAAGTTACCACGACATGGTAACTGTTTAGTGGACATTTTTTTTTCCAGTTTTTTGGCCAGGTTTTGGATTAGAATCATTAGTAGAAACTATTTTGACTATTAAAAATTGTTTTTGTGATAAGGTAATTATTTCCATCATCCAAAATTAAAAAGAAAAATGTTAGATTTGAAGATAATATTTTGATTTTATGATAATTTGATTATTTGTATTGTTTAATTAGAATTGTCTTGCAATAAGAGTTAAATTATGTCAAATTGGTAAATGATAAGTAATATGATAATTCTATTAGTTTACATTTTGATCTCATTGTTTCATGAAGAGATTCATAACTTGTTCTCAGGTTATGAAATATGAAAAGTCTCATTCATGAAACTTTAAACTCTTTAAGTTATGGAATTACAAAGTTCTTGAAGAATTTCATAACTTGTCCTCAAGTTATGGAACTCGGAAAGTCTCATTCATTAACTCCATAAGTTATGGAATCCAAAACTTTTGAAGAGTTTCAAAACTTGCCCTTAAGTTTTGAAATTTGAAAATTTTAATTAAAAAGTTTTAATTTGAAATATTGAATTCTAAAACATCTAGCAATTGAAAGGTTTCAAAAGGTGCAACTCTTGGGTTCATAGCTTAAAAATTAATTAAATAATTTTTAATTTTGAATTTTATATTTAGAACCTTGATGTTTTTTGAATAGCTGAATTACACATTATGGACTTTATCAAATTGATTAAAGTGTTTAATTAAAAGTAAATTAATAATTCCATAAGGATATGGTTTAAGTTTAATTAAATTAAAAGTTTAACTTATTAATAGATTAAACCACCAAGTATTTTAAATGTGTAAAATACACCCTTATACTATATACAATTAAAAGTTTAATATATTATATATGTCTAAGTTAAAAGTCAATCTTACCGTTAGTAGGCCTCATTCACAAAGCTTGTCTATAAGGGGTGTTTAAGGAAATTGCCTACAAAATGTTGAGTAAATGGATATCCACTCTTACGCACCGCACTCTTGACTAGTGGAGGGTCATTAGACGAACGAGTTTGATAGGAAATTCAAATCATCATTAAAAGTATAATGAAATATAAAGTAACTAAACATTTTATAAATTCCCAATCTTAGTTAATTAGGAAAACTGTGAATTTGATGCTAGCCCATGTAATCGCACATTGCACCTTATTAGTCGTTAGTGGAGCGTGTGTGGTTAACCATCACGCTAATATGGGACTAATGAAGGATGGAAATGGGTAGCTCGTAGTTTGTCATAGATCAATGGAGCATATGTGGTTAACCGGCACATTGATTAGGTGATAAATGACTTCGATAGTACCAATCTAATTTGCATGGTCATTCACACCTTGTTTGTGATCCTCGACATCCCAGACAGAAACTTAAACGACATAATCGAGATTAAACATGCCATTGAAAAAGTTCATTGAATCTCAAAGAATCTAGGAATTTCAATTCATTTAAAACTTAATACTCTTTTTCATTTTTCATGGTGGGATAGGTAAATCATCATTTACCACCTTCAAATATTTTACAATTGGGTTACGACATCCCTCTTCCGAATTGTAGAATATTGTGTTGGGTCCTAGACTTAATATTTCATTTGGGTGTTATATTAAGGACTTAAAACAACTAAACTTGAATTTCTCCCTTGTAGATGTCTAGTTCTGACAACTATGGTCTTCCTGAATCTTTTGGGAAAAGCTTTCCTCATGAAGGTGATGTTCCTAGAAATCATACATCACTTCCTCCACCTCTTACAACAATTCTCTTTGACCCACGTGTTCGTCGACTTGAAAAGTTTAAGGTCATTCAAACCCTATTGGCAAGCAAACACTAAGATGGAAGGTCTGTGTGTGAACATGTCTTGGAGATGAAGTCACAAATTGTCTGGCTGGGAATGTTAGGAGTTATTTTGTCAAGGAAGTTGATTGTTGACTTAGTTCTTCAGTCACTTCCCAAGCCGTATGGTCTATTTGTTAAAGACTTTTCATCATGATTTACTGGTCAGGTCCACCACAAACAATGATAAGACTATTCGTCATGATTTACTAAGAGTTTAGTAAATATGGTTATGCTTAAAAGATTAAGTATAATTATGAATCATTGTAAAAGTTTCAATGTATAGCAGAACGAATAAGAAGAATCAATTAGGAAGAAAGATAAAAGTTTCTCCAATCTATAAGGAAAGAAGAACAATTTAGTGTCGTGTTTTATATTCATCCTAATGATTATGGAACCATGTCATAATTGATACCTTAGTGCATTTATATGACTAAGGAGAGGTATCGGGAATTGATAAAATTGTTTAAATCAAGAAGATGAGTCATACTTCGTTCCAAGACCAAGTCTTAGAGTCATACTTTAAGATTGTGCATTGAGTGACATATCCTAAGTAGGTTTCTAACACATCATAAAATATGGATTGGAAAAGTTTTCTTACTCATGCACATTTGAGATTGGTAGTTGTGATGTCTTAGATAAGACAAAGAGCAACTAAGACTAATTATGTGAAGTGTCATTCTTGATAAGAATCCGCACTAACTCTTAAATATTTGTTTGTCAAGAAATGTTTATAGAGAAGAGAATCTGATATATCAAGAAGTCAGTAGGAGTCTTAAAGATCTTGAAATTTTTTAGAAACTAATCAAGAACAAACCTATTGTGTATCGGTAGCTCACGATCTGAGGTTTGCAACTGGTCGTGTTGACATATTCTTGTTTCTGTGCACATTCCAGTTAAAAATGACTATGCATGATAGTTCTATGAGTTCTCAACTTTTTCCATCAGGTAAAGCACCTTGATCAGTGAAAGTTCATTGATCAATAAGGGTGACTCTCAACAACTCGGAAGACATGGTAGGCCCTTGTGCTGCCAAATGGAAAGAAATTAAGATTGAACAAGTTCAGTCCATATGAGTTTGTGTTTGTCATAAACCTTTTCTTATGATAATGGTTAGAAATGACATTTTCATATGAATAGGAACACATACACTATAAAATCTAAGTGTCATAAGGTTTCTCTCCAATTCATGAAACTGATTGTGAGGAAACGCTTCCAATAAGTAGATTTTAAAGAGATAGTAGTTGTGATAATTGCGTTCTCAAATTCGATTATGATTATGACATCCCTCTTCATAGTTTGGATTGTGAGAAATGGAAAATAGTTTGAGAATTCGGAACTTATTGTTGTAAGTTTTAAATAGTTTAGACACACAGATGAGCTTTCTAACAAAAGGTGTATGAGCATAGATAAAGGCTTATTAAAGCATCTCGTATCAGAAATCTAAACTTTGGTAAGAATGTTAATAAGTATTGATTTCTAGAAGTCCAGCTGATTTCTGAGTACATGCCAAATGTAACAACCCGAAATTTCCATATCATTTATTATAACTCTTTCGTAGTACAATTCGCACAACCAATCGTCGTTTCCAATTTCGATTTCCGATCTTCCATTTAATTAAGTCATTATCTGGTACACATTTAAAATGACTTAATGGGTACTCAACTTTAGTGATCGGAATATTTCTAGAAATTACCGTATCGGGTTACGGTAACTCAATCGGGTACGACCAAAAACCTCGTCTAACACCGGTATCGGGTAGAATTCCACCGTGTCCAAAACTTAAACACTATATAAACATGTTTAAGACTCCATTTGAAGCCTTTGGTCAATTTACCATTAAACACTACCAACCTCTCTCCTCATCCAAGTTTAAGGGATCAAAACTCAAATTTAAGGCTTCAAATCTCTAAGGTACTTCCCCTAGCTCGTATTGTAACCTTCTTAGCCTTCAAATTCGAGTTCAAAGCATGATTTAGGACTACATTCATGAGTTTACGGCCATGGAACCTTCATGGGCCGTAAACTCATATATCAAGGGTTTTTAAGCCCTAAAACCCCTCCTAAGCAATGTTAGACATTAGTAATGGCTTAATGACTTAATGGAAGGGACTTACAACAATTAAAACATTCATTTTAAGGGAAAAAAGTGAGTTTACGGCCAAGACACATTCTTGGGCCGTAAACTCATATTCAAAGGGTTTTTGAGCCAATTAACCCTTCCAAACCATAGTTGGGACTTAGATATGACCTTTGAGCTTGCTAATCTAGACTTGGAACACTTTAAACACGATTTTTGGATAATAAAAGTGATTTTACGGCCAAGGCATACCCTTTGGCCGTAAACTCCTCTTAAATGGTGAATTAGTGCCTTAAAACATGTCAAAATGCTTTCAAACTCAACCAATGGCTTTGTGGTAAATCCTAGATTCATCTAAAAATGAGTTGGAGGCCTTAAACACAACATATGCCCTACATGTGTGAGTTTACAGCCAAAGAACTCCTCCTAGGCCGTAAACTCCTAAAAGTTTGTGAAATGGTAATCTAAATTCATAACAATGCTTAGAAAATTAGTTAGAATCACATGTGATTGCCCTAAATAGTTCAAATTAACCATTCTTAACCATGGGTGTGTTTACGGCCGTAAACTCTATGAGTGTGGCCGTAAACTCATGTTTTAAATGATGTGAATCCATTCCAAGTGTTCCAAGGCATTTTAGATAATCCATTCTAGCAATCCCTATGTCCATTTGAGCCCTTAAACCATCAAAACCACACCCACATGAGTTTACGGCCGTAAACTCATGTATGTGTGTGTTCCATAGTTGTAAACTCTCTAAAATTTTTACTCTTGGGGAGTAAACTCAAGTCCCAAGTCCCTCGTGCCATTACACGTCCGAAGATGTCACCCGGGTCACTCCAAACGTTCGTTTTGAGGTGTTTAACCTCATTGGAGTGTAATGTTCCATATGATTAGTGAATGTATCCCTAATTTTATATATGTGGACATTATTTCATTTTACATAGGGACATCGTGAGTAATCAAACCCCGAACCAACGTCTAGCATTCAAAATCGACACGTTTCCGAGTCCGGTGAGTTCATACCCCTACCCTTTTTCACCGTTTTCATTGTTTTCAGGGGGGAACACAAGCAAAGTACAAGGGAATTCTTGTACTCAAAACATGTTTTCAAATGTGTGTTTCGTATTTCATATGCTTTTATTACTGATTACCATATCCGATAACCACTTGAACATGCAGATCACGTAACATATAATTGTGAAATAGGTCTTTAAACTTGTATGTTTTACATATATTTCACAAATGGTTTTCCACATTTTTATCAGTTAAAAGCATGACATTAAAACATTTGAACATAATACCAGTACACTGTTTTGTCCTCGGTAACACTCCACACATATATGCGAGTGGAGGACTAGCATATTATTACTAGTAAATTTGTTAATCCTGTATGATTGGAGACACGTCCTCGGAGAACACTCCACCGAGATACACGAGTGGAGGACTACACCCATAACCAGAATCTCTGGTATTTAGAGAGCGTGACTTGAGTGTATAGATCTATACGGGGCTGACTACCCCACACCTGGCTGCTAGCTACAGCCGAACCGAAATGGTTCAAGGGTGACGAAAGTCATAAGTATGTGGACGACTTATTGCCACATGTGGACCACTTATTGCCACAGGTTTCAGTCTATTGTATGGTTATGGAACTCACAATTTGGATAACAGAGATTTACTTATAGTAATAATGAACCACGTTATACATCATTTACATCTTTCACATCTTTCACATACAGTAACTAACAATTAGGAAAGTACGGGAATTTCCTGGGGAAAACATGGAACCTAAACATGATTACATATTTTACATCTTTAACATCGTTTACATTAGAAACCAACATGCAGGAAAGCATGGGGCTTTCCTGGGTAACACTTACATAACTAGAAGGAGTAACAAACTGGATAACATTACATCTTTTACAATTGGTAATATACAATAAGGAAAGTATGGGAGTTTCCTGGTAATACATGATAAGTAAACAGGACAGTTTATACATTCTCATATGAGTAGACATATTTTCAATGTACGAACTTACTATACTTTACATTTGTGAAACAATAACCAACTTTTAAGAAAATACGGGATTTTCTTGGTGTACATAACATTTCAGAAACAGAAAGGAAACTCGAAACATTTTCACAAACAAAAACCGCTTATGAACTCACCAACGTTATGCTGATTTTCAAACCGCTTGTGTTCTCAGGTCAGCGTTAGAACAGGTACCCGAAGATTTCTTTTGATCAAGAAGACGGAGTACATGAAGACCCATTTCATTTTGTCTATATATACTATGTATCACAATTGTACAAACTTTACTTTTGAAACAACTGTAAAACTTGTATGTAATGTAATGGTTGCTTTACTTTACTTACTATGTGCATTGGATTTGATACTCAACGTGGAGTCAACCCCGAAAATGTTTCCGCCTTCGGTTTTCGGGGTGTGACAGATTGGTATCAGTGCCCTTGTTTATAGTGAATGAAGTATACCAAACCTTACATGGTATAAAACTATAAACACTAAAGGGCCTAAGTGCTCTGAATTAAAAGTATCTTCAAATTACAAGTATTTTCAAAAGTATACAAGTATACCGAACCGTCGTCATCCGTAACCACAAGTAGAACAGAACATAAGTAATTGGGTGTTGTGTACTACGGTTAAACCTGAGTAGTTATGTAGTCGTGTCCAGGGTCAATATGGCCTGGCCAACTATATTCATTCGAGACACGACCAACATATGCTTGGGAGTGACTGTGGTATGTGGTATGCCTAAAACTTACCCTAATATCCCAAACATCGAATCATTGTCGTAAACAATTCAGGAAATACTATGGGAGTATTTCTCAATTCCAATCCTCTGTAGTAATCCTTATTCGAGTGACTTTCTGTGATTATTCTTAGCGATAAATTATCTGTTCGATAACTTTTTCCTGCTTTATCGCTTACTCGAATCATATAACTGTCATATCTATCGATTCAAAATAGAGGACTCACCATCCTCTCTTTCTTGATCTTATTAGATCAAGATGCCTCCCCGAAAGAGACCTAGATCAAAGAACGACAACAATCCTTCTTCGCCGCCACCTCCTCCCCAGTTTGACCTAGCATCACTCCAGACGATGATGACAGTTACGATGGTAGCAGCTATGTCACTAATGAACCCTAGTGGTTCAGGTGGTGGTCCTCAATCTCAAAACCCTGAAAGTAGCCAGGGACACCAAAGAGGGGGTTCCTACAAGGATTTCATGAATGCAAAACCAACATCCTTTAATGGCGCTGGAGGTGTCATTTCCTTATCTCGATGGTTCGAGAAAATAGAGTCCATCTTTGAAATCTGTGCTTGTGCGGAATCCGATAAAGTCAAGTTCGCAGCCTGTACCTTCGTTGATAAATCCTTGACTTGGTGGAATGGCCGAGTCAAATCTCTAACCTTACCCGTAGCCAATGCTATGGGCTGGGAGGCCATGAAAGAACTTCTCATTGCCGAGTACTGCCCCCGTGGTGAAATGCAGAAATTAGAGCACGAGCACTTAAACCTGAAGATGAAAGGTTCCGACATTGCTGCATATACTTCCCGATTTGATGATCTCGCACTTCTTTGCCCGGGATTAGTCACTCCTGAAAACAAAAAGATCGAAAGGTTCGTTTGGGGGTTATCTCAACCAACAAAGAGTCATGTTTTGGCTGCTCGTCTGGATACCTACGATAGTGCCAAGACCTTAGCTCAAATTTTGATTGATCACAGCGACGATGTTAAGGAAATCACTACCACTTCTGAGCCGACTCAAAGGAGTGGTGAAAAGAGGAAATTATGGAAGAAGAAGAAGGGTCAATCTTCTCAAGGATCTTCCAAGAAACAGCAGACTGTAGCAGTCCATGCTGCTACTACTACCCCTGTTGCTACTGTTTCTGTCATGGGATCCACAGCCTTAACTCCTACCAGTAAATATGCTGGTAACCTCCCTCTGTGTGACAAGTGTAAATACCATCATCATCCTGTTCCCTGTCGAGAATTGTCTTGCACCAACTGTGGTAAGAAAGGGCACACAGTTTGATACTGCAGAACTCCTACTCAATCAGCCAACCAATCATCTGGAGCAGGTGTTAGTCAAGCCTACTACAATTGTGGAGAAGTTGGGCACTTTAAAAGGAACTATCCCAAGAAGTCAACTGCCGATAACACTGGAAGGGTTCTAACCATGGGACGGGAGGAAGCAGTTGCTGATCCCACTGTTGTTTCGGGTACGTTCCTTCTCGACAACTCATATGCTAGTATTCTTTTCGATTCGGGTGCTGAAAGGAGTTTTGTTAGTCATGCATTCAAACATAATCTAAAACCAAATCCTCAACCACTAACTGAAACGTTTATCGTCGAGATGGCTAACGGTGAGAAAGAAAGCGCTAACGATGTATTCATAGGTTGTGCGCTTACCTTAAACGATCACTCATTTCCTATAGATCTCATGCCCGTTTCCATTAAGAGCTTTGATGTTATCATTGGCATGGATTGGTTGAGTCCCAATCATGCTGACATTCTTTGTTACGAAAAAGCTATCCATCTCAATCTTCCTTCAGATCAAACTCTCGTAATCTATGGCGATAAACCCAGTTCCAACCTTCATATCATTTCTTGCATCAAAGCTTGAAGGCTCCTTCGAAAGGAGTGTGTTGCATTCTTAGCTCATGTGATCAACGAGAAACGAGAAGTTAGAGACCTCGCGAGCATCCCCGAAGTCTGTAACTTTCCCGATGTGTTTCCCGAAGAACTTCCAGGAATTCCTCCCGAACGTCAGGTCGAGTTCTGTATTGACCTAATTCCTGGAGCTACTCCTGTAGCAAAATCTCCGTATCGCTTAGCTTCGGCAGAAATGCAGGAGTTATCCAGTCAACTCAATGAGTTGCTCAGTAAAGGATTCATTAGACCGAGTTCCTCACCCTGGGGAGCTCCGATTCTGTTTGTCAAAAAGAAAGATGGATCCTTTCGGATGTGTATCGATTATCGTGAACTGAACAAGTTAACCGTTAAGAATCGATATCCTCTTCCAAGAATAGACGACCTCTTCGATCAACTCCAGGGAGCCAGCTACTTTTCTAAGATAGACCTTCGGTCAGGGTACCATCAGTTACGAGTCCAGGAGAATGATGTTCCCAAGATAGATTTTAGGACTCGGTATGGACACTACGAGTTCGTAGTGATGCCCTTCGGTCTAACCAATGCACCAGCTGTGTTCATGGACTTGATGAACCGGGTGTGCCGTCCTTTCTTAGACAAATTCGTTATCGTGTTCATTGACGACATCCTCGTATACTCCAAAAGCGAAGAAGACCACAAGCAACACTTGAGGCTAGTGTTGGAAACCCTTAGATCCGAAAAGCTATACGCGAAATTTTCCAAATGTGAATTCTGGATACGGAAGGTAACTTTCCTTGGTCACGTGGTAAGTGAGGAGGGTATTCATGTAGATCCTTCCAAGATTAAAGCGATAGAGAATTGGTCGGCACCGAAAACACCCACAGAAATTCGTCAATTCTTGGGTCTCGCCGGCTACTATCGACGATTCATTCAGAACTTTTACAAAATCACCAAACCTTTAACCACTCTAACACAGAAAGGTGTACCCTTTTGTTGGAGTAATAAACAAGAAACTGCATTCCAAACGTTGAAGAAAGCCTTATGCAGCGCGCCTATTCTATCTCTGCCTGAAGGGACAGAGGACTTCGTTGTCTACTGCGATGCGTCTAATCAAGGTGTAGGCTGTGTGCTTATGCAAAGAGCAAAGGTGATTGCCTATGCCTCAAGACAGTTGAAAGCACACAAGGTCAATTATACTACGCATGACTTGGAACTAGGAGCCGTAGTCTTTGCATTGAAGATTTGGAGACATTATCTCTACGGAACCAAATGCACAATCTTCACTGATCACAAGAGTCTGCAACATATCTTTAATCAGAAAGACTTAAACATGAGGCAATGGCGATGGGTAGAATTACTTAGTGATTATGAGTGTGAAATCCGTTACCACCCCGGTAAAGCCAATGTGGTAGCAGATGCTCTTAGCCGAAAGGATAGTGCAGGCCACAAAGTGAAGAACCAGACGATGACCATTCATTCCAATCTACCCATGCAAATCTGAGAAGCTCAGTATACAGCCCTCAAATCCGAGAACATGTCGAATGAAGTCTTGAGAGGAATGGAAAAGAAACTTGAGATCAGAGGTGACGGAGTTCACTGTTTTATGAATCGAATCTGGATTCCCAAATCCGGTGGATTCAGGGAAATAGTCATGGAGGAAGCACACAGAACCAAATACTCTGTTCACCCGGGTTCGGACAAGATGTATCTGGATCTCAAGAAAAAATACTGGTGGCCAAACATGAAAGCTGAGATAGCTACATTCGTGGGCAAGTGTCTGACTTGCGCCAAAGTCAAAGTCGAACATCAGAAGCCTTCAGGTCTACTCCAACAACCCGAGATTCCCGAGTGGAAATGGGAGATGATTACCATGGACTTCATCACCAAACTACCCAAGTGTTCTAGTGGGTACGATACCATTTGGGTAATTGTCGATCGTTTGACAAAATCCACCCACTTCATTCCAATTAAAGAATCATACAAGATGGAAAGACTCGCGCGAATCTACATCCAGGAGGTAGTACGTCTACACGGTGTACCTGTATCCATTATGTCTGATCGAGATAGTAGGTTTACCTCCAGATTCTGGCAATCCCTTCAGAAAGCCCTTGGGACCAAACTAGATATGAGCACGACGTATCATCCTCAGACCGATGGACAGAGTGAGAGAACAATCCAAACCCTGGAGGACATGCTTCGGGCATGTGTCATTGACTTTGGAAAGTCGTGGGATACACATCTATCCTTGATCGAGTTCTCGTACAACAACAGTTACCACACCAGCATTAGGGCTGCTCAGTTCGAAGCCCTATAAGGTCGTAAGTGCAAATCCCCTCTGTGCTGGGCCAAAGTGGGGGATACACAGTTAGCTAGGAGTCGAGTCCCCGACAGTGCTCTCACTGGTCCTGAAATCATCCGCGAAACCACCGAAAAGATCAGTCAAATCCGTAACCGACTGAAAGCCTCACGTGATCGTCAAAAGAGTTACGCTGATAATCGTCGGAAACCACTAGAGTTCCAGGTTGGAGACCGTGCCCCGTTAAAAGTCTCGCCCTGGAAAGGCACTGTACGCTTTGGTAAGCGTGGGAAACTTAATCCAAGGTATATTGGACCCTTTGAGATCCTCTCCAGGATCGGTCCAGTTGCTTATAAACTCCATTTACCTCACGAACTCAGTAACATTCATCCTGTCTTCCATGTTTCAAATCTCAAAAAGTGCCTATCCGATGAAACCCTAGCAATTCCCTTAGACGAGATCGAGATCAATGAGAACCTCAACTTTGTGGAGGAACCGATCGAAATCATGGATCGAGAAGTTAAACGTACAAAACAAAGTCGCATCCCGTTAGTGAAGGTTCGCTGGAATGCCAAGTGGGGACCGGAATTCACTTGGGAACGGGAAGATTCAATGAAACAGAAATATCCGCAACTCTTTTCTTATCCATGATTTGTATCTTGTCTTATGTTCTAAACTTTGAATTTCGGGACGAAATTCCCGTTAACGGGGGGATAATGTAACAACCCAAAATTTCCAGATCATATATTGTAACTCTTTCGTAGTACAATTCGCACAACCAATCGTCGTTTCCAATTTCGATTTCCGATCTTCTGTTTAATTAAGTCATTATCTGGTACACATTTAAAATGAATTAATGGGTGTCTTAATACATTTAGAAATTATTTTAAAACTCAACTTTAGTGATTGGAATATTTCTAGAAATTACCGTATAGGGTTACGGTAACTCAATCGGGTACGACCAAAAACCTCATCTAACACCGATATCGGGTAGAATTCCACCGTGTCCGAAACTGAAACACTATATAAACATGTTTAAGACTCCATTTGAAGCCTTTGGTCAATTTACCATTAAACACTACCAACCTCTCTCCTCATCCAAGTTTAAGGGATCAAAACTCAAATTTAAGGCTTCAAATCTCTAAGGTACTTCCCCTAGCTCGTATTGTAACCTTCTTAGCCTTCAAATTCGAGTTCAAAGCATGATTTAGGACTACATTCATGAGTTTACGGACATGGAACCTTCATGGGCCGTAAACTCATATATCAAGTGTTTTTAAGCCCTAAAACCCCTCCTAAGCAATGTTAGACATTAGTAATGGCTTAATGACTTAATGGAAGGGACTTACAACAATTAAAACATTCATTCTAAGGGAAAAAAGTGAGTTTACAGCCAAGACACATTCTTGGGCTGTAAACTCATATTCAAAGGGTTTTTGAGCCAATTAACCCTTCCAAACCATAGTTGGGACTTAGATATGACCTTTGGGCTTGCTAATCTAGACTTGGAACAATTTAAACACGATTTTTGGATAATAAAAGTGAGTTTACGGCCAAGGCATACCCTTGGGCCATAAACTCCTCTTAAATGGTGAATTAGTGCCTTAAAATATGTCAAAATGCTTTCAAACTCAACCAATGGCTTTGTGGTAAATCCTAGATTCATCTAAAAATGAGTTGGAGACCTTAAACACAACATATGCCTTACATGTGTGAGTTTACGGCCAAAGAACTCCTCCTAGGCCGTAAACTCCTAAAAGTTTGTGAAATGGTAATCTAAATTCATAACAATGCTTAGAAAATTAGTTAGAATCACATGTGATTACCCTAAATAGTTCAAATTAACCATTCTTAACCATGGGTGAGTTTACGGCCGTAAACTCTATGAGTGTGGCCGTAAACTCATGTTTTAAATGATGTGAATCCATTCCATGTGTTCCAAGGCATTTTAGATAATCCATTCTAGCAATCCCTATGTCCATTTGAGCCCTTAAACCATCAAAACCGCACCCACATGAGTTTACGGCTGTAAACTCATGTATGTGTGTGTTCCATAGTTGTAAACTCTCTAAAATGTTTACTCTTTGGGAGTAAACTCAAGTCCCAAGTCCTTAGTGCCATTACACATCCGAAGATGTCACCCGGGTCACTCCAAACGTTCGTTTTGAGGTGTTTAACCTCATTGGAGTGTAATGTTCCATATGATTAGTGAATGTATCCCTAATTGTATATATGTGGACATTATTTCATTTTACATAGGGACATCACGAGTAATCAAACCCCGAACCAACATCTAGCATTCAAAACCGACATGTTTCCGAGTCCGGTGAGTTCATACCCCTACCCTTTTTCACTGTTTTCAATGTTTTCAGGGGGAACACAAGCAAAGTACAAGGGAATTCTTGTACTCAAAACATGTTTTCAAATGTGTGTTTCGTATTTCATATGCTTTTATTACTGATTACCATATCCGATAACCACTTGAACATGCAGATCACGTAACATATAATTGTGAAATAGGTCTTTAAACTTGTATGTTTTACATATATTTCACAAATGGTTTTCCACATTTTTATCAGTTAAAAGCATGACATTAAAACATTTGAACATAATACCAGTACACTGTTTTGTCCTCGGTAACACTCCACACATATACACGAGTGGAGGACTAGCATATTATTACTAGTAAATTTGTTAATCCTATATGATTGGAGACACGTCCTCGGAGAACACTCCACCGAGATACGCGAGTGGAGGACTACACCCATAACCAGAATCTCTGGTATTTAGAGAGCGTGACTTAAGTATGTGGACGACTTATTGCCACATGTGGACTACTTATTGCCACAGGTTTCAGTCTATTGTATGGTTATGGAACTCGCAATTAGGATAACAGAGATTTACTTATAGTAATAATGAACCACGTTATACATCATTTACATCTTTCACATCTTTCACATACAGTAACTAACAATCAGGAAAGTACGGGACTTTCCTGGGGAAAACATGGAACCTAAACATGATTACGTCTTTTACATCTTTAACATCGTTTACATTAGAAACCAACATGCAGGAAAGCATGGGGCTTTCCTGGGTAACACTTACATAACTAGAAGGAGTAACAAACTGGATAACATTACATCTTTTACAATTGGTAATATACAATAAGGAAAGTATGGGACTTTCCTGGTAATACATGATAAGTAAACAGGACAGTTTATACATTCTCATATAAGTAGACATATTTTCAATGTACGAACTTACTATACTTTACATTTGTGAAACAATAACCAACTTTTAAGAAAATACGGGATTTTCTTGGTGTACATAACATTTCAGAAACAGAAAGGAAACTCGAAACATTTTCACAAACAAAAACCGCTTATGAACTCACCAGCGTTATGCTGATTTTCAAACCGCTTGTGTTCTCAGGTCAGCGTTAGAACAGGTACCCGAAGATTTCTTTTGATCAAGAAGATGGAGTACATGAAGACCCATTTCATTTTGTCTATATATACTATGTATCACAACTGTACAAACTTTACTTTTGAAACAATTGTAAAACTTGTATGTAATGTAATGGTTGCTTTACTTTACTTACTATGTGCATTGGATTTGATACTCAACGTGGAGTCAACCCCGGAAATGTTTCCGCCTTCGGTTTTCGGGGTGTGACACCAAAGCTAGTGGGAACATAAGTGTTATGCTAGTAAGAATATAATGATCATGATAGTGGGAGCATGATTATTATGTGAAGTGTTGCAGGTTAGCAATACTAGTTATAGGAAACAAAGGTTAAGAATTTTGCAAAGTTGCAGAATGTGAAGTGTTTCAAGTTAGAAATACTTTATGTAAGACATTATGAATCGTATCCCATATGCTTCGGGTATATGATCGATTATGTAACGCCCGCAGATCCGGGCTAGTCAATTTAGAAACGATGAGCATCAAAAATGAGCTTTTTATGGAGGATTATTTAGAAGTATTAATATTAACCAATTTTTATTATATGTTACAAGGGTTCCGTATGTATAATGAACGCCAAAATCCGAGTTATAACGAAGAAGTTATGACCCGTCGAAGTTTTTCTGCAAAACCGACACGACACCAGGAGACGTAAATAGTGAACTTATGATAGATGACTTTTTAGCCTTAGTAATCTAAACAAAAGTCATAGAATATCTTAAACTGATAGCGTCCATATAAAGAACGCCCAAATCTGACTTCTTATGAGGAAGTTATGATTTTTCTAAGATTTAGCAAAATAGTGCACAACCCGAAATTCGAATTTTAGATCAGTCGATTTTTCACCAAAATAATCTAAATGAGAAATGAAGATATCATTAATAAGAGTTAAAAGATAAAAGACATATGAAAACGGAGCTCGTATGTGAAAGATATGGACGAGCTTAGTCTCTACTCTTCGAGCACGACGAATTCGATACAGTTTTGTAATTCTGAGATAGAATGAGAATTAGCCAACGGTGTCTAAATGAAACATGTAGCACTCATAAATACCAACACGTGGATATAAATAACATCAAAAATGGAGCTCGTATGCAAAACATATGGACGAAGCTTAGTCTCTACTTTTCGAGTGCGACGAATTCGAGTACAGTTTTGTAAATCTAAGATACAAAGAGAATTAGCCAACGGGGTCTAAATCAAAGTTGTAGTACTCATAAATACCAATGCATGGATATAAATAAAGTAGAAAATGGAGCTCGTACGCGGAAGATACGGACGAAGCTTAGAGACTACTCTACGATAAAATCCCTATAAATAAAGGATGAATCCTTCATATTTTCTTCACACTATAACCTCTCTTTCTCTATGTAACTTCTCTCTAGCCTCCTTAAACCCCTCCCAAATCTAGGGAACCTCCATAGCATGAGAAGGAATCCCTGGAGCGCCCGACGGATCTGAGAAGAAAAGCTTTCGGCTCGGAAACGCTGCTTGAGTAAAGCCCGGTTTTTTTATAAAAACCCGCTGTTTCATCGAAGGAAATTATTTTAAAGTAAACAAAGCGTTGTCCGAGTACCAAGTCACCACCTTATCGAGTGAGAGCATAGTTACTTTCATCTTACACATAGATATGAAGTATTTTATATAAACTACGTGTTATGTGTGTATATTGTCTGAATACTTGCTGTCTGTGCCGGGTGAAAGATTTTCATACATGTTTTAAATTATTTAAATTGTATACAAATTTTGTATCTACAAAATGTGTGGGGTAAAACATGGGTTGATGAAATAGTTTATGTGTGATAAAAATAAAATGATGAAGAGGTGATATAGACCAGGAGGTAAGGGTGAGAGGTGACCCATGAGAGAACCTTTTACCTAAGTGATTGCCCCATCATCCACAGAGTATGGATGACAACCACAGACTCTTCTAGACAGTCTAGTGGAAACTATCAGGCTCGCAACCTATAGGTGTTTTGAACTGTGTATTCACTAGGTGTACTCTAAAAACCCATCGACACATATTGCGAGTGGATTCTCGGAAATGATACTGTCGATAAATGAGATAAAACCCATTGACCTGTATTGCGAGAGGAGTCTCAGAAATGATACTGTCAATAAACGAGATAAAACCCATTGACTTGTATTGTGAGAGGAGTCTTGGAAATGATATTGTCAATAAACGAGATAAACCTTGGTAACTATGGATTTAGTGCATGTTGAGTAAACCTTGGAAATGATGGATTTCGTACCTATTATTTAGGATAACCCATAGGAATAAATGAACAAGGAATAGCTGAATTCTTAGGGTAGAATAAAGAAGATAATGGGAATGGGTAATTGGGTTGATTGTCTAAATGTTTAAACATAATAATTATATTATTATGGGTTGAAAACCCTATGTACTCACCAGGTTTCCCAGCCTGACCCACTTAGTTTATTTATATCACAGGTGTTGATATGAAGTCACATTACGCTGATAGATTAAATGAGATATAAATCACTAGTGATAATGAATGTAAGTTCTGTTTATGCTTTTGTTTATATATTGACGATGACATCCCAAATGTTTTTACATGAATAAAAATAAATTTCTTCGGAAACGCTTTGATAACGTTTTTATCATCTTTTACTGGGAACAAATTCCGCAACATTTTTATTAAAAGAAGTACTCTGATTTTTTATAAAGCATAAAAAAATCGATCTTTACTGGTCGTGAAAATGCGGATGTCACAGATTACATATGCTATAATATTCACCTATTTTAATTTTCCAAATGCCTAGGTCAAGGATAGGGAAAACGGACCAGAACTGGATATGATTACGAGTCATTAAACAACTGTCAAGGACAATCTAAGGTTTACCAAGGATTTTTTTGCTTGTGGATAGTTGGAAGTATAGTAATGAATGGACCATATTGATATAATTTTGAATAGATAGGATTCTATTAAGAATAGATAGTCATATGACAATTATGGAAAAGTTTCCGTAATGGGAGTTGGATATCAAGAATCTATGAGTAAGTAAGAAACTTTTATATAAGAAGGATGTTCAAAGGAATGTGCTTTGAATATAAGACTTTTTTTTATCTATGGAAAGTTTTGTAATTGGGAAAGTCTTTGTGACTTGTGTACATAGTCAATACAAAAGGATCACTGCATATAAGCTTAAAATCTAACAAATTACAGTAAGTGGCAAGGACTTGGTATTCTCACACTTACGATAAGGATTTGGAATTGTGAAATGAGTATCATTGGAAATGTTTACAATTGATCTATTTCACTAACTAAGGACCATAGGTAAACATAGTGTGCATGCTTGGAGCATGAGATGACTATTGTTTTAATTCAAGTATTACGCTGATCAGTCGAAACATTATATAATGAATAATGTGTAATCGATTTGGTGATTAAATAAAAGGTGTTTTATTTATTTTCAAAAGTTTTGAGACCATATTGGATTCAATTATTCTTGTGTTTCACTTCGCATGTTTTACTTCCCGAATAGATAGTTTATTGAAACATCTACAATCAATCATACTTTGGAAGTAGGTATTGAGGTAAGACTGTCATGAATCCATCTGTAGATTGTCTAAAGTGTTACACATAGCACAAGTTTGCTGAAGTATTCATGAATACTCTTGTAATAAGATTTGAGTATTGGATTAAATCGACGCTCATCTGAATCACTTCATCAATTTTATCACGAGTGATTGTGTGACAATAATATCTTATATTCTTGTAACGGAGAGATATGAGTTGCAGTTTACAAGTCGGTTGCACATTGATGATATGAAAATGCACCAATAACTTGGTGTTATAAAACATATTGTTGTGTATCATTTGATGAGTAAATATAGCAAGCATATGAGTCGAATTTTATCCGTTCCTTTTACCCTCAGAGAGATAAAAGCGATATAGCCGCTCGATGATTTAATGATGACAACCCTAAGCGCTTGGCGAAGCCTAGACTGATTTGATTTGTTAAATTACTCAGTTGACGTAAATCGGAAATCGGGAAACAACGCATGAACAGGGAGAATGATTATAATCCATGTCTCAGTTCATAAGACATCAAGAATTGAGGAATATATGATCCCTTATCTAATGGGCACGTTGCTGATAAGATCATAGTTTAACAACGACTTTTGAGAGCTATGATTGCTAGTCGGGTTCTGAAGTCGTACTTGTAGTTATAGTTTTTAGACTTATCCAAGTGGGAGACTATTGGATTAGGTGTCTAAGCCCATAACTATAATTGGTATGTACTTGACCCGAGAGTAGCATGGTCTATTTTGGGTTGCCTTCACTAGAACAATTTAACAGGATGGATATTTGATAAATAGGTTATTTGTGATTTATTTATATATTATAAGTATAATATATTAATTCAAAAATCATATTATTTAATTAATATTGGTCAAGAGATTAAATAATTAAGGGGACTGTTTTAGTAAATCAGTAATACATATAGTTTGGGCCAATGATTAATGATTGATTAGTGATGGACTAAGTTTATGTGAAAGTCCATGAAGTGTTACTCCATAAGGCTTATCATATGGATTATTGAGCTAAAGGCCCAAGGAATGAATTTGGGTTTACAAGTTGAAACCCTAGGAATTCCACACTATAAAAGTAACCCTTTTGCTTCAAATTCACCACCGCAAGGGTTCTTAGAGAACCCTAGCTGATTTTGGTGGTTCTAGCCTCTCTCTGAAAGTCCTCTACATGTTCATGGTGTTTGTGACTTATTTGAGGTACCACACTTGAGGTGCTAAGCTCTTGAAAGGCCAACAACTACAAGCTACAAACAAGAGGTATTCTTCTAACTAGTTTTATTCATGAAGTGGTTACCTAAAATTAGTAGGGGTTCTTCAGTAGTTGATGGAAGGGGAGGTGAGGAATTCAAGGAGATCCAAGGAAGTATTTTAATGCGGTTTCTACGTCGTTGAGCATGTATTGGAAATATTGTATTTAGAGGTAACTTAGAGGACCTGGGATGATTCTTGAGGAAAGTATAGATAAGTGTGGATGGTAGTATTAGTCCTGTACTACTGGAATCAAGAAATTTTTTGGGGATTCTAAGGAGCCGGTCGGGGAAGGTATCATGGTTTGATACCATGATTTGTGGCAGTGGTTCCATATCTTTCAATTTTTTGGTTATGGTTGTTTAGGCATGAGGATGAGTATGGTAATTGTTTTAGGCCTCAGGGGCAATGTTAGTTGGCTTTGATTGGTGCAGACCTAGGGAGTTTGTTGGTTTTAAGGTCTCCAAGGCCTTGCTCGAGGCTGTGCATTTGAGTCATGAGACTCAAGAAGGAAACGATTGTTATGATCGGCTTGAGGATTTCAGCTGGAAGTTGTTGACAGATGGATTGGAATGTTGCTAGCTATGGTGAGCATTATGTCCTGATAGTTTTCCAAGAAGGAGTGATTAGGCTTGTGATTTTTAGAGTTAATATGTAAACCCAGTATGGTGGTTAGTTAGTTGTGGAGTTTGCGGCAGTTTATCAGTGCGGGAATTAGCATGAGGATTGATATGGTATGGATTCTTAATGATGCGATCAAGGGTCTGTTTTCCTTGGATATAGGTAGTTCATGTATTGGATTGACGGTTGGAATTGCAGACAAGGAGTGTATGTTTTGGATAGTAACTCAATATTTTGCTTATGTATTTTCAAGAAATCTTTAATCTTAAAGGTAGTTATTATTGGAAAATTTCTGAGGTCTTCATCTAAAATTGAAAATCTCCTAAGGTTTTCTTGGTCCTTATCTGGAAGATCATCTTGCGTGTGTTACACCATCCAAGAGTTAGGGATGGTTTATACTTGGTTGAGTCGATTTGAGATATGGTTCGAACCATAAGTGGGGGAGAACTAGGTATTCTTCTTGGAGGATCATCTATCTATTCAAGTGTGTGGTGTTGAAAGAATGGTTCATAAAGATCTGCGGTGCGGGTATGAAGGATTCCAGTGCAAGTTTTGGTCAAGTGATGGGTGTAGGGTAAGTGGGTATCGCATGTATGTGTTTATGAGATATAGGATTTGTCTTGTAACAGGAAGTAGTTGGTCAAGGAGCTCATTGTAGCCATTGATTCCTTTTTTATGGCAGTGAGTAGAGGAGAAAGCACTCAGATTACTCAGGTTGAGTATTGGTTATTGAGGACCTATTCAGCTCATTATATGGATTGTTATTTACAATCTAGATTGGGCAGTAGTCGATTGGTAAATCAATTTTCAGAGATGGGTATTTTCACAACTAGAAATTTTGTGTCTTGTAATCACTATACTTAAGTAAAATGTTGAATCAAAAACTTAAGATCATGTGTGATACCTATTATTATGACATCAAAAACATCAATCAAATACATCATACAAATACTACAAATAGTCATCAAGCAATTGGAAACCCTAGAAGTTCTTGTTAGGTCCATTTTGGACTAGGACTTCCTTATTGGACTCAATGGACCAATAAGCTTCCAATTTGACTATCATGGGCTTAGAACCCTTGACTGGGCTCTAATTGGACCCACATTAATTTATTTCAACATTGTGGGCCATATTGGGCCTAGAATGAAATAAATTGAAAGTTTTGAACAATGATTAACCTAAACTAGCCCAACAAAGTGTAAAAAGCATGTTATATTTCTTTTAGGTCAAACATCATCCAACTTAACTTCTATATGGGCTTGAGGGCATTAAAGCCCAAATCTTTCCTTTTCCATCCAAATTCTCGGCCCAAGGCCCAAATCCAAGAAAAAAAGATAAAGGGTTGACTTAATGCATGCCACCTCATTATTATATGGTGGTTATCCAAGCTATTATTCCTCAAACATCCATGCTAATCTCATTTCTCCATGCAACTCTTTCTCTCCCTCTCTCTTCTTGTTTCGGCCGTGAGTAACACACACACACACCTCACAAACTCTCTCTAGATTACTCAAGAAATCATCCTTCCTCTCCCTTCAAAAATCTCGAAATTTTGCTTGTGCATCAAAAGGATTTCAAGAAAATATCATCACTTCTTGGTAAGCTAAACATATCTAAGGATTTTATAACTCTTTTCTCATGATTAGATCCTTTCTCTTAAACATTTGCGCTAATCATGCTCCTAGAATCATCTCAAAGTCAAGATCCTCATCAAAGGGTTGCTAAGGCCAATAATCACCAAGCTTTCTTCCATCTTTTCTTCAAAAACCGAAACCACACCCTAAGGTGAGCTTCATACTCCCTATTTTCGGTTTTATAAGTTTTGTGGGGGGGGGGGGGATACAAGTGAAAGTGTAGATCTATATATGTTTGTATGTCTTGTATGATTTCTATGCTTCTATGTGTGTTTTTGTGTGATTATGTTGTTGGATCTAGCCATAAACTCCTAAAAATCGAGATATATGTTAAGTTAAATGATATTAGCATAAATTATATTACTACATACAAAGTATTCCAAGAAAAATTGCTAAGTGACTTGATAACATCTTCTTTGGGCTAAAAAACTCATTTTTTAGGCACAAAATGTAAAAAAAAATAAAAAAATAAAGTTAAAGGAGCCAAATTGACATATTAAGAATTTTGATGGATGAGAGGAGTCAAAACAGTTTCAATAAAATATTTTCTGGAAATATACTCATTTGGAGGATTAAAAATATAAATTTCAAGCTTAATGGGCTAAAAATGACGTTTTCGGCCCGATAGGGCCCAATATGCGAAATTTTCTATTTTGGAGGGCTGAAACTATGTTTTTCGGTAATACAGTGGACTATTAGTGTTATAAGTCCCTTTCAAAGGTTAAAAATGCTTTTCATAATTAAAAAGGACCAAAGTTGCAAAAATTTTCCAATTTGGGCCAAAAGTGTAAAAATTGCGAAAAGAGAGGCTATAACCGAGAAAACTATATTTTCAGGGACTAAAATTGTTTTTAACTAAAAATATGCTGAAAAATATCAATTTCAATAAGTTTTGGTGTTAAAATGTCAAGGATAAATGGTTTAAGGACTAAACCGGAAATTTATTTGTTCAAAGGGTTGAAAAAATAAATTTACAACAAAAAGAGGGGCTGTAACAGAAAAGTTGCAATGTTAATTCAATACATCCGTTGTGATCAAACACTGGCACTGCGACTACCGACGAATTATATTACACAACAACACCAAAAATCGTTATCAAACGAATTGATTCGGTCTCGAATCAATAACAAACCCGAAACTACTAACTCGACAATAACCCGATTCATACACGGAAAATTTGGGGAAATCAATACACACGTGAGAGTGCACAGACGTCGGCGCACTACCTTTGGACCCAAAAGTGTAAAATCTTGTTTGTTGGGCCTAGCTAGCCCAATGACTTGATCTTTAGGTCCGAAGACTTCAACCTTACGAGTTGTTGGGTCTTACATGATCCAACACAGTGTAAAAGGACTTTCAATGGCTTTTATACTATTGGTCCCCAATGGTCCTTTGGTACTGCTAGTAAAGTCGGTTATTCAAATGCGAGTCGGGTTAAGGGCCCTTCACACTCTTCTTATCCCCAATCGATTAACGGAGTTATTGAGGTCTTCGTGCCCTCTTTCTCTTCGGATGTGGGTCTACAAGAAGTCAGGGCGGTTGGATTACATGAATAGTACGGACGACGCCTACGGGATCGTTAGTATAGTTGTAAACTGGTCGTTTGTGTAACGCGTGTTTATAGCAATTCACCATGCGCAATAATACGGCATCGCCTGGAAGCAATGACTTCACACGCCTCGATGGTTCTACAACTACATGGAATTCAAAGTGTTAGGAAAACACCGGGTTTTCCTAGGGTTTTTTTTCAATACATACGGTTTTCGAAATGTACACAAGTTTAATGAACAATTTTTACAACCATAGAAACAAACAAGCATACTTATGGATCTTAACAAACTTTTTCATAAACTCTTTTCAGAAAATATCAGATTTTCTGGTAGTTTTTCAAAATAATACAAAACGCTGCTTTTCAAATACCGGTTATGAACTCACCAACATTTCATATGTTGATGTTTTTCAAAATACTTGTATTCTCAGGTAACATGTAAACGGAAGGAAAAATGTACTCAGTGATGGCTTGCAGTTTGTTTATCTATGAACCGAATAATTTATTTTTGGGAATGTAATGCTAAAACAATGTACTCAGTGTAAACTTTATCAGTTGTACTATATTAATGCATGGTGATGAATGATGTTATGTTTCATATATATTCAATGTTATGGTATTCAATTAAGTCACGACAGCCCTCGGATGTTTCCGCCGTCTGGTTCGGGGTGTGACAGGTATGTCCATCTCCATGTGGGTTTTGGTTCACTAGCTTAGGTGTCAATGTGTTCTTGACGATTGGTCATTTCATACATAATCAAACCATATATTTTTCGGAAGTTTTGGGTGTGTATTATGGTAAGTTCATCAGATAGTGTCGCAAGGGTATGTGGGCTGGTCAAGATAGCAATGGAGATCTTGGTTCAAATCATATGCATGGTTCTTATTTGGATTATAGCCTTTGAATTGGAACAAGAGTACCACCGTTAATCTGATTCTCAGGTCGTGTGTGCCCATGTTTTCGTCGGATTTTGCGTTGGTGGCAGCTTGTAATATGAAAGGATTTATATGTGGTAAAAGAGTATAAAATTGTTGGACTCGGTTAGCATGGAGAGGGACATAGACTAGATTCCTGCAAGGTGGTAGAATGAGGCTGAGTCTCCGTAGGCCCCCGTGGTGCTGGTCGTGAGTTTCTAGGAGAATGATGGAATGACGGAAAAATCGGTGTATTACCGAGAGCATTTTAAACATGAGTTGAGGGCCGGGAAGGGCATTCCAGACTTATGTTGTGGGCTCGTACGTAATCCAGACCTATGCTGAGGACCTTGTAGGGGTATCCCACACATAGGCCGTGGGCTTAATGATCATGATAATTTATTTCTTATGCATGTGGTACTTTTAGTTTTGGTGTATTGTTAGAAGTCTGGAGACTCATGAACTAGATGGTTTGCATAAAGTGAGTAGTTAAAGATTTTTTTGTTGGGAGTATCAGTTGTGTATCAGAAATCTTTGGAGAGTGTTTGCATTATAAATCTTGTTTGATTGTGATATGTTATTAGGGGTTTGGTTACCAAGGTTGGGTATTAGTTATGGAGACTTGAGTCATGAGTTCATTGTGAATGTCTCGAGTGATTTTCCAGGTGGGGATACACCTGAGCTGAAAAGGGTTGGATGCAACGTGACTTGGATTGATCATCTTTGCTCATAGGAGCAGTGGTTGGTAATGGTGTGTCAAGGAGTCAAGGGTTTATTTAAGGTTTTTGGTAAATTTTATGAATTTGGAATTGGTTGAAATTCACAGTCGATGTGTTTTGGGTACTTCATTCCGTGTGTTTGGCGATTTTCTTGCTCAAAGACAATGGATGGGTTCATCGAATGGATGAATATTAGTCCTGGATTGTGGGTTTTGAAGTCTAGATCTGATGTGTTCCCAGTCTCAGGAAGCATATTGATAGATTTGATTCGGTGATTGTAGATTTGAGAGTCCTCATCTATAACATCCATAAAATTCATGAAAATCTAAAACTTCTTCAAGCATTCAAAACCAGTAATTATTACAATTTGCTTTCAAAATGGTTTCATGTCAGAGTATCCCGATATCAAATCATAAAAAAATATATGGAGGTGCACGATCATGCCTTCTCCTTCCCGTGATCATCAGAAGTACCTGAAACAAAATCAATAACTGTAAGCCTAAACCTTAGTGAGTTCCCCCAAAATATCAATACATAACAAGTAGCACACATAATAACATGTAATGGGTCCACAACTCTACAGACTGGATTACCCCTAAGCTCACAGTGTGAGTTTGGCTTGCCTTTCGGGCCCACAACTTACATCTGGCTTGCTACGAAGCCCACATCATAAGTCTGGTTTGCTCTCGAGCCCACAACTTACGAATGGCTTGCCCCCTTTAGTCCTAAGACTGTAATATAACTGATCATCCCTCAATGCGAGTTTGGCATGCTCCCCTGGCCCTAAGCTTGCATCTGGAATGCCTAGGAGTCCTAAGTATACGTATGGTATGCTCTCTCGTCCCTCATCTCATATTTGGCATACTCCAGGGTTTGTTGGTCACCGCACGTGCCACCTCAACCTACACACACAACATGTCGACATATAACAGCTAAATGCACATACAAATAATTAAACAGGAACGTAGGTGGTCCAACAGATCTTCCAAATTGGCATAGCAAAGTATCATGCATAAATATATCATACTCAACATATCATCAACTACTAGGATACCAGATCCAATGGGCTGGCCTTCGTGCCTTCGAACCCTAAGTATAATAAGGGCAACTCACCTCATAATGTCAATCAGAACTGAAATATCAAACTCCCGAAATATGGCTCTAATCACCAAATCCTACAACCACCAATGATCCACTTGCATAAATACCCAAATTACCAAAATACCCTCGAAAGTCAAACTGGTCAACCCTTGGTCAAAGTCGAAGTCAATAGTCAACGGTAACAGTCCATGTTGACACGTCTCGTCGAGTGCAACTTACAGACTCATCGAGTTCCTTTAGAAATTGATAGGAATGTATCCTTTATGATCGAATTGATTAAAGCAGGAAAAACAAGAACATTATATAATCAAACAAGTTTTAAATGAGTAATAATCACGCCTCAGAAGAACTCGATGAAGAATTGCTTCTGTAGAGGTGGAAAGTAGGGTTACAAAATAATACTAAAACGTTAGTTAGAGACGTAGCATGAATGAACAATATATACAAACCCTAGCAGTAAATACGAGTGGACGGGCCCAACTCGTTTATACAAAATGGACTCAAAAGAATAGGCCTAATGATGCAACACTTAATCTTCAACAATCTCCCCCTTTGCATCAATTAAAACCCTAGCCATTTAATTCTTAATTCGCTTATGCACTTCATAGACCTTGGGAATGAAGCCCAATAGCAGCTTGCAAACTTAAATATACCAAGTGATCACATCTGTGAAACACTTCACATCATCCTTGTTGTTGCCTCTGAACTTCGCAAGCAACTCCTAGATAAACTCTAGACAGGAAGTGGTAAAAAAGTGCTTCTCTTCGAGATGGAAAAATAATTTGCGTCGATCAGCTCCCTGACGATCTGTAGATGTATATACCAAAACCACCTTTCTTTGAAAAATTTCCCTGGCTTGAGCTTCTCAAAATCTTTTGGGGCTTCTTTTTGAACTGAACTTGGGTTGTACCTCAAAACAGTAGCAATATCAACATCCATTGATCCAACTTCTTGAGTATTATGATAACTAGAATTTGATCAGTTGCGCAGGGACAAGGTTTGAGAATACAATCCTTGAATGAATGCTTAAGATCAATGTTTGCTTACTATAAGAAGTTCAAGTCTAGATTGCAAAGACCAGTCAAGTCTTAGATATTATATTCAACAAATGATCAAGACATTAAATGAAGAATAAAAGTAAATGATCAAGGTAAAGCTAATAAATGAAAAACAAGAAGAATGTTTGAAAAAGATTTGAGATAACAAAGTAATTGCCAAAAGTTGAGCAAAAGATCCATATTTTTCTTATATTGAAAGTTGATTTATATAGGAGAGGAAGTTACAGTGAATTAACTAAGTAACTTACATTGGACTAGACAATATAACAATTTCTGACATTCTGATTGCCTAATACAACAAAAGGCTAAGTCCTATGTAATGTCACATCAATACAAGGATAATTAATGACAAAAGACAAAAAGAATGTTCTTCCGGATCAGCAAGCATTCTGGATGTGAGAGTCACTCAGGAATGTGTTCCTCCTCAAGATTTTATTCCTCTTTTCTCTTCAGCCCCGAACAGGTTCCAAAGCATTATTCAGTTTGGAACCAAAATACTTCGGAATATGTACTTGGGATTGCTAAATGTTCACTTTCAGGTTCCAACAAATATTAGATTTGATTAAAAGTTGAAGATAGGACACCACAAGTTCATACTTCTCCTTGTTTCTAACCAGAATATTGTATATCACAATCTAGTCATGGGGATTCAAAAAGGCTGGTATGTGAGAGTGAATTCATAAGCTTGAGATGCTAATCCTCTCGCAACATTAAAGCTCGTATTCGGGAAGCTTTCGGTTTCGATCGGCCCAGTGACCCTCACAGTGATAATATTCCTCGCACTCCAAGTCTCGTACTAAGGCTTCATGTGTTTCAAGTACAAAGCAAACAACATTTGATCCGCAGTGCTGTCTGAGAAGGGTACGTTTGCAATTTTGATAGAAGCCCAAAACCTGAATGCAGTTGGTGTGATAGGTAGGTCCAATTGCGAATCCTGTGTGTTTTGGATTTCAAAAGAATCAATTCGATCCAACCAAAACTTTCTCGGCATATCCACAACTTGTTTTTGCATTCTCTTTAGGGACCACTTGGGAAATAAAAGCATTTTCCTCTTAAGAGTGGCCTGAGCTTCCTTATCTGCTTTTTCTTTTTCCTCAGTCTCTTTGATAATGCGAGCATGTTCATCAATCTCTGCATCGCAAGCCTTCTACCTTTTGAGTTCAGCTTCATTAGGCTCTTCAGTAGACATACATTCTTTCTTCTTTGGTTCTTGTTAGATGACAAGAGGTATAACTGGAACTTTGGAGGGAACATTCATTTGATCCTGCGAGCTACCCTCTTTCCCTTTCTTAGGAACAAACAGTGGTTGCGAAACACCCTCCAGATGGTGCAACATTGCAAACACCGATCGTAGCTTGTCAACTAAATGCTTCTTGACTATGATGAAGATCATTGGATCACGAGTCTCAATAATATCATAGAGTAGTCCAGTTACATTAAAGATACAACTGCGAGTGACTGTCTTCTCTGCTAGGAAATCATCAACCTGTTTATTAGCAAATTGAAGCTTCATTTCCAACACTTTGCACTTTTCTTCCTTGAGGGTAAGATCATCCATGATCTTATTTTCGGCTGCAAGATCTGCCTGAAGCTTTGTGATTTTCTCAGTGATAGAAGACTGAAATGCTTAATGATCGGACTTAAGTGCCTTGCGAAGCTCAACAAAGTTCACATTTTCATTTTGGAATAAAAGACCAACGTTCTGAATTGCCTTGTTCGCAGCTACAGTGTTGGAGTTATAAGTAGTCTTGTAATCCTCCATGAATTCCATTGTATCTACAATTAGTTTATCAGTTTTTTCGGTCGTTGCCTTGGAGACATCACTAGAATCTGAAACTGCCTTCGATAAAGTGGGGTCATTGGCAAAGTGTTCCTTTGTTACCCGCTCCAAGATTGATTCAACAGTAGATTTGGTGCAAGCTGCAGAGGTGGAGGCTGTGGATGCGAGAAGTAGTTGATCAATCTTCTCATGAAGAGATTTGAGTTCCCTGTATGTAGTAGAGACTTTATCTTCACTATCAATCCGTATTTGAAAAGGACTATAATCGAATCCTTCCGAATCATCATCTTCATCATCTCTTAAAAGCATTTCAGAGTCATCTGTGCGAATGGGAGAAATGGGTTGGGTAACATTGGTTGAACAACTTGAAGTCGGAGCCCCCGTATTAGATATGTTGACTGAACTTATAAGGGTAGTTAAGGTGTGGTGTAAGATGGTGGATTCGGTTAAAATACGAATAGAGATTGGAACAGATGTGGATAGTTGAGATGATACTGGTGGTTGTACAGGTGCGATGGTAATAGGAATAGAAGCAGTTGATTTAGGTGATGGATGTGGAGAAGGAACAATATCATTTAGTGTTGGAGTTACCTCATGAATTGGAGATGCAACTTTAGAGTGAACAAGTGGTTCGTTGTGAACTTATTGTTCTTCGTTGATGCGAATAGTTTTGTGTTCCTCAGTGCGAATGGGCTCATCATCTTTATTTTGAACAGTGGGGTCTTGAGTAATACGAATATCCGACTTAGTTTGGGAGTCAGAACCTTCGTCTTGACTATTAGATGGAGAAGGAGTGGGAGACTTTCATTTCCTTGCGGGTTGTTTCCTTCATTTTGGGGAAGTAGTTGAAGCAGCAAGAGCCTTTCTCTTCTTAGAAGGAGATTTCGGGGTCTCAGAGGGTCCTTCTTTCATAGTGTCTTTCTTAGGTGCTTTCTTTGACCCTCTGAACCCTTTCTTGGCTTTTTCTACCTCAGCCAAAATCAGTTGAAATGCATCTGATAGTGGACGAGGACCAAAAGGAGTAAGAGCAAGATGCCCTTCTAGAATTTTAATTCATGGAGGAACATCACAAAACATAACCTCTAGAATCGAGCCAATGAAGGAAAACTTCGACTGATCCACTACAATAATGTTTTTTGTATGGAGGGTTGCGATAGAAGCCAACAATGTATAAAAAATTATCGAAATCTTGAGCTGCTTGATTGCCCTGTTGATGACAATGGTACAGAATCTCGCATAGGAGATCTCAATGTGACGAGCAATAGAGTGATTACTATGGATAAGTTGAGCCCAGAGGATAGAACCATAGTCAACATTTGAACCTGTGTAAAGGCCATACATCATACCCATGAACATTTTGCTTGCGTAGTCATTACCAGTGACTCTTTCAGAAAAGGATTTGAACAGGATGGTGAAGAGGGCATTCAAGGTGGGTGGAAGATTGGATTTCTTGAACTTAGAAACCGCAGTGAGAGTTTCCTTGTACCCCATTTGGTAGAACATCTCTAAGATTGCAGCATTGGAGATGGTTTCAGGGTAGATCATGTTGTCAGATAGAGGAAACGCTAATAGATTTCAAAATCGGGCTTTGGAGATTGATGTGGTGTGGTTGTGAGTAAATCCTCTGCTCTTCCTTGACATAGTTGGTTGTGGTGTAAGCTTTGAAGAGAATCAATATAGGAACATTCTAAACTTGAGACAAGGAAATGGTGAGAGGGGAGTATTTCAAGCACTCAATCAGAGGTAGAAGAAAGGGATCATATTGAACTGGATCAAGTTCGATAATGAGGTTTTGATGTTTCTTAAAGACCAGAAGAGATGAATGAGTAGTCTGATCTTGAACTGAAAGATTCTCTAAAGAAGACGCCATGGACGAAGCTTGAAGAAGACGATGAACAGTTGAGAGCTTTATGATTGCCAGATATCGTGTATAGTATTTGAAAAGGGTAAAGAGATATGGAACCATCAAAACCCTTATATACGATTTGATTTGGTGAGTAAATTACCGAGAGAGATTGTCTTGAAAAATGTATCATCGCTTGTAAAAGTACAAATTGACAACTGTGATGAGTCAGAAGCATGCGTCACACGACGTATTGTTAACTGTCCGTTCAACTTTTCACGCGCCCATTTTAATTCTTATCTTTTAAAATTTTTCACATCATCTCATCGCCTTTCAAAGTAAAGAATGCACATCAAATACAACTGCGAACCTGAAAGTTGGAAATAACCATGAGCTAGACTTTGGAAGATCATTAAGATCTTCGTGCAAGACTGTGAAATGAAAAAGAAATAAAACAATGTTTATCTGGGAATGTTGTGATGTCTAATTAAGGACATAAACATATGGATCCCAAGCAAAGATATCTTCCTTCATAATCAAGAGAGGCTAAGAAGTGTCTGTGTGGTTTCCTGTTGAATACAATAAAATGTTTGATGAGAAACGTTGAAAGGAATCTTTTATTAAGGCTTATAAAGGTGGTTCATCCTTCATCGAAACTATGAACTTGATATAAGTGAAAAAGTAGGAGGAGGTACTCGTGTGACTAGTGTAGTCAGTTGAATGAGTAGGTTTGGAACATATGCGAGTGACTTGGACAAATATTGAAATCTCAAAAAAAAAAAAAATTAAACACTATATCCATTGGAAGAAATGTTTTGGGACGCGAACACTTCATTAGGATCTTAAAAGAAAAGAGATTTATTGGTATTGACCATGAATGTCGACTTTCGTTAATTCTTGGGTGAAAGTAATAGAACATTTTATTGTTCACCATCAATTCATATAAGGTGTCGAATTTTGGGTTTCACTCAGTTCATGGTAGAATGAAACTAAGATCATGAACACAAATCTTTGTGTAACCATAATCCTCAGTGGTAATTTTTGAGAGTCTAAAGGGTTACATTAGTTGATGAGAGAGCAATGGAGAAGAAGGTAGGTGGCTACAAGAAAGTGTAAGTACCTCTAGAATGCAAAAATGACCATACAAACAACTCTTAACTCAATTTGAGAAGAGTAAGGTAGCTCATGACTGATGTGAATTCATAGCCTGATTTGGAATAATTGATTAGTGGTATCAACTCATTAAGGCTTCACAGTCAAGTCGTTGAGGCTTAGGTCAACATGCAGCATCATGTTTCTAGGGACACTTAGCTAATACATAAGTAAAGAGATTTATACCTGCCCCATCACTCAAGTTGATAAATGTTGCAAACACCTACACCAATGATATTGGTGTGAATCTATATAAAAAGGAACTAAAAATAGACAAACAAATTTTATTATTTTTTTATTATTATTTTTTTATTTTTTTTATTAATCAAACAATAAAACATGTAAAGATATACAAACTATTTAAAAGGATATAGGAAATACTAAACCACAGATGAACAGTCCCTTGCAAACCTCTGCGAATGTTCACATTGATTCGCATCCATATAACAGTCCCTTGCAAACCTCTGCGAATGTTCACATTGACTGGGAAGCCCTGCGAACATTCACACCAGTTCGCAGTGAAAATTTTTATGAGTGCAAAAATGGTTTTGGTACAGAATCAGCTTCCATCATTCCTCGCCCTTGAAGGATTCTATTAAATGTAGCTTCAGGTAGAGGCTTGGTAAAAATGTCAGCCAATTGATCAGTGGATCTTACGAAATGAATCTCTACATTGCTATCTTCCACATGATCCTTGATAAAGTGATACCTCAGTGCTATGTGTTTTGTCTTTGAATGTCGCACTGGGTTGTGACAAATACGAATGGAACTTTTGGAGTCACAATAGAGATTAATTGTTTTCATGGTTAAGCCATAGTTACGAAGCTGGCTTTGAATCTAAATGACTTGTGATGTATAGGAAACTGCAGCTATGTATTCAACCTCAGCTGTTGACAATGAAACACATGTTTATTTCTTTGATTGCCAACTCACCATCTTGCCATCAAGAAATTGGCATCCACTAGTGGTGTTTTTTCTATCCAAACCATAGCTGCCTAAGTCAGCATCTGAAAATGCTTGTACAAAGAAACCTGAGTTCGCAGGATACCAAATTCCAAGAGAAGACGTTCATTTATATACTAGAAGAAATTCTTGATAACTACCATATGAGGTTCGCGTGGGTTGGCTTGGAACCTAGGACAGTAACAAGTTGAAAACATAATATATGGTCTACTATACATGAGTGAACCTATCATCTGATGATTAAAGGTCATTCATCAGCAGGTTTATCTAGCGAAGGAGTCAGTTTGGTTCTGCATGCCATTGGAACTTTCGCCTTTTAGTCTCCTATCATTCTAACCATAACAAGTAGGGTCTTCATGTAATCCTCCTGATTGATGAAAATTCTTCCAGTCCCTGTATTATGTTTAATCCAAGAAATAAGTTAATTGGACCCATTGAGCTCATTTCAAACTTAGTTTCCATCAACTTTTTGAACTCAACTGTTAGGCTGGGAATAGTGAATCCGAAGATGATGCCATCAGCATAAATTTGTACGATCATCAAGTGGTCACCCACTTTCTTGCCAAAGAAGGTTAGGTCAATCGAACCTTGCTTTAATTTTTACATTTTAAGAAAACGAGATATTGTTTCATACCAGGCACATGGAGCTTGTTTTAGACCGTAAAACGCTTTGTCAAGAATGTGGCAGTGGTTGGGTTATTTTTCCTTTACAAACCCAGGTGGTTGCTCCACATAGACAGTCTCTTCTAGTTCACCATTTAAGAATGGGCACTTCACATCCATTTGAAAGACTTCAAAATTTTTGTGAGCTGCATATGCCAAGAAGATGCGAACAGATTCCAACCTAGCAACATGTGTGAAAATTTCTTTGTAGTCAATGCCTTTTTCGTGGGAGTAACCTTTGACCACAAGCCTCGCTTTGTTTCTGATGACATTTCCTTCTTTGTCCACTTTATTCTGAAACACCCACTTTAATCGAAAAACCGATGCATCTGGAGGAGTTGGAATCAGTCTCCAAACTTTGTTTCTTTCAAACTCGTTGAGTTTATCTTGCATCGCTTGCACCCAATCAGAATGATCGAGAGCACTGTTGACGGTTTTGGGTTCAATCTTGGACATGAAAGAATTAAACATACAAAATTAAACTTTGGAGAATAATGTAGTTTGCTTCATTTCAGTTGAGAATGGGTAAGAACTCCTGCAGTGGATTCACCAATAACTTGAGCTTTTGGGTGATCTCTTGTCCATTTGGTCATGGGAGGATAATTTGGATCTAAGGATACATTTAGCTTAGCATTTACTTCCTTGAATTCAGATAGAACTGATTGAGTGTCCGAATCATCATTTGTTTCTTTATTCTCCCCCTTGAATGATGCGAACTTGTTGTCCTCAGGAACTGAATCACTGCATGCGAATGGAGTTTCGTGGTTCTTAGTTGGTTGGGAAAAGTCACCATCAAAAGGATGCTGCTCATAAGAAATGGGTGATATAAAACTCTCCCCCTGGAATTGTGTGTTAGACCCAAAATTCTCCCCTTGGAAAGTAGAGTACATGTCTTGAGGTTCTTTCGCAGTGGAAGGCTATTGAGGTATGTATTTCACCGTATCATCGAGAATCTTCTTAAGTTCGTCGACTTTAATATCCGATGCTTTAGCTTCAGATGTGATAGCTTTCTCAGGTTCATCAAAGAGTAACATGAACTCTTCATAAAGGTTGGGCAGAGGTATTACAACTAGACAAGGTTTAGGAAAGATTTCCTTGTTCTGACTTTCATTTGACTGAATTCGCTTTAGATAACTGACGTCAAACGTGACATAGTATTTCTCTTCTATCTTCTTGGAGAGTTTATTTAGAACCCTGTATGCCTTGGATGTTAGTGAATATCCCAAGTATATACCTTCATCAACTTTCACATCGAACTTGTTTCGTTGTTCTTTGGAATTGAAGATAAAACACCTGGAGCCAAAAACTTGGAAGAACTTAACGGTAGGTTTGCGATTATTTATGCTTTCATAAGGAGTTATTGAGAATCGCTTGTTTAGGATAGATTGATTTTGGGTAAAACAAGAAGTAGTTATCACATCAGCCCAGAAGTAGAGAAGCAGACATGCGAACGTTAGCATGGTTCGTGCAACTTAACATAAGGAACAATTTCATCTTTCAACTACGCGATTCTATTGTGGAGTATAAGGAGCAGAAAATTTGTGTGTGACTCCCTTTTCAGCAAGAATTTCTTCGAACACTTGGTTTTTGATTTCTAGCCCATTGTCGTTGCGAACCAGCTTTCGCATTTGAACATCGGTTTTCTTGATAAAGAACTTGAGCTTTGGCGTTGCTTCAGATTTCTACTTAAGAAAGAACACCCAAGTAAAACATGAAAAATCATCTACAATTACTTGAATGTACTTATTACCACCAACACTTTCAATAGCAGAAAGTCCGCAAAGGTAGATGTGTAGAAGTTCCAAAGGTTCGACAATTTTCGTGTTCACTATAGTAGGATGACTTTTCTACTTTGCTTTCCCATCTTGCAGACTGCACACAATTGATCTTTGTCGAATTTCAGAAGAGGAAGTCCTCTCACATGATCACCAAGAACAAGCTTGTTGATGTCTTTTAAATTTAAGTGCGAAAGACGTCTATGCCATAACCAACTTTCATATGAGTGAGCTTTTGTAAGCAAGCAAATGGCAGGCTTCCCTCGTATCGGGTTTAGATTAAGTGGATACATTTCACCCTTTCATTGTGACAAAAAAAAGAACAGTCTTGGATTTCTTTTCAATGATTTCTGATCCTTCATCATCAAATGAAACTTTCAATCCGGTTCCTACTACCAACTGTGAGACACTAATTAGGTTGTGTTGCAAACCTTCAACATAAGCCACTTTACGAATAGAAAATTCCCCATTCATTATCATGCCATATCCTTTTATTTTTCTAAAAGAATTATTCCTATATTTTACGCTTTCTCCATCCTTGATAGCCCTGAACTCTCACAGTTCCTCCTTTCTTCCTGTCATGTGATGTGAACAGCCACTGTCGATGTACCATTCAGTGTCGAACTATTTTTCACGAATAACCTGAAAAATTTAAGCATATTTTGGAACCCAATGTTTCTTGGATCCTTGTGAGTGTTTCACTGAACAAGGAAAATTAATATCAAGATTAACCAAATATGTTCATTTTATAAGAGTGGTTTCATCTTTTCGTTTAATGGTGAAAATTTTGATTTTGTTAACTTTTGAGTTAGGTTCTTTAGAATCAAAAGTTTTATTCTTATTGTCAGCTTAATTCTTGATGGACTCCTTTTTAACATTCTTATGATTTGCATTTGGCTTCTTCGTTGGAGTTTTCCGCTCTAAGGAACGCTTTCCCTTGCCTTTTTCGTTATTAGACGTAAATTTTATGGGTTGAGAGTGATTAGGCTTTGGTCTCTCATATTGTTGCTTTGATAAGAAGGGTTTTGTAGTCCCTTTTTGCTAAGAATTTTATTGACTATGAGAACAACATTGCAAACACCGATTGAAGTTTAATTGTGAAGAAGATTTCACATTGCGGTTTATTCTCCTTTAATCGCGAATATAATCTGGATTTTAGGATTGCTAAAATTGTTTCCTTTCACTAAGATTCCTTCTATATCTGTCATTCCTCTGTTGTTTTTGATCAGCAAGTTGCATTGATGACTCTTGGATGTTCACATTTGGATTCGCTTTTCTTACTTAAGGTTCGCTCTTTACGGGGTTTGGTTCACTGCAAACCTCCTTGGTACCACGTGGACTACCTTTTGCAAATGCTGAGTGATCATTTAAGGGTTCAGCCATATATCTTCCTTTAACTTTCCAGGAAGTTCTTTCTGATAAAACAACAGTTTCGTCAACATTATCTATGGATGCTGACCAGAAGTGTTCATCACACCCATCTTTGTTATCTTCGTCTACAATCGTATTTAGCTAGACTGTTTGATTTTCGGTTATTCCATTGACTTTGAAAAATTGATTGGGCGTTGTTTGAACTATTGGAAAAACAGTTGCTTTTATTTTTAAAATCTCATGTTTGTTTTGAACAACTCTTGCGAACTCAACATAATTTTCAAAAATAAGAGCTTTTGTAGGTTGTGATTCATTTTTGACAAACTCTGAGCAGTCAATCACATCCTCTACAAAAATATCACTCATATCACCATCCTTATTAAATTTAGAAGTACTTTCAAAATTTAATTTATTTTCTGAACTCTAGTTGGCATTCAATGAATCAAATTTTTGCACAATATCAAATTTGATATGCTTTTTATGATTTCCATCCAAAAGTTGTTTCAACATGCTCTTGTGGTCCTTAGACTCAATGAAATTTTCAATACATTCAAATCCGATTTGTATGCATCGGTGGTTTCTTGAGACCAAAGGATAGATTCGCACTTGTAACAGTTCGCATCTATTTCGTCTTTCTTTAATTCTAGAAATGGTAAAATCATTTTATGGATTTTCTTACCAATTTCACTATCAAGGTGCAGCTGAGTAATATTGAAGTAAAGCCTTTTTGCAATTAAACCAAAAATGTTTCGTTGTTTCAAAAGCATTAAATTATCTCTCAGCAAATAAATAGATTCATCCTTAGACATAGACAAATCTTACTCAACCTTCTTGATCCAGATACGCCTCTCCTAATCTCTTCCAGCTTTCGCTTGTGATTGGCCTCCTCATCCTCTACTCATTCTTGTCATTCTTCCTTCGCAACATACACTCCTTTTCTAAATGGTTTTTACCATGAAAATAATTGCAATCATATCCGGAGTCACCGACAACCTTTTTCTCTTTCTTCTCCTCTTCTTTCTAAGAATTGATTTTATTCTCCTCTTTCACTTTCTCTGAGTTATAGCTTCCCTACCCGTTCCTATTTTTGTTCGTCGGAAACTTCTTTCTAGCAAATCACTTAGGGTTAGACACCATAAAGCATAATCTTTGTTTGAAAGTTTGAGCTCAGAATGATCTGAGTAAGATCCGTCATCGGCAACAGTTTTTCCTTTTGCAACCAGGCCTAAAGATCCCATCCTAGACACCACCTTTGCCTCTTTCATTACTTCACTCTCTTGCGCCTTCAGAATTCCAACAAGCTTCGCAAGACTATAGTTTTTGAACTGTTTATGTGCTTTAACAGTTGACAACACTGCCTTCCTTTCCGATCTTAATCCGTTCATGAATGTAACTTTTTGCTCAATCACCTCATGTCTAATACCATGCTTCGTCATCTTACTGGGGATATATTTGTATCGATTGAAAGTGACGCTCATAGTTTTGTAAGGCTTTTGAACAAACTCACCAAACTTGGATAACAAGAGTGCTTGAGTCGAGTGTTCTAAATCTGTGTATGTGGAATAGAGCTCTCTAAACCTATCCCGTATGGCCTTCGCGGTATCACATGAACTTACAAGACGAAAGGTGTCTGCTTGCAAAGCGAATCTGATAATCCTCATTGCTTAAGAGCTTGTATTTTTCGTCTTGAGGAACATGTTTCATGTCAATACGCAATTGATTGTATTCTTTCTGGGTTTTGATTGTTCTCTTGGTTTTTGTGTGAACGAACATACCAAGAGTAATTGCTTCCCAAATCAGATAACCATTATCTTCTGAACCTATGTCGTAATCTTCAAAGTGAATTGGCCAGACTTCATATTCTTCAGGAAAAAGAATCGGGATTATTGTTATCGATGGTTCTTGAGATATTCAAAGAGTTGATGTTTGAATCGTCGTTTTGCATGGCGAAAAATCTTTTAATACCTGCAATTAATCAGACTGTGAACACTTATTAGTTTAATATCGAGATCACAGAGTTACGTCAATACATCGATGATGGCTCTTAACAGATCCAATATTTGCGGAAACCTGAATAATTTCTTCAAACATAAGAGATGTGTATTAAGTACACAGTCTCCCGATATGATACCAATTGAATGAATAACAAGAACACGATATAATCAAACAAGTGCTGAATGATTAATAGATTAAAGAAGGAAAAACACTAACATGATATAATCAAACAAGTGCTAAATGATTAATAATCATGCATCAGAAGAAGATGAAGAATTGCTTATGTAAAGGCAGAAAGTAGGGTTACTGAATAATACTCAAAACGTTAGTTAGAAACGTAGCATGCATGAACAATATATACTAACCCTAGCAGTAAATACGAGGGTATGGGACCAACTCATTTATACAAAATGGACTCAAAGGAATAGGCCCAATGACGCAAAACTTAATTTTCAACAGAACTCAAAGAATTGTGAAAATCCCCGTTGACTCGCCGAGTTTCTAGACAACTCGTCGGGTCCATGCAGTGTCCAAAATGTTAGGAAAACCCTAACCAACTCGTCGAGTCACCTAGCTAACTTGTCAAGTTAAAGCAGAATCCAAAAATGAGCAATCCTCATCCGACTGGTCGAGTTGACCATGCAACTCGTCGAGTCCCTTCAGTCCTCTTCTTATTCAAACTTTTTTAAGCAGAACCAAGGCTCCAAATTGTATGTCTAGCTTCCTTGGGCATAGTTACCATATAAACTTGCAAACTTTATGTGCATGAAAGGACTTAAATTCCAAAACCAAGCTAAGGAAGAGGTTCAAGACAAAGAGAAGGGCCAGAGGTTGATAAATTCGATAACATTATGACTCTGAGGACCACCGCTCCCAACTATAGATCATGAGTTGGGTATCTCGTTTCATGCGGCTTCAGTTGTCGTGATGCATATGCTATCACCCACCTTGACTGCATAATGACCCCTCCCAATCCAGTTATCGATGCACCACAAAGCACCATAAAATCCTCGACTCCATTAGGGAGTGTTAACACTGACTCCTCACAAAGTTATTGTCTCATTGTCTCGAATGCAGTCTACTGCTTAGGGCCCCACCTAAAAACCACCCCATTTCTCATCAGATAAGTGAGGGGTATTGTAATCTTGGAGAAATCCTGTATGAATCTCCGGTAGTACCCATCCAATCCGAAGAAACTCCTGATATCCGAAGGAGACTTCGGAACTTCCCACTGTATAACTGTTGGATTAATGTCTAAGTCCATAACTATAATTGGTAAGACTTGACCCGACCCGGCATGGTCCATTTGGGTTGCATGGCATCATGCACTTGGATAGACTATAATGAGAGAAATAAGACACTTATGGTTATTAATATATTATAAGTTCTAGTATATTAATAATAAGAATAATAAGATTATTTAATTAGTATTGATCAAGAATTAATCTAGGATTAATTAAGTGATCAAAATACGACTAATTAAATATATGGGTTGATTGTGTAAATCATCCATACTTATATAGTGGGCTAATGCTCCATGGATTATCTAGTTGGGCCAAAACCCATATGATGCTCCATGGATGCTCCATGGTGTATTTGAACCCATGGATCCAAGGAAATGGAAAGTCATGACAATTAGAGTTTACCCTAATTGTATAACTATATAAGCATCCTATTCTTGACCAAAATCGGCCACTAGATTATTCTAGAGAGGGCTAGCCGATTTTATGAAGTGTAGAATTGTCTCAAGTTATTCCAAGTGTATTTGGTGTTGTGTGAACCATTTGAGGTGTCACACTTGGGGCACTAGGCACTCAAGATTCATGAAGACATTCTACATCAAAGAGGTATGTATTCTATCTTGTTATATTGATAGTTTTGTATGCTAGATTAGGATAATACCTTGGATGTTCATATTTGCATGTATAATAGAGAAAACATAGATCCAAGGTATTTAGGGTTGCATGTACACTTAGGAGTGTTAGAATGCTCATAACCCAACAGTGGTATCAGAGCCTAGGCTTGTTTTCTTGTTATACCTGCAATAGAAGCTGAAAAATCGAGTTTTGATGCTATCAGCCTAGCTGACTCGCCGAGTCCATGAAGGGACTCGACGAGTCCAAGGCAAAATGCATCCAACTCGCCGAGTTGTGTTCATGCACTCGACGAGTTGGACCCCAGATAGCATATCTTCGAGGTTTTTGGCTAGAAATGGACTAGGAACATTACCCTAAGTTGTTTTGAACTTATGAACTTGTTTTTAATGTGGTAATGTTCATGCTAATCCATTTTCAAAGATAATTGTCAATAGATTCATGTTTTGTATTAGTTTAAAGGTTAGACTAATTACATGAAAAAGTTTGATTTGAATTATCTTGTTCTTATGAGTTGCTTAGATTAATAGAAAATTTGAGTGAAAAATTGTTTTCAATCCAAATTAATCTAAGAGTCGATTCTAAAATGTGTTTTTGTAACTTGTCCTCAAGTTATATGAAAAGTCACATTTAAGTTTCATAAAAACTCATAAAAGTTGGCAATGGTTACAAAAGATGAAGAGTCTTGTCCTTAAGTTATGGAGGTTCAAGAGTCACTTCATTAATAAATAAATAAATAAATATGTAACCTTAATTAATTCCATAAGTTATAAAATAAAGAAAAGGTTAATTCTTTATTAGTTTAAAGTCTGCCATAATTTGTCCACAAGTTATGGAACTTGAAGAGTTTTTGGATTAAAACTACTTTAAATACATAAGTTATGGAATTAATTAGTTTTGAATAGTTTCAAAACTTGCCCTCAAGTTTTGGAATTTGTAAACTTTTCTCTTATGAATACTTTAATTCCAAGTTAGCCCTTAGAATTTTAAAAGTTAAAATTCAACCCTTATACTTTATAATATTATAAGTTAATAATATATATATATATATATATATATATATATATATATATATATATATATATATATATATATATATATGTATAAGAGTAAAGTCGGTCTTACCGCTAGTACGCCTCATTCACGAAGCCGGTCTATAAGGTGGGTATAAGGTTGTTGCCTATAAAATGGCAACTTAATGGGTGTCCACTCTCACCCACCGCTTGCTTGACTGGTGGAGGGTCGTTAGCCGAACGGGTTTGACAGGACTATAATTCTCCCTTCATTAAAAGTATTAATGATAAATACTAAGTAACTGAACTCTTAATAATTCCCAATCTTAGTTACTTAGGAAAATGTGAATAAGGTGCTAATCCATGAAATTACACTTTGCACTTTGTTTAAGTCGGTTAGTGGAGCGTGTGTGGTTAACCGGCACACTAACTCGTATTTAACAAGGTAGGCAAAGGGTAACTTAATGTTTATCATAGTATCGATGGAGCGTGTGTGGTTAACCAGCACATCGATTGAGGGGTAATTTATTAAGGGTACCAAGTAATTTGCATGGTTACTTCACACCTTGTTTTGTGATCCTTGGCATCCCAGTCACAAAACCTGAAGGGCACACTCGAGATCGAAACATGCCATTGAACAGTTCAATGAATCTCAAAAGATCTAGGAGTTTCAAATCCAATTAAAACCTAATAATACATTTCGTTTATCTTGGTGGAAATTGGTGAATCGTCATTCACCTACCTTCAAATTATTTTATAGCTTGGATTACGACATACCTCTTCTAAGTTATAAAATAGTCTGTTGGGTCCTAGCCTTAATATTTCATATTGGGTGTCATATTAAGGACTTTAAATCAACTATCTTGAATATCTCCCAAAAAGATGTCTGGTTTAGACATTTATGATCTTCCCAAATCTCTTGAAACAAGCTTTCCTAAATGAAGATGATGTCCCATGGAAATCATACTTCTTTCACCTCCTCCAAATTATTCTCCCTACCCCACAAGTTCTTTAAAAGTTTAAAGTCACTCGAGCCCTATTGGCAAGTAAAGGTCTTGGTGTGGTCACATCTTGGAGATGTAGTCACATATTGACAAGCCGGGAGAGAAGAGGGTCAAAGTCTTGAGAAAGTTGGTGGTTCAATCACTTTCTAAGTCACATAGTGAGTTCCTTTGGGACACCTATGAAATAGACTATGACAAGACCCTTAATGATCTTATCTATTGTTAAGATCAACTTCCTGAAACTTTATGGACATTGACAATGGTGACACTGGAAATACAGAAAAATCATTCTCTTCCCAATGGAAAGGGATCGGCCATAGTCAACTCGGTTGAACAAATGGTAAAGAGAAAAGCTAAGTCTGTGATAGTCCCGTGTACCATTATCAAAGGGTCCATATGTTTAATTTGCCAAAGAAAGGGTCATTAGTTGCGAAGCTGCCAAATTTACCTAAGGATGTTAAAGTCAATAAGTTTGACTCTACTTCAGGTAAAGTCCATTATCTAACTCTGTTAAGTTTCTATTCTGAGATTCCTGATACATGATGTGACTGGGTCACATGGTAATGTTTTAAGAATCAAAGAAAAGTAAATGAACTTAAAGAAAGAATATGCTGAATCTGATCGCATAGATGGATTTCTATCGCGTAGTTTGAAAAATCGGATTCTTGAGCTAATTCTTAGGAGTTATGAGATATTGCTAAGGAATAGATAACAACAAGTTTTTCATATGGGTTGTAAGGATAAGTTTTTCCGCATAGTTTTAAAATAAAAGAAAAACTTTGGTTATATTTATTTTAAAATATCCTTACAATGGCATTTGAGGAAAAATTGTTGCTTATACGATTCCATTAATAGCAAGAGTGGAAGTATGAAATTGATTCTTTCATTTGTGGTAATGTCTAAATTTATCAAATAAAGGAAAGATTCTCATCACCCAAGTTTCAATTGGACCGGGACTTGGAATCATGCAAGTTGTATAGCATGAATTATGAGAACTTTTCAAGTATTGGAAATATTAAGACTAATTACTTATTCACATGGATGTGTGAGTCAAGTAATGGACTAAGGGATCGAGTACATAGTCATGTGCACTGATTAAGTCCACCACAAAAGATATAAGGCTATTCGTCATATTTTACTAGAGTTCAGTAAATATGATTATACTTACAAGCTTAAGTGTAACTCTGAGACATTGGAAAAGGTTTCAATGCATAGCAGAGCGAATAAGAAGAATCAAATTAGGCAGAATGATAAAAGTTTCTCAAATCTGAAGAGATGGGAGAGTACTTTAGTACCAGTTTTGTGATCATCTTAATGATTAAGAAACCATATCAAAATTAGTTCTCTAAGGAAGTCTTAGTGCATTCTTATGACTAAGATGATGGGATCTTGAATTGTTGAAATGGTTAAATCAAGAAGATGAGTCATACTTCGTTCTAATACAAGTCTTAGAGTCATACTCCAAGATTGTGACTTGAGTGACATGTCTCAAAGAAGGTTTAAAACACTTATCAAATGTAAGAGTAAAAGTTTTCTACTCTTGTACATTTGAAATTGGTAAGTTGTGATGTTTTGGATAAAGTTTTCTTTCACAAAGACCAACTAAGGCCAATTGTGTGAAGTGTTTGTCTTGATTAAAATCCGCACTATCTCTTGGATGTTTGACAAGGGAGTCTTATAGGTCAAGAGGACAGTGGGAGTTTTAAAGGTCTTGAAATTCTCAAGAACTAATCAAGAATGAAACCTGAAGTTCTTCACTAGCACACGACTTGAGGTTTATAACCTATCGTGTTGACATATTATGTGCCCATTCTAGTTAAAGTTGGCTTTGCATATGAGTTCTTAGAGTTCTCAATGTGTTACACAACAACTTGGAAGCAATGGTAGGCCCTTGAGCTGCCAGGTGGCAAGAAATTAAGATTGAGTTCAATCCATATGGTTTTGGATTTGTCATTATCCTTGTCTTGTGATTATGGTTTTGACAAATTCATATGGGTAGGAACTCATACACCAATAAATCTAAGTGTCATAAGGTTTCTCTCTGATTCATGAAAATGATGGCGAGGAAACACTTCCACTAAATAGATTTTAGATAGATAGCAATTGGGATATTTTCATTCTCAAAGTCGTTAGTGGAGCGTCTGTGGTTTACCGGCACACTAACTTGGACTTGTGAGAAGTGGCAAAAAGGTCTAACCATTATGATTACGGCATCCCTCTTCATAATTGTTTAGACACACAAATGTGCTATCCAAGGGAAGGTGTATGTTTTTGATAAAGTCTTATCAAAACCATCTAGTATCAGAAATCTGAACTTTCGTCAGAAAGTCAATAAAGTATTGATTTCTAGAAGTCGAGCTTTCTGAGTACATGTCAAAGCTAGTGGGAGCATAAGTGTTATGCTAATAATCATCATGTTAGTGGGAGCATGATAATTACGATAAGTATTGCAAGCTAGCAATGTTAATTATAGAAAACAAAAGGTTTCAATTGGGAAAAAGTTGTTTTGCTATAATTAAGGGAGAGGAAATTATACTTCATCTCAAATCTATAAGCTTAGATCCTGAGGTTTTAATCATTTAGTCAAGGATATATATGAATTTCATGTTGGAATGGCTCAACATAAGGAAATTCTGTATATGGGTCCATTATTTGCGTTCTTAAATTCGATTATGATTACTGCATCCCTTTTCATAATCTGAATTATGAGAACTTGGCAAATTGAAATCGAAATGTTATAGCAAAAGACTGGTTTAGTCTTTATGTGAGACATCATGAATCGTGTCCCATATGCTTCGGATATAGGACCGATTACATGTGCTATATTCATCCTTTCTAAAATTTTCCAAATGTCTAGGGCATTAAGAAGGGAAAAGGTTTAGAACTGGATATGACTAAAAGGATTAAACAATTGTCGAGGAGAATCTAAGGTTTACCAAAGACTGGTTTCTCAAGGACAATTGGAAGTATAGTAATAATTCTGGAAGGACCATATTGACATAATCTGTAAGGAGGCAACTCTTGTTCAGAAGTGATAGTCAAAATGGAATCTGGAAATGTTTCAAAGTTAGAATTTTCAATCTGTGTAAGATTAAGGAAATTTAATGCAAGAAGGATGTTTCCAAGGAGTTGATCTCCTTTGGAATACTCTGTAATGATTGTTGCCAAGTCTTTGTGAATTTGTGCATAATCGTTACGAGACGGTCAATGCATATAAGTTTAGAATCTAACAGATTTCAGTAAATGACATGAATTTGGAATTCTTGCATTTGCAGTAAGGATTTGGGAGTGTGAAAAGAGAATCATTGAAGTTATGTTCAATTGATCTAGTTCACAAAGTAAAGATCATAGACAAACATATTATGCATACTTGGTGTATGGCATGACTAGTGTTTAGAAAACATAGTGTACATGCTTGGAGCATGGGATAACTATTGTTTTAAATTCAAGAATAAAAGTTGATAGCTGAAACAGTATACAATGAATAATGTGTAATCATATGGTGATAAATAAAAGGTGTTTTATTTATGTTCATAGGTTTTGATACCATATTGGCTTCAATTATTATTGTGTTTCACTTTGCATGTTTTGACTTCCCGAATAAACTAGGTTATTCTTCCGGAATGACTAAGTTATTCAAACCATCCACAGTCGGTCATATGTTGGAAGTAGATATGAATTAAGACTGTCATGGGTTGGCTTGTAGAGGTCTAAGATGTTGGACAAAGGGCTACAACACTCATGAGTGCTCATAAGTTCTGAGTATTGGATTCAACCCGCGCTCATTGGAATCACTTCATGGATTTTATCACGAGTGATCATGAGACGATAATATCTTATATTCTTCAAACCTAGAGATATGAGTTGTTACTATGAGTTGATAGTACATTGATTACACAAAACGCATTGGTAACTCGATGTTATAAAACGTGTCTTTGTGTACGATTCAACAAGTAGTAGAACAAGCCATATGAGTCGAAGTTTATCCATTCCTTTTACCTTCGGGATGAAAGCGATATCTGTGGGCCCTCGATGATTTGATGATGACAAATGGAAGTGCTCGGCCAGGCCAGGACTGATTTGATTTGTTTAATTAGTCAGTCGTCATAAATCGGAAATTGGGAAACAACAAATGGACAGAGAGAATGATTATAATCCATGTCTCAGTCCATATGATATCTAGAATGGAGGAATATATGATCCCTTATCTAATGGACAAGTCATTGACAAGATCAGAGTTCGACAAAAGCTTTTGAGAGCTACGATTGCCAGTTGGTTCCTGAAGTCATACGCAATAATAGTTTTAGACTTATCCAAGTGGGAGACTGTTGGATTAATGTCTAAGTCCATAACTATAATTGGTAAGACTTGACCCGACCCGGCATGGTCCATTTGGGTTGCATGGCATCATGCACTTGGATAGACTATAATGAGAGAAATAAGACACTTATGGTTATTAATATATTATAAGTTCTAGTATATTAATAATAAGAATAATAAGATTATTTAATTAGTATTGATCAAGAATTAATCTAGGATTAATTAAGTGATCAAAATACGACTAATTAAATATATGGGTTGATTGTGTAAATCATCCATACTTATATAGTGGGCTAATGCTCCATGGATTATCTAGTTGGGCCAAAACCCATATGATGCTCCATGGATGCTCCATGGTGTATTTGAACCCATGGATCCAAGGAAATGGAAAGTCATGACAATTAGAGTTTACCCTAATTGTATAACTATATAAGCATCCTATTCTTGACCAAAATCGGCCACTAGATTATTCTAGAGAGGGCTAGCCGATTTTATGAAGTGTAGAATTGTCTCAAGTTATTCCAAGTGTATTTGGTGTTGTGTGAACCATTTGAGGTGTCACACTTGGGGCACTAGGCACTCAAGCTTCATGAAGACATTCTACATCAAAGAGGTATGTATTCTATCTTGTTATATTGATAGTTTTGTATGCTAGATTAGGATAATACCTTGGATGTTCATATTTGCATGTATAATAGAGAAAAACATAGATCCAAGGTATTTAGGGTTGCATGTACACTTAGGAGTGTTAGAATGCTCATAACCAAACAATAACTGCCTTGATCGACCAAAATCCCCTCCTGGTTAACGAGATGTCCAAGGAACTGAACCTCTCGTAACCAAAACTTGCACTTTGAGAATTTGGCATAAAGTCATTCTAGCCTCAAGGCCCAATAACTCTTGAAGATGCTCCTCTTACTACTCCTTGGTCTTAGAGTACACCAGGATATCATCTATTAACACGATGACTGAGCGATCGAGTATCGGTATAAAGACCCGATTTATTATGTCCATAAACAATGTCGATGTGTTGGTGAGCCTAAATGGCATCACCACAAATTATAATTTCGATAATGAGTCCGAAACCTGGTCTTCTCCACGTCCTCCTCCCTAACCCTGACCTGATGGTACATGGACCTTAGTTCTATCTTGGAGAACCAAGAAGCTCCCTGCAACTGATAAAAAGGACCATCTATCCTCAGGAGTGGATAACAGTTCTTCACCGTCAACTTGTTCAAGTGCCAATAGTCGATGCACATTCAGTGTGAACCATCCTTCTTCCAGATGAAGAGAATCGGTGCACCCCACGGAGAACTTGTCGGACGAACGAACTGCTTGCCCAACAGTTCCTGTAGTTGTGATTGTAAGGTCCCAAAAACTGAGAATCCAAACAGTGATCAAACAAATACCAATCGATCTAACAAAGAATGTAGTAGAAGATAGATTAATGCAAACATTGTAACACAGTAAAAATTTAAAACAATTTTTCATAGTTTAAAGAATACTTTTATTCACAATATTAAAAATCTCATTGTTTCTCATAACAAAAAAAAGTCAAAAGCCCAAGATCATAACATATGTAAAACTCCGCACATGTGTGTACTGATCATGCCGATGCCTTCCCGCGATCCTCACTAGAACTTGAAACAAATCACACAAACATAATAAGCACAAGGCTTTTTGAGTTTCATAAAATACCACATACAACACATACGCCACTCGAGGCTACTGTACAACCCTCCGGTCAATTTGTCTCAGCGGGACCCTCCAGTCCCGTAACTCGTTGGACCCTCTGGTACGATCATAGCTCGTTGGTCCCTCCGGCCCGGCCTGTCTCGTTGGACCCTACGGTTCGGTCAATACAACACATAACATAATCATAACACATAGCACATAAACATATACATACTCATAGCGTATATGACCCTCCGGTCTACACGTAACTACCACTCTAGGTAATGTATAGTGAGAAGACTCACCTCGGGTGAAGAACAGCTCCTAAAAACGTTGCTGCCATGCACCGGCCTCTAACTCTATACCAAACCCACAATTATCTCAATTAGGAGCAAAGTCTAACTTCCCACTTATGATGTCAAAGGATAGGCCACCGACCAGCCCACCAATGCCCTAAGCCCATTGGGCCCACCAAGGCGCAATAATAAATAGGCCCACAAACGGCCCAATTCCTAAACAGAAAGGCAAGCCCACCCCAAGGGCCCCAAGCAAAATTATACCCTCCCATGGTCCAAAAGTCTATTGCGTGATGTCAAAAAATCCAGGCCTAACTCCTAAAGCCCAACACAAAGCTTAGCCTAAAAACCCCCAGAAGGAGTTACGCGGGGCGTACCCCCTTTGGTATGCTCAACGTACCCAGATGCACATGGATCTGATTGGGGCCTGAAACGAGTACGCTGCGCGTTCCTAGATTTACAATTCCTCTGATTTTGATCTGAATGGGTTAAGACAAAAAAACTCAAAACTCAGATCTGGACATTCCTCAGTTTCCCAAACCATAAAGTCGAGACCTTTAGGCCTTTGCATGGTTGAAAAGGTTATAACTCACTTCAACCTTTTACCCCCTTTACTCTTTAAGACCAAACTCATGCATGACTCCATAACTATGACCAATATTGGATTTTTATGGCTCTACACACATATCACTGAAATGGGACAGATCTAGGTCCATGGAGTCCCTTTTGCTCATAAAGTCTCCACCTTTGGGACTTAAACACTAGAAATGGACCATGAAGCATAAAACAAGAAGGGCAAGGAAAGATAGGAGCTTTTTACCTCAGATAGAAGCTCCAACCCATGTAGAACTCAGATCTACTCTTGCTCTCCAACTTCAAGAGGAAAGCCTCCTCCTCACCTTCTTCACCTTGGAATGGCACCATCAAGCTTAAAAACACACACAAGCCCACTACGGGTTTTCTTCTCTCTTAGGGTTCCCTTTCTGAATAATGGTGGTTGGGGGAAAGGCCTTAGCATCCCTCTTATAGTGCACAAGCCAGAATTACGGTTTTGAGTCTGGGCTCATTACGCCCAGCGTACCGCGTATACTCCGCGTCCAACTTAAGCGCATGAGTACGCACAACGTACTCCTTTGTACGTCCACCGTATTAATCTGTGACAATTCTCATTTATGGGTCAACTTGACAATTTAGCAGAAGAAGAAGGGTTAAATAAATATACTCCAAATTCACGGGTGTTTCAATTCTTCCCCACTTGAATTAGACTTCGCCCTCGAAATCACTCCTTAACCACATATATTTCAATCTTTAGAAGGCACTTATCGAATGAATCTTATACCACACCGAAAACTTCTTCCATGGAAAACTGAACCCATACAGAACTCCCAAAATCAAAACTAATCCAACCACTGTAACGCTGATATGCTCAATCCCAATATCTGGAAACTCTAGTGGCCTGACCCGCCGCCGGATCGCCTACTCCAATAATCACCATGATACTCGATCCTCGAATGTCAAACCCTGATAACTCACTGATCCTCTGACTCTGACGAGACAGAAACCCAAAATCGACTACTGGTCCCTCATACCAACCCTACTAAATGATCCGAATCACGCCCCAAGCACAGGAAGGTCTACATCTGACTTGGGCTCATACACCCACTAACTGCTATCTGCACCCATCCGAAAGGAATCCTTAACACTTTTCCCTCAGAATAAAATAATAACCATGCTCGATCAGAAGTGTCCTCAGGCATCACTCTCATAAGCCTCAGCTTCAATCCTTATATCCCTTTTGACACCACACGAGGTCTGACCTCAACCCACACATTGAACCTTCATGGTTACCCATCCCATGATCCAACATCTCATGAAATTCCCTCTCATATCAACTCCCTCTGCCCAGTGACGCACAAGTTACAAAGTTCTCTTTACTCCAAATGGATACTATACTCTCAAATAGGTTCGTCTCATTTACCCCATGGTATATCCCGTACCAACGAACTGACCCTGCTCAGGTCTAAGATATCGTGTGACAGCAATAACACCCCCTCCTAACATGGAATTCACCTCTACGTCCAAAACTCGTACTGCGTACCTGACACATCACCACAACCCAACTCATCTTGGGAGTTTGGGGCTGCCCTAAAGTTGGAATTACTCATTCCAACAAAACACCCATCACATAACTCATGACTCGTATCCTGTGTACAAACCACCTCCGTAAATTCCTTTTGTTGCGACGGCCACAACTTAATTTGAAATATTGTGATTTTTAACAAGTATGGAGATCCCAATCTTGCCCATGGTTCGACCACCAGGCTCCCAAAACCCAACCATTAGGGCTACCTAAGCTTAAAATTCTCATGTTCCGTGATCTGATCAAAGAGTATTCCATCATAACCACCTCTCGATGACTAGAGAATACTACGACTCCCTGTAGTATTACAACAAGCTCCCTCTGACTGGTGAGTACTACGGCTCCACGTAGCATCACAACATCCTCCTCTGACTAGTGAGTACTACG